>NC_141323.1:31399419-31999419 GCF_037954235.1 Aulostomus chinensis
CACCTGGTATTCCCAGGCGGTCTTCCATCCAAGTACTAACCAGGCCCGACCCTGCTAAGCTTCCGAGATCAGACGAGATCGGGCGTGTTCAGAGTGGTATGGCCGTAAGCCCTTGACTCTCACACACATGGGCTCTATGTCCATTTCACTCACTTTACAACCTCAAAAAAATTGTGATGTGCAAAAGCCTCACGGTCTTTTTACACACCAAATAGTTGTCCTGTCAATACAACGAAAAAAATTTTGATGTCATCTAGAGAAAAGTACTGCATCTGCAATCTGTCTACTTCAAATTACACACTGCATGACATTCCATTCGAAAGCTGTGGAGGGCACTTCAAGAAAAGGTGTGTGAGGGAAGCTCGCTCATGCTGGTCCCCAAAGACTCAAAGCTGCACTTTCCTCACAATGAAACAAAAAAGCTTACAGCACCTGGTATTCCCAGGCGGTCTCCCATCCAAGTACTAACCAGGCCCAACCCTGCTTAGCTTCCGAGATCAGACGAGATCGGGCGTGTTCAGAGTGGTATGGCCGTAAGCTCTTGACTCTCACACACATGGGCTCTATATCCATTTCACACACTTTACAACCTCAGAAAAAAAGTGATGCGCAACAGCCTCAGGGTCTTATCACACGCCAAATCGGTGTCCTGTCAATAAAACAAAAGAATGTTGATGTCATTGAGAGAAAAGTACTGCATCTGCCATCTGTCTTCTTCAAATTAACCACTGCATGAAATTCCATTCCAAAGCTGCAGAGGGCCCTTCAAGAAAAGGTGTGTGAGGGAAGCTCGCTCATGCTGGTCCCCAAAGTCTCAAAGCGGCCCTTTCCTCACAATCAAACAAAAAAGCTTACAGCACCTGGTATTCCCAGGCGGTCTTCCATCCAAGTACTAACCAGGCCCGACCCTGCTAAGCTTCCGAGATCAGACGAGATCGGGCGTGTTCAGAGTGGTATGGCCGTAAGCCCTTGACTCTCACACACATGGGCTCTATGTCCATTTCACTCACTTTACAACCTCAAAAAAATTGTGATGTGCAAAAGCCTCACGGTCTTTTTACACACCAAATAGTTGTCCTGTCAATACAACGAAAAAAATGTTGATGTCATCTAGAGAAAAGTACTGCATCTGCAATCTGTCTACTTCAAATTACACACTGCATGACATTCCATTCGAAAGCTGTGGAGGGCACTTCAAGAAAAGGTGTGTGAGGGAAGCTCGCTCATGCTGGTCCCCAAAGACTCAAAGCTGCACTTTCCTCACAATGAAACAAAAAAGCTTACAGCACCTGGTATTCCCAGGCGGTCTCCCATCCAAGTACTAACCAGGCCCAACCCTGCTTAGCTTCCGAGATCAGACAAGATCGGGCGTGTTCAGAGTGGTATGGCCGTAAGCTCTTGACTCTCACACACATGGGCTCTATATCCATTTCACACACTTTACAACCTCAGAAAAAAAGTGATGCGCAACAGCCTCAGGGTCTTTTCACACGCCAAATCGGTGTCCTGTCAATAAAACAAAAGAATGTTGATGTCATTGAGAGAAAAGTACTGCATCTGCCATCTGTCTTCTTCAAATTAACCACTGCATGAAATTCCATTCCAAAGCTGCAGAGGGCCCTTCAAGAAAAGGTGTGTGAGGGAAGCTCGCTCATGCTGGTCCCCAAAGTCTCAAAGCGGCCCTTTCCTCACAATCAAACAAAAAAGCTTACAGCACCTGGTATTCCCAGGCGGTCTTCCATCCAAGTACTAACCAGGCCCGACCCTGCAAAGCTTCCGAGATCAGACGAGATCGGGCGTGTTCAGAGTGGTATGGCCGTAAGCCCTTGACTCTCACACACATGGGCTCTATATCCATTTCACTCACTTTACAACCTCAAAAAAAATGTGATGTGCAACAGCCTCACAGTCTTTTTACACACCAAATAGTTGTCCTGTCAATACAAAGAAAAGAATGTTGATGTCATCTAGAGAAAAGTACTGCATCTGCAATCTGTCTACTTCAAATTACACACTGCATGACATTCCATCCGAAAGCTGTGTAGGGCGCTTCAAGAAAAGGTGTGTGAGGGAAGCTCGCTCATGCTGGTCCCCAAACACTCAAAGCTGCCCTTTCCTCACAATGAAACAAAAATGCTTACAGCACCTGGTATTCCCAGGCGGTCTCCCATCCAAGTACTAACCAGGGCCGACCCTGCTTAGCTTCCGAGATCAGACGAGATCGGGCGTGTTCAGAGTGGTATGGCCGTAAGCCCTTGACTATTACACACATGGGCTCTATATCCATTTCACACAATTTACAACCTCAGAAAAAAAGTGATGCGCAACAGCCTCAGGGTCTTTTAACACGCCAAATACGTGTCCTGTCAATAAAAGAAAAGAATGTTGATGTCATCGAGAGAAAAGTACTGCATCTGCCATCTGTCTTCTTCAAATTAACCACTGCATGAAATTCCATTCCAAAGCTGCAGAGGGCGCTTCAAGAAAAGGTGTGTGAGGGAAGCTCGCTCATGCTGGTCCCCAAAGACTCAAAGCGGCCCTTTCCTCACAATGAAACAAAAAAGCTTACAGCACCTGGTATTCCCAGGCAGTCTTCCATCCAAGTACTAACCAGGCCCGACCCTGCTAAGCTTCCGAGATCAGACGAGATCGGGCGTGTTCAGAGTGGTATGGCCGTAAGCCCTTGACTCTCACACACATGGGCTCTATATCCATTTCACTCACTTTACAACCTCAAAAAAAATGTGATGTGCAACAGCCTCACGGTCTTTTTACACACCAAATAGTTGTCCTGTCAATACAAAGAAAAAAATGTTGATGTCATCGAGAGAAAAGTACTGCATCTGCAATCTGTCTACTTCAAATTACACACTGCATGACATTCCATTCGAAAGCTGTGGAGGGCACTTCAAGAAAAGGTGTGTGAGGGAAGCTCGCTCATGCTGGTCCCCAAAGACTCAAAGCTGCCCTTTCCTCACAAAGAAATAAAAAAGCTTACAGCACCTGGTATTCCCAGGCGGTCTTCCATCCAAGTACTAACCAGGCCCGACCCTGCTTGGCTTCCGAGATCAGACGAGATCGGGCGTGTTCAGAGTAATATGGCCATAAGCCTTTGACTCTGACACACATGGGCTCTATATCCATTTCACACAATTTACAACCTCAGAAAAAAAGTGATGCGCAACAGCCTCAGGGTCTTTTCACACGCCAAATCGGTGTCCTGTCAATAAAAGAAAAGAATGTTGATGTCATCGAGAGAAAAGTACTGCATCTGCCATCTGTCTTCTTCAAATTAACCACTGCATGAAATTCCATTCCAAAGCTGCAGAGGGCGCTTCAAGAAAAGGTGTGTGAGGGAAGCTCGCTCATGCTGGTCCCCAAAGACTCAAAGCGGCCATTTCCTCACAATGAAACAAAAAAGCTTACAGCACCTGGTATTCCCAGGCGGTCTTCCATCCAAGTACTAACCAGGCCCGACCCTGCTAAGCTTCCGAGATCAGACGAGATCGGGCGTGTTCAGAGTGGTATGGCCGTAAGCCCTTGACTCTCACACACATGGGCTCTATATCCATTTCACTCACTTTACAACCTCAAAAAAAATGTGATGTGCAACAGCCTCACGGTCTTTTTACACACCAAATAGTTGTCCTGTCAATACAAAGAAAAAAATGTTGATGTCATCTAGAGAAAAGGACTGCATCTGCAATCTGTCTACGTCAAATTACACACTGCATGACATTCCATTCGAAAGCTGTGGAGGGCGCTTTAAGAAAATGTGTGTGAGGGAAGCTCGCTCATGCTGGTCCCCAAACACTCAAAGCTGCCCTTTCCTCACAATGAAACAAAAAAGCTTACAGCACCTGGTATTCCCAGGCGGTCTCCCATCCAAGTACTAACCAGGCCCAACCCTGCTTACCTTCCGAGATCAGACGAGATCGGGCGTGTTCAGAGTGGTTATGGCCTTAAGCTATTGACTCTCACACACATGGGCTCTATATCCATTTCACACACTTTACAACCTCAGAAAAAAAGTGATGCGCAACAGCCTCAGGGTCTTTTCACACGCCAAATCGGTGTCCTGTCAATAAAACAAAAGAATGTTGATGTCATTGAGAGAAAAGTACTGCATCTGCCATCTGTCTTCTTCAAATTAACCACTGCATGACATTCCATTCCAAAGCTGCAGAGGGCCCTTCAAGAAAAGGTGTGTGAGGGAAGCTCGCTCATGCTGGTCCCCAAAGTCTCAAAGCGGCCCTTTCCTCACAATGAAACAAAAAAGCTTACAGCACCTGTTATTCCCAGGCGGTCTTCCATCCAAGTACTAACCAGGCCCGACCCTGCTAAGCTTCCGAGATCAGACGAGATCGGGTGTGTTCAGAGTGGTATGGCCGTAAGCCCTTGACTCTCACACACATGGGCTCTATAACCATTTCACTCACTTTACAACCTCAAAAAAAATGTGATGTGCAACAGCCTCACAGTCTTTTTACACACCAAATAGTTGTCCTGTCAATACAAAGAAAAGAATGTTGATGTCATCTAGAGAAAAGTACTGCATCTGCCATCTGTCTACTTCAAATTAACCACTGCATGACATTCCATTCCAAAGCTGTGGAGGGCGCTTCAAGAAAAGGTGTGTGAGGGAAGCTCGCTCATGCTGGTCCCCAAAGACTCAAAGCTGCCCTTTCCTCACAAAGAAATAAAAAAGCTTACAGCACCTGGTATTCCCAGGCGGTCTTCCATCCAAGTACTAACCAGGCCCAACCCTGCTTAGCTTCCGAGATCAGACGAGATCGGGCGTGTTCAGAGTGGTATGGCCGTAAGCCCTTGACTATTACACACATGGGCTCTATATCCATTTCACACACTTTACAACCTCAGAAAAAAAGTGATGCGCAACAGCCTCAGGGTCTTTTCACACGCCAAATCGGTGTCCTGTCAATAAAACAAAAGAATGTTGATGTCATCGAGAGAAAAGTACTGCATCTGCCATCTGTCTTCTTCAAATTAACCACTGCATGAAATTCCATTCCAAAGCTGCAGAGGGCCCTTCAAGAAAAGGTGTGTGAGGGAAGCTCGCTCATGCTGGTCCCCAAAGTCTCAAAGCGGCCCTTTCCTCACAATGAAACAAAAAAGCTTACAGCACCTGGTATTCCCAGGCGGTCTTCCATCCAAGTACTAACCAGCCCCGACCCTGCTAAGCTTCCGAGATCAGACGAGATCGGGCGTGTTCAGAGTGGTATGGCCGTAAGCCCTTGACTCTCACACACATGGGCTCTATATCCATTTCACTCACTTTACAACCTCAAAAAAAATGTGATGTGCAACAGCCTCACGGCCTTTTTACACACCAAATAGTTGTCCTGTCAATACAAAGAAAAGAATGTTGATGTCATCGAGAGAAAAGTACTGCATCTGATATCTGTCTACTTCAAATTACACACTGCATGACATTCCATTCGAAAGCTGTGGAGGGCGCTTCAAGAAAAGGTGTGTGAGGGAAGTTCGCTCATGCTGGTCCCCAAACACTCAAAGCTGCCCTTTCCTCACAATGAAACAAAAAAGCTTACAGCACCTGGTATTCCCAGGCGGTCTCCCATCCAAGTACTAACCAGGCCCGACCCTGCTTAGCTTCCGAGATCAGACGAGATCGGGCGTGTTCAGAGTGGTATGGCCGTAAGCCCTTGACTCTTACACACATGGGCTCTATATCCATTTCACTCACTTTACAACCTCAGAAAAAAAGTGAAGCGCAAAAGCCTCAGGGTCTTTTCACACGCCAAATAGGTGTCCTGTCAATACAAAGAAAAAAATGTTGATGTCATCTAGAGAAAAGTACTGCATCTGCAATCTGTCTACTTCAAATTACACACTGCATGACATTCCATTCGAAAGCTGTGGAGGGCACTTCAAGAAAAGGTGTGTGAGGGAAGCTCGCTCATGCTGGTCCCCAAACACTCAAAGCTGCCCTTTCCTCACAAAGAAATAAAAAAGCTTACAGCACCTGGTATTCCCAGGCGGTCTTCCATCCAAGTACTAACCAGGCCCGACCCTGCTTAGCTTCCAAGATCAGACGAGATCGGGCGTGTTCAGAGTAGTATGGCCATAAGCCTTTGACTCTGACACACATGGGCTCTATATCCATTTCACACAATTTACAACCTCAGAAAAAAAGTGATGCGCAACAGCCTCAGGGTCTTTTCACACGCCAAATCGGTGTCCTGTCAATAAAAGAAAAGAATGTTGATGTCATCGAGAAAAAAGTACTGCATCTGCCATCTGTCTACTTCAAATTAACCACTGCATGACATTCCATTCCAAAGCTGTGGAGGGCGCTTCAAGAAAAGGTGTGTGAGGGAAGCTCGCTCATGCTGGTCCCCAAACACTCAAAGCGGCCCTTTCCTCACAATGAAACAAAAAAGCTTACAGCACCTGGTATTCCCAGGCGGTCTTCCATCCAAGTACTAACCAGGCCCGACCCTGCTAAGCTTCCGAGATCAGACGAGATCGGGCGTGTTCAGAGTGGTATGGCCGTAAGCCCTTGACTCTCACACACATGGGCTCTATGTCCATTTCACTCACTTTACAACCTCAAAAAAATTGTGATGTGCAAAAGCCTCACGGTCTTTTTACACACCAAATAGTTGTCCTGTCAATACAACGAAAAAAATGTTGATGTCATCTAGAGAAAAGTACTGCATCTGCAATCTGTCTACTTCAAATTACACACTGCATGACATTCCATTCGAAAGCTGTGGAGGGCACTTCAAGAAAAGGTGTGTGAGGGAAGCTCGCTCATGCTGGTCCCCAAAGACTCAAAGCTGCACTTTCCTCACAATGAAACAAAAAAGCTTACAGCACCTGGTATTCCCAGGCGGTCTCCCATCCAAGTACTAACCAGGCCCAACCCTGCTTAGCTTCCGAGATCAGACGAGATCGGGCGTGTTCAGAGTGGTATGGCCGTAAGCTCTTGACTCTCACACACATGGGCTCTATATCCATTTCACACACTTTACAACCTCAGAAAAAAAGTGATGCGCAACAGCCTCAGGGTCTTTTCACACGCCAAATCGGTGTCCTGTCAATAAAACAAAAGAATGTTGATGTCATTGAGAGAAAAGTACTGCATCTGCCATCTGTCTTCTTCAAATTAACCACTGCATGAAATTCCATTCCAAAGCTGCAGAGGGCCCTTCAAGAAAAGGTGTGTGAGGGAAGCTCGCTCATGCTGGTCCCCAAAGTCTCAAAGCGGCCCTTTCCTCACAATCAAACAAAAAAGCTTACAGCACCTGGTATTCCCAGGCGGTCTTCCATCCAAGTACTAACCAGGCCCGACCCTGCAAAGCTTCCGAGATCAGACGAGATCGGGCGTGTTCAGAGTGGTATGGCCGTAAGCCCTTGACTCTCACACACATGGGCTCTATATCCATTTCACTCACTTTACAACCTCAAAAAAAATGTGATGTGCAACAGCCTCACAGTCTTTTTACACACCAAATAGTTGTCCTGTCAATACAAAGAAAAGAATGTTGATGTCATCTAGAGAAAAGTACTGCATCTGCAATCTGTCTACTTCAAATTACACACTGCATGACATTCCATCCGAAAGCTGTGTAGGGCGCTTCAAGAAAAGGTGTGTGAGGGAAGCTCGCTCATGCTGGTCCCCAAACACTCAAAGCTGCCCTTTCCTCACAATGAAACAAAAAAGCTTACAGCACCTGGTATTCCCAGGCGGTCTCCCATCCAAGTACTAACCAGGGCCGACCCTGCTTAGCTTCCGAGATCAGACGAGATCGGGCGTGTTCAGAGTGGTATGGCCGTAAGCCCTTGACTATTACACACATGGGCTCTATATCCATTTCACACAATTTACAACCTCAGAAAAAAAGTGATGCGCAACAGCCTCAGGGTCTTTTAACACGCCAAATACGTGTCCTGTCAATAAAAGAAAAGAATGTTGATGTCATCGAGAGAAAAGTACTGCATCTGCCATCTGTCTTCTTCAAATTAACCACTGCATGAAATTCCATTCCAAAGCTGCAGAGGGCGCTTCAAGAAAAGGTGTGTGAGGGAAGCTCGCTCATGCTGGTCCCCAAAGACTCAAAGCGGCCCTTTCCTCACAATGAAACAAAAAAGCTTACAGCACCTGGTATTCCCAGGCGGTCTTCCATCCAAGTACTAACCAGGCCCGACCCTGCTAAGCTTCCGAGATCAGACGAGATCGGGCGTGTTCAGAGTGGTATGGCCGTAAGCCCTTGACTCTCACACACATGGGCTCTATATCCATTTCACTCACTTTACAACCTCAAAAAAAATGTGATGTGCAACAGCCTCACAGTCTTTTTACACACCAAATAGTTGTCCTGTCAATACAAAGAAAAGAATGTTGATGTCATCTAGAGAAAAGTACTGCATCTGCAATCTGTCTACTTCAAATTACACACTGCATGACATTCCATCCGAAAGCTGTGTAGGGCGCTTCAAGAAAAGGTGTGTGAGGGAAGCTCGCTCATGCTGGTCCCCAAACACTCAAAGCTGCCCTTTCCTCACAATGAAACAAAAAAGCTTACAGCACCTGGTATTCCCAGGCGGTCTCCCATCCAAGTACTAACCAGGGCCTACCCTGCTTAGCTTCCGAGATCAGACGAGATCGGGCGTGTTCAGAGTGGTATGGCCGTAAGCCCTTGACTATTACACACATGGGCTCTATATCCATTTCACACAATTTACAACCTCAGAAAAAAAGTGATGCGCAACAGCCTCAGGGTCTTTTAACACGCCAAATACGTGTCCTGTCAATAAAAGAAAAGAATGTTGATGTCATCGAGAGAAAAGTACTGCATCTGCCATCTGTCTTCTTCAAATTAACCACTGCATGAAATTCCATTCCAAAGCTGCAGAGGGCGCTTCAAGAAAAGGTGTGTGAGGGAAGCTCGCTCATGCTGGTCCCCAAAGACTCAAAGCGGCCCTTTCCTCACAATGAAACAAAAAAGCTTACAGCACCTGGTATTCCCAGGCGGTCTTCCATCCAAGTACTAACCAGGCCCGACCCTGCTAAGCTTCCGAGATCAGACGAGATCGGGCGTGTTCAGAGTGGTATGGCCGTAAGCCCTTGACTCTCACACACATGGGCTCTATATCCATTTCACTCACTTTACAACCTCAAAAAAAATGTGATGTGCAACAGCCTCACGGTCTTTTTACACACCAAATAGTTGTCCTGTCAATACAAAGAAAAAAATGTTGATGTCATCGAGAGAAAAGTACTGCATCTGCAATCTGTCTACTTCAAATTACACACTGCATGACATTCCATTCGAAAGCTGTGGAGGGCACTTCAAGAAAAGGTGTGTGAGGGAAGCTCGCTCATGCTGGTCCCCAAAGACTCAAAGCTGCCCTTTCCTCACAAAGAAATAAAAAAGCTTACAGCACCTGGTATTCCCAGGCGGTCTTCCATCCAAGTACTAACCAGGCCCGACCCTGCTTGGCTTCCGAGATCAGACGAGATCGGGCGTGTTCAGAGTAATATGGCCATAAGCCTTTGACTCTGACACACATGGGCTCTATATCCATTTCACACAATTTACAACCTCAGAAAAAAAGTGATGCGCAACAGCCTCAGGGTCTTTTCACACGCCAAATCGGTGTCCTGTCAATAAAAGAAAAGAATGTTGATGTCATCGAGAGAAAAGTACTGCATCTGCCATCTGTCTTCTTCAAATTAACCACTGCATGAAATTCCATTCCAAAGCTGCAGAGGGCCCTTCAAGAAAAGGTGTGTGAGGGAAGCTCGCTCATGCTGGTCCCCAAAGTCTCAAAGCGGCCCTTTCCTCACAATCAAACAAAAAAGCTTACAGCACCTGGTATTCCCAGGCGGTCTTCCATCCAAGTACTAACCAGGCCCGACCCTGCAAAGCTTCCGAGATCAGACGAGATCGGGCGTGTTCAGAGTGGTATGGCCGTAAGCCCTTGACTCTCACACACATGGGCTCTATATCCATTTCACTCACTTTACAACCTCAAAAAAAATGTGATGTGCAACAGCCTCACAGTCTTTTTACACACCAAATAGTTGTCCTGTCAATACAAAGAAAAGAATGTTGATGTCATCTAGAGAAAAGTACTGCATCTGCAATCTGTCTACTTCAAATTACACACTGCATGACATTCCATCCGAAAGCTGTGTAGGGCGCTTCAAGAAAAGGTGTGTGAGGGAAGCTCGCTCATGCTGGTCCCCAAACACTCAAAGCTGCCCTTTCCTCACAATGAAACAAAAAAGCTTACAGCACCTGGTATTCCCAGGCGGTCTCCCATCCAAGTACTAACCAGGGCCGACCCTGCTTAGCTTCCGAGATCAGACGAGATCGGGCGTGTTCAGAGTGGTATGGCCGTAAGCCCTTGACTATTACACACATGGGCTCTATATCCATTTCACACAATTTACAACCTCAGAAAAAAAGTGATGCGCAACAGCCTCAGGGTCTTTTAACACGCCAAATACGTGTCCTGTCAATAAAAGAAAAGAATGTTGATGTCATCGAGAGAAAAGTACTGCATCTGCCATCTGTCTTCTTCAAATTAACCACTGCATGAAATTCCATTCCAAAGCTGCAGAGGGCGCTTCAAGAAAAGGTGTGTGAGGGAAGCTCGCTCATGCTGGTCCCCAAAGACTCAAAGCGGCCCTTTCCTCACAATGAAACAAAAAAGCTTACAGCACCTGGTATTCCCAGGCGGTCTTCCATCCAAGTACTAACCAGGCCCGACCCTGCTAAGCTTCCGAGATCAGACGAGATCGGGCGTGTTCAGAGTGGTATGGCCGTAAGCCCTTGACTCTCACACACATGGGCTCTATATCCATTTCACTCACTTTACAACCTCAAAAAAAATGTGATGTGCAACAGCCTCACAGTCTTTTTACACACCAAATAGTTGTCCTGTCAATACAAAGAAAAGAATGTTGATGTCATCTAGAGAAAAGTACTGCATCTGCAATCTGTCTACTTCAAATTACACACTGCATGACATTCCATCCGAAAGCTGTGTAGGGCGCTTCAAGAAAAGGTGTGTGAGGGAAGCTCGCTCATGCTGGTCCCCAAACACTCAAAGCTGCCCTTTCCTCACAATGAAACAAAAAAGCTTACAGCACCTGGTATTCCCAGGCGGTCTCCCATCCAAGTACTAACCAGGGCCTACCCTGCTTAGCTTCCGAGATCAGACGAGATCGGGCGTGTTCAGAGTGGTATGGCCGTAAGCCCTTGACTATTACACACATGGGCTCTATATCCATTTCACACAATTTACAACCTCAGAAAAAAAGTGATGCGCAACAGCCTCAGGGTCTTTTAACACGCCAAATACGTGTCCTGTCAATAAAAGAAAAGAATGTTGATGTCATCGAGAGAAAAGTACTGCATCTGCCATCTGTCTTCTTCAAATTAACCACTGCATGAAATTCCATTCCAAAGCTGCAGAGGGCGCTTCAAGAAAAGGTGTGTGAGGGAAGCTCGCTCATGCTGGTCCCCAAAGACTCAAAGCGGCCCTTTCCTCACAATGAAACAAAAAAGCTTACAGCACCTGGTATTCCCAGGCGGTCTTCCATCCAAGTACTAACCAGGCCCGACCCTGCTAAGCTTCCGAGATCAGACGAGATCGGGCGTGTTCAGAGTGGTATGGCCGTAAGCCCTTGACTCTCACACACATGGGCTCTATATCCATTTCACTCACTTTACAACCTCAAAAAAAATGTGATGTGCAACAGCCTCACGGTCTTTTTACACACCAAATAGTTGTCCTGTCAATACAAAGAAAAAAATGTTGATGTCATCGAGAGAAAAGTACTGCATCTGCAATCTGTCTACTTCAAATTACACACTGCATGACATTCCATTCGAAAGCTGTGGAGGGCACTTCAAGAAAAGGTGTGTGAGGGAAGCTCGCTCATGCTGGTCCCCAAAGACTCAAAGCTGCCCTTTCCTCACAAAGAAATAAAAAAGCTTACAGCACCTGGTATTCCCAGGCGGTCTTCCATCCAAGTACTAACCAGGCACGACCCTGCTTGGCTTCCGAGATCAGACGAGATCGGGCGTGTTCAGAGTAATATGGCCATAAGCCTTTGACTCTGACACACATGGGCTCTATATCCATTTCACACAATTTACAACCTCAGAAAAAAAGTGATGCGCAACAGCCTCAGGGTCTTTTCACACGCCAAATCGGTATCCTGTCAATAAAAGAAAAGAATGTTGATGTCATCGAGAGAAAAGTACTGCATCTGCCATCTGTCTTCTTCAAATTAACCACTGCATGAAATTCCATTCCAAAGCTGCAGAGGGCGCTTCAAGAAAAGGTGTGTGAGGGAAGCTCGCTCATGCTGGTCCCCAAAGACTCAAAGCGGCCATTTCCTCACAATGAAACAAAAAAGCTTACAGCACCTGGTATTCCCAGGCGGTCTTCCATCCAAGTACTAACCAGGCCCGACCCTGCTAAGCTTCCGAGATCAGACGAGATCGGGCGTGTTCAGAGTGGTATGGCCGTAAGCCCTTGACTCTCACACACATGGGCTCTATATCCATTTCACTCACTTTACAACCTCAAAAAAAATGTGATGTGCAACAGCCTCACGGTCTTTTTACACACCAAATACTTGTCCTGTCAATACAAAGAAAAAAATGTTGATGTCATCTAGAGAAAAGTACTGCATCTGCAATCTGTCTACTTCAAATTACACACTGCATGACATTCCATTCGAAAGCTGTGGAGGGCACTTCAAGAAAAGGTGTGTGAGGGAAGCTCGCTCATGCTGGTCCCCAAACACTCAAAGCTGCCCTTTCCTCACAATGAAACAAAAAAGCTTACAGCAGCTGGTATTCCCAGGCGGTCTCCCATCCAAGTACTAACCAGGCCCGACCCTGCTTAGCTTCCGAGATCAGACGAGATCGGGCGTGTTCAGAGTGGTATGGCCGTAAGCCCTTGACTCTGACACACATGGGCTCTATATCCATTTCACACAATTTACAACCTCAGAAAAAAAGTGATGCGCAACAGCCTCAGGGTCTTTTCACACGCCAAATCGGTGTCCTGTCAATAAAAGAAAAGAATGTTGATGTCATCTAGAGAAAAGTACTGCATCTGCCATCTGTCTACTTCAAATTAACCACTGCATGACATTCCATTCCAAAGCTGTGGAGGGCGCTTCAAGAAAAGGTGTGTGAGGGAAGCTCGCTCATGCTGGTCCCCAAAGACTCAAAGCTGCCCTTTCCTCACAAAGAAATAAAAAAGCTTACAGCACCTGGTATTCCCAGGCGGTCTTCCATCCAAGTACTAACCAGGCCCGACCCTGCTTAGCTTCCGAGATCAGACGAGATCGGGCGTGTTCAGAGTGGTATGGCCGTAAGCCCTTGACTCTCACACACATGGGCTCTATATCCATTTCACTCACTTTACAACCTCAAAAAAAATGTGATGTGCAACAGCCTCACGGTCTTTTTACACAACAAATAGTTGTCCTGTAAATACAAAGAAAAAAATGTTGATGTCATCTAGAGAAAAGTACTGCATCTGCAATCTGTCTACTTCAAATTACACACTGCATGACATTCCATTCAAAAGCTGTGGAGGGCACTTCAAGAAAAGGTGTGTGAGGGAAGCTCGCTCATGCTGGTCCCCAAAGACTCAAAGCTGCCCTTTCCTCACAAAGAAATAAAAAAGCTTACAGCACCTGGTATTCCCAGGCGGTCTTCCATCCAAGTACTAACCAGGCCCGACCCTGCTTGGCTTCCGAGATCAGACGAGATCGGGCGTGTTCAGAGTAGTATGGCCATAAGCCTTTGACTCTGACACACATGGGCTCTATATCCATTTCACACAATTTACAACCTCAGAAAAAAAGTGATGCGCAACAGCCTCAGGGTCTTTTCACACGCCAAATCGGTGTCCTGTCAATAAAAGAAAAGAATGTTGATGTCATCTAGAGAAAAGTACTGCATCTGCCATCTGTCTACTTCAAATTAACCACTGCATGACATTCCATTCCAAAGCTGTGGAGGGCGCTTCAAGAAAAGGTGTGTGAGGGAAGCTCGCTCATGCTGGTCCCCAAACACTCAAAGCTGCCCTTTCCTCACAATGAAACAAAAAAGCTTACAGCACCTGGTATTCCCAGGCGGTCTCCCATCCAAGTACTAACCAGGACAAACCCTGCTTAGCTTCCGAGATCAGACGAGATCAGGCGTGTTCAGAGTGGTATGGCCGTAAGCTCTTGACTCTCACACACATGGGCTCTATATCCATTTCACTCACTTTACAACCTCAAAAAAAATGTGATGTGCAACAGCCTCACGGTCTTTTTACACACCAAATAGTTGTCCTGTCAATACAAAGAAAAAAATGTTGATGTCATCTAGAGAAAAGTACTGCATCTGCAATCTGTCTACTTCAAATTACACACTGCATGACATTCCATTCGAAAGCTGTGGAGGGCACTTCAAGAAAAGGTGTGTGAGGGAAGCTCGCTCATGCTGGTCCCCAAAGACTCAAAGCTGCCCTTTCCTCACAAAGAAATAAAAAAGCTTACAGCACCTGGTATTCCCAGGCGGTCTTCCATCCAAGTACTAACCAGGCCCGACCCTGCTTGGCTTCCGAGATCAGACGAGATCGGGCGTGTTCAGAGTAATATGGCCATAAGCCTTTGACTCTGACACACATGGGCTCTATATCCATTTCACGCAATTTACAACCTCAGAAAAAAAGTGATGCGCAACAGCCTCAGGGTCTTTTCACACGCCAAATCGGTGTCCTGTCAATAAAAGAAAAGAATGTTGATGTCATCGAGAGAAAAGTACTGCATCTGCCATCTGTCTTCTTCAAATTAACCACTGCATGAAATTCCATTCCAAAGCTGCAGAGGGCGCTTCAAGAAAAGGTGTGTGAGGGAAGCTCGCTCATGCTGGTCCCCAAAGACTCAAAGCGGCCATTTCCTCACAATGAAACAAAAAAGCTTACAGCACCTGGTATTCCCAGGCGGTCTTCCATCCAAGTACTAACCAGGCCCGACCCTGCTAAGCTTCCGAGATCAGACGAGATCGGGCGTGTTCAGAGTGGTATGGCCGTAAGCCCTTGACTCTCACACACATGGGCTCTATATCCATTTCACTCACTTTACAACCTCAAAAAAAATGTGATGTGCAACAGCCTCACGGTCTTTTTACACACCAAATAGTTGTCCTGTCAATACAAAGAAAAAAATGTTGATGTCATCTAGAGAAAAGTACTGCATCTGCAATCTGTCTACTTCAAATTACACACTGCATGACATTCCATTCGAAAGCTGTGGAGGGCACTTCAAGAAAAGGTGTGTGAGGGAAGCTCGCTCATGCTGGTCCCCAAACACTCAAAGCTGCCCTTTCCTCACAATGAAACAAAAAAGCTTACAGCACCTGGTATTCCCAGGCGGTCTCCCATCCAAGTACTAACCAGGCCCGACCCTGCTTAGCTTCCGAGACCAGACGAGATCGGGCGTGTTCAGAGTGGTATGGCCGTAAGCCCTTGACTCTCACACACGGGCTCTATATCCATTTCACTCACTTTACAACCTCAAAAAAAATGTGATGTGCAACAGCCTCACGGTCTTTTTACACACCAAATAGTTGTCCTGTAAATACAAAGAAAAAAATGTTGATGTCATCTAGAGAAAAGTACTGCATCTGCAATCTGTCTACTTCAAATTACACACTGCATGACATTCCATTCAAAAGCTGTGGAGGGCACTTCAAGAAAAGGTGTGTGAGGGAAGCTCGCTCATGCTGGTCCCCAAAGACTCAAAGCTGCCCTTTCCTCACAAAGAAATAAAAAAGCTTACAGCACCTGGTATTCCCAGGCGGTCTTCCATCCAAGTACTAACCAGGCCCGACCCTGCTTGGCTTCCGAGATCAGACGAGATCGGGCGTGTTCAGAGTAGTATGGCCATAAGCCTTTGACTCTGACACACATGGGCTCTATATCCATTTCACACAATTTACAACCTCAGAAAAAAAGTGATGCGCAACAGCCTCAGGGTCTTTTCACACGCCAAATCGGTGTCCTGTCAATAAAAGAAAAGAATGTTGATGTCATCGAGAGAAAAGTACTGCATCTGCCATCTGTCTACTTCAAATTAACCACTGCATGACATTCCATTCCAAAGCTGTGGAGGGCGCTTCAAGAAAAGGTGTGTGAGGGAAGCTCGCTCATGCTGGTCCCCAAACACTCAAAGCTGCCCTTTCCTCACAATGAAACAAAAAAGCTTACAGCACCTGGTATTCCCAGGCGGTCTCCCATCCAAGTACTAACCAGGACCAACCCTGCTTAGCTTACGAGATCAGACGAGATCAGGCGTGTTCAGAGTGGTATGGCCGTAAGCTCTTGACTCTCACACACATGGGCTCTATATCCATTTCACACACTTTACAACCTCAGAAAAAAAGTGATGCGCAACAGCCTCAGGGTCTTTTCACACGCCAAATCGGTGTCCTGTCAATAAAACAAAAGAATGTTGATGTCATCGAGAGAAAAGTACTGCATCTGCCATCTGTCTTCTTCAAATTAACCACTGCATGAAATTCCATTCCAAAGCTGCAGAGGGCGCTTCAAGAAAAGGTGTGTGAGGGAAGCTCGCTCATGCTGGTCCCCAAAGACTCAAAGCGGCCCTTTCCTCACAATGAAACAAAAAAGCTTACAGCACCTGGTATTCCCAGGCGGTCTCCCATCCAAGTACTAACCAGGCCCAACCCTGCTAAGCTTCCGAGATCAGACGAGATCGGGCGTGTTCAAAGTGGTATGGCCGTAAGCTCTTGACTCTCACACACATGGGCTCTATATCCATTTCACACACTTTACAACCTCAGAAAAAAAGTGATGCGCAACAGCCTCAGGGTCTTTTCACACGCCAAATCGGTGTCCTGTCAATAAAACAAAAGAATGTTGATGTCATTGAGAGAAAAGTACTGCATCTGCCATCTGTCTTCTTCAAATTAACCACTGCATGAAATTCCATTCCAAAGCTGCAGAGGGCCCTTCAAGAAAAGGTGTGTGAGGGAAGCTCGCTCATGCTGGTCCCCAAAGTCTCAAAGCGGCCCTTTCCTCACAATCAAACAAAAAAGCTTACAGCACCTGGTATTCCCAGGCGGTCTTCCATCCAAGTACTAACCAGGCCCGACCCTGCTAAGCTTCCGAGATCAGACGAGATCGGGCGTGTTCAGAGTGGTATGGCCGTAAGCCCTTGACTCTCACACACATGGGCTCTATATCCATTTCACTCACTTTACAACCTCAAAAAAAATGTGATGTGCAAAAGCCTCACAGTCTTTTTACACACCAAATAGTTGTCCTGTCAATACAAAGAAAAGAATGTTGATGTCATCTAGAGAAAAGTACTGCATCTGCAATCTGTCTACTTCAAATTACACACTGCATGACATTCCATCCGAAAGCTGTGTAGGGCGCTTCAAGAAAAGGTGTGTGAGGGAAGCTCGCTCATGCTGGTCCCCAAACACTCAAAGCTGCCCTTTCCTCACAATGAAACAAAAAAGCTTACAGCACCTGGTATTCCCAGGCGGTCTCCCATCCAAGTACTAACCAGGCCCGACCCTGCTTAGCTTCCGAGATCAGACGAGATCGGGCGTGTTCAGAGTGGTATGGCCGTAAGCCCTTGACTCTCACACACATGGGCTCTATATCCATTTCACTCACTTTACAACCTCAAAAAAAATGTGATGTGCAACAGCCTCACGGTCTTTTTACACACCAAATAGTTGTCCTGTCAATACAAAGAAAAAAATGTTGATGTCATCTAGAGAAAAGTACTGCATCTGCAATCTGTCTACTTCAAATTACACACTGCATGACATTCCATTCGAAAGCTGTGGAGGGCACTTCAAGAAAAGGTGTGTGAGGGAAGCTCGCTCATGCTGGTCCCCAAACACTCAAAGCTGCACTTTCCTCACAATGAAACAAAAAAGCTTACAGCACCTGGTATTCCCAGGCTGTCTCCCATCCAAGTACTAACCAGGCCCAACCCTGCTTAGTTTCCGAGATCAGACGAGATCGGGCGTGTTCAGAGTGGTATGGCCGTAAGCTCTTGACTCTCACACACATGGGCTCTATATCCATTTCACACACTTTACAACCTCAGAAAAAAAGTGATGCGCAACAGCCTCAGGGTCTTTTCACACGCCAAATCGGTGTCCTGTCAATAAAACAAAAGAATGTTGATGTCATTGAGAGAAAAGTACTGCATCTGCCATCTGTCTTCTTCAAATTAACCACTGCATGAAATTCCATTCCAAAGCTGCAGAGGGCCCTTCAAGAAAAGGTGTGTGAGGGAAGCTCGCTCATGCTGGTCCCCAAAGTCTCAAAGCGGCCCTTTCCTCACAATCAAACAAAAAAGCTTACAGCACCTGGTATTCCCAGGCGGTCTTCCATCCAAGTACTAACCAGGCCCGACCCTGCTAAGCTTCCGAGATCAGACGAGATCGGGCGTGTTCAGAGTGGTATGGCCGTAAGCCCTTGACTCTCACACACATGGGCTCTATATCCATTTCACTCACTTTACAACCTCAAAAAAAATGTGATGTGCAACAGCCTCACAGTCTTTTTACACACCAAATAGTTGTCCTGTCAATACAAAGAAAAGAATGTTGATGTCATCTAGAGAAAAGTACTGCATCTGCAATCTGTCTACTTCAAATTACACACTGCATGACATTCCATCCGAAAGCTGTGTAGGGCGCTTCAAGAAAAGGTGTGTGAGGGAAGCTCGCTCATGCTGGTCCCCAAACACTCAAAGCTGCCCTTTCCTCACAATGAAACAAAAAAGCTTACAGCACCTGGTATTCCCAGGCGGTCTCCCATCCAAGTACTAACCAGGCCCGACCCTGCTTAGCTTCCGAGATCAGACGAGATCGGGCGTGTTCAGAGTGGTATGGCCGTAAGCCCTTGACTCTTACACACATGGGCTCTATATCCATTTCACTCACTTTACAACCTCAGAAAAATGTGAAGCGCAAAAGCCTCAGGGTCTTTTCACACGCCAAATAGGTGTCCTGTAAATAAAAGAAAAGAATGTTGATGTCATCTAGAGAAAAGTACTGCATCTGCCATCAGTCTACTTCAAATTACACACTGCATGACATTCAATTTCAAAGCTGCAGAAAGGCGCTTCAAGAAAAGGTGTGTGAGGGAAGCTCGCTCATGCTGGTCCCCAAACACTCAAAGCTGCCCTTTCCTCACAAAGAAACAAAAAAGCTTACAGCACCTGGTATTCCCAGGCGGTCTCCCATCCAAGTACTAACCAGGCCTGACCCTGCTTAGCTTCCGAGATCAGACGAGATCGGGCGTGTTCATAGTGGTATGGCCGTAAGCCCTTGACTCTGACACACATGGGCTCTATATCCATTTCACTCACTTTACAACCTCAGAAAAAAAGTGATGCGCAACAGCCTCAGGGTCTTTTCACACGTCAAATAGGTGTCCTGTCAATACAAAGAAAAGAATGTTGATGTCATCGAGAGAAAAGTACTGCATCCTCCATCTGTCTACTTCAAATTACACGCTGCATGAGATTCCATTTCAAAGCTGCAGAGGGCGCTTCAAGAAAAGGTGTGTGAGGGAAGCTCGCTCATGCTGGTCCCCAAAGACTCAAAGCTGCCCTTTCCTCACAAAGAAACAAAAAAGCTTACAGCACCTGGTATTTCCAGGCGGTCTCCCATCCAAGTACTAACCAGGCCCGACCCTGCTTAGCTTCCGAGAACAGACGAGATCGGGCGTGTTCAGAGTGGTATGGCCGTAAGCCCTGGACGCTGACACACATGGGCTCTATATCCATTTCACTCACTTTACAACCTCAGAAAAAAAGTGAGGCGCAACAGGTTCAGGGTCTTTTCACACGCCAAAGAGGTGTCCTGTCAATACAAAGAAAAGAATGTTGATGTCATCGAGAGAAAAGTACTGCATCTGCCATCTGTCTACTTCAAATTACACGCTGCATTTCATTCAATTTCAAAGCTGCGGAAAGGCGCTTCAAGAAAAGGTGTGTGAGGGAAGCTCGCTCATGCTGGTCCCCAAAGACTCAAAGCTGCCCTTTCCTCAAGCTGAAGTTAAAAGAATTGCAAATTAATCCTTCACAGGTACTTGTTCACAGAGATGGATGAAATAAAAATTGAATATATTCTAGTATTATAAAAATACAATGAACAAAATTATTAACAATGAGTAAGAGGATTTTCAAAACAAAACAAACAGTGTCTTTCTTGGTTCTGAACTTTCTTTTAACTGAAAATAAAAATCTTTTTTAGTTAGATAGTTTCACATAAAATACCCTCAAGTCATCCTTAACACCTCAATTGTAAGGAAAAAAAGTTTCCTCTACAAAAGATAACCCTTTTGTTTTTTTTAAATATACATCATATTTAATCCCTTTCAGAATCCTTAAGTTACCTTCTAAAACGGTATTCTTTAATTTACAACAACTAAAACTCAATATTTTACCTGTGGGCACACACACATTCATATGAAACACCTTAAATTTAATTTTTACCTGTTTCAGGCCTGTTTATTGAAGCTCGTGTGCGGTCGGGGCTTCACAACTGTAATGGCCGCTTCACTCGCAGCTGAGCACACAATAAAAGCAAGTGCATGTGTATGTTAGTCCTCACAAATCCAGGGTTTTATTAGAAGGGGGAGAACGGGAATGGAGGATGAGAGTCTGAATGGTAATGGCAATGGCGCTGGCAGTCACAATCCAAACACTCACACGCAATGGCGGGACAGCGAAAGTCACGAAGAAGAAAACACAGCAGGACAGGGCACAGCAGAACAGCAGAGCTATCGGATGGAAACCCGTCTCTCTCTCTCCAATGTCCGTCTCCTTCAAGCATATTATCTTAATTTAGCCACAATTATCAAACATTATCTCGTGTCGAATTCGCATTACCTTTACTTTCGCTCCAAACATATTACAACGCTAAAGCTACGATCTGCAGGCACATTAGCACGGAATGCTATCCCTAGCTAGCACGTCGCTAACCATGTACACATCCAGTCTCTTTTCACTATAACAGTTAGATAAAGCGCAAATACAGGCATAAATATTCACCTCTCGAAGGTCACACAGAAGTTTACATCAGGACCACCAGTCGTCGACCTCCAAAATAAACTTAAATGCTCTCCACACAAACGATGCCTCCCCTCTTAACTCTCTGATCATTGCCTCTGTTTCTCTCCCCATGCGCGCTAACTACTCACCTCACAAACCTGCGCCACTAGTCCCACCCCTTACACAGTAACTTTCCTCTCATTGGCTTTTGCGGTCTTAATACACCCAAAGATAAGACAGGAATGAAATGATTGACAGGTAACAATTGAGGTTACATATAAACACGGCTTCTTCCCCTCTCCTTATTCTCAGATCACTGATCTTTTACAGACTCAGAGAACTTAAAGACCTTTATATGAATTTATTTTTTAACTGTAAATAGTTTTACTTTTTAAATGTTACATATTATATTTATGCTTTTAACCTGCTCACATTATAACCAATTTTAAAGATCATGAACTCTATTTATTTTTGAACTTTTTAACACATCTTTTTATGCTTTTTATGCGATGTAATTTATTTGATTTTTGTACAGGGCTACATGTTGTATGATAACAAGAGTGTATATTGTTTACAATGTGTTACAGTCAATGGGTGGCACGGTGGTACCGTTGTTAACAGTGTCGCCTCAAAGCAAGTTCAAGTCCTGGCTCGAGCACAGGTTCTTTCTGTGTGGTGTGTGCATGTTCTCTCCGTGCCTGCGTGGGTATTCTGTCTGCAATGGACTGGCTACCTGTCCAGGGTGAAACCTGCCTCTCACCTGAAAGCCACTGGGAAAGGCTCCAGCCTCCCCCTGCAACCCTTAACAGAAATAAGCTGGGATGCATGGAAGTATAGAAAGCGGATACAATGAAGCGCATACAAATTTTTCGAATGCACGAAAAAGTCTCACCTTTTGTTTTTTTCATTTTGGTTAGTTTGGAAGCATGGAATTTCTGACAAAGCCTAAGTTTGTATTGTTTATTCACTGATTTTTCTGACAATTTACAAACAAAGCTTTCAAAACTGAGAGGACAAGCAGTGGTGTTTAAGATCAACACCCAACATGGGGCTTGAACCAACAACCCTGAGACTAAGAGTCTCATGCTCGACTGACTGAGCTAATCAGGTTACATCAGTGTAAGTCCCATAGCATGAAGCGGTCAGAGTGAGACACTCACAGTCCTGTGAGTGATCACCCACCCATCTATCCATCCATCCATCCATCCATCCATCCATCCATCCATCCGTCCATCCATCCATCCATCCATCCATCCATTTTTCCGCTTATCCTGTTAAGGGTCACAGGGTGGGGCTGGAGCCTATCCCAGAAGGGACATTACCTTGGACAGGTCAGTGGTCCATCGCAGTCCACCGCAGCCAACAAATATTGACAGACAACCATTCACACTCACAGCCATACCTACGGTCAATTTAGAGTTGCATTTCCATTTGCATGTCTTTGGACTGTGGAAGGAAGCTGGAGTACCTGGAGAGAACCAGCACAGGGAAAACATGCAGACACTCTCAGGATTTATTCCAATGAAGCGCCTAAAAAAGGAGTGTTGGAACTCACTCAGATGAATGAGACATTATAAGCCATCAAATATATACATGTAGATGTAGTGTTGGAGATCCAAGAAAAGAGGGAGAAAAGAGAAGAGAAGAAGAAGAAGAAAAAAACAGCTTCTTTGACCAGATAACATAGTTGTCTATTTCAATGTTTGAGGTCTGAAAAAATAACTGATTAACTGTGAAATGTGATGGACAGGCAAGTACTTACTAGGATCAGGGCAGCTGGAAAATAGGCTCCTGCATCTGTAGGCAATATCAGAGACAAAGAAAAATCAACACAAATGAGCAGGCACTTGAACGATGCTAAAACCACTCTTTTTTAAACAAATACAACCACAGCTCCTGATCTATGGCCTTAAGTACACTGTAATCATGCCATCAGACAGACTCATGCCAGAGCAGTAGCCTAGCACAAGATGGAGGAACGTAATTGCATGTAAACACAGTCAGTGTGCACTCATCTTAATATGAACCGACTTAACTGTTGTGTGACACGTATATTGTGTGTACTGTAAAATGGTTCAGACTATCAGAAAGCTTCATGAATTCACAGGCAAAATACAGATGTCGCACACATTAATTTGCGGAGGCTCGAGATGTAAAAAGTAAAGTCAACTCTCTGTGTTTTTTGGATTAATTTGCAAGCATTTTCAACATTTTGGCTAGCTGCTAAATCTGGCTAGCATGATGTGCACCGAGTGTAATTATCAATGCAAATGTGGCAGGATGAGAGGTCCCATCCTAGCAGTGAGACTGGTTGGTGATGCCTGACTTGGCTTGTACCATCATTAGCCAACCAGTGTGAGGCGCTGCTCTATAAATAGGGGCAGCATCTACCTGGTCAATCTCTTGCTCTTGGGGTCCGCGGTCCTCCCACTTCCTGGTCACCTCGCTTCCGCCTCTGATCGCCTCACGTCTGCCTTCTCGCCACCGTCTGTGCTGGTATGTAGCAGTAGCTCCCTGTAGCTCGTGTTGCATGCTGATCATGCACGTTTTTCATATTCACGTGTTTAATTGTAGGCGTCCGGCTTTTGGGACACGGTCCCTTAATCGCCGCTAGTGGGGAAACACCCCCCCCCCCCATCTGACGTGCAGAGGCTGTTTGCCACAGCATACTAGCTGTGAAACCCTTTGCTCTGCATGCGTGCGATCTACACCTGATTGGCACAGCTGGTGAGCCGTGACACTGAGGAAGAACTAGCTGCTGCTTTGCTACCGGGCGCTGTCTTGCCAGACTATCCTGCTTTCCTAGATGCTCCTGCTTTGCTCTGGCTGCTGTTTGGCTACAGACTACCCTGCTTTGCTCTGGCTGCTGTTTTGCTACAGACTGTCCTGCTTTGTTAAAGGCTCCTGCTCTATTAGCCTGCTCTGCTACTAGCCTGTTCTGCGACCTACTGGCCATCTACACATGTTTTGCTTGTTTGTTTGTTCACTGTTTACTGTGTTCACTGGAGTGCTCTGCTTCTGTGTTAACGAATTGGAATCCGCTGTGTGTTGAACTGGAGGTTGTTTCAGTAATTCATCTTGTTTAACCAGAGTCTGCCAGATCCTGATGTCCACCGTGTGGCGCCACTGAACTGTACTTCATGGTGCTCTGAAGGTTTGGATCTGCATTGTTTCCCATTCCTCCGCTTGGGCTTCAGGCTGTAGCAAGCTGCTGGCCGGCTATCCGTTAGCTCCCTGGTCTAGCAATGGAGAAATGAACTCGTTTCTGGTTATTTTGGGTTATTTTTCCTTGCTAATTTGTGTTTAATAATTAAATCTTGTTTCTCGAATTAATTTGTAAATTGTTTTGAGTTTGGTTCTGGTTTTTTTTGTTAAATTATAATTCTTGTCATTTCGTTTCAGGTACTGGAAGCTCACGGTCCTGGCGTCGCTTTGCCTCTTGTGTGCTGTGCACCCCTGTTTTGCTTTTATCATGTGTTTTTTTTTTTTAAATGTGATGTCCCAATTGATCAGGGTGTGTTCTGCCTTGGGATCCCTCCCCCCCACTGGTAAGCTCCAGACTTGTTTAGATTCATTCTTGTTCTCTTTTTAATCTGCTGGCCTGTTTACAATAAAATATTTTTGTCATGGAACCACGTCTCCTGCCAATTAGTAAATGAACCTGTGAGTGCCTTTTGGTCGGTACGTTAACTATTTCCTTGGGCGAAATTCCCAAGGTGGCGTTGTCCGGCTTTGGTCACTACTATATTTTAATAAGTGCACCCCCCACTCGTGTGTGTCGCCACACAAACTGGAAACTTCACTTAGCCTCCACTGGCCTACAGACTTTGCGCCAGTGTCTACAATAAATGCAATCGCTACTCACCAAATGACTGTGATTGAGATGGATGATGAAAACCAAGGCTCTTGCCTCACATGTGCAGCTCAGGAGATTCTCCTTGCGTCCATAAGGCAAAGATACTGCATGATACTGTTGATTTATTTACAGTGAAGTACTGTATTTTAGCATTACAGCATAGTTCTGTTAAACAGTCATGGGGTGTAATTTAACAGATTCCTATTAGAATTAACGGCAAAGTACTGTAATTTTAAAAACGGTGATACTATTGAAATCTTGTAGTAAATTTACAGCAATTGCTTGCAGTGTACAAGTCCCACCGCTTTCATAAAATTCATCATTGGATTCAGGACGACCCCTGCTACTCGGCTACGGTGGGCGGGAGGAGGCTCAGGCCCAAACAATGCTGACTGCAGCTTGAATTTATTCCTAGGTTGATGTAATACTCTGATAAATCAGTGGTATTTATTTCATGATTTTCACAGGAATAAATTAAGAATAAAATGCCAGTTCATGGTTAAGCTAAAATTTACATAAATTAGTATTATGAAGAAGATATTAAAATGTAGATCAAATTTGTTTAAAATTAGTAACTTTCAAAAAAACATCATTTCATGGGGTGTGAATGTCTTTCAAAAATGTTAAAGTAATTCTATTACGTTAGGTTACGTGCGTGAGTTCATGACCTTTAGTGTTTACACTTCCGGGAGAAACGCGCGCGAGGAAGAAGGAGCATCGTGTAATGGCGTAACGTTATCGGAGTTTGGAGACTGTGTGTCGTCGGAGAGGAGTTTTTATCGGTAACGGACTGTGAACTGTAATTGACCGACGTGATCGGAGTGCGTGAGTCGGATTCTCCGCCACCGATTGTGTTTTGTTGAGCACCAGGCAAGTCCAGTTACAGAAGCTAGCGGGAGCTAGGCTAACGCTGTCCACGCTGAAGGGAGACGCCGCTGCACGGACGGGACAGGAGCTTCGGATAGTCGCCTCGGGAGAGAGCCGTTAACGGCGGACGCGTCACTGCTGCCGACGGAGTCGGAGGACGGGTCGTGGTTGCCGACGGAGCCGGAGGATGTGCCGCTGCTGCCGAGTCACGGAGGTCTGTTGCTGCGGGCTGCTGCGAGCGGGACGGTTGCTGCCACAACGAGCGAGGGATTCATCGGCTGCGGTCCAGTATTGTTGACTTCACCGACACACGGGGGGATCTGGTAAAGGTTTCCATCATGAGCTCCAACTAAAGCGGGCCAACGAAAGTAAACAAGAGTGCACTCGAAATAAAATTAGACAGTTGAAAAAAAGACAAACAATATACCCCGGGGTTCTTTTTATTTTCTATAGTCTTGTTTATTCAAAGTTTGAATGTGTTTTTCTGCAAGCCTTTAATACATTTTCTAAACTGAAATCTTGTGTTGTTTCATTGAATTTGTGTGTTGTTACTGAAGCTTTACAGCAGAGTTTAAAGGTCAAGTGTTCTCCCCATAGCCTCCATTTGAATATTTAAGAGTGAGAATCATACATTGCCCTAGATTGATATTAATTATTCCAGATGGGACTTTTACCATACAAGATATTTGAAATGAGTTAAAGTGTTCCCTGTAAGCCTAAGGTGGGTTTTAATATTGGAGCCGGTGGTAAAAGGGTTACATTTAGAAATCTAAACCCCTGCTACCATGAGCACACATGGAAATAAAGACTCAACTGACCGCTCGGTCTACTTCAGCTAGCACACTGAACAATACTGTTGTTTACTTGCTAGCTGATAAGTGAGCAGCTGATGTTTGCAATAACATTGAAATAAACTAAAAATAGAGTCAATAGCTCAAATCATATCACCACCAAAGGAGCCACGTCTTTAACACTTCAATCTCATAGCGACTCCTCAGGATTTCTTCTTCTCTCCATTGCATTTTGTAGGAGGCTCCTGCCGGTCCACACTGCCTTCCCCCTAACAGATTCAGCTACTGAGACTAAAGTTCGTTAGTAAGCTCAATGCATAAAAGTGACTTAATATTTGTTGAAAACTAAATAGGCGTGAAGCTGTAACCTCACATGAACACTCGAAGTCTAGATTTCAGCTGCATGTGAAGAAATCAGCATAAAATCCTTGTGTTGGTGTTTAAACCTGGACTACCAGAACCAGGCTAAGAGGTGTTTGTCTGTTAGCTGTGAAGCAAACTGAAACATGAAGGCTTTGAGGGTTTGTTCTCAACACAAAGAAAGATTCAATGCTCAAACTGCCAACTCTGTAAAAAAAATAAATAAATAATTTTTTTTTTTTTACAAATCTCAGTTTATTTCTTCATGAAGATCTTAATGACGCAATCAGCACCAGAGCACTAAAGTTAAAATTAGTAACACTGTCACTAACGATGGATTTATTTGACCCAATGTAGTTTTCCTGATCAAATATAGTTTTCATCAAAATATTTTATTTTTATCATTAATTATTTCCCAATATGCAACGTCACATAAATGAAAAAATGGAGGACCCTATAAAATGACCTGACGTCAGTGTTCAAGGGTGAAGTCATTTTTGGAATGAAGAAGAGTTCATCCAGCTTTTTTTGCCTCGTGTCTCTGAACCAGTTCATTTGTTGTGTCCACGCAGAGAGAGAGAGAGGATAAATGTGATCGTGGAGAAGTCCTTTTGTTCTTCAACTTGTCCAACTTGATGGTGAGTCTCCTTTTATCAAGGATTACTGAATGCTTGTGTTATTCATGGCATTGTTAACACTTTATAAACCCTTCATTCAGAGCTGTAAAGAACCTTTAACCTCATATCCCAGACATCAAAGTGGGCCACTAACTGGTGAGATGAAGCTATGCTATGCTGCTACATTCTGAAGAGGTAAAGTAGCAGGTTCTGAGAGTGATGGCTAACCTGGATGTGTTCATCTCCTACTTTAATATCAGCGTCCCAACTTGGAGCTCTGACCACCTCCAGCTTTTTGTTCCTGTTTCTGCTTCAGTCAACAGGGAACTCAAACCTGCAATAGAATCATCAACAACAATGGAATAGAAAACAGAGGAAGACAAAATATCATAAACTTACAAAGCTGAGAAATGTTCATGAAGAATAAATGCACACATTATGATTGAGGCCAGAAAGTAAAACTCCACACCAAATGTATTTTGACATGTAGGGATAATGAACTTGAATGTGTTGAAATAGCAGATGAATGAATCCACTATCACACAACAAGATGATGACCCACTACCACAAGATGGCGTCACAGATCCTGATGCTCTGAGCAGGAAACACCAAGCAAAACATGACTAAAAAGCTCCTGTTGTTCCCTCCATGAAAAACTGTGGCACTGATGAGAAGAAGGATCCCAGCATCCTCTGAGGATCCATCGCCGCACCATTCGGTAGAAGGATGATCGGGTCGGCACCAGGAGAAACCCTTGTGTCTCCGATGCACTGAAGAGGCCACATTGTGGCGTCCTGAAGAGGACATTTGGTGGAGCCTGAGACAGCAAACATCATGCCGCCCTTCATCAGAAGAACCACAGCACCAGAAGAAAGAATCCTGGCAGTGACGACAGGGAGGATCAGGGTGTCCTCCTCACCACAACCTTTAAACCTTCAAATGAACTTTCAAAAGCTTCAGAGTGGTGAATGATTTTTTTAAACCTTTTTTTTTTGTTTTTCCTTTAATTCTCATTCGTGCGATTGTCTGATTCATTAGAAATAAACACTGTCTGCTGGGTTTAAGTTGACTGTGATTCTCTTTTTGCGTGCAAATTGAAAGTTATGCCAATAAAAACCACAAGTATTTGAAGACCAAAGGAAGAACCCCCAAAGTCAGGACCCTGAGATCAAAGTGATCGCTCTGATCTCAGAGGTTTGGGATATTTCACATCCCATGGCCCTTCAAATAAGAGCCCTGTGTCACTGTCTAAAAGTTTTAAACCGTATTTGTTTGTGAAAATTAAAACCAGACGACCACTGTGGTCCTTTTTACACGGTAAGTAAAGCCCAGATGCCATGGTGGACCTGTTAGCACCCTGGACTTTGAATCCAGTGACCTGAGTCCAAGTCTCAGTTCCAGCAGGTTTCCTGCAGCCTTCAGAAGAGCTGCTATGTTTCTCTGTAGTTAACAAAGTGATGCTCTCAGCAGGTTGAGGGCACCACCAACAAGGGAGGTTATGAACCTCTGACTTGTAGGAAGAAGGTAGGAGATCTCCAACAGGATCCTTCTTTCCTCTGTCCTCCTTGGATCTCATGGATCATCACAGTCAAGTGGAGACCCAAGCTCCTGGATGGATGTGGCACTCAGGAATTGCTGAGTTTTCCAGTGGATTTTGTTCCATCCATGGTTCAGGAGCAGGATTGCTCCTGGTTAACCTTGTATCTGTGGACCCCAACTGTGTGTTTTTGAGAATTTTTCATGTCATGTCAAGAAATCAGGCTGGTGGGTTTTTCAATGAGAGAAATTCTGGTAACTTAATTAAGTGGCATGTTTGTTGAAGCAGTAATTAACTGATAAATTAAGGAAGGCGTGGCCAGTCTTTGCTCACAGGTCATACGATGTCGTTAGAAGGTCCTGAATAAATCTGGAGTTCCATGATTTCCTTGTGGTTCATGTTCCTTTTGGCAATGTAGTCTGGAACAAGAGCAAGATGAACCTCCAAATATCAACAGTTTGGATTGCAGGTGATGTCAAGTTGTATTTTGAGGAAACTCCTCCTTGTGTTTGGTTCCATGGTGAAATGGTGAGCACTCTGGACTCTGAATCAGTGGTCAGAGTTCAAGTCTCAGGGGGATCTTCCTGTCTGGAATGTGTCCCATGGAACAAACTGATAAAGAGATATTATGAGGTTCTAATGTTCTGGTTCATTTCTTGTCCTTTAGAAAAATGAAATTAATTTCTTATTGCCATGAACACAGACTGTGTGTTTAATGTTAACAATAAATGCAACAACTCAGGAGCCAGTCGCTCCTGTGGAAAAATTCTACTTTGTCAATGAATTAATTCATTTCATATTGCAGTCTGCCACACAGTCTGAGGAGGCAAACGAGTTTCCCTGTGACGTTCCAACATCAGCCTGGTTTCCTCCAACATAGAGCAGCCACCAAAATCTAACTTCAAATGTTGGATCAAAGTCTACAGAAGAAATGCATTTTCTTTCAATTCACATTTTGTCCATTAACTTCATAATCAGAGTCACCATCTCATCACATGACTAAAGTTTGGGTTCTGTATTGGTGGTAAAATATCCTTCCATGCCCCTCACTAGTTTGCACACAGAAAAGCATATTTTACTGGTTTCAAATCTCTTAGCGTGTTCTCTCTCTTAAACCAGCTGTGGCAGCTTTCATTGTGTGATTGATTTTAAAATATAAAGATGGAACAGAACCATTGGAATAAGATGTCAGGACATTTGAAGGAATGTAAATCTCCTGTTGAAATGTTGCAGTGTGCAGCTGAGGCTCTCTGGCAGTGGCACAAGGAGCCACAATGGCAGAACCTGGACCCTCCTGGAGGAGAACCACAGGTGAGGGCCTTCTTGGCTCCAGATTGATGGAAATCAAGTGTCTGAGGCTGTTAGCAGCCATGAAGTTGATCTGGTTGGGCACTGGTATTTTTTCTTGCTGCAGCTCAGGAGTGATTCAGGAGAAGAGTTTCAGAACAGCTGAGGTTTGCCTTTTTTGCCTTTTTTTGTAGTGATTTGGTTTGATACAAATAAAACTGACTTGACTTGATTTGGTGCCTCATGAAGAGAAAATCTGGCCACAAATGTTGGACAAGAGTGTTTGTGGAAGGGTGATTTTTTTTTTTTTTTGCAGTGTTGTAAGTCACTGTAACTGCAGCTAAAAGATTGAACTTTCTCCAAATGTCCTCAAGATGGTTTCCAAATGACATCAGTTGTCACAAGAGAAAGTCTGCATGCAAACACACTCAGGTGTGCCCAGCTATTCTTATTAGAACATTCCATCGACTTCATTCTATGTGCAGCCTAACCTTAATCTTAATCTTAACCAAATGTATCTTAATCTTTATTTGAAACTAAACTCAATCCAGACCTTGACTCTGAAATTCATGCAAGAACTGACAAACTGCGTTGTGTTGCATCAGGGCCGGTCTTTGGTCCCCATGAGGAAGAGGACTCCTGATCAGTGTTGATGATGGAAATGGTCTCCAGCACGATAAATCAAGAAATACACACACGCGTAAACACACACAGTGACCCTGCATGTCGTTTCTGTCCAATTTAAATTTTCATTCATTACCCAGAACCTCTCAAAAGCCCTGAAGAAAAAATTGAATATTTGGAGTTTGAAAGCCATAAATAACATCCATATCATATCGTCCATGTCATCTGATCTCATCTTTGTTTGTTGTTTTGAAAGAGGGACAAATTGGTACTTGGTCAAAAAAGAACTCTGGGAAAATTATCCTGCTTTCAGGGAGGTCTTTGGTGAGTTTGCTAAAATTGCAGAGAACCATGACGGAACCAAGCACAAGGCTGCTGCCCTCTGCATCACACGCTGCACTTTGTAGTGTTTGAACTGAATGTGAAGGGTCTGACATCATCACACCAGTACGACAAAAAGTGACCGTGAACCACAAGAAAACCTTCACTGATGAGTCTATGGATCTTATTGATCTGTGCCATTTTCTGATCTTCTTTTTCCGTCTTGGATTTCTTTCTTTGATCTCTAAATTCTGTGCTTTGGTGTCCTTGGTCAGTCTTTGAATTTCTGTTAAAAAAAAGAACTCACAGCATATTTCTGCAGACCATAGATAGGGATTTTACCAACTGCACCATAGCAACCCTTGTTGCTGCTGTGCCATTGAAAAGTAAGACAGCCTGGCAGCCAAGAAAAAACAGAAAAATGTCAACTTAAGATGTATTAAAGACGAGGAGGAAATGTAACCAACCTACAAAGATGGAGTGGAATTGAGACCCACATGTTTGCCATCCTTGATGAACTGTCCACTGGTGCAGGGGATGAGGTCATGGCGATGATCTGGGAGCCAGTCCTGGATGTTAAATGCCCTGATGATGGACAGTGTAGTGGCAAAATGTCTGGTCCACTGACTGAACTCTGCCACAAATGAGGAACAACAGTCAGCAAGGAATAGAAACGAAGAGGAGAAATGGAGAGAACAGAAAAAATGAGAGATCATGGAGGAAAGAGGCTGATATTTGCAAGTGTCCTGACTACAACACAGAAATCTAGAGAAACCATGACCTGGATTACTGAGGATCTCCACTGGCAGTTCATTTCTGTTGATCATAGGGCCATGCTGGGGGAAGCATGAATTCCCCCTGGGACTGACATTGTGGAGCAATGGTCACCTTTCCTGCTGAAATTGTCAATTCTTGTGCTTCGTTCTCTCCACAAAACCATTCCCTTAACGGAGCTCAAACCCCAGTTACAGCTGTGGGAGCCCAACATATGACACACTGGACCATCAGGAACAGCTTTGTGCTTTCAAACAACAGAGACGATACACAATGACTCACGGAACACAGGAATCTCTGGCCTCAGCTGACATGTTGAATTTCAGCAACACTTCATGATGCTGAGCAAACCAATGAGAAGATGAAGGAGGCCGTCAACTCCTTCAAGCTCAACATCTACGCTGCTTTACCCAGGAGGTCAGGAGGTCAAAGCAGAACCTGCACCCTCCTCCTCTGATGTTTACTCCACACAGAAATGAGGGGTCAGTTCAGAAAAGTCAGCTGGACTCTGGGCAAATCTTTTCATTCAGTCAATTGTCTCCACCAACTTAAATATGGGTCTAGACCTGCACAGGTTCCAATTTGTGTCTTGGTCCCAAGGGTTTGTTGAACCAGAGAAGCTTCAACTGGTGACGCTCAGCCAACCATGCATGAAGGTCAAGCTGCATTATCTGCTGTGCTCATTAGCAGGGGAATTAGCTCAAATGGTAGAGTGCCAGTTTAGCATGTGAGCGGTAGAGGGATCCATGGCCTCATTCTCCAGAATACTTTAGCTTGTTCTGTTGATCAGAGGAGCTGCTGTGTGATGAATGCTGATGTTTGTCCACTGCTGTGATAAAGTGTCACCCTGTTACTGATATGTGAATGAACACCTGCTCAGTGCAAAGCTGCAAGGAAACCAGGGACTTTGAACCACACAGTGAAAGAGTTTGTCACCAGCCTTTAAAATTCCCACCATCTCCTGAATGTGGAGCAACTTGTCCTGCCAAAACTGTCACCTCTACCATTCTTAATAACACCTGTCCTGACAGCCAATCAAGCTCGAGCTGCAGCGGTGAAAGCGCCGAATGCCAGCCACCATACACAATGACTCAGGCAACACAGGAATCTGTTGACTCAGCTTGAGGAGCAGAGGGTCCACCAAGACAAGCATACACCTTCATTCTTGATTCTTTATTTCAAGGGTAGCCCCTTGAGATGCACCATCTCATTTTGGAGGAGGTCCTGACAAATAATGACCAACAATAATACAAGTAGATTCTAAACAAAATACCAAACATTTCAAGACAAGGATACACACATCATACACCCAGGTACAGGCCAACAATGTTCCCCAAAGCCAAACCCCATCACTCACCATCCAGTATTATACAAAGTATGATCAGAGATCCCACTGCAGAATAAGAGTGGGCCTGTGTACCCATACTCATACATTTCAACACCCATCTAAATAAATACTGCTTACATGCACCATTAAAGTACACAATGCATATTCATACACAAATATCCACATATGTACAGTATAGAGAACAAACAAGAACAAGTACAGAGTGAATCCTGGAGAGAAAAGGTGAGGTGCATCAGAAACAAGAGCAGATGTTTGAAAATGCTTGATGATTTGAAGATGAGAAAGGAAGTGAGAGACCGAAGTGAGGAGGAAAGGTTGTTCCAATCTGATGGAGCTTTAAATACAACCGGTCAAAGCAGAAGGCCGTCCCCACTGATCCTGGATCTGCTCGACATTCCTGTCTGTTAAAAGGAAGGTTTTCATCACCGCTGTTGCAGGATGTGCTTGTTGATGGAGAATTGTTGGGTGTAGATTCATTGAAGGAGTTTGGTGCTGGACCTGCTCTACTAGTAAAGAGTCATGAGAGAACTTTTGTTGTGATTTGGTTCCATACAAATAAAAATGACTTGACTTGATTTGGTGCCTCATGAGGAGAAAATCTGGGCACAAAAGTTGGACAAGAGTGTTTGTGGAGGGGTGATTTTTTCTTTTTGCAGTGTTGTAAGTCACTGTAACTGCAGCTGAATGATTGAACTTTCTCCAAATATCCTCAAGATGGTTTCCAAATGATAAAATTGACTTGAGGAAAATATGAATGTGCGATGACCAGTTTCTTTGCTGATTCTAGGCAGACATAGAAACAAATGATCTCTACACTCAAGGTTGCATTGTGAGCTGAAAGGAATTGAAAGTTGCTTAAAGTATGAAGGGAAATTCAAGCAGACACATTTGAAAATAAATACTGACCAGTGGAGTTGTCTTTGTGTCACAATCCCTGTTTTGTTCACCAAAAATGTCTGCGTTTGGGTCTCCCTCACCATCCACAACCCTCAATCCTGACACTTTGGGAATCATACATTAAATAATGATGGGTTCAATCCAAACACCTGAGCACAAATCTACAAAGACTATTATATCAGACATTGAGAGGACAAAGATTGATGTCTGAATGTGTTAGGACCGGCTCAGAGGTGCAGCAAAACCTAGTAGCAGCAAATCAACATTTATTGAAGTAAATAATCAACCATATGAGGTGTGGAAGGGCTGCACGGTGGTGCAGTGGTCAGCACTGTGGCCTCACAGCAAGAAGGTTCCGGGTTTGAGTCCCGGCTCTGGCACGGGATCTTTCTGTGTGGAGTTTGCATGTTCTCCCCGTGCCTGTGTGGGTTCTCTGCGGTACTCCGGCTTCCTCCCACCGTCCAAAGACATGCAATTTGGGGACTAGGCTACTTGGGTTCTCTAAATTGACCATAGGTATGAATGTGAGTGTGAATGGTTGTTTGTCTCTGTATGTTGGCCCTGCGATGGACTGATGACCTGTCCAGGGTGAACCCCGCCTCTCGCCCGTAGCCACTGGGATAGGCTCCAGCCCCCCGCGACCCTTACTCGAAAGGAATAAGCGGAAGGTGTGGAAGTCAGTGTCAGCAGTGGAGGTGAGTGTGTGGATGTGATGTCAATGTTTACTGCATGTTGTTGGTGGAAAACAAGGAAAAACAAAAGGACAACAACAGCACGCCGACTGAGCACAAAAGGGAGACAAATGTGTGGGAAGGCGGGGTTAAACAGGCCTAACTGGGAACGCTGGCCTGGTCCTCCCAGTCAGCCGAATGACCAGGCTGCTCCAGACCTGCAAAGACACAAACACACCCACCAACAGGACCCTGCACACAGAACACTGCATAGGACCCCAGGCCTGGGGCCGTCACCAGTGTTCCCATAGAAACCACCAGCGGAGTCCAATATGAGGATCATGAACTGTGTTATCATACTTTTCTGGACTTCTTGTGGAAAAAGTCAACAGAACAACAAACGTAATTTTAGCCCACCAGATATTTGCTTGGACACTGAGTTCATGTGAAATTTAAATGACAGCTGAGAATCACGCCAGAGGCCTGGATATTCAAAGTCTTCAACTTTTGCTTTTGTTGTTCCATCAAGAAAGCCAATGAGCCAGTTAGTTGACAACCAAGAATCAGGTCAAACGGAAAACAACATACGATATGAGGTTTTTCTTGTTTCTTGATGGGCAGCCAAAAATATTTTCAGCATTGGATCATTAAAGTCTGTTTCATTTCTGATGTCGTGTTCAAAAATAATTGCTCACCTAAGAGGATTCTAAAAAGTCAGACTTTCTCAGTGATATTCTCTTCTCAGGCTTTCAAATCTTTTAAATTTCCATTTTCCACAAGTGAGTAGAAAGTTGTTACTCTCTTTGAATCCAGGATTTAAATCTAGGGTTCATTTCATGAGGCTTGAACCCTGGATTAAAAGCACATCATTAAATGACTTGTAGTGATATTCTCCTGTTAACATTCCAAATTATTCATTGAGATTTGGACTTTATGGAAACATTTTTCCAGATTTTGATGGGCCAGTACAGCAGGAACTGGGGCTCATTCATGGTGTGGTTTAAATTTGAGCCTGGGTTTCTTCCCCTGCAAGATAAATCTGGAAAGCATTTTGTTCAATTCAGAAACGGTTTTGAAGGCAATTTCTCCAGTTGGTCCTGGAACTAGAAAGAGATATTGTGGTAGGACATTTATTTTTACTCTATCAATCCTGTGACTCAGACTCAGAAAGGAAATGGAGTTCCATCTTCTTCTATCATCTTCAAGGAGTTCTGGCCCCAATCCAGGTGGAGGTTTTCCTCCATGTGTTCTGGAGGTGAGTGATTAAAGGTCAGAACCTGTGTTTTAGAATGGAGAATTAATATCCAGCAGAGCTTCCCAGTGTTTCAAAGAGTTTTATTAATGCAGGTCCTGTGTTAGGGGGCTCACTTCAATATGTTAAAACATCATCAGCGTCCAGCGCCACCTTGTGTTCTTCTCCATTTATGTGGACACCTTTAATATTTGTGGTCTCTCTCAACCACTGTACGAGGGGCTCGATATGAAGAGCTGGAAGCAGCAGGAACTGGGGGGGCATGTCTCAGAGTCTGTCTTTTATTTTTTGTCCTGGTCCTGGTCTGGGGGGACCAGGGCCACACACGATAGAGAGAGAGCTCCCTCGCCTTCCACTCTCAAGAAAACCAGCCAACTTCACGGTCAAAAGACAAAGTAGCAGTTTATTTAGCTTCAGAGGTGAGCAGTGCCAACACAACAAACCAAACTAACCAAGATCCCTACCTGTCCTGCAAGAAAAACCAAACTCCTCATCCAGAAACAGGAGAAAAAGGACAGGAAAATAACAAAGCTTCTCCCTCCTACTGCTGCCACTGAAAAACCAAAAGTACCATCAACAATTATTTACTAATGATTGACTTCTCCAGAGGTTTCACAAATGGCTCACAGGACACTAGGCTGCTCCATGAGTTACAGAAATGTCACTGAGCTAGAAAACACTTGACACATGGTTGGCAAGGAGGGAGGCGGGGTCATGTCTCATGGTCTCTCTTATTTTGATATCCCATTTGCGTCCTGTTCTTCCTGTTTTAGTTTGATGTCGAACGTCCCCTCTCATTTTCAGGTTACTTCACTTGCCCTTGTCTTCTGTTTGCCTGAGTCTCTCGGTGCATCTGAATAGACGTCAGGACTCTGAGAGGGAACGACCTCAGCAGAGACTCCTCTATTTAGAGGAAAGGAGAGCTGAGAGAACACTTTTTTGACATCATTCAACATCCTCAGGGACGATCGTTTACAAAGTTCTATTTAATATACGACACATAAAATCACACCACATGAAGCAGGCTAATGAATAATAAATCAAATATAAAAATGCTTTCTTTTAAGATATAAAACATCTTGTGAATATCTGGAGCTTAATTCCAGCAGCAGACCTCCTCAGGTGATGGAATTTATATTTGACATGTTTACCATTAAATGAGACACATTTGCAGTCCATTGAAATCTACATGTGTTCATGGTGAGTTGATTTAAAAACATGAGCTGACAGAATCTACGTTTAGGGAGGAACCACCATATCCAGGGGTCTGGACCTCACCGCCTCCTCAACAGCAGCTTGAGATTCAATGTCTTTGTCTCAGGTGAAATCAAAGAAAGAATTCTAAGATCAAACACAAAACTCTGAGATCAAAGGTTGAAGTTCCCCAAGATTCAATTTTAGCTCAGACCCTCTTCAAGGTGGAACCAGCAGAGGAGCTCAGTAGAGACAACTGGACAGCAGCAGGACAGAACAGAGGCTCTCCACAATGGAAGGAGACAGGAAACAGGTTTGGACCATCTGGGCTTCTTTCCCCTTTGATGGTTTTTAAAACATTGAAGGAAATTGTAAAAATCAACATTGTGTTTAAATCATGATTTCTAGTTGAGAGTATTTGCTCATCTGTTCCAGAAGCTTCTTCTAGAGTTGACCCTGAATGAGTGGAGGGACCTTTTTGATCATCAGGACTGCTTTTTGATGCCCTGATGGTGCATCGGGTCATCATGGTGCTCCACCATCTGCAGGGGTTCCGGGACTGTTGTGGTGTTTGTGGGAACTGCAGGGAGAAGCTGAGAACTGGAGAGGAAGTCCTGCACTCCAGCAGACCTCTCAACACCTGCAGCATTTTTTCAGCTCCACCAAACCCAACATTCACTGCCTCCTCATCATCTGGGCATCAAAAGCAGCTCAGACCTGCTGCAGCTCAGCAGACCTCAGCCATTTTTAGGATGTCTCAATGATTCTCCTTCACATGATTTTCATTCAGAAACAATAGAATTGTCAAATACCACAACAGTTTTCAGCTTGCTGGTAAACAGTATTTCAACTTCCATTCCACTGTGTAATGGCAGTGACTGATGTGTACGATATGCAGTACTAATCAAGTACAGCCCTGACTGATACTTTATCTCCAATGCTAGGAAGGATAAGAATGTTGAAATGGACCAAGCAGGAATAGAATCTCAAGTCATGTCTACTTTACTGAGCAGCACTCAGTTAATTTCAGGAAACACAAGACATTTTTACCACATGTCAATGAAGTAGTCAGCAAAATAAATATGACACTAAACAGTAGTTGAGGGAGAGCAGAGCTGGAAATAAGACATTACTGGGAGGGCAATAAATCTAAAACACGCAGAACCAGAACTCAGCCACAGCTTTCTGTCATTTTCTGTCTCAAATACTTCACAAGCTTCAACTTGGTCCAAAACCTGCTCACCTCTCTGGGTGTCAAGTTTGTCTGCACCGTCTGACCAAACTTCATCAAATGTGTGAATTTTATTTCCTGCAGATGAAATCTGGGCCGTGTTGATTGCAAGAAGAAAAAAAAGTGGGAAAATAATGGAGTCTTTGCCAGAAGTTCCTTCTGGCTCAGGCCCTAAAAAGTGCTGTCAAGTCACATTAGAACCAAGCTCTGGACCAAAGTTTGGTGCTTTTTCAATTTTCAGTCAGTGAGTAATGTTCTATTCATTTATGTAACTCTATCTTACATTGATACAGAGAGTTGTTTTTAATCTTTTAAATCATGTGACCATCATTATAACAGCTGTTGACCTTGTTTGAACTATTTGATGGTGCTAAATAGTGCCAGCTTGCTAACATTTACGAGCTAACGTTAGCTAGCTAGCTAATATTATTTTCTAACTTCAGGCCTTAAATTTGGGATTGATTGTGGAAATTTTTCACTTAATCTTTGTGAGCCCAAGGTTTTGTATTGATGATGTCATTGTAACTGCCTTTCTGATTCTTTGCATACATAAAATTAAAATACAAATGTTAGCCTGCTCTTGTTTGTTCCCTCAGCTGCAGGTTTGACCACTGGTAGCTTAGCTAACTGTTAACCAATGAATGTTTAATTGTGTGAGTTTTTCCTTTCAGTTTTCCATGATGGAAGACAACTCAACACAGGTGGTTTCATCACTTTCAGTTGTCTGAAGATTGGAGCACCACGAACCCAGAGGCTGATTCCTGAAACCATCAATAAAACTCTGCATTCACTTCTTCTGAATGTTAAATGATGATCATTTGATTTATTCTTCTAGAATCATCTGAACAAACCCTCCCTCAACACAGTGAAGCAAAACTATTTGGCCTTCATCTGACAGGATGAGTTTCTTTTCCCAGTGATTCCATTGATAAAGTGAAAGCTTTGCAGCTCTCACTGGAAAGTCCTGAGGCTCGTCCCATTCTGAAGCAGGCAGTTGCTCCCAGCCAGCCGACACTTTCACTCTCTTGTGTAGGAGTGAAGAACAAAATCAAAATAAAGAATCATCACTCTTTCATTGGGGCTCCTTTCTCCTTGTTCTGATACAGAAATTCAACAGCTTCTATCATTTAGTTTCCAGGAAATGTTGATGACACACTGGGATTTTTTGTTCTCCTGCTGTCACTGTCAAGTGCCAGCTTAACATGTGAGAGGTAGCAGGAGCCATGCATGTGTTCATGTTTACAGCAGACAAGGAGGAAACCTTGGAGGATTTCAGGGACTTTTAGCAGTGGTTCACACTTCAGGTGTGAAAGCTTCTGAGTATAAAATTTTAAGTGAGCGAGCCAGGAGTTGAACCTAGAATCTTCTGACAGTAGTCAGTCATGCTATCCATTGCACCACCAGCCCTGTGAAAACCTCTTAATGTTCATGTGTACTTGATTTTATAGACAATCCAAACGCTCTGGTGGCATTTTCAGGGGACACAATGGTGCAGTGGTCAGCACTGTTGCCTCACAGCAAGAAGGTTCCAGATTTGAGCCCCAGCTGTGGAGTCTGCATGTTCTCCCTGTGTCTGTGTGGGTTCTCTCTGGTACTCCAGCTTCCTCCCACAGTCCAAAGACATCAAGAGAGGACGAGGCTGATTGATACTCTAAATTGACTGTAGGTGTGGCTGTGAGTGTGAATGGTTGTCTGTCTATGAGTGTTGGCCCTGTGATGGACTGGTGACTCATCCAGGGTGAACCCCGCCTCTTGTCAGAAGGCTGCTGGGATAGGCTCCACCCCCCCACACAAACCCTGACATATAATCAGTGGAGAAAAGGAAATTTATCAACACTCATGACTTCATCTGTTTTGAGAACTGAACTGGATATAAACTCTGAGAATTCAGAGTAAGAACCAGGAGGGTGGGACACAATAATAGATAGGAGTAAATGTGGAGTCTGGGTTCTTTTCTAGAATGTGGAGGCAATGACAGTCCTGCCAAGTGACATCACTGACATGAATGGATGACTTCAATCACATGAATGGATGACTTCAGTCATGTGACTGGATGACAGTGTAGATGCCAATGTAGAGGTTGGGGAAATAGTCTCTGAGAATCCAGCTTGAACCAACGCCCTCCTTGTTCTTCAAAAACCCAAACAGCGACCATCAGTCTCCCTCCAATCCTGTACTTGGGTTCAATGTTGCTGTTCCATTTAGCAGCAGTAGGTGTCGCTGTGATACCAGGTTCAGTTCAAGATTCCCAACTCCAGCTCATGATGGTGACCTCAGTGGCCACAGTGGCAGGGTAAAATGGCGCTTCAGTGGATCATGTGGATCAACTCATGTTCCCATCTCTTATGTTAACGGTCAGTTTTGACCCACGTCTTCAATCAGCTGTAAAATAAACTGAAAACAATTTTCTATCATCCAAGTTGTTTCCCATCTCTTGGTTTCCTTGTTAGGCTTCCTTATCATGGAAATATTGATTGGAATATTTTGTTGTGGGCCTCTGGACCTTTTTTAGTCAGTAAACCCTCGATTTCAGTTAAAAAATGATAAAGTGAACCTCAAGTAAATAATATAAATAAACAAAAGGTTGTTGTGTTTCCTCACCATTACTGAGGGGTGTTAGAACAGTCTTTTAGTTCTTTATTTTAATGTTATTAACTTTTGTAACATCCATGGTGTTATACATCAGTTTCAATTCTCATATTTACTTCAAGAAAAAGGGAAAAAAGTCTTTTTTTCAGCAACAGAACTTTAATACAAACTCAAAATGAAAAGCAGAACAAGCCAGAACCCAAAATTTTGATTTGCAAGGTCAAACAAACAACAACCAGTCAAGCAAATCAAACCAACAGAAACCAACTACTGGTTCAAAACCAGTAAAAAACAAAAACAGAGGAAAAGTCTCTGTGTGCAAGAACATGCATGTGTGTGTGTGTGTGTTTAGATGCGTGTGTGTCAAAAACTGACAACATGAGCCAACAGTGGTGGTGTCTGTCAAAGAGGTGGAGCTCTGTCCTTCACCTGCAAGATTTCAGCAGGCAGCTCAGGTCCAGTTTTCTTCACTGTGCCACCATGATAAGTTTCCTCCTGAGAAGTTCTTGTCCAAGGTCATAGCTGGTAAAAGAATTGTCACAGTGATACTGGGACCCTGCAGTCCAGTCGTCATATCCAGGACCACACTGGACATGGCCGTCTTTGTTTGTTTTGTTGTTGTGCAACGTGAGAGAACGTGACAGACCATTTTATACCAAAGACAGAATGTGTGTGTGTGTGTGTGTGTAACCATGTTAAATTCTTTTAAATAAATGTGTTTCAACCTGCTATTATTTGTATAAATTCTTTTCCTTAAATTCTTTTAAATAAATGTGTTTCAATCTGCTATTATTTGTATGCTGTATGATTTCTGAAACCCAAGACTAACTAAGGTACTGCAACCTAAAGTATGGTAATGAGGAGAATGATGAAAAATCCACAAGGTGATCAGAAAATAATAAATGTATTCAGGAAAACAAACCATCTCTGAACATGTGTGATTGAAATATGTCAGTTGGACTGGCAGAATCTGGCTTTACTACAAAGTGTCTCATCAAGAGATCTGTCACATGCATCTGCTGTGGAGGGTCAATCTGTCCGTCCACATTCAGATCATTGATGCAACGACTCTGTTATGATCAAACTACTCAGGATGAAACAGACCAATGTGGACATCAAGTAGCAACTCAGCAGCTGATCAACAGAGTCCTAAGCACCAGTAGAGCCTGTTCATCGTCCCTGGGTGGGCTCGAACCACCAGCCTCTCTGTTAACAGCCGAGCGCTGACCGATTGAGCCACAGAGACTCTGAGTCTCCTGCTTTTCATGAAGAGTTTTCAGGCTAAATTCAGTGTGTGAGGTCCACACTGCACATTTGAGGGAACATGAAGGACAGATGAGAGTCTGACTGTCATGGCGAAAGCCTTCAGCACTAGAACTGAAACAGCCCCCACCATCTTAACCCCACCAGACATCATCGTCCAGCCTCCAACCACAGGTCCATCAGTTATCATGGGAGCCACATGTGGAGTCTGGATTCTTTTCTAGAATGAGACGGCAATGACAGTCCTGCCAAGTGACATCACTGACATGAATGGATGACTTCAGTCACGTGACTGAAGTGCTGTGGTTCTTCTGATGAAGGGCGGCATGATGTTTGCTGTCTCAGGCTCCACCAAATGTCCTCTTTAGGACGCCACAATGTGGCCTCTTCAGTGCTCCATCTTCCCTGCATCAGAGACACAAGGGTTTCTCCTGGTGCCGACCCGATCATCCTTCTACCGAATGGTGCGGCGATGGATCCTCAGAGGACGCTTGGATCCTTCTTCTCATCAGTGCCACAGTTTTTCATGGAGGGAACAACAGGAGCGTTTTAGTCATGTTTTGCTCGGTGTTTCCTGCACAGAGCATCAGGATCTGTGACGCCATCTTGTGATAGTGGGTCATCATCTTGTTGTGTGATAGTGGATTCATTTATCTGCTATTTCAACACATTCAAGTTCATTATCCCTACATGTCAAAATACATTTGGTGTGGAGTTTTACTTTCTGGCCTCAATCATAATGTGTGCATTTATTCTTCATGAACATTTCTCAGCTTTGTAAGTTTATGATATTTTGTCTTCCTCTGTTTTCTATTCCATTGTTGTTGATGATTCTATTGCAGGTTTGAGTTCCCTCTTGACTGAAGCAGAAACAGGAACAAAAAGCTGGAGGTGGTCAGAGCTCCAAGTTGGGACGCTGATATTAAAGTAGGAGATGAACACATCCAGGTTAGCCATCACTCTCAGAACCTGCTACTTTACCTCTTCAGAATGTAGCAGCATAGCATAGCTTCATCTCACCAGTTAGTGGCCCACTTTGATGTCTGGGATATGAGGTTAAAGGTTCTTTACAGCTCTGAATGAAGGGTTTATAAAGTGTTAACAATGCCATGAATAACAAGCATTCAGTAATTCTTGATAAAAGGAGACTCACCATCAAGTTGAACCAGTTGAAGAACAAAAGGACTTCTCCACGATCACATTTATCCTCTCTCTCTCTCTGCGTGGACACAACAAATGAGCTGGTTCAGAGACACGAGGCAAAAAAAGCTGGATGAACTCTTCTTCATTCCAAAAATGACTTCACCCTTGAACACTGACGTCAGGTCATTTTATAGGGTCCTCCATTTTTTCATTTATGTGACGTTGCATATTGGGAAATTAATTATAAAAAAAACACTATATTTTGATGAAAACTATATTTGATCAGGAAAAGTACATTGGGTCAAATAAATCCATCGTTAGTGACAGTGTTACTAATTTTAACTTTAGTGCTCTGGTGCTGATTGCCTCATTAAGATCTTCATGAAGAAATAAACTGAAATTTGTAAAATTTTTTTTTTTTTTTTTTTTTTTTACAGAGTTGGCAGTTTGAGCATTGAATCTTTCTTTGTGTTGAGAACAAACCCTCAAAGCCTTCATGTTTCAGTTTGCTTCACAGCTAACAGACAAACACCTCTTAGCCTGGTTCTGGTAGTCCAGGTTTAAACACCAACACAAGGATTTTATGCTGATTTCTTCACATGCAGCTGAAATCTAGACTTCGAGTGTTCATGTGAGGTTACAGCTTCACGCCTATTTAGTTTTCAACAAATATTACGTCACTTATGCATTGAGCTCACTAACGAACTTTAGTCTCAGTAGCTGAATCTGTTAGGGGGAAGGCAGTGTGGACCGGCAGGAGCCTCCTACAAAATGCAATGGAGAGAAGAAGAAATCCTGAGGAGTCGCTATGAGATTGAAGTGTTAAAGACGTGGCTCCTTTGGTGGTGATAGGATTTGAGCTATTGACTCTATTTTTAGTTTAATTCAATGTTATTGCAAACATCAGCTGCTCACTTATCAGCTAGCAAGTCAACAACAGTATTGTTCAGTGTGCTAGCTGAAGTAGACCGAGCGGTCAGTTGAGTCTTTATTTCCATGTGTGCTCATGGTAGCAGGGGTTTAGATTTCTAAATGTAACCCTTTTACCACCGGCTCCAATATTAAAACCCACCTTAGGCTTACAGGGAACACTTTAACTCATTTCAAATATCTTGTATGGTAAAAGTCCCATCTCGAATAATTAAAATCAATCTAGGGCAATGTATGATTCTCACTCTTAAATATTCAAATGGAGGCTATGGGGAGTACACTTGACCTTTAAACTCTGCTGTAAAGCTTCAGTAACAACACACAAATTCAATGAAACCAACACAAGATTTCAGTTTAGAAAATGTATTAAAAGCTTGCAGAAAAACACATTCAAACCTTGAATAAACAAGACTATAGAAAATAAAAAAGAAGACCCCGGGGTATATTGTTTGTCTCTTTCAACTGTCTAATTTTATTTCGAGTGCAGTCTGTTTACTTTCGTTGGCCCGCTTTAGTTGGAGCTCATGATGGAAACCTTTCCCAGATCCCCCCGTGTGTCGGTGACGTCAACAATACCGGACCGCAGCCGATGAATCCCTCGCTCGTTGTGGCAGCGACCGTCCCGCTCGCAGCAACCCGCAGCAACAGACCTCCGTGACTCGGCAGCAGCGGCACATCCTCCGGCTCCGTCGGCAACCACGACCCGTCCTCCGACTCCGTCGGCAGCAGTGACGCGTCCTCCGTGAACGACTCTCTCCCGAGGCGACTATCCGAAGCTCCTGTCCCGTCCTTGCAGCGGCGTCTCCCTTCAGCGTGGACAGCGTTAGCCTAGCTCCCGCTAGCTTCTGTAACTGGACTTGCCTGGTGCTCAACAAAACACAATCGGTGGCGGAGAATCCGACTCACGCACTCCGATCACGTCGGTCAATTACAGTTCACAGTCCGTTACCGATGAAAACTCCTCTCCGACGACACACAGTCTCCAAACTCCGATAACGTTACGCCATTACACGATACTCCTTCCTCGCGCGCGTTTCTCCCGGAAGTGTAAACACTAAAGGTCATGAACTCACGCACGTAACCTAACGTAAGAGAATTACTTTAACATTTTTGAAGGACATTCACACCCCATGAAATTATGTTTTTTTGAATGTTACTAATTTTAAACAAATTTTATTTACATTTTAATATCTTCTTCATGATACTAATTTATGTAAATTTTAGCTTAACCATGAACTGGCATTTTATTCTTAACTTATTCCTATGAAAATCATGAAATAAATATCACTGATATTTATCAGAGTATTACATAAACCTAGGATTAAATTAAAGCTGCAGTCAGCGTTGTTTGGGCCTGAGCCTCCTCCCGCCCACCGCAGCCGAGTAGCAGGGGTCGTCCTGAATCCAGTGATGAATTTTATGAAAGCGGTGGGACTTGTACACTGCAAGCAATTGCTGTAAATTTACTACAAGATTTCAACAGTATCACCTTGTTTATAAAAATACAGTACTTTGCCGTTAATTCTAATAGGAATCTGTTAAATTACACCCCATGACTGTTTAACAGAACTATGCTGTAATGCTAAAATACAGTACTTCACTGTAAATAAATCAACAGTATCTTTGCCTTATGGACGCAAGGAGAATCTCCTGAGCTGCACATGTGAGGCCAGAGCCTTGGTTTTCGTCATCCATCTCAATCACAGTCATTTGGTGAGTAGCGATTGCATTTATTGTAGACACTGGCGCAAAGTCTGTAGGCCAGTGGAGGCTAAGTGAAGTTTCCAGTTTGTGTGGCGACACACACGAGTGGGGGGTGCACTTATTAAAATATAGTAGTGACCAAAGCCGGACAACGCCACCTTGGGAATTTCGCCCAAGGAAATACTTAACGTACCGACCAAAAGGCACTCACAGGTTCATTTACTAATTGGCAGGAGACGTGGTTCCATGACAAAAATATTTTATTGTAAACAGACCAGCAGATTAAAAAGAGAACAAGAATAAATCTAAACAAGTCTGGAGCTTACCAGTGGGGGGGAGGGATCCCAAGGCAACAGACACCCTGATCAATTGGGACATCACATTTAAAAACACATGATTAAAGCAAAACAGGGGTGCACAGCACACAAGAGGCAAAGCGACACCAGGACCGTGAGCTTCCAGTACCTGAAACGAAATGACAAGAATTATAATTTAACACCAAAACTAAACAAAAAAAAAAAAACAGAACCAAACTCAAACCACAATTTACAAATTAATTTGAGAAACAAGATTTAATTATTAAACACAAATTAGCAAGGAAAAATAATACAACCCAAAATAACCAGAAACGAGTTCATTTCTCCATTGCTAGACCAGGGAGCTAACAGATAGCCGTCCAGCAGCTTGCTACACCCTGAAGCCCAAGCGGAGGAATGGGAAACAATGCAGATCCAAACCTTCAGAGCACCATGAAGGACAGTTCAGTGGCGCCACACGGTGGACATCAGGATCTGGCAGACCCTGGTTAAACAAGGTGAATTACTGAAACAACCTCCAGTTCAACACACAGCGGATTCCACTTCGTTAACACAGAAGCAGAGCACTCCAGTGAACACAGTAAACAGTGAACAAACAAACAAGCAAAACATGTGTAGATGGCCAGTAGGTCGCAGAACAGGCTAGTAGCAGAGCAGGCTAATAGAGCAGGAGCCTGTAACAAAGCAGGGTAGTCTGTAGCAAAACAGCAGCCAGAGCAAAGCAGGGTAGTCTGTAGCAAACAGCAGCCAGAGCAAAGCAGGGTAGTCTGTAGCAAACAGCAGCCAGAGCAAAGCAGGAGCATCTAGCAAAGCAGGATAGTCTGGCAAGACAGCGCCCGGTAGCAAAGCAGCAGCTAGTTCTTCCTCAGTGTCACGGCTCACCAGCTGTGCCAATCAGGTGTAGATCGCACGCATGCAGAGCAAAGGGTTTCACAGCTAGTATGCTGTGGCAAACAGCCTCTGCACGTCAGATGGGGGGGGGGGGGTGTTTCCCCACTAGCGGCGATTAAGGGACCGTGTCCCAAAAGCCGGACGCCTACAATTAAACACGTGAATATGAAAAACGTGCATGATCAGCATGCAACACGAGCTACAGGGAGCTACTGCTACATACCAGCACAGACGGTGGCGAGAAGGCAGACGTGAGGCGATCAGAGGCGGAAGCGAGGTGACCAGGAAGTGGGAGGACCCCGGACCCCAAGAGCAAGAGATGGACCAGGTAGATGCTGCCCGTATTTATAGAGCAGCGCCACACACTGGTTGGCTAATGATGGTACAAGCCAAGTCAGGCATCACCAACCAGTCTCACTGCTAGGATGGGACGTCTCATCCTGCCACATTTGCATTGATAATTACACTCGGTGCACATCATGCTAGCCAGATTTAGCAGCTAGCCAAAATGTTGAAAATGCTTGCAAATTAATCCAAAAAACACAGAGAGTTGACTTTACTTTTTACATCTCGAGCCTCCACAAATTAATGTGTGCGACATCTGTATTTTGCCTGTGAATTCATGAAGCTTTCTGATAGTCTGAACCATTTTACAGTACACACAATATACGTGTCACACAACAGTTAAGTCGGTTCATATTAAGATGAGTGCACACTGACTGTGTTTACATGCAATTACGTCCCTCCATCTTGTGCTAGGCTACTGCTCTGGCATGAGTCTGTCTGATGGCATGATTACAGTGTAGTTAAGGCCATAGAGCAGAAGCTGTGGTTGTATTTGTTTAAAAAAGAGTGGCTTTAGCATCGTTCAAGTGCCTGCTCATTTGTGTTGATTTTTCTTTGTCTCTGATATTGCCTACAGATGCAGGAGCCTATTTTCCAGCTGCCCTGATCCTAGTAAGTACTTGCCTGTCCATCACATTTTACAGTTAATCAGTTATTTTTTCAGACCTCAAACATTGAAATAGACAACTATGTTATCTGGTCAAAGAAGCTGTTTTTTTTTTTCTTCTTCTTCTTCTCTTCTCTTTTCTCCCTGTTTTCTTGGATCTCCAACACTATATCTACATGTATATATTTGATGGCTTATAATGTCTCATTCATCTGAGTGAGTTCCAACACTCCTTTTTTAGGCGCTTCATTGGAATAAATCCTGAGAGTGTCTGCATGTTTTCCCTGTGCTGGTTCTCTCCAGGTACTCCAGCTTCCTTCCACAGTCCAAAGACATGCAAATGGAAATGCAACTCTAAATTGACCGTAGGTATGGCTGTGAGTGTGAATGGTTGTCTGTCAATATTTGTTGGCTGCGGTGGACTGCGATGGACCACTGACCTGTCCAAGGTAATGTCCACTCTGGGATAGGCTCCAGCCCCACCCAGTGACCCTTAACAGGATAAGCGGAAAAAATGGATGGATGGATGGATGGATGGACGGATGGATAGATGGGTGGGTGATCACTCACAGGACTGTGAGTCTCTCACTCTGAGCACTTCATGCTATGGGACTTACACTGACGTAACCTGATTAGCTCAGTCAGTCGAGCGTGAGACTCTTAGTCTCAGGGTTGTTGGTTCAAGCCCCATGTTGGGTGTTGATCTTAAACACCACTGCTTGTCCTCTCAGTTTTGAAAGCTTTGTTTGTAAATTGTCAGAAAAATCAGTGAATAAACAATACAAACTTAGGCTTTGTCAGAAATTCCATGCTTCCAAACTAACCAATATGAAAAAACAAAAGGTGAGACTTTTTCATGCATTCGAAAAATTTGTATGCGCTTCATTGTATCCGCTTTCTATACTTCCATGCATCCCAGCTTATTTCTGTTAAGGGTTGCAGGGGGAGGCTGGAGCCTTTCCCAGTGGCTTTCAGGTGAGAGGCAGGTTTCACCCTGGACAGGTAGCCAGTCCATTGCAGACAGAATACCCACGCAGGCACGGGGAGAACATGCACACACCACACAGAAAGAACCTGTGCTCGAGCCAGGACTTGAACTTGCTTTGAGGCGACACTGTTAACCACGGTACCACCGTGCCACCCATTGACTGTAACACATTGTAAACAATATACACTCTTGTTATCATACAACATGTAGCCCTGTACAAAAATCAAATAAATTACATCGCATAAAAAGCATAAAAAGATGTGTTAAAAAGTTCAAAAATAAATAGAGTTCATAATCGTTAAAATTGGTTATAATGTGAGCAGGTTAAAAGCATAAATATAATATGTAACATTTAAAAAGTAAAACTATTTACAGTTAAAAAATAAATTCATATAAAGGTCTTTAAGTTCTCTGAGTCTGTAAAAGATCAGTGATCTGAGAATAAGGAGAGGGGAAGAAGCCGTGTTTATATGTAACCTCAATTGTTACCTGTCAATCATTTCATTCCTGTTTTATCTTTGGGTGTATTAAGACCGCAAAAGCCAATCACGGGAAAGATACTGTGTAAGGGGTGGGACTAGTGGCGCAGGTTTGTGAGGTGAGTAGTTAGCGCGCATGGGGAGAGAAACAGAGGCAATGATCAGAGAGCTGATAGGGGAGGCATCATTTGTGTGGAGAGCATTTAAGTTTATTTTGGAGGTCGACGACTGGTGGTCCTGATGTAAACTTCTGTGTGACCTTCGAGAGGTGAATATTTATGCCTGTATTTGCGCTTTATCTAACTGTTGTAGTGAAAAGAGACTGGACGTGTACATGGTTAGCGACGTGCTAGCTAGGGATAGCATTCCGTGCTAATGTGCCTGCAAATCGTAGCTTTAGCGTTGTAATATTTTTGGAGCGAAAGTAAAGGTAATGCGAATTCGACACGAGATAATGTTTGATAATTGTGGCTAAATTAAGATAATATGCTTGAAGGAGACGGACATTGGAGAGAGAGAGACGGGTTTCCATCCGATGGCTCTGCTGTTCTGCTGTGCCCTGTCCTGCTGTGTTTTCTTCTTCGTGACTTTCGCTGTCCCGCCATTGCGTGTGAGTGTTTGGATTGTGACTGCCACCGTCATTGCCATTACCATTCAGACTCTCATCCTCCATTCCCGTTCTCCCCCTTCTAATAAAACCCTGGATTTGTGAGGACTAACATACACATGCACTTGCTTTTATTGTGTGCTCAGCTGCGAGTGAAGCGGCCATTACAGTTGTGAAGCCCCGACCGCACACGAGCTTCAATAAACAGGCCTGAAACAGGTAAAAATTAAATATAAGGTGTTTCATATGAATGTGTGTGTGCCCACAGGTAAAATATTGAGTTTTAGTTGTTGTAAATTAACGAATACCGTTTTAGAAAGTAACTTAAGGATTCTGAAAGGGATTAAATATGATGTATATTAAAAAAAAAACAAAAGGGTTATCTTTTGTAGAGGAAACTGTTTTTTCCTTACAATTGAGGAGTTAAGGATGAATTGAGGGTATTTTATGTTAAACTATCTAACTAAAAAAGATTTTAATTTTCAGTGGAACGAAAGCTCAGAACCAAGAAAGACACTGTTTGTTTTGTTTTGAAAATCCTCTTACTCATTGTTAATAATTTTGTTCATTGTATTTTTATAATACTAGAATATATTCAATTTTTATTTCATCCATCTCCGTGAACAAGTACCTGTGAAGGATCAATTTGCAATTTTTTTAACTTCAGCTTGAGGAAAGGGCAGCTTTGAGTCTTTGGGGACCAGCATGAGCGAGCTTCCCTCACACACCTTTTCTTGAAGCGCCCTCCGCAGCATTGAAATTGAATATCAATCAGCGTGTAATTTGAAGTAGACAGATGGCAGATGCAGTACTTTTCTCTACATGACATCAACATTCTTTTCGTTGTATTGACAGGACACCTGTTTGGCGTGTGAAAAGACCATGAGGCTGTTGCGCATCACTTTTTTTCTGAGGTTGTAAAGTGAGTGAAATGGATATAGAGCCCATGTGTGTAAGAGTCAAGTGCTTACGGCCATACCACTCTGAACACGCCCGATCTCGTCTGATCTCGGAAGCTAAGCAGGGTTGGGCCTGGTTAGTACTTGGATGGAAGACCGCCTGGGAATACCAGGTGCTGTAAGCTTTTTTGTTTCTTTGTGAGGAAAGGGCAGCTTTGAGTCTTTGGGGACCAGCATGAGCGAGCTTCCCTCACACACCTTTTCTTGAAGCGCCCTCCGCAGCTTTGGAATGGAATGTCATGCAGTTTGTAATTTGAAGTAGACAGATGGCAGATGCAGTACTTTTCTCTCGATGACATTAACATTCTTTTCGTTGTATTGACAGGACACCTATTTGGCGTGTGAAAAGACCCTGAGGCTGTTGCGCATCACTTTTTTTCTGAGGTTGTAAAGTGAGTGAAATGGATATAGAGCCCATGGTTGTGAGAGTCAAGGGCTTACGGCCATACCACTCTGAACACGCCCGATCTCGTCTGATCTCGGAAGCTAAGCAGGGTCGGGCCTGGTTAGTACTTGGATGGGAGACCGCCTGGGAATACCAGGTGCTGTAAGCTTTTTTATTTCTTTGTGAGGAAAGGGCAGCTTTGAGTCTTTGGGGACAAGCATGAGCGAGCTTCCCTCACACACCTTTTCTTGAAGTGCCCTCCACAGCTTTCGAATGGAATGTCATGCAGTGTGTAATTTGAAGTAGACAGATTGCAGATGCAGTACTTTTCTCTAGATGACATCAACATTCTTTTCTTTGTATTGACAGGAGAACTATTTGGTGTGTAAAAAGACCGTGAGGCTGTTGCACATCAAATTTTTTTGAGGTTGTAAAGTGAGTGAAATGGATATAGAGCCCATGTGTGTGAGAGTCAAGGGCTTACGGCCATACCACTCTGAACACGCCCGATCTCGTCTGATCTCGGAAGCTTAGCAGGGTCGGGCCTGGTTAGTACTTGGATGGGAGACCGCCTGGGATTACCAGGTGCTGTAAGCTTTTTTGTTTCATTGTGAGGAAAGGGCCGCTTTGAGTCTTTGGGGACCAGCATGAGCGAGCTTCCCTCACACACCTTTTCTTGAAGCGCCCTCCGCAGCTTTGGAATGGAATGTCATGCAGTGGTTAATTTGAAGAAGACAGATGGCAGATGCAGTACTTTTCTCTCGATGACATCAACATTCTTTTCTTTTATTGACAGGACACGTATTTGGCGTGTGAAAAGACCCTGAGGCTGTTGCGCATCACTTTTTTTCTGAGGTTGTAAAGTGTGTGAAATGGATATAGAGCCCATGTGTGTCAGAGTCAAGGGCTTACGGCCATACCACTCTGGACACGCCCGATCTCGTCTGATCTCGGAAGCTAAGCAGGGTCGGGCCTGGTTAGTACTTGGATGGAAGACCGCCTGGGAATACCAGGTGCTGTAAGCTTTTTTGTTTCTTTGTGAGGAAAGGGCAGCTTTGAGTGTTTGGGGACCAGCATGAGCGAGCTTCCCTCACACACCTTTTCTTGAAGCGCCTTTCTGCAGCTTTGAATTGGAATCTCATGCAGCGTGTAATTTGAAGTAGACAGATGGAGGATGCAGTACTTTTCTCTCGATGACATCAACATTCTTTTCTTTGTATTGACAGGACACCTATTTGATGTGTGAAAAGACCCTGAGGCTGTTGCGCATCACTTTCTTTCTGAGGTTGTAAAGTGAGTGAAATGGATATAGAGCCCATGTGTGTCAGAGTCAGGGGCTTACGGCCATACCATTCTGAACTCGTCTGATCTCGGAAGCTAAGCAGGGTCGGGCCTGGTTAGTACTTGGATGGAAGACCGCCTGGGAATACCAGGTGCTGTAAGCTTTTTTATTTCTTTGTGAGGAAAGGGCAGCTTTGAGTCTTTGGGGACCAGCATGAGTGAGCTTCCCTCACACACCTTTTCTTGAAGCGCCCTCCACAGCTTTGGAATGGAATGTCATGCAGTGTGTAATTTGAAGTAGACAGATTGCAGATGCAGTACTTTTCTCTCGATGACATCAACATTTTTTTCTTTGTATTGACAGGACAACTATTTGGTGTGTAAAAAGACCGTGAGGCTGTTGCACATCACATTTTTTTTGAGGTTGTAAAGTGAGTGAAATGGATATAGAGCCCATGTGTGTGAGAGTCAAGGGCTTACGGCCATACCACTCTGAACACGCCCGATCTCGTCTGATCTCGGAAGCTAAGCAGGGTCGGGCCTGGTTCGTACTTGGATGGGAGACCGCCTGGGAATACCAGGTGCTGTAAGCTTTTTTATTTCTTTGTGAGGAAAGGGCAGCTTTGAGTCTTTGGGGACCAGCATGAGCGAGCTTCCCTCACACACCTTTTCTTGAAGCGCCCTCCACAGCTTTGGAATGGAATGTCATGCAGTGGTTAATTTGAAGTAGACAGATGGCAGATGCAGTACTTTTCTCTAGATGACATCAACATTCTTTTCTTTTATTGACAGGACACCTATTTGGCGTGTGAAAAGACCCTGAGGCTGTTGCGCTTCACTTTTTTTCTGAGGTTGTAAAGTGAGTGAAATGGATATAGAGCCCATGTGTGTAAGAGTCAAGGGCTTACGGCCATACCACTCTGAACACGCCCGATCTCGTCTGATCTCGGAAGCTTAGCAGGGTCGGGCCTGGTTAGTACTTGGATGGAAGACCGCCTGGGAATACCAGGTGCTGTAAGCTTTTTTGTTTCATTGTGAGGAAAGGGGAGATTTGAGTGTTTGGGGACCAGCATGAGCGAGCTTCCCTCACACACCTTTTCTTGAAGCGCCCTCCACAGCTTTCGAATGGAAAGTCATGCAGTGTGTAATTTGAAGTAGACAGATTGCAGATGCAGTACTTTTCTCTAGATGACATCAACATTCTTTTCTTTGTATTGACAGGACAACTATTTGGTGTGTAAAAAGACCGTGAGGCTGTTGCACATCACATTTTTTTGAGGTTGTAAAGTGAGTGAAATGGATATAGAGCCCATGTGTGTGAGAGTCAAGGGCTTACGGCCATTCCACTCTGAACACGCCCGATCTCGTCTGATCTCGGAAGCTTAGCAGGGTCGGGCCTGGTTAGTACTTGGATGGGAGACCGCCTGGGATTACCAGGTGCTGTAAGCTTTTTTGTTTCATTGTGAGGAAAGGGCCGCTTTGAGTCTTTGGGGACCAGCATGAGCGAGCTTCCCTCACACACCTTTTCTTGAAGCGCCCTCCGCAGCTTTGGAATGGAATGTCATGCAGTGGTTAATTTGAAGAAGACAGATGGCAGATGCAGTACTTTTCTCTCGATGACATCAACATTCTTTTCTTTTATTGACAGGACACGTATTTGGCGTGTGAAAAGACCCTGAGGCTGTTGCGCATCACTTTTTTTCTGAGGTTGTAAAGTGTGTGAAATGGATATAGAGCCCATGTGTGTCAGAGTCAAGGGCTTACGGCCATACCACTCTGGACACGCCCGATCTCGTCTGATCTCGGAAGCTAAGCAGGGTCGGGCCTGGTTAGTACTTGGATGGAAGACCGCCTGGGAATACCAGGTGCTGTAAGCTTTTTTGTTTCTTTGTGAGGAAAGGGCAGCTTTGAGTGTTTGGGGACCAGCATGAGCGAGCTTCCCTCACACACCTTTTCTTGAAGCGCCTTTCTGCAGCTTTTAATTGGAATCTCATGCAGCGTGTAATTTGAAGTAGACAGATGGAGGATGCAGTACTTTTCTCTCGATGACATCAACATTCTTTTCTTTGTATTGACAGGACACCTATTTGACGTGTGAAAAGACCCTGAGGCTGTTGCGCATCACTTTCTTTCTGAGGTTGTAAAGTGAGTGAAATGGATATAGAGCCCATGTGTGTCAGAGTCAGGGGCTTACGGCCATACCATTCTGAATTCGTCTGATCGCGGAAGCTAAGCAGGGTCGGGCCTGGTTAGTACTTGGATGGAAGACCGCCTGGGAATACCAGGTGCTGTAAGCTTTTTTTTTTCTTTGTGAGGAAAGGGCAGCTTTGAGTCTTTGGGGACCAGCATGAGTGAGCTTCCCTCACACACCTTTTCTTGAAGCGCCCTCCACAGCTTTGGAATGGAATGTCATGCAGTGTGTAATTTGAAGTAGACAGATTGCAGATGCAGTACTTTTCTCTAGATGACATCAACATTTTTTTCTTTGTATTGACAGGACAACTATTTGGTGTGTAAAAAGACCGTGAGGCTGTTGCACATCACATTTTTTTTGAGGTTGTAAAGTGAGTGAAATGGATATAGAGCCCATGTGTGTGAGAGTCAAGGGCTTACGGCCATACCCCTCTGAACACGCCCGATCTCCTCTGATCTCGGTAGCTTAGCAGGGTCGGGCCTGGTTAGTACTTGGATGGAAGGCCGCCTGGGAATACCAGGTGCTGTAAGCTTTTTTGTTTCATTGTGAGGAAAGGGCCGCTTTGAGTGTTTGGGGACCAGCATGAGCGAGCTTCCCTCACACACCTTTTCTTGAAGCGCCCTCTGCAGCTTTGGAATGGAATTTCATGCAGTGGTTAATTTGAAGAAGACAGATGGCAGATGCAGTACTTTTCTCTCGATGACATCAACATTTTTTTCTTTGTATTGACAGGACACGTATTTGGCGTGTGAAAAGACCCTGAGGCTTTTGCGCATCACTTTTTTTCTGAGGTTGTAAATTGTGTGAAATGGATATAGAGCCCATGTGTGTGAGAGTCAAGGGCTTACGGCCATACCACTCTGAACACGCCCGATCTCGTCTGATCTCGGAAGCTAAGCAGGGTCGGGCCTGGTTAGTACTTGGATGGAAGACCGCCTGGGAATACCAGGTGCTGTAAGCTTTTTTATTTCTTTGTGAGGAAAGGGCAGCTTTGAGTCTTTGGGGACCAGCATGAGCGAGCTTCCCTCACACACCTTTTCTTGAAGCGCCCTCCACAGCTTTGGAATGGAATGTCATGCAGTGGTTAATTTGAAGTAGACAGATGGCAGATGCAGTACTTTTCTCTAGATGACATCAACATTCTTTTCTTTTATTGACAGGACACCTATTTGGCGTGTGAAAAGACCCTGAGGCTGTTGCGCTTCACTTTTTTTCTGAGGTTGTAAATTGTGTGAAATGGATATAGAGCCCATGTGTGTCAGAGTCAAAGGCTTATGGCCATACTACTCTGAACACGCCCGATCTCGTCTGATCTCGGAAGCCAAGCAGGGTCGGGCCTGGTTCGTACTTGGATGGAAGACCGCCTGGGAATACCAGGTGCTGTAAGCTTTTTTGTTTCATTGTGAGGAAAGGGGAGATTTGAGTGTTTGGGGACCAGCATGAGCGAGCTTCCCTCACACACCTTTTCTTGAAGCGCCCTCCACAGCTTTCGAATGGAATGTCATGCAGTGTGTAATTTGAAGTAGACAGATTGCAGATGCAGTACTTTTCTCTAGATGACATCAACATTCTTTTCTTTGTATTGACAGGACAACTATTTGGTGTGTAAAAAGACCGTGAGGCTGTTGCACATCGCATTTTTTTGAGGTTGTAAAGTGAGTTAAATGGATATAGAGCCCATGTGTGTGAGAGTCAAGGGCTTACGGCCATACCACTCTGAACACGCATGCGCCAATCAGACGGTACGCTGACAGCACGACACACGGAGGTCGCGGACTCCGCTTTTTCCATTTCTTTCGTTTTTTTCAGCCTTTTTCATTGTTCTTCCTTATTTTCCGTGCATTTTTGGTTCGTTTTTAGAGTGAACATTTTTTCCCCCCGACAGTTTTTATACTGATCGGGGGTGGTCAATTTGAGTTTTTTTTTTCCTAATTGAAAACTTTCGGACGGACCAAATGGATTTGAACTCTGCAAACGGATTTCAGATTACGAGCATGGAAAACGGACTTGACATAAACGCACAAACAGGTGAAGAAAATGAAAAATGGTTGCTTGTTAAAAGAAACAATCAGAAACGAAACATGAAGAAGTCGGAAGGAAAACTGCCGGAGGGAAATGCGAGAGCGGCTTCCGCAGCGACAGCGGGGGAAAGACGGCGAGCAGCGGCTGATTCAGAGGAGATGAGCGCTGGAGCCGGTCCACAGGCAACGAGAGCTGGTGGCCTGAAGAACAGAGCTGAAGACGTGGTTCCGAGAAGACCTGGGCAGCGAGGAGCTACTGGAGAGGCGACGGAGAGTGAGAGAGAATTGGCGGCGGAAAGAGATGCGGCGTCTGGTGGGGAAAGGCAGCTGCAGCAGCGACATGGAGCGGCGAAATCTGTGGGTGGCGACCACAAGTATGACAGAGAACTGACGGTCAGTGTCGAGGTAACTGGGCAGGATGAAGTCCCAGTTCTCGAATTAATGAGATGCATAAGAGCACTGTGTGGAGGTTTAATAGCCTGTAGGGCGACAGGGCCGCAGAAATATGAAATTACCATGTCACACATCAAAGGGAAAGAGAGAATCCTAGATGGTTTCAAAATTGGGGACAACACAGTGCATGTCAAAGATCTGTGTAATGATGAACTCATGGTTTCTTTTTTAAGCTTACCAGCTTACATCAGAGATGAGGAAATTTTACAAAAGCTAGAAGGGTGGGGAGTCTCAGCTGCATCAACTATAAGGAGGAGGATGTGGCCGGGTACGCAAATTGCTGATGGGACGCGGTTTCTCAAAGTAAAGTTTACAGATAAAGTCCAATCTCTGCCTTATTCAGCACGGTTTGACACAGCAATGGGACCGGAATATTTCAGGGTCATACATGATAGGCAGGCTAGGGTGTGTAGGATGTGCCTCCAGCCGGGGCACATCCTAAGGGACTGTCCTGAGTTCTCCTGCCATAAGTGTGGTGTCCAGGGGCATTATGCAAGGGAGTGCAACAGGAAACCTAATAAGATACAGAAATGTGAGGTGTGTTGGAACAAAATTGATGAATGTAATTGTAATTATAGTGATGAGGATATTGTGGTGGAATCTGGATCTGAGGAGCTGTACAGTGAGATGGAAGGTTTAAGTGAGGGAGGAACGGAGGATGAGGAGGAAGATGACGAGGTGGGTAGTGGCGCCGCCAAGCAGGCTGCTGGTGAGGGTTACGCCCCTCAGAGAACCCAGAGCCCTCCTAAAGTGGTGCAGAGCCCAGGCACAAGGCTTGGTTCAAGTCTGAATGACATGAGCACTGACTCAGGCCCACAGCAGAGAGGATAGGATGGAGGAGGAAACGGGTCCGAAAAGGAGCCGGAGCCTTCTCAACTCCTGGAATCAATGGAGGTGGGGGATACCCCAAGAGAATTGCAGCCGGCGGCAGCCACATCCACCAGGGTACCTACCTTAAATGTGCCCTCCACCTTCCCTCCTCAGAGTAGATCAAACAGTGACTCGGAAATGGACTTTGCCACAATAAAAAATATTCGGAAAAAGCACACCTCAATAAAAGATGCTGCGATGAAGAAAAAACAGAAGAAAGAAGGAGGGAGAGGTAAAAAATCTTGAGGGAAAATTGGCTGTTTAAAGGTTTTTTTGGTCTGACCATGTTTCTGCTGCACTCCCTTAATGTCAATGGACTCCGCACTTATGGCAGGATGACCGCCATTTTACTTAAAAGCAAGTGTGACATTCTCTGCTTACAGGAGACAAGGTGGGAAGGGGATAGCGTGGCGGCAGCAAGCAAAATGTGGGAAGGAGATGTCTTTTTTAGCAACGGCACAAGTAAATCTTGTGGCGTAGCTATTTTAGTAAAAAAGACTATAATTACCAATAGCAAGTTAATATATCATGACAAGAAAGGTAGAATACTTATTATAGATGTTTGCATAAACAATAGAACATACAGAATTGTTAACATATATGCCAGTAACTGTGAAAAGGAAAGGAAAATGTTTCTAAATAGTATAAGCAGATGGATAGATCATAGAACCATAATAATAGGAGATTTCAATATCGCATTAACTAAGGATGATATATCAATTAACAATGTATACAAGAATGACACAAGCAGAACTGAGCTATATAATTTAATGAATATTCACAATTTGACAGATGTATGGAGAATTCACAACCCATTCAAGAAAGAGTACTCCAGAAGACAGGTTGTGCAGGGAAAAATGAAACAAGCCAGAATAGATTTATGTCTAGCGGCCCCTGAAGCAACAAAACAGATCAATAAAATACAATATAATTATAACGCATGGAGTGATCACGCAACAATTGAGTGTTACTTGGGTGCTGCAGGAGGTTTCAGGGGGGGAGGTACCTGGTGCCTCAACTCCAGCCTCCTGGCAGATTCAACTTACGTTAAAAAAATCACAAAACTGCTTGATTATGCAAAAATTGAAATGAAAATAGAAAATAATTTTATAGAAAAGTGGGAAATTCTAAAGCAAAGAATTAAAAGAAGTAGTATAAATTATAGTAAAGAGAAAAAGTGGAGAGAGGAGCTGGAAGAAAATCGACTAAGAAAATTAATCAATCATGAAATAGCATTATTTGATAAAGAACCTAACAGAAACACAGAAAACTATGAATTATATAAAGCAAAACTAGGAAACATAGAAAAAATAAAATGCAGAGGTGCAATGATAAGAAGCAGAGTTAAAAATTTAGTAGAAGGAGAAAAATGCACCGCATATTTTTTGGGGCTCGAAAAGCAAAAACAAAACAAAACTATAATAGAAAAAATCAACGATATAACTGGAAAAGAATATGACGATCAAGAAAATATACTAAGAGTAACTACAGAGTTTTATAAAGAATTATTTGATAATGGATATAGCAATAGCGAAGAGGTAGACAAGTTGTTATCAAATATCCAAACTAGTATTTCAGTGGAGGATAAGGAATGGTCTGATGCACAAATTACTATTAATGAGATAAAGACGGCAATAGATAGCTTAAATAAAAACAAAAGTCCAGGGGTAGATGGTTTAACAGCAGAATTTTATATTTGTTTCAAAGAGCAGATAGCTCCCCTGTTGCTGTCATTGTACCACTCAATGGAACGGGAACAGAGAACATCCAATACATTCACTGCAGGAATAATTTCACTTATCTACAAAAATAAAGGTTCAAAACAGGATATAACAAACTATAGACCAATAAGTTTACTCAATACAGATTACAAGATACTGACCAAAACACTGGCAAACAGGCTTAAACTTACAATAGGAACCATTATTGGTAATACACAGGCATACGGCATACCAGATAGAGACATCATAGATACGATCCTTACAATAAAGGATACCGTCAGGACAATGGCAGCACAGGGGGGGTATCTGCTCGGAATTGATTTGGAGAAAGCATTCGACAGAGTAGAACATCTTTTCTTATATAAAACTTTAAAAAGATTTGGATACGGTGAAGGCTTTATTAGATGGATTAAATTATTATACGATAACGCATACAGTCAAATAAAGATAAATGGACAACTAACAGAAAAGATCAAATTAAAAAGATCGGTAAGGCAAGGATGCCCGCTTTCAGCTCTTTTATACAGTATTGTTGCTGAGCCACTAGCTTTAAGTATAATGAATGATACAAATATTATAGGTATAAAAACATATAGAGACAAAGTCGTTAAAATAGCACAATTTGCGGATGATATCAATATAATGTTTAAAAATGAAGAAAATTTAAATTATATTATAAAACATCTAGAAAGATATGAAAAAGCATCAGGAGCTAAGGTTAACAGAAATAAGTCAGAAATGATGGAATTCGGTAAAAATAGTTTAAAAAATAATTGGGGTTTTAGCACTAAAGAATACAGGAAAATACTGGGTGTATACATTGGTAAAAATGAAGGGGAAGCCAGGGACTTAGGGTGGAGAGAACTTGTAAAAAAGGTAGAAAATACACTTAATTTATGGAGAAGTAGGGGTTTAAGCCTGAGAGGAAAGGTAATTGTCATCAATGCCTTAATACTGTCAAAAATTAATCATGTTTTGGGGGCCTGTGAGCTACCGCAGTGGGCACTAAATTCGCTCAATGAAGCGATCTCCTCCTTCCTTTGGAGGGGAAAGGGAAATTCGATCGCTCATCGGGTGATAATTGCTAATAAAAGGGAGGGGGGATTAGGACTAATTGACATCAGTGCAAAAAAAGATGCACTCAGGGCCAAATTAGTTAGAAATTTTCTCGATTCGAACAGGCAGTACCCCTGGGAGGACACAATGGCGGGCTACCTGGCTGAGTACGGGGAGGGGGAGAAACTCCCTCTTTATCACCTCCTTCCTGGGAAAAGCCATGGCTCGCTACCGATGTTCTACCAGGAGGTGCTAGAGGCATGGGGCAAATTCCTGCCCCACCTCAGGCCTAAGTGCAGTCAGAAAAGTCATGTGCTGCAGTTACCTTTTCTCGAAAGCACCTTTTTCACACACAATGGTAGGACACTTAAATGCAGGGCACTTCAGCAACATAATATAACAAGGGTCGGTCAAGTGGTGGGGGAAAGGGGTCTGTTCAGTCTCAGGAAAGTCACAACGCAACTCAAAAAAACAGGGACACCGTGCAGAAAGGATTACCTAAATGGACTAGGTAACAAAATCAACAGAAACATAACCTCACTGTGGAGAAACTTAATCATCACGGACAAATCGAGAGCAGACCCCGAACTCCCACCGCTTGAGCTTGTCACACAGTACACAGGGAAAGAGCTGTCACAGGTGAAAACAAAGGACTGGTACACCATAGGGATTAACTCAATGAAACGCACTCCAAAAGCAGAAAAACACTGGGCACAATTATTCAAGGGAATACCGATAGGAAAAATCTGGCAAAACCTTAACATACCTTACATGGACAGCAATACTTTCAAGCTAGAATTCAATATCAGACACAGGAGAATTTTCACAGGAATCAAATTACACCAGATTAATAAGGAAAACTACAGTAGGACATGCCAAATCTGCAATAAAGAACCGGAAGACCAGGAGCATCTATTCATCAACTGCAAGGAATCGGATAAATTCAGGAATTTCATAAGGATGCTACTGCAAGAGCACTGCAATTTCAGTTTGACAGATGAAACACTATGGACATGGACTCTTCTCTTTGGTACAACACTGAAACAAAAGGATCAGAACAGGACTCTCATAAATACCATACTCACTTTTGCAAAAAAATCAATATGGACAACTAGAAACTACGCTCTCTATGAAAAGAAGAAAATAAACATATTTGGGGTTTTTTACACAACACTCTTGACGCACCTACAAATCTTACATGACATGGACAAGGATATTTTTGAAAACACTTTCTGCAGGAAAAACACATTTTTCAACATAGCAAATGGCAAAATTGAAATAAACAAGATTGACAATGGTATGTTTTCTCTTCAAATTCCCAGCTAAGTAGTCTCTTTTTTTTATAAAGCAAAGTATTTTTCAAATTTAATAAAGGGGTGAGCAAATTGGGTGGTTTATGTTTTTGGTGTGTTTAACATTTCATTTTGATAAAATTTCATTTAAAAAAAAAAAAAATTGTGTGTGTGACACTTCACGACAGGAATTTGTTCTTTTTAGTCCCATGAGTTTTTTTTTGTCTCTCTTTAATTTTTATTTATTTTTTTTTGGAATGACCTGCATTGCTCCAGTGGCTGTAGGCACATAGTGTTGGTTTATTTGTCTAAATTTAACTTAATTAAAAAAAAAAAAAAAAAAAAAAAAAAAAACTCTGATGGTGTTTTCATCAAGTTCGAGGTGTATCAAGGGTGGGGTTTTTTTTTGGTAAGATTTCTTTCCTGAAGGAATTTATTTTTTTATATAATTGTTAAATTTTGTCATGTAAATAAGAATGTACAGTTGGTAAAAATGTATGATGTATTTTTGATAATAAAAGACAAAAAAAAAAAAAACACGCCCGATCTCGTCTGATCTCGGAAGCTTAGCAGGGTCGGGCCTGGTTAGTACTTGGATGGAAGACCGCCTGGGAATACCAGGTGCTGTCAGCTTTTTTGTTTCATTGTGAGGAAAGGGCAGCTTTGAGTGTTTGGGGACCAGCATGAGCGAGCTTCCCTCACACACCTTTTCTTGAAGCGCCCTCCACAGCTTTGGAATGAAATGTCATGCAGTGGTTAATTTGAAGTAGACAGATTGCAGATGCAGTACTTTTCTCTAGATGACATCAACATTCTTTTCTTTGTATTGACAGGACAACTATTTGGTGTGTAAAAAGACCGTGAGGCTGTTGCACATCACATTTTTTTTGAGGTTGTAAAGTGAGTGAAATGGATATAGAGCCCATGTGTGTGAGAGTCAAGGGCTTACGGCCATACCACTCTGAACACGCCCGATCTCGTCTGATCTCGGAAGCTTAGCAGGGTCGGGCCTGGTTAGTACTTGGATGGAAGACTGCCTGGGAATACCAGGTGCTGTAAGCTTTTTTGTTTCATTGTGAGGAAAGGGCCGCTTAGAGACTTTGGGGACCAGCATGAGCAAGCTTCCCTCACACACCTTTTCTTGAAGGGCCCTCTGCAGCTTTGGAATGGAATTTCATGCAGTGGTTAATTTGAAGAAGACAGATGGCAGATGCAGTACTTTTCTCTCGATGACATCAACATTCTTTTCTTTGATTGACAGGACACGTATTTGGCGTGTGAAAAGACCCTGAGGCTGTTGCGCATCACTTTTTTTCTGAGGTTGTAAATTGTGTGAAATGGATATAGAGCCCATGTGTGTGAGAGTCAAGGGCTTACGGTCATACCACTCTGAACACGCCCGATCTCGTCTGATCTCGGAAGCTAAGCAGGTTCGGGCCTGATTAGTACTTGGATGGAAGACCGCCTGGGAATACCAGGTGCTGTAAGCTTTTTTATTTCTTTGTGAGGAAAGGGCAGCTTTGAGTCTTTGGGGACCAGCATGAGCGAGCTTCCCTCACACACCTTTTCTTGAAGCGCCCTCCACAGCTTTGGAATGGAATGTCATGCAGTGGTTAATTTGAAGTAGACAGATGGCAGATGCAGTACTTTTCCCTAGATGACATCAACATTCTTTTCTTTTATTGACAGGACACCTATTTGGCGTGTGAAAAGACCCTGAGGCTTTTGCGCTTCACTTTTTTTCTGAGGTTGTAAAGTGAGTGAAATGGATATAGAGCCCATGTGTGTAAGAGTCAAGGGCTTACGGCCATACCACTCTGAACACGCCCGATCTCGTCTGATCTCGGAAGCTAAGCAGGGTCGGGCCTGGTTAGTACTTGGATGGGAGACCGCCTGGGAATACCAGGTGCTGTAAGCTTTTTTGTTTCATTGTGAGGAAAGGGCAGCTTTGAGTGTTTGGGGACCAGCATGAGCGAACTTCCCTCACACACCTTTTCTTGAAGCGCCCTCCACAGCTTTGGAATGGAATGTCATGCAGTGTGTAATTTGAAGTAGACAGATTGCAGATGCAGTACTTTTCTCTAGATGACATCAACATTCTTTTCTTTGTATTGACAGGAGAACTATTTGGTGTGTAAAAAGGCCGTGAGGCTGTTGCACATCAAATTTTTTTTCAGGATGTAAAGTGAGTGAAATGGATATAGAGCCCATGTGTGTGAGAGTCAAGGGCTTACGGCCATTCCACTCTGAACACGCCCGATCTCGTCTGATCTCGGAAGCTTAGCAGGGTCGGGCCTGGTTAGTACTTGGATGGAAGACCGCCTGGGAATACCAGGTGCTGTCAGCTTTTTTGTTTCATTGTGAGGAAAGGGCAGCTTTGAGTGTTTGGGGACCAGCATGAGCGAGCTTCCCTCACACACCTTTTCTTGAAGCGCCCTCCACAGCTTTGGAATGAAATGTCATGCAGTGGTTAATTTGAAGTAGACAGATGGCAGATGCAGTACTTTTCTCTAGATGACATCAACATTCTTTTCTTTTATTGACAGGACACCGATTTGGCGTGTGAAAAGACCCTGAGGCTTTTGCGCATCACTTTTTTTCTGAGGTTGTAAATTGTGTGAAATGGATATAGAGCCCATGTGTGTCAGAGTCAAAGGCTTATGGCCATACTACTCTGAACACGCCCGATCCCTTCTGATCTCGGAAGCTAAGCAGGGTCGGACCTGGTTCGTACTTGGATGGAAGACCGCCTGGGAATACCAGGTGCTGTAAGCTTTTTTGTTTCATTGTGAGGAAAGGGCCGCTTTGAGTCTTTGGGGACCAGCATGAGCGAGCTTCCCTCACACACCTTTTCTTGAAGTGCCCTCCAAAGCTTTCGAATGGAATGTCATGCAGTGTGTAATTTGAAGTAGACAGATTGCAGATGCAGTACTTTTCTCTAGATGACATCAACATTTTTTTTCTTTGTATTGACAGGACAACTATTTGGTGTGTAAAAAGACCGTGAGGCTGTTGCACATCACATTTTTTTTGAGGTTGTAAAGTGAGTGAAATGGATATAGAGCCCATGTGTGTGAGAGTCAAGGGCTTACGGCCATACCACTCTGAACACGCCCGATCTCGTCTGATCTCGGAAGCTTAGCAGGGTCGGACCTGGTTAGTACTTGGATGGAAGACCGCCTGGGAATACCAGGTGCTGTAAGCTTTTTTGTTTCATTGTGAGGAAAGGGCCGCTTTGAGTCTTTGGGGACCAGCATGAGCGAGCTTCCCTCACACACCTTTTCTTGAAACGCCCTCTGCAGCTTTGGAATGGAATGTCATGCAGCGTGTAATTTGAAGTAGACAGATGGCAGATGCAGTACTTTTCTCTAGATGACATCAACATTTTTTTCTTTGTATTGACAGGACAACTATTTGGTGTGTAAAAAGACCGTGAGGCTGTTGCACATCACATTTTTTTTGAGGTTGTTAAGTGAGTGAAATGGATATAGAGCCCATGTGTGTAAGATTCAAGGGCTTACGGCCATACCACTCTGAACACGCCCGATCTCGTCTGATCTCGGAAGCTAAGCCGGGTCGGGCCTGGTTAGTACTTGGATGGGAGACCGCCTGGGAATACCAGGTGCTGTAAGCTTTTTTGTTTCATTGTGAGGAAAGGGCAGCTTTGAGTGTTTGGGGACCAGCATGAGCGAACTTCCCTCACACACCTTTTCTTGAAGCGCCCTCCACAGCTTTTGAATGGAATGTCATGCAGTGTGTAATTTGAAGTAGACAGATTGCAGATGCAATAGTTTTCTCTAGATGACATCAACATTTTTTTCTTTGTATTGACAGGACAACTATTTGGTGTGTAAAAAGACCGTGAGGCTGTTGCACATCACATTTTTTTTGAGGTTGTAAAGTGAGTGAAATGGATATAGAGCCCATGTGTGTTAGAGTCAAGGGCTTACGGCCATACCACTCTGAACACGCCCGATCTCGTCTGATCTCGGAAGCTTAGCAGGGTTGGGCCTGGTTAGTACTTGGATGGAAGACCGCCTGGGAATACCAGGTGCTGTCAGCTTTTTTGTTTCATTGTGAGGAAAGGGCAGCTTTGAGTGTTTGGGGACCAGCATGAGCGAGCTTCCTTCACACACCTTTTCTTGAAGCGCCTTTCTTCAGCTTTGAAATGGAATGTCATGCAGCGTGTAATTTGAAGTAGACAGATGGCAGATGCAGTACTTTTCTCTAGATGACATCAACATTCTTTTCTTTGTATTGACAGGACAACTATTTGGTGTGTAAAAAGACCGTGAGGCTGTTGCACATCACATTTTTTTTGAGGTTGTTAAGTGAGTGAAATGGATATAGAGCCCATGTGTGTAAGATTCAAGGGCTTACGGCCATACCACTCTGAACACGCCCGATCTCGTCTGATCTCGGAAGCTAAGCCGGGTCGGGCCTGGTTAGTACTTGGATGGGAGACCGCCTGGGAATACCAGGTGCTGTAAGCTTTTTTGTTTCATTGTGAGGAAAGGGCAGCTTTGAGTGTTTGGGGACCAGCATGAGCGAACTTCCCTCACACACCTTTTCTTGAAGCGCCCTCCACAGCTTTTGAATGGAATGTCATGCAGTGTGTAATTTGAAGTAGACAGATTGCAGATGCAATAGTTTTCTCTAGATGACATCAACATTTTTTTCTTTGTATTGACAGGACAACTATTTGGTGTGTAAAAAGACCGTGAGGCTGTTGCACATCACATTTTTTTTGAGGTTGTAAAGTGAGTGAAATGGATATAGAGCCCATGTGTGTTAGAGTCAAGGGCTTACGGCCATACCACTCTGAACACGCCCGATCTCGTCTGATCTCGGAAGCTTAGCAGGGTCGGGCCTGGTTAGTACTTGGATGGAAGACCGCCTGGGAATACCAGGTGCTGTCAGCTTTTTTGTTTCATTGTGAGGAAAGGGCAGCTTTGAGTGTTTGGGGACCAGCATGAGCGAGCTTCCCTCACACACCTTTTCTTGAAGCGCCCTCCACAGCTTTGGAATGAAATGTCATGCAGTGGTTAATTTGAAGTAGACAGATTGCAGATGCAGTACTTTTCTCTAGATGACATCAACATTCTTTTCTTTGTATTGACAGGACAACTATTTGGTGTGTAAAAAGACCGTGAGGCTGTTGCACATCACATTTTTTTTGAGGTTGTAAAGTGAGTGAAATGGATATAGAGCCCATGTGTGTGAGAGTCAAGGGCTTACGGCCATACCATTCTGAACTCGTCTGATCGCGGAAGCTGAGCAGGGTTGGGCCTGGATAGTACTTGGATGGGAGACCGCCTGGAAATACCAGTTGCTGTAAGCTTTTTGGTTTCATTGTGAGGAAAGGGCAGCTTTGAGTGTTTGGGGACCAGCATGAGCGAGCTTCCTTCACACACCTTTTCTTGAAGCGCCTTTCTGCAGCTTTGAAATGGAATGTCATGCAGCGTGTAATTTGAAGTAGACAGATGGCAGATGCAGTACTTTTCTCTAGATGACATCAACATTCTTTTCTTTGTATTGACAGGACAACTATTTGGTGTGTAAAAAGACCGTGAGGCTGTTGCACATCACATTTTTTTTGAGGTTGTAAAGTGAGTGAAATGGATATAGAGCCCATGTGTGTTAGAGTCAAGGGCTTACGGCCATACCACTCTGAACACGCCCGATCTCGTCTGATCTCGGAAGCTTAGCAGGGTCGGGCCTGGTTAGTACTTGGATGGAAGACTGCCTGGGAATACCAGGTGCTGTCAGCTTTTTTGTTTCATTGTGAGGAAAGGGCAGCTTAGAGACTTTGGGGACCAGCATGAGCGAGCTTCCCTCACACACCTTTTCTTGAAGGGCCCTCTGCAGCTTTGGAATGAAATGTCATGCAGTGGTTAATTTGAAGTAGACAGATGGCAGATGCAGTACTTTTCTCTAGATGACATCAACATTCTTTTCTTTTATTGACAGGACACCGATTTGGCGTGTGAAAAGACCCTGAGGCTTTTGCGCATCACTTTTTTTCTGAGGTTGTAAATTGTGTGAAATGGATATAGAGCCCATGTGTGTCAGAGTCAAAGGCTTATGGCCATACTACTCTGAACACGCCCGATCCCTTCTGATCTTGGAAGCTAAGCAGGGTCGGGCCTGGTTCGTACTTGGATGGAAGACCGCCTGGGAATACCAGGTGCTGTAAGCTTTTTTGTTTCATTGTGAGGAAAGGGCCGCTTTGAGTCTTTGGGGACCAGCATGAGCGAGCTTCCCTCACACACCTTTTCTTGAAGTGCCCTCCAAAGCTTTCGAATGGAATGTCATGCAGTGTGTAATTTGAAGTAGACAGATTGCAGATGCAGTACTTTTCTCTAGATGACATCAACATTTTTTTTCTTTGTATTGACAGGACAACTATTTGGTGTGTAAAAAGACCGTGAGGCTGTTGCACATCACATTTTTTTTGAGGTTGTAAAGTGAGTGAAATGGATATAGAGCCCATGTGTGTGAGAGTCAAGGGCTTACGGCCATACCACTCTGAACACGCCCGATCTCGTCTGATCTCGGAAGCTTAGCAGGGTCGGGCCTGGTTAGTACTTGGATGGAAGACCGCCTGGGAATACCAGGTGCTGTAAGCTTTTTTGTTTCATTGTGAGGAAAGGGCCGCTTTGAGTCTTTGGGGACCAGCATGAGCGAGCTTCCCTCACACACCTTTTCTTGAAGCGCCCTCTGCAGCTTTGGAATGGAATGTCATGCAGCGTGTAATTTGAAGTAGACAGATGGCAGATGCAGTACTTTTCTCTAGATGACATCAACATTTTTTTCTTTGTATTGACAGGACAACTATTTGGTGTGTAAAAAGACCGTGAGGCTGTTGCACATCACATTTTTTTTGAGGTTGTTAAGTGAGTGAAATGGATATAGAGCCCATGTGTGTAAGATTCAAGGGCTTACGGCCATACCACTCTGAACACGCCCGATCTCGTCTGATCTCGGAAGCTAAGCAGGGTCGGGCCTGGTTAGTACTTGAATGGGAGACCGCCTGGGAATACCAGGTGCTGTAAGCTTTTTTGTTTCATTGTGAGGAAAGGGCAGCTTTGAGTGTTTGGGGACCAGCATGAGCGAGCTTCCCTCACACACCTTTTCTTGAAGCGCCCTCCACAGCTTTCGAATGGAATGTCATGCAGTGTGTAATTTGAAGTAGACAGATTGCAGATGCAGTACTTTTCTCTAGATGACATCAACATTTTTTTCTTTGTATTGACAGGACAACTATTTGGTGTGTAAAAAGACCGTGAGGCTGTTGCACATCACATTTTTTTTGAGGTTGTAAAGTGAGTGAAATGGATATAGAGCCCATGTGTGTGAGAGTCAAGGGCTTACGGCTATACCCCTCTGAACACGCCCGATCTCGTCTGATCTCGGAAGCTTTGCAGGGTCGGGCCTGGTTAGTACTTGGATGGAAGGCCGCCTGGGAATACCAGGTGCTGTAAGCTTTTTTGTTTCATTGTGAGGAAAGGGCCGCTTTGAGTCTTTGGGGACCAGCATGAGCGAGCTTCCCTCACACACCTTTTCTTGAAGCGCCCTCAGCAGCTTTGGAATGGAATTTCATGCAGTGGTTAATTTGAAGAAGACAGATGGCAGATGCAGTACTTTTCTCTCGATGACATCAACATTCTTTTCTTTTATTGACAGGACACGTATTTGGCGTGTGAAAAGACCCTGAGGCTGTTGCGCATCACTTTTTTTTTGAGGTTGTAAATTGTGTGAAATGGATATAGAGCCCATGTGTGTCAGAGTCAAGGGCTTACGGCCATACCACTCTGAACACGCCCGATCTCGTCTGATCTCGGAAGCTAAGCAGGGTTGGTCCTGGTTAGTACTTGGATGGGAGACCGCCTGGGAATACCAGGTGCTGTAAGCTTTTTTGTTTCTTTGTGAGGAAAGGGCAGCTTTGAGTCTTTGGGGACCAGCATGAGCGAGCTTCCCTCACACACCTTTTCTTGAAGCGCCCTCCACAGCTTTGGAATGGAATGTCATGCAGTGGTTAATTTGAAGTAGACAGATGGCAGATGCAGTACTTTTCTCTAGATGACATCAACATTCTTTTCTTTTATTGACAGGACACCTATTTGGCGTGTGAAAAGACCCTGAGGCTGTTGCGCTTCACTTTTTTTCTGAGGTTGTAAAGTGAGTGAAATGGATATAGAGCCCATGTGTGTAAGAGTCAAGGGCTTACGGCCATACCACTCTGAACACGCCCGATCTCGTCTGATCTCGGAAGCTAAGCAGGGTCGGGCCTGGTTAGTACTTGGATGGGAGACCGCCTGGGAATACCAGGTGCTGTATGCTTTTTTGTTTCATTGTGAGGAAAGGGCAGCTTTGAGTGTTTGGGGACCAGCATGAGCGAGCTTCCCTCACACACCTTTTCTTGAAGCGCCCTCCACAGCTTTTGAATGGAATGTCATGCAGTGTGTAATTTGAAGTAGACAGATTGCAGATGCAGTACTTTTCTCTAGATGACATCAACATTTTTTTCTTTGTATTGACAGGACAACTATTTGGTGTGTAAAAAGACCGTGAGGCTGTTGCACATCACATTTTTTTTGAGGTTGTAAAGTGAGTGAAATGGATATAGAGCCCATGTGTGTGAGAGTCAAGGGCTTACGGCCATACCACTCTGAACACGCCCGATCTCGTCTGATCTCGGAAGCTTAGCAGGGTCGGGCCTGGTTAGTACTTGGATGGAAGACCGCCTGGGAATACCAGGTGCTGTAAGCTTTTTTGTTTCATTGTGAGGAAAGGGCCGCTTTGAGTCTTTGGGGACCAGCATGAGCGAGCTTCCCTCACACACCTTTTCTTGAAGCGCCCTCTGCAGCTTTGGAATGGAATTTCATGCAGTGGTTAATTTGAAGAAGACAGATGGCAGATGCAGTACTTTTCTCTCGATGACATCAACATTCTTTTGTTTTATTGACAGGACACGTATTTGGCGTGTGAAAAGACCCTGAGGCTGTTGCGCATCACTTTTTTTCTGAGGTTGTAAATTGTGTGAAATGGATATAGAGCCCATGTGTGTGAGAGTCAAAGGCTTATGGCCATACTACTCTGAACACGCCCGATCTCGTCTGATCTCGGAAGCCAAGCAGGGTCGGGCCTGGTTAGTACTTGGATGGAAGACCCCCTGGGAATACCAGGTGCTGTAAGCTTTTTTATTTCTTTGTGAGGAAAGGGCAGCTTTGAGTCTTTGGGGACCAGCATGAGCGAGCTTCCCTCACACACCTTTTCTTGAAGTGCCCTCCACAGCTTTCGAATGGAATGTCATGCAGTGTGTAATTTGAAGTAGACAGATTGCAGATGCAGTACTTTTCTCTAGATGACATCAACATTTTTTTCTTTGTATTGACAGGACAACTATTTGGTGTGTAAAAAGACCGTGAGGCTTTTGCACATCACATTTTTTTTGAGGTTGTAAAGTGAGTGAAATGGATATAGAGCCCATGTGTGTGAGAGTCAAGGGCTTACGGCCATACCCCTCTGAACACGCCCGATCTCGTCTGATCTCGGAAGCTTAGCAGGGTCGGGCCTGGTTAGTACTTGGATGGGAGACCGCCTGGGAATACCAGGTGCTGTAAGCTTTTTTGTTTCATTGTGAGGAAAGGGCAGCTTTTAGTGGGGACCAGCATGAGCGAGCTTCCCTCACACACCTTTTCTTGAAGCGCCCTACACAGCTTTCGGATGGAATGTCATGCAGTGTGTAATTTGAAGTAGACAGATTGCAGATGCAGTACTTTTCTCTAGATGACATCAACATTCTTTTCTTTGTATTGACAGGACAACTATTTGGTGTGTAAAAAGACTGTGAGGCTGTTGCACATCACATTTTTTTTGAGGTTGTAAAGTGAGTGAAATGGATATAGAGCCCATGTGTGTGAGAGTCAAGGGCTTACGGCCATACCACTCTGAACACGCCCGATCTCGTCTGATCTCGGAAGCTTAGCAGGGTCGGGCCTGGTTAGTACTTGGATGGAAGACTGCCTGGGAATACCAGGTGCTGTAAGCTTTTTTGTTTCATTGTGAGGAAAGGGCCGCTTAGAGACTTTGGGGACCAGCATGAGCGAGCTTCCCTCACACACCTTTTCTTGAAGGGCCCTCTGCAGCTTTGGAATGGAATTTCATGCAGTGGTTAATTTGAAGAAGACAGATGGCAGATGCAGTACTTTTCTCTCGATGACATCAACATTCTTTTCTTTGATTGACAGGACACGTATTTGGCGTGTGAAAAGACCCTGAGGCTGTTGCGCATCACTTTTTTTCTGAGGTTGTAAATTGTGTGAAATGGATATAGAGCCCATGTGTGTCAGAGTCAAGGGCTTACGGCCATACCACTCTGAACACGCCCGATCTCGTCTGATCTCGGAAGCTTAGCAGGGTCGGGCCTGGTTAGTACTTGGATGGAAGACCGCCTGGGAATACCAGGTGCTGTAAGCTTTTTTGTTTCATTGTGAGGAAAGGGCCGCTTTGAGTCTTTGGGGACCAGCATGAGCGAGCTTCCCTCACACACCTTTTCTTGAAGCGCCCTCTGCAGCTTTGGAATGGAATTTCATGCAGTGGTTAATTTGAAGAAGACAGATGGCAGATGCAGTACTTTTCTCTAGATGACATCAACATTTTTTTCTTTGTATTGACAGGACAACTATTTGGTGTGTAAAAAGACCGTGAGGCTGTTGCACATCACATTTTTTTTGAGGTTGTTAAGTGAGTGAAATGGATATAGAGCCCATGTGTGTAAGATTCAAGGGCTTACGGCCATACCACTCTGAACACGCCCGATCTCGTCTGATCTCGGAAGCTAAGCAGGGTCGGGCCTGGTTAGTACTTGGATGGGAGACCGCCTGGGAATACCAGGTGCTGTAAGCTTTTTTGTTTCATTGTGAGGAAAGGGCAGCTTTGAGTGTTTGGGGACCAGCATGAGCGAACTTCCCTCACACACCTTTTCTTGAAGCGCCCTCCACAGCTTTTGAATGGAATGTCATGCAGTGTGTAATTTGAAGTAGACAGATTGCAGATGCAGTACTTTTCTCTAGATGACATCAACATTCTTTTCTTTTATTGACAGGACACCGATTTGGCGTGTGAAAAGACCCTGAGGCTGTTGCGCATCACTTTTTTTCTGAGGTTGTAAATTGTGTGAAATGGATATAGAGCCCATGTGTGTCAGAGTCAAAGGCTTATGGCCATACTACTCTGAACACGCCCGATCTCGTCTGATCTCGGAAGCCAAGCAGGGTCGGGCCTGGTTAGTACTTGGATGGAAGACCGCCTGGGAATACCAGGTGCTGTAAGCTTTTTTATTTCTTTGTGAGGAAAGGGCAGCTTTGAGTCTTTGGGGACCAGCATGAGCGAGCTTCCCTCACACACCTTTTCTTGAAGCGCCCTCCACAGCTTTCGAATGGAATGTCATGCAGTGTGTAATTTGAAGTAGACAGATTGCAGATGCAGTACTTTTCTCTAGATGACATCAACATTTTTTTCTTTGTATTGACAGGACAACTATTTGGTGTGTAAAAAGACCGTGAGGCTGTTGCACATCACATTTTTTTTGAGGTTGTAAAGTGAGTGAAATGGATATAGAGCCCATGTGTGTGAGAGTCAAGGGCTTACGGCCATACCACTCTGAACACGCCCGATCTCGTCTGATCTCGGAAGCTTAGCAGGGTCGGGCCTGGTTAGTACTTGGATGGAAGACTGCCTGGGAATACCAGGTGCTGTAAGCTTTTTTGTTTCTTTGTGAGGAAAGGGCAGCTTTGAGTGTTTGGGGACCAGCATGAGCGAGCTTCCCTCACACACCTTTTCTTGAAGCGCCCTCTGCAGCTTTGGAATGGAATTTCATGCAGTGGTTAATTTGAAGAAGACAGATGGCAGATGCAGTACTTTTGTCTCGATGACATCAACATTCTTTTGTTTTATTGACAGGACACCGATTTGGCGTGTGAAAAGACCCTGAGGCTGTTGCGCATCACTTTTTTTCTGAGGTTGTAAAGTGTGTGAAATGGATATAGCGCCCATGTGTGTGAGAGTCAAGGGCTTACGGCCATACCCCTCTGAACACGCCCGATCTCGTCTGATCTCGGAAGCTTAGCAGGGTCGGGCCTGGTTAGTACTTGGATGGAAGGCCGCCTGGGAATACCAGGTGCTGTAAGCTTTTTTGTTTCATTGTGAGGAAAGGGCCGCTTTGAGTCTTTGGGGACCAGCATGAGCGAGCTTCCCTCACACACCTTTTCTTGAAGCGCCCTCTGCAGCTTTGGAATGGAATTTCATGCAGTGGTTAATTTGAAGAAGACAGATGGCAGATGCAGTACTTTTCTCTAGATGACATCAACATTCTTTTCTTTTATTGACAGGACACCATTTTGGCGTGTGAAAAGACCCTGAGGCTGTTGCGCATCACTTTTTTTCTGAGGTTGTAAAGTGTGTGAAATGGATATAGAGCCCATGTGTGTGAGAGTCAAGGGCTTACGGCCATACCACTCTGAACACGCCCGATCTCGTCTGATCTCGGAAGCTAAGCAGGGTCGGGCCTGGTTAGTACTTGGATGGAAGACCGCCTGGGAATACCAGGTGCTGTAAGCTTTTTTGTTTCATTGTGAGGAAAGGGCCGCTTTGAGTGTTTGGGGACCAGCATGAGCGAGCTTCCCTCACACACCTTTTCTTGAAGCGCCCTCCACAGCTTTCGAATGGAATGTCATGCAGTGTGTAATTTGAAGTAGACAGATTGCAGATGCAGTACTTTTCTCTAGATGACATCAACATTTTTTTCTTTGTATTGACAGGACAACTATTTGGTGTGTAAAAAGACCGTGAGGCTGTTGCACATCACATTTTTTTTGAGGTTGTAAAGTGAGTGAAATGGATATAGAGCCCATGTGTGTGAGAGTCAAGGGCTTACGGCTATACCCCTCTGAACACGCCCGATCTCGTCTGATCTCGGAAGCTTTGCAGGGTCGGGCCTGGTTAGTACTTGGATGGAAGGCCGCCTGGGAATACCAGGTGCTGTAAGCTTTTTTGTTTCATTGTGAGGAAAGGGCCGCTTTGAGTCTTTGGGGACCAGCATGAGCGAGCTTCCCTCACACACCTTTTCTTGAAGCGCCCTCAGCAGCTTTGGAATGGAATTTCATGCAGTGGTTAATTTGAAGAAGACAGATGGCAGATGCAGTACTTTTCTCTCGATGACATCAACATTCTTTTCTTTTATTGACAGGACACGTATTTGGCGTGTGAAAAGACCCTGAGGCTGTTGCGCATCACTTTTTTTTTGAGGTTGTAAATTGTGTGAAATGGATATAGAGCCCATGTGTGTCAGAGTCAAGGGCTTACGGCCATACCACTCTGAACACGCCCGATCTCGTCTGATCTCGGAAGCTAAGCAGGGTCGGTCCTGGTTAGTACTTGGATGGGAGACCGCCTGGGAATACCAGGTGCTGTAAGCTTTTTTGTTTCTTTGTGAGGAAAGGGCAGCTTTGAGTCTTTGGGGACCAGCATGAGCGAGCTTCCCTCACACACCTTTTCTTGAAGCGCCCTCCACAGCTTTCGAATGGAATGTCATGCAGTGTGTAATTTGAAGTAGACAGATTGCAGATGCAGTACTTTTCTCTAGATGACATCAACATTTTTTTCTTTGTATTGACAGGACAACTATTTGGTGTGTAAAAAGACCGTGAGGCTGTTGCACATCACATTTTTTTTGAGGTTGTAAAGTGAGTGAAATGGATATAGAGCCCATGTGTGTGAGAGTCAAGGGCTTACGGCCATACCACTCTGAACACGCCCGATCTCGTCTGATCTCGGAAGCTTAGCAGGGTCGGGCCTGGTTAGTACTTGGATGGAAGACCGCCTGGGAATACCAGGTGCTGTAAGCTTTTTTGTTTCATTGTGAGGAAAGGGCCGCTTTGAGTCTTTGGGGACCAGCATGAGCGAGCTTCCCTCACACACCTTTTCTTGAAGCGCCCTCTGCAGCTTTGGAATGGAATTTCATGCAGTGGTTAATTTGAAGAAGACAGATGGCAGATGCAGTACTTTTCTCTCGATGACATCAACATTCTTTTGTTTTATTGACAGGACACCGATTTGGCGTGTGAAAAGACCCTGAGGCTGTTGCGCATCACTTTTTTTCTGAGGTTGTAAATTGTGTGAAATGGATATAGAGCCCATGTGTGTCAGAGTCAAAGGCTTATGGCCATACTACTCTGAACACGCCCGATCTCGTCTGATCTCGGAAGCCAAGCAGGGTTGGGCCTGGTTAGTACTTGGATGGAAGACCCCCTGGGAATACCAGGTGCTGTAAGCTTTTTTATTTCTTTGTGAGGAAAGGGCAGCTTTGAGTCTTTGGGGACCAGCATGAGCGAGCTTCCCTCACACACCTTTTCTTGAAGTGCCCTCCACAGCTTTCGAATGAAATGTCATGCAGTGTGTAATTTGAAGTAGACAGATTGCAGATGCAGTACTTTTCTCTAGATGACATCAACATTTTTTTCTTTGTATTGACAGGACAACTATTTGGTGTGTAAAAAGACCGTGAGGCTGTTGCACATCACATTTTTTTTGAGGTTGTAAAGTGAGGGAAATGGATATAGAGCCCATGTGTGTGAGAGTCAAGGGCTTACGGCCATACCACTCTGAACACGCCCGATCTCGTCTGATCTCGGAAGCTTAGCAGGGTCGGGCCTGGTTAGTACTTGGATGGGAGACCGCCTGGGAATACCAGGTGCTGTAAGCTTTTTTGTTTCATTGTGAGGAAAGGGCAGCTTTTAGTGGGGACCAGCATGAGCGAGCTTCCCTCACACACCTTTTCTTGAAGCGCCCTACACAGCTTTCGGATGGAATGTCATGCAGTGTGTAATTTGAAGTAGACAGATTGCAGATGCAGTACTTTTCTCTAGATGACATCAACATTCTTTTCTTTGTATTGACAGGACAACTATTTGGTGTGTAAAAAGACTGTGAGGCTGTTGCACATCACATTTTTTTTGAGGTTGTAAAGTGAGTGAAATGGATATAGAGCCCATGTGTGTGAGAGTCAAGGGCTTACGGCCATACCACTCTGAACACGCCCGATCTCGTCTGATCTCGGAAGCTTAGCAGGGTCGGGCCTGGTTAGTACTTGGATGGAAGACTGCCTGGGAATACCAGGTGCTGTAAGCTTTTTTGTTTCATTGTGAGGAAAGGGCCGCTTAGAGACTTTGGGGACCAGCATGAGCGAGCTTCCCTCACACACCTTTTCTTGAAGGGCCCTCTGCAGCTTTGGAATGGAATTTCATGCAGTGGTTAATTTGAAGAAGACAGATGGCAGATGCAGTACTTTTCTCTCGATGACATCAACATTCTTTTCTTTGATTGACAGGACACGTATTTGGCGTGTGAAAAGACCCTGAGGCTGTTGCGCATCACTTTTTTTCTGAGGTTGTAAATTGTGTGAAATGGATATAGAGCCCATGTGTGTCAGAGTCAAGGGCTTACGGTCATACCACTCTGAACACGCCCGATCTCGTCTGATCTCGGAAGCTAAGCAGGGTCGGGCCTGGTTAGTACTTGGATGGAAGACCGCCTGGGAATACCAGGTGCTGTAAGCTTTTTTATTTCTTTGTGAGGAAAGGGCAGCTTTGAGTGTTTGGGGACCAGCATGAGCGAACTTCCCTCACACACCTTTTCTTGAAGCGCCCTCCACAGCTTTGGAATGGAATTTCATGCAGTGGTTAATTTGAAGAAGACAGATGGCAGATGCAGTACTTTTCTCTCGATGACATCAACATTCTTTTGTTTTATTGACAGGACACCGATTTGGCGTGTGAAAAGACCCTGAGGCTGTTGCGCATCACTTTTTTTCTGAGGTTGTAAATTGTGTGAAATGGATATAGAGCCCATGTGTGTCAGAGTCAAAGGCTTATGGCCATACTACTCTGAACACGCCCGATCTCGTCTGATCTCGGAAGCCAAGCAGGGTCGGACCTGGTTAGTACTTGGATGGAAGACTGCCTGGGAATACCAGGTGCTGTAAGCTTTTTTATTTCTTTGTGAGGAAAGGGCAGCTTTGAGTCTTTGGGGACCAGCATGAGCGAGCTTCCCTCACACACCTTTTCTTGAAGTGCCCTCCACAGCTTTCGAATGGAATGTCATGCAGTGTGTAATTTGAAGTAGACAGATTGCAGATGCAGTACTTTTCTCTAGATGACATCAACATTTTTTTCTTTGTATTGACAGGACAACTATTTGGTGTGTAAAAAGACCGTGAGGCTGTTGCACATCACATTTTTTTTGAGGTTGTAAAGTGAGGGAAATGGATATAGAGCCCATGTGTGTGAGAGTCAAGGGCTTACGGCCATACCACTCTGAACACGCCCGATCTCGTCTGATCTCGGAAGCTTAGCAGGGTCGGGCCTGGTTAGTACTTGGATGGGAGACCGCCTGGGAATACCAGGTGCTGTAAGCTTTTTTGTTTCATTGTGAGGAAAGGGCAGCTTTTAGTGGGGACCAGCATGAGCGAGCTTCCCTCACACACCTTTTCTTGAAGCGCCCTACACAGCTTTCGGATGGAATGTCATGCAGTGTGTAATTTGAAGTAGACAGATTGCAGATGCAGTACTTTTCTCTAGATGACATCAACATTCTTTTCTTTGTATTGACAGGACAACTATTTGGTGTGTAAAAAGACTGTGAGGCTGTTGTACATCACATTTTTTTTGAGGTTGTAAAGTGAGTGAAATGGATATAGAGCCCATGTGTGTGAGAGTCAAGGGCTTACGGCCATACCACTCTGAACACGCCCGATCTCGTCTGATCTCGGAAGCTTAGCAGGGTCGGGCCTGGTTAGTACTTGGATGGAAGACTGCCTGGGAATACCAGGTGCTGTAAGCTTTTTTGTTTCATTGTGAGGAAAGGGCCGCTTAGAGACTTTGGGGACCAGCATGAGCGAGCTTCCCTCACACACCTTTTCTTGAAGGGCCCTCTGCAGCTTTGGAATGGAATTTCATGCAGTGGTTAATTTGAAGAAGACAGATGGCAGATGCAGTACTTTTCTCTCGATGACATCAACATTCTTTTCTTTGATTGACAGGACACGTATTTGGCGTGTGAAAAGACCCTGAGGCTGTTGCGGATCACTTTTTTTCTGAGGTTGTAAATTGTGTGAAATGGATATAGAGCCCATGTGTGTCAGAGTCAAGGGCTTACGGTCATACCACTCTGAACACGCCCGATCTCGTCTGATCTCGGAAGCTAAGCAGGGTCGGGCCTGGTTAGTACTTGGATGGAAGACCGCCTGGGAATACCAGGTGCTGTAAGCTTTTTTATTTCTTTGTGAGGAAAGGGCAGCTTTGAGTGTTTGGGGACCAGCATGAGCGAACTTCCCTCACACACCTTTTCTTGAAGCGCCCTCCACAGCTTTGGAATGGAATTTCATGCAGTGGTTAATTTGAAGAAGACAGATGGCAGATGCAGTACTTTTCTCTCGATGACATCAACATTCTTTTGTTTTATTGACAGGACACCGATTTGGCGTGTGAAAAGACCCTGAGGCTGTTGCGCATCACTTTTTTTCTGAGGTTGTAAATTGTGTGAAATGGATATAGAGCCCATGTGTGTCAGAGTCAAAGGCTTATGGCCATACTACTCTGAACACGCCCGATCTCGTCTGATCTCGGAAGCCAAGCAGGGTCGGACCTGGTTAGTACTTGGATGGAAGACTGCCTGGGAATACCAGGTGCTGTAAGCTTTTTTATTTCTTTGTGAGGAAAGGGCAGCTTTGAGTCTTTGGGGACCAGCATGAGCGAGCTTCCCTCACACACCTTTTCTTGAAGTGCCCTCCACAGCTTTCGAATGGAATGTCATGCAGTGTGTAATTTGAAGTAGACAGATTGCAGATGCAGTACTTTTCTCTAGATGACATCAACATTTTTTTCTTTGTATTGACAGGACAACTATTTGGTGTGTAAAAAGACCGTGAGGCTGTTGCACATCACATTTTTTTTGAGGTTGTAAAGTGAGGGAAATGGATATAGAGCCCATGTGTGTGAGAGTCAAGGGCTTACGGCCATTCCACTCTGAACACGCCCGATCTCGTCTGATCTCGGAAGCTTAGCAGGGTCGGGCCTGGTTAGTACTTGGATGGGAGACCGCCTGGGAATACCAGGTGCTGTAAGCTTTTTTGTTTCATTGTGAGGAAAGGGCAGCTTTTAGTGGGGACCAGCATGAGCGAGCTTCCCTCACACACCTTTTCTTGAAGCGCCCTACACAGCTTTCGGATGGAATGTCATGCAGTGTGTAATTTGAAGTAGACAGATTGCAGATGCAGTACTTTTCTCTAGATGACATCAACATTCTTTTCTTTGTATTGACAGGACAACTATTTGGTGTGTAAAAAGACTGTGAGGCTGTTGCACATCACATTTTTTTTGAGGTTGTAAAGTGAGTGAAATGGATATAGAGCCCATGTGTGTGAGAGTCAAGGGCTTACGGCCATACCACTCTGAACACGCCCGATCTCGTCTGATCTCGGAAGCTTAGCAGGGTCGGGCCTGGTTAGTACTTGGATGGAAGACTGCCTGGGAATACCAGGTGCTGTAAGCTTTTTTGTTTCATTGTGAGGAAAGGGCCGCTTAGAGACTTTGGGGACCAGCATGAGCGAGCTTCCCTCACACACCTTTTCTTGAAGGGCCCTCTGCAGCTTTGGAATGGAATTTCATGCAGTGGTTAATTTGAAGAAGACAGATGGCAGATGCAGTACTTTTCTCTCGATGACATCAACATTCTTTTCTTTGATTGACAGGACACGTATTTGGCGTGTGAAAAGACCCTGAGGCTGTTGCGCATCACTTTTTTTCTGAGGTTGTAAATTGTGTGAAATGGATATAGAGCCCATGTGTGTCAGAGTCAAGGGCTTACGGTCATACCACTCTTAACACGCCCGATCTCGTCTGATCTCGGAAGCTAAGCAGGGTCGGGCCTGGTTAGTACTTGGATGGAAGACCGCCTGGGAATACCAGGTGCTGTAAGCTTTTTTATTTCTTTGTGAGGAAAGGGCAGCTTTGAGTGTTTGGGGACCAGCATGAGCGAACTTCCCTCACACACCTTTTCTTGAAGCGCCCTCCACAGCTTTGGAATGGAATGTCATGCAGTGTGTAATTTGAAGTAGACAGATTGCAGATGCAGTACTTTTCTCTAGATGACATCAACATTCTTTTCTTTGTATTGACAGGAGAACTATTTGGTGTGTAAAAAGGCCGTGAGGCTGTTGCACATCACATTTTTTTTGAGGTTGTAAAGTGAGTGAAATGGATATAGAGCCCATGTGTGTGAGAGTCAAGGGCTTACGGCCATACCACTCTGAACACGCCCGATCTCGTCTGATCTCGGAAGCTTAGCAGGGTGGGGCCTGGTTAGTACTTGGATGGAAGACCGCCTGGGAATACCAGGTGCTGTAAGCTTTTTTGTTTCATTGTGAGGAAAGGGCAGCTTTGAGTGTTTGGGGACCAGCATGAGCGAGCTTCCCTCACACACCTTTTCTTGAAGCGCCCTCCACAGCTTTGGAATGAAATGTCATGCAGTGGTTAATTTGAAGTAGACAGATGGCAGATGCAGTACTTTTCTCTAGATGACATCAACATTCTTTTCTTTTATTGACAGGACACCGATTTGGCGTGTGAAAAGACCCTGAGGCTGTTGCGCATCACTTTTTTTCTGAGGTTGTAAATTGTGTGAAATGGATATAGAGCCCATGTGTGTCAGAGTCAAGGGCTTACGGCCATACCACTCTGAACACGCCCGATCTCGTCTGATCTCGGAAGCTTAGCAGGGTCGGGCCTGGTTAGTACTTGGATGGAAGACTGCCTGGGAATACCAGGTGCTGTAAGCTTTTTTGTTTCTTTGTGAGGAAAGGGCAGCTTTGAGTCTTTGGGGACCAGCATGAGCGAGCTTCCCTCACACACCTTTTCTTGAAGCGCCCTCTGCAGCTTTGGAATGGAATTTCATGCAGTGGTTAATTTGAAGAAGACAGATGGCAGATGCAGTACTTTTCTCTCGATGACATCAACATTCTTTTGTTTTATTGACAGGACACCGATTTGGCGTGTGAAAAGACCCTGAGGCTGTTGCGCATCACTTTTTTTCTGAGGTTGTAAATTGTGTGAAATGGATATAGAGCCCATGTGTGTCAGAGTCAAAGGCTTATGGCCATACTACTCTGAACACGCCCGATCTCGTCTGATCTCGGAAGCCAAGCAAGGTCGGGTCTGGTTAGTACTTGGATGGAAGACCCCCTGGGAATACCAGGTGCTGTAAGCTTTTTTATTTCTTTGTGAGGAAAGGGCAGCTTTGAGTCTTTGGGGACCAGCATGAGCGAGCTTCCCTCACACACCTTTTCTTGAAGTTCCCTCCACAGCTTTCGAATGGAATGTCATGCAGTGTGTAATTTGAAGTAGACAGATTGCAGATGCAGTACTTTTCTCTAGATGACATCAACATTTTTTTCTTTGTATTGACAGGACAACTATTTGGTGTGTAAAAAGACCGTGAGGCTGTTGCACATCACATTTTTTTTGAGGTTGTAAAGTGAGTGAAATGGATATAGAGCCCATGTGTGTGAGAGTCAAGGGCTTACGGCCATACCACTCTGAACACGCCCGATTTCGTCTGATCTCGGAAGCTTAGCAGGGTCGGGCCTGGTTAGTACTTGGATGGGAGACCGCCTGGGAATACCAGGTGCTGTAAGCTTTTTTGTTTCATTGTGAGGAAAGGGCAGCTTTTAGTGGGGACCAGCATGAGCGAGCTTCCCTCACACACCTTTTCTTGAAGCGCCCTACACAGCTTTCGGATGGAATGTCATGCAGTGTGTAATTTGAAGTAGACAGATTGCAGATGCAGTACTTTTCTCTAGATGACATCAACATTCTTTTCTTTGTATTGACAGGACAACTATTTGGTGTGTAAAAAGACTGTGAGGCTGTTGCACATCACATTTTTTTTGAGGTTGTAAAGTGAGTGAAATGGATATAGAGCCCATGTGTGTGAGAGTCAAGGGCTTACAGCCATACCACTCTGAACACGCCCGATCTCGTCTGATCTCGGAAGCTTAGCAGGGTCGGGCCTGGTTAGTACTTGGATGGAAGACTGCCTGGGAATACCAGGTGCTGTAAGCTTTTTTGTTTCATTGTGAGGAAAGGGCCGCTTAGAGACTTTGGGGACCAGCATGAGCGAGCTTCCCTCACACACCTTTTCTTGAAGGGCCCTCTGCAGCTTTGGAATGGAATTTCATGCAGTGGTTAATTTGAAGAAGACAGATGGCAGATGCAGTACTTTTCTCTCGATGACATCAACATTCTTTTCTTTGATTGACAGGACACGTATTTGGCGTGTGAAAAGACCCTGAGGCTGTTGCGCATCACTTTTTTTCTGAGGTTGTAAATTGTGTGAAATGGATATAGAGCCCATGTGTGTCAGAGTCAAGGGCTTACGGTCATACCACTCTGAACACGCCCGATCTCGTCTGATCTCGGAAGCTAAGCAGGGTCGGGCCTGGTTAGTACTTGGATGGAAAACCGCCTGGGAATACCAGGTGCTGTAAGCTTTTTTATTTCTTTGTGAGGAAAGGGCAGCTTTGAGTCTTTGGGGACCAGCATGAGCGAGCTTCCCTCACACACCTTTTCTTGAAGCGCCCTCCACAGCTTTGGAATGGAATGTCATGCAGTGGTTAATTTGAAGTAGACAGATGGCAGATGCAGGACTTTTCTCTAGATGACATCAACATTCTTTTGTTTTATTTACAGGACACCTATTTGGCGTGTGAAAAGACCCTGAGGCTTTTGCGCTTCACTTTTTTTCTGAGGTTGTAAAGTGAGTGAAATGGATATAGAGCCCATGTGTGTAAGAGTCAAGGGCTTACGGCCATACCACTCTGAACACGCCCGATCTCGTCTGATCTCGGAAGCTAAGCAGGGTCGGGCCTGGTTAGTACTTGGATGGGAGACCGCCTGGGAATACCAGGTGCTGTAAGCTTTTTTGTTTCATTGTTAGGAAAGGGCAGCTTTGAGTGTTTGGGGACCAGCATGAGCGAACTTCCCTCACACACCTTTTCTTGAAGCGCCCTCCACAGCTTTTGAATGGAATGTCATGCAGTGTGTAATTTGAAGTAGACAGATTGCAGATGCAGTACTTTTCTCTAGATGACATCAACATTCTTTTCTTTGTATTGACAGGAGAACTATTTGGTGTGTAAAAAGGCCGTGAGGCTGTTGCACATCACATTTTTTTTGAGGTTGTAAAGTGAGTGAAATGGATATAGAGCCCATGTGTGTGAGAGTCAAGGGCTTACGGCCATACCACTCTGAACACGCCCGATCTCGTCTGATCTAGGAAGCTTAGCAGGGTGGGTCCTGGTTAGTACTTGGATGGAAGACCGCCTGGGAATACCAGGTGCTGTCAGCTTTTTTGTTTCATTGTGAGGAAAGGGCAGCTTTGAGTGTTTGGGGACCAGCATGAGCGAGCTTCCCTCACACACCTTTTCTTGAAGCGCCCTCCACAGCTTTGGAATGAAATGTCATGCAGTGGTTAATTTGAAGTAGACAGATGGCAGATGCAGTACTTTTCTCTAGATGACATCAACATTCTTTTCTTTTATTGACAGGACACCGATTTGGCGTGTGAAAAGACCCTGAGGCTGTTGCGCATCACTTTTTTTCTGAGGTTGTAAATTGTGTGAAATGGATATAGAGCCCATGTGTGTCAGAGTCAAAGGCTTATGGCCATACTACTCTGAACACGCCCGATCCCTTCTGATCTCGGAAGCTAAGCAAGGTCGGGTCTGGTTAGTACTTGGATGGAAGACCCCCTGGGAATACCAGGTGCTGTAAGCTTTTTTATTTCTTTGTGAGGAAAGGGCAGCTTTGAGTCTTTGGGGACCAGCATGAGCGAGCTTCCCTCACACACCTTTTCTTGAAGTTCCCTCCACAGCTTTCGAATGGAATGTCATGCAGTGTGTAATTTGAAGTAGACAGATTGCAGATGCAGTACTTTTCTCTAGATGACATCAACATTTTTTTCTTTGTATTGACAGGACAACTATTTGGTGTGTAAAAAGACCGTGAGGCTGTTGCACATCACATTTTTTTTGAGGTTGTAAAGTGAGTGAAATGGATATAGAGCCCATGTGTGTGAGAGTCAAGGGCTTACGGCCATACCACTCTGAACACGCCCGATTTCGTCTGATCTCGGAAGCTTAGCAGGGTCGGGCCTGGTTAGTACTTGGATGGGAGACCGCCTGGGAATACCAGGTGCTGTAAGCTTTTTTGTTTCATTGTGAGGAAAGGGCAGCTTTTAGTGGGGACCAGCATGAGCGAGCTTCCCTCACACACCTTTTCTTGAAGCGCCCTACACAGCTTTCGGATGGAATGTCATGCAGTGTGTAATTTGAAGTAGACAGATTGCAGATGCAGTACTTTTCTCTAGATGACATCAACATTCTTTTCTTTGTATTGACAGGACAACTATTTGGTGTGTAAAAAGACTGTGAGGCTGTTGCACATCACATTTTTTTTGAGGTTGTAAAGTGAGTGAAATGGATATAGAGCCCATGTGTGTGAGAGTCAAGGGCTTACAGCCATACCACTCTGAACACGCCCGATCTCGTCTGATCTCGGAAGCTTAGCAGGGTCGGGCCTGGTTAGTACTTGGATGGAAGACTGCCTGGGAATACCAGGTGCTGTAAGCTTTTTTGTTTCATTGTGAGGAAAGGGCCGCTTAGAGACTTTGGGGACCAGCATGAGCGAGCTTCCCTCACACACCTTTTCTTGAAGGGCCCTCTGCAGCTTTGGAATGGAATTTCATGCAGTGGTTAATTTGAAGAAGACAGATGGCAGATGCAGTACTTTTCTCTCGATGACATCAACATTCTTTTCTTTGATTGACAGGACACGTATTTGGCGTGTGAAAAGACCCTGAGGCTGTTGCGCATCACTTTTTTTCTGAGGTTGTAAATTGTGTGAAATGGATATAGAGCCCATGTGTGTCAGAGTCAAGGGCTTACGGTCATACCACTCTGAACACGCCCGATCTCGTCTGATCTCGGAAGCTAAGCAGGGTCGGGCCTGGTTAGTACTTGGATGGAAAACCGCCTGGGAATACCAGGTGCTGTAAGCTTTTTTATTTCTTTGTGAGGAAAGGGCAGCTTTGAGTCTTTGGGGACCAGCATGAGCGAGCTTCCCTCACACACCTTTTCTTGAAGCGCCCTCCACAGCTTTGGAATGGAATGTCATGCAGTGGTTAATTTGAAGTAGACAGATGGCAGATGCAGGACTTTTCTCTAGATGACATCAACATTCTTTTCTTTTATTTACAGGACACCTATTTGGCGTGTGAAAAGACCCTGAGGCTTTTGCGCTTCACTTTTTTTCTGAGGTTGTAAAGTGAGTGAAATGGATATAGAGCCCATGTGTGTAAGAGTCAAGGGCTTACGGCCATACCACTCTGAACACGCCCGATCTCGTCTGATCTCGGAAGCTAAGCAGGGTCGGGCCTGGTTAGTACTTGGATGGGAGACCGCCTGGGAATACCAGGTGCTGTAAGCTTTTTTGTTTCATTGTTAGGAAAGGGCAGCTTTGAGTGTTTGGGGACCAGCATGAGCGAACTTCCCTCACACACCTTTTCTTGAAGCGCCCTCCACAGCTTTTGAATGGAATGTCATGCAGTGTGTAATTTGAAGTAGACAGATTGCAGATGCAGTACTTTTCTCTAGATGACATCAACATTCTTTTCTTTGTATTGACAGGAGAACTATTTGGTGTGTAAAAAGGCCGTGAGGCTGTTGCACATCACATTTTTTTTGAGGTTGTAAAGTGAGTGAAATGGATATAGAGCCCATGTGTGTGAGAGTCAAGGGCTTACGGCCATACCACTCTGAACACGCCCGATCTCGTCTGATCTAGGAAGCTTAGCAGGGTGGGTCCTGGTTAGTACTTGGATGGAAGACCGCCTGGGAATACCAGGTGCTGTCAGCTTTTTTGTTTCATTGTGAGGAAAGGGCAGCTTTGAGTGTTTGGGGACCAGCATGAGCGAGCTTCCCTCACACACCTTTTCTTGAAGCGCCCTCCACAGCTTTGGAATGAAATGTCATGCAGTGGTTAATTTGAAGTAGACAGATGGCAGATGCAGTACTTTTCTCTAGATGACATCAACATTCTTTTCTTTTATTGACAGGACACCGATTTGGCGTGTGAAAAGACCCTGAGGCTGTTGCGCATCACTTTTTTTCTGAGGTTGTAAATTGTGTGAAATGGATATAGAGCCCATGTGTGTCAGAGTCAAAGGCTTATGGCCATACTACTCTGAACACGCCCGATCCCTTCTGATCTCGGAAGCTAAGCAGGGTCGGGCCTGGTTCGTACTTGGATGGAAGACCGCCTGGGAATACCAGGTGCTGTAAGCTTTTTTATTTCTTTGTGAGGAAAGGGCAGCTTTGAGTCTTTGGGGACCAGCATGAGCGAGCTTCCCTCACACACCTTTTCTTGAAGTGCCCTCCAAAGCTTTCGAATGGAATGTCATGCAGTGTGTAATTTGAAGTAGACAGATTGCAGATGCAGTACTTTTCTCTAGATGACATCAAAATTTTTTTTCTTTGTATTGACAGGACAACTATTTGGTGTGTAAAAAGACCGTGAGGCTGTTGCACATCACATTTTTTTTGAGGTTGTAAAGTGAGTGAAATGGATATAGAGCCCATGTGTGTGAGAGTCAAGGGCTTACGGCCATACCACTCTGAACACGCCCGATCTCGTCTGATCTCGGAAGCTTAGCAGGGTCGGGCCTGGTTAGTATTTGGATGGAAGACCGCCTGGGAATACCAGGTGCTGTAAGCTTTTTTGTTTCATTGTGAGGAAAGGGCCGCTTTGAGTCTTTGGGGACCAGCATGAGCGAGCTTCCCTCACACACCTTTTCTTGAAGCGCCCTCTGCAGCTTTGGAATGGAATTTCATGCAGTGGTTAATTTGAAGAAGACAGATGGCAGATGCAGTACTTTTCTCTCGATGACATCAACATTCTTTTCTTTTATTGACAGGACACCGATTTGGCGTGTGAAAAGACCCTGAGGCTTTTGCGCATCACTTTTTTTCTGAGGTTGTAAAGTGAGTGAAATGGATATAGAGCCCATGTGTGTGAGAGTCAAGGGCTTACGGCCATACCACTCTGAACACGCCCGATCTCGTCTGATCTTGGAAGCTTAGCAGGGTCGGGCCTGGTTAGTACTTGGATGGAAGACCGCCTGGGAATACCAGGTGCTGTAAGCTTTTTTGTTTCATTGTGAGGAAAGGGCCGCTTTGAGTCTTTGGGGACCAGCATGAGCGAGCTTCCCTCACACACCTTTTCTTGAAGCGCCCTCTGCAGCTTTGGAATGGAATTTCATGCAGTGGTTAATTTGAAGAAGACAGATGGCAGATGCAGTACTTTTCTCTCGATGACATCAACATTCTTTTCTTTTATTGACAGGACACCGATTTGGCGTGAGAAAAGACCCTGAGGCTGTTGCGCATCACTTTTTTTCTGAGGTTGTAAATTGTGTGAAATGGATATAGAGCCCATGTGTATAAGAGTCAAGGGCTTACGGCCATACCACTCTGAACACGCCCGATCTCGTCTGATCTCGGAAGCTAAGCAGGGTCGGGCCTGGTTAGTACTTGGATGGAAGACCGCCTGGGAATACCAGGTGCTGTAAGCTTTTTTATTTCTTTGTGAGGAAAGGGCAGCTTTGAGTCTTTGGGGACCAGCATGAGCGAGCTTCCCTCACACACCTTTTCTTGAAGTGCCCTCCACAGCTTTCGAATGGAATGTCATGCAGTGTGTAATTTGAAGTAGACAGATTGCAGATGCAGTACTTTTCTCTAGATGACATCAACATTTTTTTCTTTGTATTGACAGGACAACTATTTGGTGTGTAAAAAGACCGTGAGGCTGTTGCACATCACATTTTTTTTGAGGTTGTTAAGTGAGTGAAATGGATATAGAGCCCATGTGTGTAAGATTCAAAGGCTTACGGCCATACCACTCTGAACACGCCCGATCTCGTCTGATCTCGGAAGCTAAGCAGGGTCGGGCCTGGTTAGTACTTGGACGGGAGACCGCCTGGGAATACCAGGTGCTGTAAGCTTTTTTGTTTCATTGTGAGGAAAGGGCAGCTTTGAGTGTTTGGGGACCAGCATGAGCGAACTTCCCTCACACACCTTTTCTTGAAGCGCCCTCCACAGCTTTTGAATGGAATGTCATGCAGTGTGTAATTTGAAGTAGACAGATTGCAGATGCAGTACTTTTCTCTAGATGACATCAACATTTTTTTTCTTTGTATTGACAGGACAACTATTTGGTGTGTAAAAAGACCGTGAGGCTGTTGCACATCACATTTTTTTTGAGGTTGTAAAGTGAGTGAAATGGATATAGAGCCCATGTGTGTGAGAGTCAAGGGCTTACGGCCATACCACTCTGAACACGCCCGATCTCGTCTGATCTCGGAAGCTTAGCAGGGTCGGGCCTGGTTAGTACTTGGATGGAAGACCGCCTGGGAATACCAGGTGCTGTAAGCTTTTTTGTTTCATTGTGAGGAAAGGGCCGCTTTGAGTCTTTGGGGACCAGCATGAGCGAGCTTCCCTCACACACCTTTTCTTGAAGCGCCCTCTGCAGCTTTGGAATGGAATTTCATGCAGTGGTTAATTTGAAGAAGACAGATGGCAGATGCAGTACTTTTCTCTCGATGACATCAACATTCTTTTGTTTTATTGACAGGACACCGATTTGGCGTGTGAAAAGACCCTGAGGCTGTTGCGCATCACTTTTTTTCTGAGGTTGTAAAGTGAGTGAAATGGATATAGAGCCCATGTGTGTGAGAGTCAAGGGCTTACGGCCATACCACTCCGAACACGCCCGATCTCGTCTGATTTCGGAAGCTTAGCAGGGTCGGGCCTGGTTAGTACTTGGATGGAAGACCGCCTGGGAATACCAGGTGCTGTAAGCTTTTTTGTTTCATTGTGAGGAAAGGGCCGCTTTGAGTCTTTGGGGACCAGCATGAGCGAGCTTCCCTCACACACCTTTTCTTGAAGCGCCCTCTGCAGCTTTGGAATGGAATTTCATGCAGTGGTTAATTTGAAGAAGACAGATGGCAGATGCAATACTTTTCTCTCGATGACATCAACATTCTTTTCTTTTATTGACAGGACACCGATTTGGCGTGTGAAAAGACCCTGAGGCTGTTGCGCATCACTTTTTTTCTGAGGTTGTAAATTGTGTGAAATGGATATAGAGCCCATGTGTATAAGAGTCAAGGGCTTACGGCCATACCACTCTGAACACGCCCGATCTCGTCTGATCTCGGAAGCTAAGCAGGTTCGGGCCTGGTTAGTACTTGGATGGAAGACCGCCTGGGAATACCAGGTGCTGTAAGCTTTTTTATTTCTTTGTGAGGAAAGGGCAGCTTTGAGTCTTTGGGGACCAGCATGAGCGAGCTTCCCTCACACACCTTTTCTTGAAGCGCCCTCCACAGCTTTCGAATGGAATGTCATGCAGTGTGTAATTTGAAGTAGACAGATTGCAGATGCAGTACTTTTCTCTAGATGACATCAACATTTTTTTCTTTGTATTGACAGGACAACTATTTGGTGTGTAAAAAGACCGTGAGGCTGTTGCACATCACATTTTTTTTGAGGTTGTAAAGTGAGTGAAATGGATATAGAGCCCATGTGTGTGAGAGTCAAGGGCTTACGGCCATACCATTCTGAACACGCCCGATCTCGTCTGATCTCGGAAGCTTAGCAGGGTCGGGCCTGGTTAGTATTTGGATGGAAGACCGCCTGGGAATACCAGGTGCTGTAAGCTTTTTTGTTTCATTGTGAGGAAAGGGCCGCTTTGAGTCTTTGGGGACCAGCATGAGCGAGCTTCCCTCACACACCTTTTCTTGAAGCGCCCTCTGCAGCTTTGGAATGGAATTTCATGCAGTGGTTAATTTGAAGAAGACAGATGGCAGATGCAGTACTTTTCTCTCGATGACATCAACATTCTTTTCTTTTATTGACAGGACACCGATTTGGCGTGTGAAAAGACCCTGAGGCTTTTGCGCATCACTTTTTTTCTGAGGTTGTAAAGTGAGTGAAATGGATATAGAGCCCATGTGTGTGAGAGTCAAGGGCTTACGGCCATACCACTCTGAACACGCCCGATCTCGTCTGATCTTGGAAGCTTAGCAGGGTCGGGCCTGGTTAGTACTTGGATGGAAGACCGCCTGGGAATACCAGGTGCTGTAAGCTTTTTTGTTTCATTGTGAGGAAAGGGCCGCTTTGAGTCTTTGGGGACCAGCATGAGCGAGCTTCCCTCACACACCTTTTCTTGAAGCGCCCTCTGCAGCTTTGGAATGGAATTTCATGCAGTGGTTAATTTGAAGAAGACAGATGGCAGATGCAGTACTTTTCTCTCGATGACATCAACATTCTTTTCTTTTATTGACAGGACACCGATTTGGCGTGAGAAAAGACCCTGAGGCTGTTGCGCATCACTTTTTTTCTGAGGTTGTAAATTGTGTGAAATGGATATAGAGCCCATGTGTATAAGAGTCAAGGGCTTACGGCCATACCACTCTGAACACGCCCGATCTCGTCTGATCTCGGAAGCTAAGCAGGGTCGGGCCTGGTTAGTACTTGGATGGAAGACCGCCTGGGAATACCAGGTGCTGTAAGCTTTTTTATTTCTTTGTGAGGAAAGGGCAGCTTTGAGTCTTTGGGGACCAGCATGAGCGAGCTTCCCTCACACACCTTTTCTTGAAGTGCCCTCCACAGCTTTCGAATGGAATGTCATGCAGTGTGTAATTTGAAGTAGACAGATTGCAGATGCAGTACTTTTCTCTAGATGACATCAACATTTTTTTCTTTGTATTGACAGGACAACTATTTGGTGTGTAAAAAGACCGTGAGGCTGTTGCACATCACATTTTTTTTGAGGTTGTTAAGTGAGTGAAATGGATATAGAGCCCATGTGTGTAAGATTCAAGGGCTTACGGCCATACCACTCTGAACACGCCCGATCTCGTCTGATCTCGGAAGCTAAGCAGGGTCGGGCCTGGTTAGTACTTGGATGGGAGACCGCCTGGGAATACCAGGTGCTGTAAGCTTTTTTGTTTCATTGTGAGGAAAGGGCAGCTTTGAGTGTTTGGGGACCAGCATGAGCGAACTTCCCTCACACACCTTTTCTTGAAGCGCCCTCCACAGCTTTTGAATGGAATGTCATGCAGTGTGTAATTTGAAGTAGACAGATTGCAGATGCAGTACTTTTCTCTAGATGACATCAACATTTTTTTTCTTTGTATTGACAGGACAACTATTTGGTGTGTAAAAAGACCGTGAGGCTGTTGCACATCACATTTTTTTTGAGGTTGTAAAGTGAGTGAAATGGATATAGAGCCCATGTGTGTGAGAGTCAAGGGCTTACGGCCATACCACTCTGAACACGCCCGATCTCGTCTGATCTCGGAAGCTTAGCAGGGTCGGGCCTGGTTAGTACTTGGATGGAAGACCGCCTGGGAATACCAGGTGCTGTAAGCTTTTTTGTTTCATTGTGAGGAAAGGGCCGCTTTGAGTCTTTGGGGACCAGCATGAGCGAGCTTCCCTCACACACCTTTTCTTGAAGCGCCCTCTGCAGCTTTGGAATGGAATTTCATGCAGTGGTTAATTTGAAGAAGACAGATGGCAGATGCAGTACTTTTCTCTCGATGACATCAACATTCTTTTGTTTTATTGACAGGACACCGATTTGGCGTGTGAAAAGACCCTGAGGCTGTTGCGCATCACTTTTTTTCTGAGGTTGTAAAGTGAGTGAAATGGATATAGAGCCCATGTGTGTGAGAGTCAAGGGCTTACGGCCATACCACTCTGAACACGCCCGATCTCGTCTGATCTCGGAAGCTTAGCAGGGTCGGGCCTGGTTAGTACTTGGATGGAAGACCGCCTGGGAATACCAGGTGCTGTAAGCTTTTTTGTTTCATTGTGAGGAAAGGGCCGCTTTGAGTCTTTGGGGACCAGCATGAGCGAGCTTCCCTCACACACCTTTTCTTGAAGCGCCCTCTGCAGCTTTGGAATGGAATTTCATGCAGTGGTTAATTTGAAGAAGACAGATGGCAGATGCAGTACTTTTCTCTCGATGACATCAACATTCTTTTCTTTTATTGACAGGACACCGATTTGGCGTGTGAAAAGACCCTGAGGCTGTTGCGCATCACTTTTTTTCTGAGGTTGTAAATTGTGTGAAATGGATATAGAGCCCATGTGTATAAGAGTCAAGGGCTTACGGCCATACCACTCTGAACACGCCCGATCTCGTCTGATCTCGGAAGCTAAGCAGGGTCGGGCCTGGTTAGTACTTGGATGGAAGACCGCCTGGGAATACCAGGTGCTGTAAGCTTTTTTATTTCTTTGTGAGGAAAGGGCAGCTTTGAGTCTTTGGGGACCAGCATGAGCGAGCTTCCCTCACACACCTTTTCTTGAAGTGCCCTCCACAGCTTTCGAATGGAATGTCATGCAGTGTGTAATTTGAAGTAGACAGATTGCAGATGCAGTACTTTTCTCTAGATGACATCAACATTTTTTTCTTTGTATTGACAGGACAACTATTTGGTGTGTAAAAAGACCGTGAGGCTGTTGCACATCACATTTTTTTTGAGGTTGTTAAGTGAGTGAAATGGATATAGAGCCCATGTGTGTAAGATTCAAGGGCTTACGGCCATACCACTCTGAACACGCCCGATCTCGTCTGATCTCGGAAGCTAAGCAGGGTCGGGCCTGGTTAGTACTTGGATGGGAGACCGCCTGGGAATACCAGGTGCTGTAAGCTTTTTTGTTTCATTGTGAGGAAAGGGCAGCTTTGAGTGTTTGGGGACCAGCATGAGCGAACTTCCCTCACACACCTTTTCTTGAAGCGCCCTCCACAGCTTTTGAATGGAATGTCATGCAGTGTGTAATTTGAAGTAGACAGATTGCAGATGCAGTACTTTTCTCTAGATGACATCAACATTTTTTTTCTTTGTATTGACAGGACAACTATTTGGTGTGTAAAAAGACCGTGAGGCTGTTGCACATCACATTTTTTTTGAGGTTGTAAAGTGAGTGAAATGGATATAGAGCCCATGTGTGTGAGAGTCAAGGGCTTACGGCCATACCACTCTGAACACGCCCGATCTCGTCTGATCTCGGAAGCTTAGCAGGGTCGGGCCTGGTTAGTACTTGGATGGAAGACCGCCTGGGAATACCAGGTGCTGTAAGCTTTTTTGTTTCATTGTGAGGAAAGGGCCGCTTTGAGTCTTTGGGGACCAGCATGAGCGAGCTTCCCTCACACACCTTTTCTTGAAGCGCCCTCTGCAGCTTTGGAATGGAATTTCATGCAGTGGTTAATTTGAAGAAGACAGATGGCAGATGCAGTACTTTTCTCTCGATGACATCAACATTCTTTTCTTTTATTGACAGGACACCGATTTGGCGTGTGAAAAGACCCTGAGGCTGTTGCGCATCACTTTTTTTCTGAGGTTGTAAATTGTGTGAAATGGATATAGAGCCCATGTGTATAAGAGTCAAGGGCTTACGGCCATACCACTCTGAACACGCCCGATCTCGTCTGATCTCGGAAGCTAAGCAGGGTCGGGCCTGGTTAGTACTTGGATGGAAGACCGCCTGGGAATACCAGGTGCTGTAAGCTTTTTTATTTCTTTGTGAGGAAAGGGCAGCTTTGAGTCTTTGGGGACCAGCATGAGCGAGCTTCCCTCACACACCTTTTCTTGAAGTGCCCTCCACAGCTTTCGAATGGAATGTCATGCAGTGTGTAATTTGAAGTAGACAGATTGCAGATGCAGTACTTTTCTCTAGATGACATCAACATTTTTTTCTTTGTATTGACAGGACAACTATTTGGTGTGTAAAAAGACCGTGAGGCTGTTGCACATCACATTTTTTTTGAGGTTGTAAAGTGAGTGAAATGGATACAGAGCCCATGTGTGTGAGAGTCAAGGGCTTACGGCCATACCACTCTGAACACGCCCGATCTTGTCTGATCTCGGAAGCTTAGCAGGGTCGGGCCTGGTTAGTACTTGGATGGAAGACTGCCTGGGAATACCAGGTGCTGTAAGCTTTTTTGTTTCTTTGTGAGGAAAGGGCAGCTTTGAGTCTTTGGGGACCAGCATGAGCGAGCTTCCCTCACACACCTTTTCTTGAAGCGCCCTCTGCAGCTTTGGAATGGAATTTCATGCAGTGGTTAATTTGAAGAAGACAGATGGCAGATGCAGTACTTTTCTCTAGATGACATCAACATTCTTTTCTTTTATTGACAGGACACCTATTTGGCGTGTGAAAAAACCCTGAGGCTTTTGCGCTTCACTTTTTTTCTGAGGTTGTAAAGTGAGTGAAATTGTTATAGAGCCCATGTGTGTAAGAGTCAAGGGCTTACGGCCATACCACTCTGAACACGCCCGATCTCGTCTGATCTCGGAAGCTAAGCAGGGTCGGGCCTGGTTAGTACTTGGATGGGAGACCGCCTGGGAATACCAGGTGCTGTAAGCTTTTTTGTTTCATTGTGAGGAAAGGGCAGCTTTGAGTGTTTGGGGACCAGCATGAGCGAACTTCCCTCACACACCTTTTCTTGAAGCGCCCTCCACAGCTTTGGAATGGAATGTCATGCAGTGTGTAATTTGAAGTAGACAGATTGCAGATGCAGTACTTTTCTCTAGATGACATCATCATTCTTTTCTTTGTATTGACAGGACAACTATTTGGTGTGTAAAAAGGCCGTGAGGCTGTTGCACATCACATTTTTTTTGAGGTTGTAAAGTGAGTGAAATGGATATAGAGCCCATGTGTGTGAGAGTCAAGGGCTTACGGCCATACCACTCTGAACACGCATGCGCCAATCAGACGGTACGCTGACAGCACGACACACGGAGGTCGCGGACTCCGCTTTTCCCATTTCTTTCGTTTTTTTCAGCCTTTTTCATTGTTCTTCCTTATTTTCCGTGCATTTTTGGTTCGTTTTTAGAGTGAACATTTTTTCCCCCCGACAGTTTTTATACTGATCGGGGGAGGTCAATTTGAGTTTTTTTTTTTCCTAATGGAAAACTTTCGGACGGACCAAATGGATTTGAACTCTGCAAACGGATTTCAGATTACGAGCATGGAAAACGGACTTGACATAAACGCACAAACAGGTGAAGAAAATGAAAAATGGTTGCTTGTTAAAAGAAACAATCAGAAACGAAACATGAAGAAGTCGGAAGGAAAACTGCCGGAGGGAAATGCGAGAGCGGCTTCCGCAGCGACAGCGGGGGAAAGACGGCGAGCAGCGGCTGATTCAGAGGAGATGAGCGCTGGAGCCGGTCCACAGGCAACGAGAGCTGGTGGCCTGAAGAACAGAGCTGAAGACGTGGTTCCGAGAAGACCTGGGCAGCGAGGAGCTACTGGAGAGGCGACGGAGAGTGAGAGAGAATTGGCGGCGGAAAGACATGCGGCGTCTGGTGGGGAAAGGCAGCTGCAGCAGCGACATGGAGCGGCGAAATCTGCGGGTGGCGACCACAAGTATGACAGAGAACTGACGGTCGGTGTCGAGGTAACTGGGCAGGATGAAGTCCCAGTTCTCGAATTAATGAGATGCATAAGAGCACTGTGTGGAGGTTTAATAGCCTGTAGGGCGACAGGGCCGCAGAAATATGAAATTACCATGTCACACATCAAAGGGAAAGAGAGAATCCTAGATGGTTTCAAAATTGGGGACAACACAGTGCATGTCAAAGATCTGTGTAATGATGAACTCATGGTTTCTTTTTTAAGCTTACCAGCTTACATCAGAGATGAGGAAATTTTACAAAAGCTAGAAGGGTGGGGAGTCTCAGCTGCATCAACTATAAGGAGGAGGATGTGGCCGGGTACGCAAATTGCTGATGGGACGCGGTTTCTCAAAGTAAAGTTTACAGATAAAGTCCAATCTCTGCCTTATTCAGCACGGTTTGACACAGCAATGGGACCGGAATATTTCAGGGTCATACATGATAGGCAGGCTAGGGTGTGTAGGATGTGCCTCCAGCCGGGGCACATCCTAAGGGACTGTCCTGAGTTCTCCTGCCATAAGTGTGGTGTCCAGGGGCATTATGCAAGGGAGTGCAACAGGAAACCTAATAAGATACAGAAATGTGAGGTGTGTTGGAACAAAATTGATGAATGTAATTGTAATTATAGTGATGAGGATATTGTGCTGGAATCTGGATCTGAGGAGCTGTACAGTGAGATGGAAGGTTTAAGTGAGGGAGGAACGGAGGATGAGGAGGAAGATGACGAGGTGGGTAGTGGCGCCGCCAAGCAGGCTGCCGGTGAGGGTTACGCCCCTCAGAGAACCCAGAGCCCTCCTAAAGTGGTGCAGAGCCCAGGCACAAGGCTTGGTTCAAGTCTGAATGACATGAGCACTGACTCAGGCCCACAGCAGAGAGGAAAGGATGGAGGAGGAAACGGGTCCGAAAAGGAGCCGGAGCCTTCTCAACTCCTGGAATCAATGGAGGTGGGGGATACCCCAAGAGAATTGCAGCCGGCGGCAGCCACATCCACCAGGGTACCTACCTTAAATGTGCCCTCCACCTTCCCTCCTCAGAGTAGATCAAACAGTGACTCGGAAATGGACTTTGCCACAATAAAAAATATTCGGAAAAAGCACACCTCAATAAAAGATGCTGCGATGAAGAAAAAACAGAAGAAAGAAGAAGGGAGAGGTAAAAAATCTTGAGGGAAAATTGGCTGTTTAAAGGTTTTTTTGGTCTGACCATGTTTCTGCTGCACTCCCTTAATGTCAATGGACTTCGCACTTATGGCAGGATGACCGCCATTTTACTTAAAAGCAAGTGTGACATTCTCTGCTTACAGGAGACAAGGTGGGAAGGGGATAGCGTGGCGGCAGCAAGCAAAATGTGGGAAGGAGATGTCTTTTTTAGCAACGGCACAAGTAAATCTTGTGGCGTAGCTCTTTTAGTAAAAAAGACTATAAGTACCAATAGCAAGTTAATATATCATGACAAAAAAGGTAGAATACTTATTATAGATGTTTGCATAAACAATAGAACATACAGAATTGTTAACATATATGCCAGTAACTGTGAAAAGGAAAGGAAAATGTTTCTAAATAGTATAAGCAGATGGATAGATCATAGAACCATAATAATAGGAGATTTCAATATCGCATTAACTAAGGATGATATATCAATTAACAATGTATACAAGAATGACACAAGCAGAACTGAGCTATATAATTTAATGAATATTCACAATTTGACAGATGTATGGAGAATTCACAACCCATTCAAGAAAGAGTACTCCAGAAGACAGGTTGTGCAGGGAAAAATGAAACAAGCCAGAATAGATTTATGTCTAGCGGCCCCTGAAGCAACAAAACAGATCAATAAAATACAATATAATTATAACGCATGGAGTGATCACGCAACAATTGAGTGTTACTTGGGTGCTGCAGGAGGTTTCAGGGGGGGAGGTACCTGGTGCCTCAACTCCAGCCTCCTGGCAGATTCAACTTACGTTAAAAAAATCACAAAACTGCTTGATTATGCAAAAATTGAAATGAAAATAGAAAATAATTTTATAGAAAAGTGGGAAATTCTAAAGCAAAGAATTAAAAGAAGTAGTATAAATTATAGTAAAGAGAAAAAGTGGAGAGAGGAGCTGGAAGAAAATCGACTAAGAAAATTAATCAATCATGAAATAGCATTATTTGATAAAGAACCTAACAGAAACACAGAAAACTATGAATTATATAAAGCAAAACTAGGAAACATAGAAAAAATAAAATGCAGAGGTGCAATGATAAGAAGCAGAGTTAAAAATTTAGTAGAAGGAGAAAAATGCACCGCATATTTTTTGGGGCTCGAAAAGCAAAAACAAAACAAAACTATAATAGAAAAAATCAACGATATAACTGGAAAAGAATATGACGATCAAGAAAATATACTAAGAGTAACTACAGAGTTTTATAAGGAATTATTTGATAATGGATATAGCAATAGCGAAGAGGTAGACAAGTTGTTATCAAATATCCAAACTAGTATTTCAGTGGAGGATAAGGAATGGTCTGATGCACAAATTACTATTAATGAGATAAAGACGGCAATAGATAGCTTAAATAAAAACAAAAGTCCAGGGGTAGATGGTTTAACAGCAGAATTTTATATTTGTTTCAAAGAGCAGATAGCTCCCCTGTTGCTGTCATTGTACCACTCAATGGAACGGGAACAGAGAACATCCAATACATTCACTGCAGGAATAATTTCACTTATCTACAAAAATAAAGGTTCAAAACAGGATATAACAAACTATAGACCAATAAGTTTACTCAATACAGATTACAAGATACTGACCAAAACACTGGCAAACAGGCTTAAACTTACAATAGGAACCATTATTGGTAATACACAGGCATACGGCATACCAGATAGAGACATCATAGATACGATCCTTACAATAAAGGATACCGTCAGGACAATGGCAGCACAGGGGGGGTATCTGCTCGGAATTGATTTGGAGAAAGCATTCGACAGAGTAGAACATCTTTTCTTATATAAAACTTTAAAAAGATTTGGATACGGTGAAGGCTTTATTAGATGGATTAAATTATTATACGATAACGCATACAGTCAAATAAAGATAAATGGACAACTAACAGAAAAGATCAAATTAAAAAGATCGGTAAGGCAAGGATGCCCGCTTTCAGCTCTTTTATACAGTATTGTTGCTGAGCCACTAGCTTTAAGTATAATGAATGATACAAATATTATAGGTATAAAAACATATAGAGACAAAGTCGTTAAAATAGCACAATTTGCGGATGATATCAATATAATGTTTAAAAATGAAGAAAATTTAAATTATATTATAAAACATCTAGAAAGATATGAAAAAGCATCAGGAGCTAAGGTTAACAGAAATAAGTCAGAAATGATGGAATTCGGTAAAAATAGTTTAAAAAATAATTGGGGTTTTAGCACTAAAGAATACAGGAAAATACTGGGTGTATACATTGGTAAAAATGAAGGGGAAGCCAGGGACTTAGGGTGGAGAGAACTTGTAAAAAAGGTAGAAAATACACTTAATTTATGGAGAAGTAGGGGTTTAAGCCTGAGAGGAAAGGTAATTGTCATCAATGCCTTAATACTGTCAAAAATTAATCATGTTTTGGGGGCCTGTGAGCTACCGCAGTGGGCACTAAATTCGCTCAATGAAGCGATCTCCTCCTTCCTTTGGAGGGGAAAGGGAAATTCGATCGCTCATCGGGTGATAATTGCTAATAAAAGGGAGGGGGGATTAGGACTAATTGACATCAGTGCAAAAAAAGATGCACTCAGGGCCAAATTAGTTAGAAATTTTCTCGATTCGAACAGGCAGTACCCCTGGGAGGACACAATGGCGGGCTACCTGGCTGAGTACGGGGAGGGGGAGAAACTCCCTCTTTATCACCTCCTTCCTGGGAAAAGCCATGGCTCGCTACCGATGTTCTACCAGGAGGTGCTAGAGGCATGGGGCAAATTCCTGCCCCACCTCAGGCCTAAGTGCAGTCAGAAAAGTCATGTGCTGCAGTTACCTTTTCTCGAAAGCACCTTTTTCACACACAATGGTAGGACACTTAAATGCAGGGCACTTCAGCAACATAATATAACAAGGGTCGGTCAAGTGGTGGGGGAAAGGGGTCTGTTCAGTCTCAGGAAAGTCACAACGCAACTCAAAAAAACAGGGACACCGTGCAGAAAGGATTACCTAAATGGACTAGGTAACAAAATCAACAGAAACATAACCTCACTGTGGAGAAACTTAATCATCACGGACAAATCGAGAGCAGACCCCGAACTCCCACCGCTTGAGCTTGTCACACAGTACACAGGGAAAGAGCTGTCACAGGTGAAAACAAAGGACTGGTACACCATAGGGATTAACTCAATGAAACGCACTCCAAAAGCAGAAAAACACTGGGCACAATTATTCAAGGGAATACCGATAGGAAAAATCTGGCAAAACCTTAACATACCTTACATGGACAGCAATACTTTCAAGCTAGAATTCAATATCAGACACAGGAGAATTTTCACAGGAATCAAATTACACCAGATTAATAAGGAAAACTACAGTAGGACATGCCAAATCTGCAATAAAGAACCGGAAGACCAGGAGCATCTATTCATCAACTGCAAGGAATCGGATAAATTCAGGAATTTCATAAGGATGCTACTGCAAGAGCACTGCAATTTCAGTTTGACAGATGAAACACTATGGACATGGACTCTTCTCTTTGGTACTACACTGAAACAAAAGGATCAGAACAGGACTCTCATAAATACCATACTCACTTTTGCAAAAAAATCAATATGGACAACTAGAAACTACGCTCTCTATGAAAAGAAGAAAATAAACATATTTGGGTTTTTTCACACAACACTCTTGACGCACCTACAAATCTTACATGACATGGACAAGGATATTTTTGAAAACACTTTCTGCAGGAAAAACACATTTTTCAACATAGCAAATGGCAAAATTGAAATTAACAAGATTGACAATGGTATGTTTTCTCTTCAAATTCCCAGCTAAGTAGTCTCTTTTTTTATAAAGCAAAGTATTTTTCAAATTTAATAAAGGGGTGAGCAAATTGGGTGGTTTATGTTTGGGTGTGTTTAACATTTCATTTTGATAAAATTTCATAAAAAAAAAAAAAATTGTGTGTGACACTTCACGACAGGAATTTGTTCTTTTTAGTCCCATGAGGTTTTTTTTCTCTCTTTAATTTTTATTTATTTTTTTGGAATGACCTGCATTGCTCCAGTGGCTGTAGGCCCATAGTGTTGGTTTATTTGTCTAAATTTAACTTAATTTAAAAAAAAACAAAAAAAAAACAAAAAACCTCTGATGGTGTTTTCATCAAGTTTGAGGTGTATCAAGGGTGGGGTTTTTTTTTGGTAAGATTTCTTTCCTGAAGGAATTTATTTTTTATATAATTGTTAAATTTTGTCATGTAAATAAGAATGTACAGTTGGTAAAAATGTATGCTGTATTTTTGATAATAAAAGACACAAAAAAACAAAAAAAACACGCCCGATCTCGTCTGATCTCGGAAGCTAAGCAGGGTCGGGCCTGGTTAGTACTTTGATGGGAGACCGCCTGGGAATACCAGGTGCTGTAAGCTTTTTTTTTTCTTTGTGAGGAAAGGGCAGCTTTGAGTCTTTGGGGACCAGCATGAGCGAGCTTCCCTCACACACCTTTTCTTGAAGCGTCTTTCTGCAGCTTTCAAATTGAATGTCATGCAGCGTGTAATTTGAAGTAGACAGATGGCAGATGCAGTGTACTGTGCTTCTCTCTACTCCTCTCTCACCTCCTATATGTGTCATACATTAATTATACTCATAGGTATTACGAACTTGTCTCTTTTTCTGGAGCCTTTTAGGCTCCTCTCATTCCAGATCTGGGTGCTGCTGGAGGAGGCTGCAGAGCTGAAGAGGCTCAAGCTGCCACCCGTAGCTCCACCTACTCACATCACCGTCTGTCCATCAGTCTCTCTCTCTCTTTATCTCTGTCCCTCTCTTTCCTTCTACATATCAGTCTTCCTCCATTATCTGTTTTGTTCCTGTTCTCTTTCCCCCCAATCGGTCAAAGCAGAAGGCCGTCCCCATTGAGCCTGGATCTGCTCGATGTTCCTGCCTGTTAAAAGGAAGGTTTTTGTCGCCGCTGTTGCAGGATGTGCTTGCTGATGGAGAATTGTTGGGTGTAGATTCATTAAAGGAGTTTGGTACTGGACCTGCTCTACCTGTAAAGTGTCATGAGATAAGTTTTGTTGTGATTTGGTGCAATATAAATAAAATTAACTTGACCAGTGTCATTTGTGGTCTTTCGTTAATTGCATGCCACATGAAATCATTATTAGTCACTTTTATCTCACATTTGACCTGCAGCTACAGTCTCGCAGTGGCAAGACAAGAACACTTCTACTTCTGATGATGACAGTTTGTTCAACAATGAACTTCATCCAGTACCATGTTGTTAAACACTGGAACATCCACAGCGCCTGAACAGGGACTTGAACCCTGGACCCTCAGATTAAAAGTCTGATGCTCTACCGTCTGAGCTACTCAGGCTCTTCCTTCAGCATTTAGACAGGAAAAGAAACACCTGTGAAGGTAAAACTGATGCTTTCTTGACTTGTTCAATCCTCCATGTTAAAGTCCAGCATGCTTTTGATTTGCTCTGATTCTCTGTGGCAAAATCCAACAAGAGGCTCCAAAAATGTCTTGAATGTCATAAGAATGCACAGGACAAGATGTTCGTTTCCTTCATGTCTGCAGTTCCTCCACTGGAAAGTAAAGTCAATGCTGTTCCTCTGCTGAAACCTGGGATCGGACCAGGGACCTTTAGATCTTCAGTCTAACGCTCTCCCACCTGAGCTGTTTCAGCTCTGAGTGAGGGCCCTGCTTCTCTCATTTTATAATCTCTTCCACTCTCACTAGAACTTAGAGAGGATTTGAGCTTCTGAAGTCATGACACATTGAACAGTTCTACAGGACCATTTTTGATGAATGTCTGAATCAAACAAGCCTCTTTTGTTTGTCTTCTTCCCAGTTGCCTCAACATTGTGTGAGCCAATAATTCCACATCTGTACCAGACACACCTCTTGTTGGTGGGTTTTATGGATCTTTCTGTTCTAACAGTGTCTTTTATCTTAAATATGCCACTTTCACATGAAAACCTCAATAACAGGACGATATCAAAACTATTATTGCTGCTGTTGCTGTTGTTGGTTGTGTGTCTGTCTTCCATCCCCCTGTCCCCCTGTCTTTCTCTCTGCTTGTCTTTCACCCTCATCTTGTTCCCATCTTTTTGTCATTCTCTCCCTCATTTCTCTCTGTCTTTTGTCTTTTCTTCTCTATATTTGTCTTCTGCTGCTCCAGGATCAGCTCCTATCACTCAGTGGTCCAGAACCATTATGAAGCCTGATCATGAATGTGAGCAAAGCTCTTGGAACAGGCCTGCTGCCACCACAACTAAGATCCTGCAGGTCACTAGAAACTCCAGTGTCCAGCTGACAAGTGGACTTTCCTCTGATCTGTGGTGGTGCTGAGTTTAGCAAACAACTCCAACAAGAAGATGAAGGAGGCCATCAACTCCTCCAAGCTCAACATCTATACTGGCTTTACTGGGAGATCAGGAGGTCAAAGCAGATCTTCACCCTCCACCTCAGATGGTTTCTACTCACAGAGATGAGGGACCAGTTCAAACCAGTTACCTGGAGCTCCCTTAAGCCATTGTCCCCATCAGCTAACATCTGGATCTGGACCTGCACCGGTGCTGACTTGTGTCTTGAGTCCCCAGAGTTTGTTGAACCAGAGAAGCTTCAACTGGTGACGGTCGTACAACCAAGCGTGAAGGTGAGCCTGCATTGTCTGATCTGGAACTAACAGGGGAATTAGCAAGTGCTCTGACTGTTCTAGAGTTGCTGCTGAGTTGAATTTGAATTTATTTGTTGAAATGTTCCAGTTTCTATGAGGTCAGGGAAGATTGGTGTGGATCTAAAGGTCCCATGTTGGATCCCAGGACATTGTTTTGGCTCATTTGAACATTTTCAAACCCTCGTTGCTCAGATTTTACATGAATTTGATCATGACTTTTGGACAAATGTCTTGTTTATTAATTAAATAATCACTTCAGTTATGAATTTAGTGAGTCAACCAGACTTGGTCAATAACAAAAGTTAGTCTGGTTATTATTCAGTTTCCAGTCAGTAGGGACACACACACACGCACACACACACACACACACACACACACACACACACACACACACACACAGCCTGTCTTTGATATAAAATGGTCTGTCACGTTCACGTTGGAAGATTTCTCTGACTCAATTGTGAATAAAGAGATTCTTCATCTGACACCTGAGTCTTGATCCACTGATTCCTCTGATCCACCTCTTTCTGCTCCAACAAGGCTGACATGGATCAGGTGGGTCCATGTCATCCAATCAGTAGGTTTCTCTTCTCAATTAATTTTCTTCATCCCAGTTTAGATTGATTCTTCTCAGCCTCATGAAGGAGCATCTGATCAGGTGTTTGGCTGCTTGTTGGTTGTAATTCCATAGAGTTTAATCTCAGATGTTATAGAATTAATAAGAACATCTTAAAGACCTTTGTCCAACACTTGAAACTCACCTGTCTGTCGAGGCCCAACTGGCCTTTGGTAGTGAGGTGGTGGATGCATGTGAATGAAATGAGGCTCGTGTTGCTGTGAGTAGCCACTAGAGGGAGACACCTGTCATTCCTCCCAGCTGACAATGAGGCTTCACAGCTGCATTTGAAGCTGTCCTTTATGAGTCACAACTGTCTTGAGCTCAGGAGCCAAACTCACCGAAAAAATATGCAAGTGGCTTTGGACAAAGGCGTCTGCTCAATGAAATTGTAGGATTGTAGAATTCTATAAATGTATAATATAATTGTAGAAATGCTCTCTCTCACCACCCCCCAAAGTCTGTGCCAGGGTCTCTGGCCAGTGGTCAATGGCTCCTATCACCTGCCCAGGATGGATCCAGCTTGCTTGTCTTTGTAATTCTGCACTTATTAGAGACCTGGAAACAAAGGAATGCTGAAAAAGAGAAAATAGGACCTCAAACAAATGGGCTTGTGACACAATTTTAAAGAATTGTGTCAATGTGAATCTTTTACAAATGTGTGTGTGAGAATGTGGTTGTTGTGGCCGAGTGGTGAAGGCGATGGACTAGAAATCCATTGGGGTCTCCCTGCTCAGGTTGGAGTCCTGCCAACAACGTTAAAGTGTTGATGTTCTGGAGGAGACAACATCTGATCTTTGTTAGATCCACGAGTCAAAGGTTTTCTTTAAAGTGCTGCAGCAGCTGAGGATGAGGGAGAGACAGAATTTCAAACCATCTTCGTGAGGACATTTTGAAAAATGATGACATTTTGCCACAGTTATTATTGACTTGGAACACTGCAAAAATATCCCCTCTCCAAAAACCCTCCTCTTCAACTTTGTACCCAAGTTGTCTCCTCATCAGGCACCACAGTGTCCAGGATGTTCAGTCAAAAAGTCATTAATGATTTTAAAAATGTCCATCAAACACAAAATAAGGCTTCAAATAGGTAAAATCACCATCTGTAGACTGGACCAATATGCTGATGTGATCCTTTGATTAGTTTAGGATCAGTCAGAGATCAAAGACTGAAGCAGGAGATCAATGCTCAGAACCCAGAGATCAAAGACAGAATTCAGACATCAGAGAAAGAATTCAGACATCAAACACATACCTGATGGAGGCTCCACCCCCCCCAGACAGTTTCCATGTAAGTCGTAAGTTTTATTTTTAAAGCGCCAAATCACAACAAGTGTTATCTTCTTTTTATTCTTTTTATTAAAGATTGAAGCTCCATACAAGACAGAGTTTGTAGACAAGAACATCACAGCCTGGGAAGCTTTCACTTCTTTTGATGGACAGCTTTGATTTCAGGTTCTACCTCTGTAAAATTGAAAGTAAAGTAAATGAAGCACCTGTGAAGGTAAAACTGATGATGTCATGACTTGTTCAGTCCTCCAACGTTAAAGTCCAACAAGCTTTTGATTGTCTCTGATTCTCTGTGGCAAAATCCAACAAGAGGAAAAAGAAAATCTTGAGGTTGTCTCACTTTTTTTCATAGAAACTCTGCATAGGACAGTGATAGGATGCTTGTTTCCTTGGATGAAAAAGTCTGGTACTCTCATCTTCTTAAACATTTACTTGTTCAATCAGGACAAGAGAATCTGAGCTTGGATGTCATTTTGTAGTAAGAGGTGAATTAAACTTGTAAACATCAGCTGGTGTTCACTCTGATGATGTATCGATGGTCTGTATTCTGCCTTCTGTAGCACGATGCTGCTGGGAAGAAGCCTGATTATGTCAGAGTTGTGTTCAGTGGCTCCTGCTGGGTCCATTTCTGACAAATAGGCTCCAACGAGTTCAGGTGTTTAAAAGCTCAGGGTTGCTGTCAGCAGACGAGGTGGCCGAGTGGTTAAGGCGATGGACTGCTAATCCATTGTGCTCTGCACGCGTGGGTTTGAATCCCATCCTCGTCGTGAGCGACTCTGGTTTCTACTCCTACATTATGGAATTACTGTGAGGCTTTTAACTGACACAGATACCAGTTGAGTCAACTTCCCTTTCACATCCTGACCAAAACAACTCAGACACCCAGAGCTCACATGTGTCAATCACCTCTGTGGAAGGTCCCGCCCCCACAGAGCTATAAATCCTCCCATCAGTGAAGAAAACTGAAGACGCCTCTTGGATGAGAGCTGAAGCATCTTCAAGAAACCTGAAACAGTCCACTTGGTACATTTAAATAATTCTACAATTTCTTTCAGCTTTTGTCCAAAGCCACGTGCATGTATCACATGTATATAATATATATGTGATACTCTTTCATCTACTCATGAACCAAAAATGCAGTCTAATACCAGTAAATTTGTGCAGAAAAATGTCATTTGTGCTCCTTCTTTTATTTATTTAGTATTTTTTAATGTATTTTCTTTCAATTCACATTTTGTCCATTAACTTCATCATCACTCTTCACAGTCGCCATCTCATCACATGACTAAAGTTTGGGTTCTGTATTGGTGGTAAAATATCCTTCCATGCCCCTCACTAGTTTGCACACAGAAAAGCATATTTTACTGGTTTCAAATCTCTTAGCGTGTTCTCTCTCTTAAACCAGCTGTGGCAGCTTTCATTGTGTGATTGATTTTAAAATATAAAGATAGAACAGAACCATTGGAATAAGATGTCGGGACATTTGAAGGAATGTAAATCTCCTGTTGAAATGTTGCAGTGTGCAGCTGAGACTCTCTGGCAGTGGCACAAGGAGCCACAATGTCAGAACCTGGACCCTCCTGGAGGAGAACCAAAGGTGAGGGCCTTCTTGGCTCCAGCTTGATGGAAATCAAGTGTCTGAGGCTGTTAGCAGCCATGAAGTTGATCTGGTTGGGCACTGGTATTTTTTCTTGCTGCAGCTCAGGAGTGATTCAGGAGAAGAGTTTCAGAACAGCCAAGGTTGGGACTGGAATTTTAAAATTTCCCCTGGAACCAGACAAACTTGGGAGGTAAAACCTCCAATCATAGCCACTCAGATGCAGCAGCAGAAAGAAGCTGTCATCTACCCTGACAGTCAGGGCATCAAGTCAAGAAAACATCAACCATCTTGTAGTTCCAAACCTTCACCTGTCAGATTCAGCTACTTCTTATTGTGGGACTTTAAATTTGAACACAATGGAATTTGGACAAGGAGTTTTCCTTCAAGTCCAAACATCATCGTCCAGCCTCCAACCAGAGGTCCATCAGTTATCATGGGAGCCACATGTGGAGTCTGGGTTCTTTTCTAGAATGTGACGGCAATGACAGTCCTGCCAAGTGACATCACTGACATGAATGGATGACTTCAGTCACATGACTGGATGAGTTGAAAATTTTGTTGTTGGCCTCTGGACCTTTTTTAAATCAGTAGTTGACCACAGGTAGCTTAGCCAACTGTTAACTAATTAACTTTTAGTCCAGACAAAGAATGTGGGTTGACAGTTATTCATACAAAGTCTTTGGTTTCAGATGCAGCCTCAACTGAGACTCCAAGTTCAGAGGATGGGTTTGTTTGCTGTCAGGTTGCCACCTTTCAGAAATGAAAATCAGGGACGCCCACCACGGCTCCTGGGGGCCAGGACCACCAGGGGCCTGACTCCCATTAGGTGGGTGCCCACAGCAGTGGTGTGTTTTATTTTGTAGGTGTTTTTAGTCAAGGGGTGATCAAGAAAGCAATTCCTCCTACTTAAAGCTTGAAATGCTTTATCACCAATAAACACATTCTTTATTGTTCAACACTGAACTGCACAATTAAGTTTTAAAATATAAACTCAATAAATGGAGAACTTTATGTGACTTAAGTTCATAACACATCAGCAGGTTTCCCTCCCTTCTTTTTCCAAGTCTCCTTCTTGTTCCTCCTTGCAGCTCTGGGGAACTCTTGGTCTCTCAAAGCCCTGTTGGAAAACTCTGAACAGGACTGCTCAAAGTTGAGAGTGATCACTCCTTTGAGCTCCATGGAGCTCCTGTTCCTGCAGTCACTCCATTTCTGCTTTTCATTTTGTGTTTGTATTAAAGTTCTATTGCTGAAAATAAGAGACTTTTTTTCCTTTTTCTTGAAGTAAATATATGAGGGTCGAAACTGACCCATAACACCATGGATGTTTCAATAGTTAATAATATTAAAATGAAGAATAAATCAAACCAATCCATGTCAGAGATGTGTTCTAACACCCCTCAGTAATGGTCAGCAAACACAACAACCTTTTGTTTATTTCTATGATTTTCTTGAGGTTCATTTTATCATTTTTTTAATTGAAATCGAGGGTTTACTGACTAAAAAAAGGTCCAGAGGCCCACAACAAAATATTCAAATCAATATTTCCATGCATAAGGAAGCCTAACAAGGTAACCAAGAGATGGGAAACAACATGGATGATAGAAAATTGTTTTTAGTTTATTTGACAGCTGATTGAAGATGTGGGTCAAAACTGACCGTTAACATAAGAGATGGGAACAGAAAGCTAACACAAGAGGAAGGTTGAAGCTATGAAAAAGGAGTTAGAAAAATCTTGAACTGACAGTAGAAATATCCTTTTGTGTGTTTACCTTTGTTGACAGAAGTCACTTTAGCTTGGCAGTGAAAAGAATCTCTGCTAGCTTGACAAATAAGTGGCACAAACTGGGTTCAAGCTGGACTTTGGACACTGGTATCTGCAACAACTCCCATCAACTCCTAATCTAGCATCTCTGCTGTGGTCAAACTATTTTACAGAACATTTGACAGACCTGTGGAGCAGTGAGGACAGACATGAGTTGATCCACATGATCCACTGAAGCACCATTTTACCCTGCCACTGAGGACACAAACATGAGCTGGAGTTGGGAATCTTGAACTGAACCTGGTATCACAGCGACACCTACTGCTGCAAAATGGAACAGCAACATTGAACCCAAGTGCAGGATTGGAGGGAGACTGATGGTCGCTGTTTGGGTTTTTGAAAAACAAGGAGGGCTTTGGTTCAAGCTGGATTCTCAGAGACTATTTCCCCAACCTCTACATTGGCATCTACACTGTCATCCAGTCAGGTGACTGAAGTCATCCAGTCATGTGACTGAAGTCATCCAGTCAGGTGACTGAAGTCATCCAGTCAGGTGACTGAAGTCATCCAGTCAGGTGACTGAAGTCATCCAGTCAGGTGACTGAAGTCATCCAGTCAGGTGACTGAAGTCATCCATTTATGTCAGTGATGTCACTTGGCAGGACTGTCATTGCCGTCACATTCTAGAAAAGAACCCAGACTCCACATTTCCTCCTATCTATTATTGTGTCCCACCCTCCTGGTCCTTACCCTGAATTCTCAGAGTTTTTATCCAGTTCAGTTCTCAAAACGGATGAAGTCATGAGTGTCGATAAATTTCCTTTTCTCCACTGATTATATGTCAAGGTTTGTGTGGGGGGGTGGAGCCTATCCCAGCAGCCTTCGGACAAGAGGCGTGGCCACCAGATCGTTTGGATTGTCTATAAAATCAAGTACACATGAACATTAAGAGGTTTACACAGGGCTGGTGGTGCAATGGATAGCATGACTGACTACTGTCAGAAGATTCTAGGTTCAACTCCTGGCTCGCTCACTTCAAGTTTTATACTGAGAAGCTTTCACACCTGAAGTGTGAACCACTGCTAAAAGTCCCTGAAATCCTCCAAGGTTTCCTCCTTGTCTGCTGTAAACATGAACACATGCATGGCTCCTGCTACCTCTCACATGTTCAGCTGGCACTTGACAGTGACAGCAGGAGAACAAAAAATCCCAGTGTGTCATCAACATTTCCTGGAAACTAAATGATAGAAGCTGTTGAATTTCTGTATCAGAACAAGGAGAAAGGAGCCCCAATGAAAGAGTGATGATTCTTTATTTTGATTTTGTTCTTCACTCCTACACAAGAGAGTGAAAGTGTCGGCTGGCAGGGAGCAACTGCCTGCTTCAGAATGGGACGAGCCTCAGGACTTTCCAGTGAGAGCTGCAAAGCTTTCACTTTATCAATGGAATCACTGGGAAAAGAAACTCATCCTGTCAGATGAAGGCCAAAGAGTTTTGCTTCACTGTGTTGAGGGAGGGTTTGTTCAGATGATTCTAGAAGAAGAAATCAAAACATCATCAATTAACATTCAGAAGAAGTGAATGCAGAGTTTTATTGATGGTTTCAGGAATCAGCCTCTGGGTTCGTGGTGCTCCAATCTTCAGACAACTGAAAGTGATGAAACCACCTGTGTTGAGTTGTCTTCCATCATGGAAAACTAAAAGGAAAAATTCACACAATTAAACATTCATGGGTTAACAGTTAGCTGAGCTACCAGTGGTCAAACCTGCAGCTGAGGGAACAAACAAGAGCAGGCTAACATTTGTATTTGAATTTTATGTATGCAAAGAATCAGAAAGGCAGTTACAATGACATCATCAATACAAAACCTTGGGCTCACAAAGATGAAGTGAACAATTTCCACAATCAATCCCAAATTTAGTCCTGAAGTTAGAAAATAATATTAGCTAGCTAGCTAACGTTAGCTAGTTAATGTTAGCAAGCTGGCAATATTTAGCACCATCAAATAGTTCAAACAAGGTCAACAGCTGTTATAATGATGGTCACATGATTTAAAAGATTAAAAACAACTCTCTGTATCAATGTGAGATAGAGTTACATAAATGAATAGAACATTACTCACTGACTGAAAATTGAAAAAGCACCAGACTTTGGTCCAGAGCTTGGTTCTAACGTGACTTTACAGCACTTTTGAGGGCCTGAGCCAGAAGGAACTTCTGGCAAAGACTCCATTATTTTTCCACTTTTTTTTCTTCTTGCAATCAACACTGCCCAGAGTTCATCTGCAGGAAATAAGACTCATACAATTGATGCAGTTTGGTCAGACGGTGCAGACACACTTGACACCCAGAGAGGTGAGCAGGTTTTGGACCAAGTTGAAACTTGTCAAGTATTTGAGACAGAAAATGACAGAAAGCTGTGGCTGTGTTCTGGTTCTGCATGTTTTAGATTTATTCCCCTCCCAGTAATGTCTTATTTCCAGCTCTGCTCTCCCTCAACTACTGTTTAGTGTCATATTTATTTTGCTGACTACTTCATTGACATGTGGTAAAAATGTCTTGTGTTTCCTGAAATTAACTGAGTGCTGCTCAGTAAAGTTGACATGACTTGAGATTCTATTCCTGGTTGGTCCATTTCAACATTCTTATCCTTCCTATAATTGGAAATAAAGTTTCAGTCAGGAATGTACTTGATTAGTACTGCATATAGTACACATCAGTCACTGCCATTACACAGTGGAATGGAAGTTGAAATACTGTTTACCAGCAAGCTGAAAACTGTTGTGGTATTTGACAATTCCATTGTTTCTGAATGAAAATCATGTGAAGGAGAATCATTGAGACATCCTAAAAATGGCTGAGGTCTCTGAGCTGCAGCAGGTCTGAGCTGCTTTTGATGCCCAGATGATGAGGAGGCAGTGAATGTTGGGTTTGGTGGAGCTGAAAAAATGCTGCAGGTGTTGAGAGGTCTGCTGGTGTCCAGGACTTCCTCTCCAGGTCTCAGCTTCTCCCTGCAGTTCCCACAAACACCACAACAGTCCTGGAACCCCTGCAGATGGTGGAGGACCATGATGACCCCGATGCACCATCAGGGCATCAAAAAGCAGTCCTGATGATCAAAAAGGTCCCTCCACTCATTCAGGGTCAACTCTAGAAGAAGCTTCTGGAACAGATGAGCAAACACACTCAACTAGAAATCATGATTTAAACACAATGTTGATTTTTTACAAATTCCTTCAATGTTTTAAAAACCATCAAAGTGGACAGAAGCCCAGATGGTCCAAACCTGTTTCCTGTCTCCTGCCATTGTGGAGAGCCTTTGTTCTGTCCTGCTGCTGTCCAGTTGTCTCTACTGAGCTCCTCTGCTGGTTCCACCTTGAAGAGGGTCTGAGCTAAAATTGAACCTTGAGGAACTTCAACCTTTGATCTCAGAGTTTTGTGTTTGATCTTAGAATTCTTTCTTTGATCTCACCTGAGACAAAGAAATGGAAGCTCAATCTGCTGTTGAGGAGGCCGTGATCGTATAGTGGTTAGTACTCTGTGTTGTGGCCGCAGCAACCCCGGTTCGAATCCGGGTCACGGCAGCATGAGACAAATTTCTTGTGTGCACTGATGGACACAAACCAAGCTGAAATTTCCCACAATGCAACAGGGCGGTGTTTGGTCAGTGTTGAGCAGGCGTCAGTCTGACAATGATGTGATACTGTTTTGTTATCACTTGACCAGACCCAAAAGTAGGCTCCAGGTATCAGTTTCTTCTCAATGCTAATGTCTGCTACTTTGATGGTTCTGACTACAAAAAGGTCCAGACCCCTGGATATGGTGGTTCCTCCCTAAACGTAGATTCTGTCAGCTCATGTTTTGAAATCAACTCACCATGAACACAAGTAGATTTCAATGGACTGCAAATGTGTCTCATTTAATGGTAAACATGTCAAATATAAATTCCATCACCTGAGGAGGTCTGCTGCTGGAATTAAGCTCCAGATATTCACAAGATATTCTAGAGCTTTAAAATAACCCTTATCCCAGTGGCTTTCACGTGTGAGACAGAAGAACATGGATGGATGGAAATATAATATTTAATATATTGCAGGATATTTTCCAATATATTCCACTATATTTACTATATTTTCGATCTTGTTTCAATGTTATAACATTAAGCTCATCTTAGTAAAACAATGAAGTTACCTGAACTAAATTCTTGAAAAAAAAAACTGTCACTGACTGAAATAAATCAAATCTACTTCAAAGTTCCTTCTGTTGTCATAAGTCAGCCATTTTAAGTGTACTTGTAGTTCCAGGGCATTCCAAGTGGAGATGATATGAATCATTTTGTTCGATGAACTCAGTTCCTCTGCTTTGATGTTGGTGGACTGAGTGGAGTTTGCCTGAACCTGCTTGAACCTGTTTGCTCCTGCTCAGTCCCTCACTCAAGCCTCACTCAGCCTCAGCAGCACCGCTCCACTGAGGACTGATTCAGGTTCCTAGCAACCAAATACAGAGGAGAGCCCAGCCTCACGGCAGGTCTTTGCAGAATCAATTTTCACAATCAAAGCTCCCACAGCTGCAAAAAGTGAGAGGACAAGCAGTGATGTTCAAGATGAATGTCCAACATGGGGCTTGAACCCACAATCCTGGGATTAAGCATCTCATGCTCTACTGACTGAGCTAGTTAGGCTACATCTGAGTAACTTCAATAGCATGAAGTGATCAGAGTGAGAGACGTTACAAGCGCTTCATCTGCAAAAGAAAAGAACAGCGCCATCTGGCATACACGTGACCACAGTCACATGAGCAATCACATGATTAATGAATGACAACAAACACACCTTCATCTTTGACAAAACAGTAAAATAAAAGGTGAATCACAGATGAGACACCAGTGGTAAAAACACTAAAGTGCTGTCAAGGAGAAACAGGATACGACCAAACACACACACAAGTTACAGAGAGAGAACTCTCCCAGAAGGAACCACTCAAAGGAGAACCATAGACATCATCAGGCTGTATGACCTCATCAATATGAGACAGGGGGATAGGAAACAAGCTCAGAGATGTCAGAAAAATGAGATCCAAGCGGTGAGAAAGCTTCAACTGGTGAGGTTACAGAAGAAGACTGAGAGATCAAAGACAATTTGTGTCCACAAAGAAATCATTGAGAAATCAAGGTGAGATCAAAGAAGGAATTCTAAGATCAAACACAAAACTCTGAGATCAAAGGTTGAAGTTCCCCAAGGTTCAGTTTTAGCTCAGACTCTCTTTAATATCTCTATACTGCCACTTGTCATCAGGAGACTCAGTATAAACTTCCACAGTTCTGCTGATGTCACATAGCTGTACATCGCCGTGTCTCCTGATGACTTCCTCCACGTCACCTGTTGATGTGACAGGACTCGACCAAACGTCATGTTTTGATGAAGGGGGTGTGAGTCTGAGTTGGCTCAGTTGAGACAACTGGACAGCAGCAGGACAGAACAGAGACTCTCCACAATGACAGGAGACAGGAAACAGGTTTGGACCATCTGGGCTCCACCCACTTGTATTTATTAAAGGAAATTGTAAAAATCAACAAAGTGGAAACATTGGTTTTGCCAGTGGGTTTAAATCATGATTGATATGTTAGTGTTTGTTCATCCATTTATTTGTCCAAGAGAAGAAGAAGTGACTCTGAGTCAAACTGGAGTCCTTTGAGGTCTGGCATCTCAAGAAGGAGGAGCATTCAGGCTGAGGTCATCATAACAGTCAGGATGTGCTGACTCATCATTAGTGGGAATCTCAGTGTCAATGTTGTGTAGTGAGGGACAGCACTGTTGCTGTGGCCTGATATGTAGATGAAGGAGTCAATGAGACACCATGAAGACAGACAGCATTGCTGGACAACACCTTCTTTTATTACTTCAGCATTGGCAAGAACTGGAAGCATCAGCAGAACCACCGCAGAAAAAGAACACTTCTTTTTTTACAGATTTTTCATGTCACCAAGCACTCTATGAGCTAAACTGCCCCCTTCTGGTGTAACTACGCATGTACAGGTGAAACAATGAAACTCTTCCCAAAAATAACAGAAAATCATGGAGCTCATTATGACATCACACTAACTACTTTCACTCCAGAAATCAGGTCATGACATCATAAAGAAGAATAGAAGTCTCTTCCTCACAGGTGTCACAGAACAAAATCTCTCCAACACTGAACAGTAGTGAGAAAGCAAAGCTGGTAAGAAGACAGGACTGTTGGAGGAGGAAACCTCTCAATGTTCCAGAGTTGTTTCAGTGGAAGACATCACATTTGGGAGGGAGATTCTTGACATTTTCATCCATTTTTATTTTGGTCAGATGAACACATCATGAGCTCTACTTGGACAGAATACGCCTTCAAACAGGCAGGGGTGCTGAGGCTCAGAGACCAACAGTTGAACAACATCAGAGCTCATCAGAACAAAGACCAAGGTGTCTGTTTTCATTTCAAAAGATTTGTTGTCAGTGAGTCTCTTATATTTTTCATCAACACCTGAATGAAGGATGGTTTCATGAAAAACTGTCATTTTTTTAACGAAAGCTGAGAAAAACACAGTTTTGTCAAAGAAGTGGTTTTCCAGCATCAAACTGGACTTCATTTTGTTTCCATCTCTCATTTGGTGACTTCAAATGTTCACTGTAAAAATCCAGCCTACTAATCAGGAGGAGGCCCAGTATTGGACCATGAGCTGATCTCTGCTATGCTGGTAGATGGGAACTTGTTTAAAGTTGATTTTGTGATTATTTTTCAACAAAATGTGCTCAGACGGCTCCTCAACAGTTCTGATGATGAACAGAACCTCTGTCCTCATGGGTCATGTGACAGGATGTGACCTCTACATGAGCCAGAAGCAGTGAACGCACCCCCGCACAGCAGAACATGTTCACTTGACCTGCTCTGGCTACTTGTGGTTAGCTTGCTGCTAAAAAAAGTGGGTACAAAAATGGAATCATGGTCCCTTCAGACTTTCCATCAGTTTTATTCTGTCAGTGGAACGAGTCAGTTTGGGCTGTAGAGACTAAAACAATCAATCCAATGTTTTGCAGCCACTTCTTCTTGGATGTTTATGGGAAAAAAGTATTTTGGGGCCACAGTGCATCACGTGGTGGATGGGGGAGGAGCATCCAAATCTGAGGAGACGTTTCCATTGGATGGAAAATGAGTCGACACCACTGAGGGAAGGATGAGTCCTCAAATGTTTGAATTGTTTTAACAGGAAGAGAAAAAAAGAAAAACTGGGAGTTTGATGTAAAAACACTGGAAAAGTTTTTGGTTTGTCAAGTGTGGAGAGATAAATGAGCCATGACCACAGAGATGCAGGATCAGAACTGAGAACATGGAGTTTTCATTTCAGGGACCTTCAATAACCTTTGATCTATCTGATAAAACAGGCCAGAACTGAGACTTGACCTTGAGAACAGAGATGGACGATCATGAAAACATGAGGAAAACTACAAGACTGCAATGAGGAGACGTCCTGTTGCTTTAAACATCATCACGGTGAAAGCAGAAGAAGCCTGGAGCTCAGTTGTGGCGGCGCTGCAGTCACACGTCCGTGGTGTCTTGGTGGTGAACTCCAGCCTCTTCATCAACCAAGCCTTCCTCTGTAGCATCACCAGCATTGAGTTCAATGTTCTCCTGGTGTCCTGCCTGCCGCTCCATTTTGGCCTGGAAGACACGACAGCTCAGACCTCCAGTTGCTGCTGAAACAACTGCTCATAGCCAAGGACCATGAAGCTACGTCGTGTTACCTTGAAGTAGCGGTAGAAGAAGACAGCACATGACCCCAGGATCGGATGGTGGATGAACGCTCTGATGATGAAATCACTTAAAGGCACTGAAAAACATTTAGAATCATCACATTTGATCAATGACATCACCACTGACCACCACAGACATGTTGATGGTTGAAGGTTCTTGATGGAAGGCTGCATGTTAAAGGAACACGCTAACTTTTAGGAGAAGTCTCTGATTGTCCATCATCCCCAGAGCCAGACTAGAAGATGGAGACCCTTCTCTAGGAGCTGAGACTCATGCTAGTTAGCTTAGCACAATGAATGGTAGGAGGTGGGAAGTGTTAGCATAAAAGTCCCAAACAGTCGTTGCCTGTGGAAGGAACTGAAAAAAAAACAAAATAGAAGTTTTAATATAAACAGACAGAAAATGTTGTTATTTCATGTGTTTTCACATAAAACAGACACCCCCTATTTTTTGAATTTATTCCACCTGACCAGTAGGTGGAGCTCTGACGCTTACGTGGGTTAGGCTGAGAGATTTTTCCCACAGGCCCAACGAAGCCTCAGAAATCAAACGGACTTGAGAAGACGTTCATCCATCGTTTCTCTCTTCATTGATCCTCAGTCTTCATCCTGGGTATCACATGTAGCGTCCAGATACCCCTCAGTCTGGAGCCGCTACACCTGCATTCATATATCTGGGCTTGTGGATCACTTTTAACAGACATTCTAATTTTAGAATCAGACACGTAGCTGGGACTACTTTCCTGACTGGGAGCAGTGATTTGGCCACCAAAACCAAATGTTTGTTGGAGCAGGAGAGCGACTGCTGCTACTGATCATGGCCGACATTGGAAGAGAGGGTGAGGAGGAGGAGGAGGAGGAGGAGGAGGAGGAGGACTGCAGGACAAACCAACATCATGATCCTGAGACAGTTGATGCTAACACTTCCCACTCACTACCATTCATTATGCTAAGCTAACTCATGGTCTGCTGGTCTCTGCTGGTCTCAGCTCCCTCATGGACACACAGAACATGTAATTACAACATTCTTGGTTTGATTTCACCAACGTGTTGAACCTCATGCAGTTTCCTCTCTCTTTGTTTCCTGTTTGTTCAAACTGTCCAGTTCAAGTCTGGGGCCTCTTGCAACGAGATCATTTCCTGTCTGGTTCGTTCTGACACTGAGTTTGAAGTGGGACCTTCACGTGAGCAAATGATAGGACGAACAAATGTTTCTGGAGAAACTATTAACACTTGCTAACACTTCCCAACCGCTACGATTCAATGTGCTAAGCTAACTAGCGAGGGTCTCAGCTCCCTAGAGGAGAGTCTCTGTCTCCTTGTCTGGTTCTGGGGATGATGGACAAGAAGCATATTTCCCAGAAGGTTGGTGGATTCATTAACACAGACTATTTTTACACGTCCGCCATCGTTCCACTGTTATTCTGAAAATGACAACAGTCCAGATTTAATCAGGATTCTAGAAAGAGTTTATTCTGGGTGGGTTTTCAAAACTGAGCATTTCTCAATGAAAACGTAGGACAGACCAATATTATTTAGGTTTGAGGCTTTTCTGTCATGAATGAACTTCAGGAGGAATTAAAACTGTAGAGTCTCACAGTGTGAGACACTTTAACTGGATGGGAGACAAACAAATGACAAGTCAAGTCAGTTTTATCTATCTTGCACCAAATCACAACAAAAGTTATCTCATGACACTTTACAGGTGTCTGCTTTCTGAATTGTACCAAGGTGCTTGTTTCCTTGGACTTATAGATTTCTTTTTTAACGGGGCATTTGAGTCCAAAGTTGTTCTTAAGGAGCCTGTTGGACTATCAAGAAAATGATCAATTTGACAGTGAACTTTAGCTCCGCCCTTCATCTCTCAGACTAGCCTAGCTAGTTAGAATTAGCTAGCTGGACTATTTTCCATAGTCATGTAAACAGCTTCATCAGAATGTTGTCATTTTCAGGCTAAAAACAAGAAGCAGGAGAACAGAGGAGTAGAAAGTGCATGTAAATGTAGTCAGGGTCACATTCTTCTGTCTGACTCCAGCTGGTCCTGTTGTCACCTGCTATGATGAGGTGGAGCTCCTGGCTCTCAGAGGAGAAGTGATGGGGGAAAACATGGGACAGGTGATAAAGACATTTGTAGTTCCCTCGGTGGGTGTGGTCTGCTGCTGAGAACAGGAACTGGGCGGAGTGCTTGAGCGCTGGTAGGGTGTAGTTCTGTGCCGTGCTGGAGGTGGAGAAGATGAGCTGGAACAGGCCTCCTGGGTACTGTGGTTCAACAGAGCAACTGATGGTGAAGTTGGAGCCCCGGAGCAGCAGAGTCTCCTGCTGCCTCACCTTAGAGACGCCGTCAGTGAAGGCAGAGAAGGAGATGTTTGGCTGGACCAGCAAATCTGTGGAGGGGGGAGCAGAAGAAAGGCTGAATCAGCAGATGTGCTGGTGTCATCGAGGAAGCAGCAGCTTGTTTGGAATGTCCAGTTTTACCTGAGCACACCACCATCAGACTGGTAGCACGATGAACTTCATCAGTCTCCACTACACACTCCCTCAGTCCAGATGCTGACTGGACACAAGAAGACCTGATCCACCACACAGGCCTGGATCGCGAGTTCTGTCTTTTATTTGTTAAAGCAGCAGAGCCACAATTCATCCGTCTACACACTGCAGAGGCAGACTGGTGGAGCCATTCAGGACCCCCAGGGGCCGCTGGTCTCCACTCTCCCTGGTGTTTGATCTCCAGGGTCCCAGCACAGCGACTGGGCTCTCCCACCATCCTGACTCCATCAGGCTCTGAGCAGACACAGGAATCATGAGTGGTAGAAGCAAAGCAGTGGGATGAAGCAGATCTATGACCTTCACCTGAGCAGACGAGGCCAACGCTTTTCCCAGGTAAGCAGGTCTTCCTCACTGAGCCAGACCTTCCACAGTTTAGCAGAGCAGATTCATCTCCACCACACTGGAACTTTGCTGCCATGACTGGGGTCTCCATGTCTGTATACGGGCCCCCGTGGAGGAGGGACGGAGCCCCACACCCCAACTCTCTACACACCACCTCTGCATCCTGCAGGCCAAAATCCTCCTCACACACAGAGGACCATGACTGGTTAGACTTCACCTCCAGTCTGCCTGAGCACAGACTGGACCCCCCCACCAGCCTGACAGACTCTGTGGAGACATCAGGAAATCATCATTCTAATATTCACCCATTTTTCTCAGCTACTAATCCTGCTTAAACTCATCGGCAAAAACAAGAACCATGAAACTTCCCTTCCTGACTCACCTTCCTCTTGTTATTGCTTGATGAGGCTGAACCCCCAAAACACACACACACACACACACACACACACACACACACACACACACACACACACACACACACACACACACACACACTCGTATTTGAGACAACTTGGTCTCTCTGCTTAAAGTGAAACATCTGGATTCCGTATTTCACATCATCAACATGACCCTCATCAAATTCAGGATCTCATCATTGTCAGAATAACAGAGGAATATTTGTGTTCATGTAAACAGCCAAAGACAACTTGTCCTGGATCTCAGTCACATGACTGTTAGTGTCAATAATGTTACCTGAGCAGGTGATTTCCTGGATGGTGGAACCAGAAGAGTTCCGTGATCTCACACACTCCTTCAGTGTTGATGTAGACTGAACACACTCAGAGTTGATGAACCACATGAGTCGTTCTGAGGACTCGTCTCTCTGCTGTGTTGAGACAGCAGAACCACAGTCCAGCCGTCTACATATCACAGCTGTTTCCTTCAGGGTCCAGGACCGGCCTGTCTCTGCTGCTCTCCACTCTCCCAGGTGTTTCACCTCCAGTCTACCAGCACAGTGGTTTGCTCCTCCCACCAACCTGACATCATCAGCATCTGAGCAGAGACAAGAGCATCATTAATACATGAATATGCAACAGGACGGAGGAGGACCTGAACCAAAGCTCCACCTGAGCAGATGAGTCCAACTGATTTGCCAGGTGAGCAGGTGTTTCCAGACCCTGAGCGTCCACAGTCCAGGAGGGAAGATTCATGGCCCTCACACTGGAACGCCTGAGTCCAGAATGGAGACTCTGCTGGTCCAAAAAGTCCCCCCTCCAAGACTGAAGGTGTCCCACATCTCAGCTCTCCACACAGCACCTCTGCATCCTGCATGTCAAAGTCCTCTTCACACACGAGGACCACAGCTGGTTAGATTTCTCCTCCAGTCTGCCAGAGCAAAGGTCCGACCCGTCCACCAGCCTGACAGACTCTGAAAAAGACAACAAGAGGCAGATTCATGATGAGAATGAATTCATGTCAACATGAACTCACCTGTTCATGCCTCTGACATGTTAACTAGCAAACCCTGGAAATGAGACAGGAAGACACAGATTTCCAAGGAATTTATCCTCCTTGAAATAATTCATGTGATCCAACAGGGCCGGTTCTAGACAGTCACATATAAGGGGGCAGATAGAAATGTGAAGGGGGCAAAGGGTGGCAACACATGTGGGAAAATGGTGTGGTGGCGGTGTTGGGGCGGGGGGGGGGGTAGGTGGTTCTCTGGATAACTGATATTATCATGTAGTTTGATTGCTCTTTATCAGACCTTTACCCTAAGACCGGTCCGACTTGGTCCAACTTGTCCCACCTGAAGGCTAAGCTTCTGCTGGTGTAACTCTTCAGGTCACTGAGGCCCACAAACCCCCTGACCCTTTTGAGGTGGCAATACCTCGGGGCAAAATTTAAAAAAAGAAAACAAAAACAAAAACAAAAAACAAAAAAACATTTCTTAGGATGACAACAACTAAATCTTGACATCTACCTTCATTGGATGGCCTGTATCAAATATATTCAAACCCAACAATAACACTTATCATGATTGCCAATGTCAACAAAACAAAAAGGGTAGGCCAGGTTATTAAAGAAAAATCCCTTCACCAAGTCTTGAAAAACAAAACCAATCAATAGAAAATAACTAAATAAATAAAATAAAGAATAAAATAAAACATCCATCCAGATCTCGACAACCAACAACATTGAAGGTCTTTGTTGGCTCCATGAAGCAGACCAGCTCACTGTGGTGCTTGTGGGATCCAGAAAGAAACACTTCTCTTACAGAGTCAAACAGTGAGAAGAAAAACGGGCTGGTCCTCAGTTGACTCTACAAATACAGATGTGCGTGCAGCTGAGTGACAGGGAGATGAGAGGAAGCTGAGACTGTATCACACACCTTTTTTTGCATTTTTTCCGCGACTGCAGATAATTTTGTCAACTCATAATATATCAATCTTGTCTGTATATCAAAATGTGTTTTTTTTTTTACTTCTAAAATTTTGATTTGAGGGGGCAGGACATTTGTTTGAGACAGATCTTGCTTCCCCATAGAGCCGCCCTGTTGATCTTATATCATCTAATATCCCACGTGTCAATCAGAGAACACAACTGGAATCTCTGGTTTTCATCACCTTCTGGACCCTTGCAAAATTGAGCACTGGTTATGTCACGATCCCTATCTCGTGCTTCCTGTTTTATTTTGTAGTCATGTCCTGTCTTCCTGACCTCCCTCCTGTGATTACCTCATGTGTCTCACCTGGTTGATTGCACCACCTGTGTCTTGTTTCCCCTCTCGTATTTAAACCGTGTGTTTTCCCCTGTTAGGTTGTTGGGTCATTGTTGTTGTTGTTGATGATGTCGCTGTCGTCGCTGATTGTCCTGTCTTGTATACTGTCAAGTTCATCAGTCACCGGTCAAGCCTCCAGCCTCACGTCCTGTCTCCGCCCTCACACCACGTCTCCGCCCTCACGCCACGTCTCAAGCCTTCGCCCTCACGCCACGTCCAGCCCCCAGTCACCCAGCTTCAATAAACCTCTTTTGTGCACCTCCCAAAATTGTCTGCATTTGGGTCTCCCACACAATCCTCAACCCTCAACCCTAACATGTTACCAAAAGGAAAGAAAATTGCCTTGTGATTGGAAGGTTGCTGGTTCAATCCTCAGGATTTGCAGGAAGAAGCAGTGTAAATGACTCTAATGTCGGTCCATTTCTGAGGGAAAATTTCCCGTGGGCTTTTATTTTGTTAAGGCAATTCTCAGGAGTTGAGGCTTTTATATTGAAGAGCATCCAGTTAAGTTCCTGCACATCTGGCAGGCAGCATTTTGAAGCTCCTGGCTGGAACTGGAACAAGGAACTCTGTGTTTCATTTGTTTGATGTCAATTTATGGGAATCAGTGAACTTGATTGAGTGTTGAGATGAAGGCTATGCTAACAGGAGCTTCTCTCACAACTGTTTCTCAGTCTTGTTAGCTTCTCTACCTCACCACATGAGCACACTATGGGTGAACATGACTAATTTTTGTGGTTCGTTGTTGTGAAGATTGTTTATGTTGCAGATCTGACGTTTAAAAAAAGAGCTAATTTCATTTATCTGTCTTTTAGCACTTGAGGGTTTTTCCTGAAGAAAAGGATGAAACAGACAGTAAATTATGTTAAAATCCTGCTGAGTGCTGAACAGATTAAAAAGCTACTGGAAACATCAGTGCACTTCACCTTTGTCTCACCAGGATTGAGCTACAAGCAGCACTGCTGCCTCCCTCATGAAAACCACTGAGGTGCCCTTGAGCAAGGCCCTCAGTAGATGAACTGAGCAGCTTGATTTGGTTTTTGTGAACATTATCAGAGTGATGCTGCAAATGTGAGTCACTCAGGGAGTTTCTTCTGGTTAAATAAAGGTTAAAAATGGGATATCATCATTGTCAGAATAATAGAAGAATATTTGTGTTCATGTAAACAGCCAAAGTCAACTTGTCCTGGATCTCAGTCACATGACTGTTAGTGTCAATAATGTTACCTGAGCAGGTCATTTCCAGGATGGAGGAACCAGAAGAGTTCCATGATCTCACACACTCCTTCAGTGTTGATGTAGACTGAACACACTCAGAGTCGATGAACCACATGAGTCGTTCTGAGGACTCGTCTCTCTGCTGTGTTGAGACAGCAGAACCACAGTCCAGCCGTCTACATATCACAGCTGTTTCCTTCAGGGTCCAGGACCAGTCTGTCTCTGCTGCTCTCCACTCTCCCAGGTGTTTCACCTCCAGTCTACCAGCACAGTGGTTTGCTCCTCCCACCAACCTGACATCATCAGCATCTGAGCAGAGACAAGAGCATCATTAATACATGAATATGCAACAGGACGGAAGTGGACCTGAACCAAAGCTCCACCTGAGCAGATGAGTCCAACTGATTTGCCAGGTGAGCAGGTGTTTCCAGACCCTGAGCGTCCACAGTCCAGGAGGGAAGATTCATGGCCCTCACACTGGAACACCTCAGTCCAGAATGGAGACTCTGCTGGTCCAAAAAGTCCCCCCTCCAGGACTGAAGGTGTCCCACATCTGAGCTCTCCACACAGCACCTCTGCATCCTGCATGTCAAAGTCCTCTTCACACACTGAGGACCACAGCTGGTTAGATTTCACCTCCAGTCTTCCAGAACAAAGGTCCGACCCGTCCACCAGCCTGACAGACTCTGAAAAAGACAACAAGAGGCAGATTCATGATGAGAATGAATTCATGTCAACATGAACTCACCTGTTCATGCCTCTGACATGTTAACTGGCAAACCCTGGAAATGAGACAGGAAAACATAGATTTCCATGAAATGGAAATGTGAAGGGGGCAAAGGGCGGCAACAGATGTGGGGAAATGGTGTGGTGGCGGTGTTGGGGGGGGGGGGGTAGGTGGTTCTCTGGATAACTGATATTGTCATGTAGTTTGATTGCTCTTTATCAGACCTTTACCCTAAAACCGGTCCCACTTGGTCCCACTTGGTCCCACTTGTCCCACCTGAAGGCTAAGCTTCTGCTGGTGTAACTCTTCAGGTCACTGAGGCCCACAAACCCCCTGACCCTGATGAGGTGGCAATACCTCGGGGCAAAATTAAAAAGAGAAAAGAACAAAAACTAAAAAAAAACAAAAAACATTTCTTAGGATGACAACAACTAAATCTTGACATCTACCTTCATTGGATGGCCTGTATCAAATATATTCAAACCCAACAATAACACTTATCATGATTGCCAATATCAACAAAACTAAAAGGGTAGGCCAGGTTATTAAAGAAAAATCCCTTCACCAAGTCTTGAAAAACAAAACCGATCAATAGAAAATAAATAAATAAATAAAATAAAGAATAATATAAAACATCCATCCAGATCTCGACAACCAACAACATTGAAGGTCTTTGTTGGCTCCATGCAGCAGACCAGCTCACTGTGGTGCTTGTGGGATCCAGAAAGAAACACTTCTCTTACAGAGTCAAACAGTGAGAAGAACAACGGGCTGGTCCTCAGTTGACTCTACAAATACAGATGTGCGTGCAGCTGAGTGACAGGGAGATGAGAGGAAGCTGAGAATGTATCACACACCTTTTTTTGCATTTTTTCCGCTACTGCAGATAATTTTGTCAACTCATAATATATCAATCTTGTCTGTATATCAAAATGTGTTTTTTTTAACTTCTAAAATTTTGATTTGAGGGGGCAGGACATTTGTTTGAGACAGATCTTGCTTCCCCATAGAGCCGCCCTGATGATCTTATATCATCTAATATCCCACATGTGTCAATCAGAGAACACAACTGGAATCTCTGGTTTTCATCACCTTCTGGACCCTTGCAAAATTGAGCACTGGTTATGTCACGATCCCTGTCTCGTGCTTCCTGTTTTATTTTGTAGTCATGTCCTGTCTTCCTGACCTCCCTCCTGTGATTCCCTCATGTGTCTCACCTGGTTGATTGCACCACCTGTGTCTTGTTTCCCCTCTCGTATTTAAACCGTGTGTTTTCCCCTGTTAGGTTGTTGGGTCATTGTTGTTGTTGTTGATGATGTCGCTGTCGTCGCTGATTGTCCTGTCTTGTATACTGTCAAGTTCATCAGTCACCGGTCAAGCCTCCAGCCTCACGTCTTGTCTCCGCCCTCACGCCACGTCTCCGCCCTCATGCCACGTCTCAAGCCTTCGCCCTCACGCCACGTCCAGCCCCCAGTCACCCAGCTTCAATAAACCTCTTTTGTGCACCTCCCAAAATTGTCTGCATTTGGGTCTCCCACACAATCCTCAACCCTAAACCCTAACATGTTACCAAAAGGAAAGAAAATTGCCTTGTGATTGGAAGGTTGCTGGTTCAATCCTCAGGATTTGCAGGAAGAAGCAGTGTAAATGACTCTAATGTCGGTCCATTTCTGAGGGAAAATTTCCCGTGGGCTTTTATTTTGTTAAGGCAATTCTCAGGAGTTGAGGCTTTTATATTGAAGAGCATCCAGTTAAGTTCCTGCACATCTGGCAGGCAGCATTTTGAAGCTCCTGGCTGGAACTGGAACAAGGAACTCTGTGTTTCATTTGTTTGATATCAATTTATGGGAATCAGTGAACTTGATTGAGTGTTGAGATGAAGGCTATGCTAACAGGAGCTTCTCTCACAACTGTTTCTCAGTCTTGTTAGCTTCTCTACCTCACCACATGAGCACACTATGGGTGAACATGACTAATTTTTGTGGTTCGTTGTTGTGAAGATTGTTTATGTTGCAGATCTGACGTTTAAAAAAAGAGCTAATTTCATTTATCTGTCTTTTAGCACTTGAGGGTTTTTCCTGAAGAAAAGGATGAAACAGACAGTAAATTATGTTAAAATCCTGCTGAGTGCTGAACAGATTAAAAAGCTACTGGAAACATCAGTACACTTCACCTTTGTCTGGCCAGGACTGAGCTACAAGCAGCACTGCTGCCTCCCTCATGAACACCACTGAGGTGCCCTTGAGCAAGGCCCTCAGTAGATGAACTGAGCAGCTTGATTTGGTTTTTGTGAACATTATCATAGTGGTGCTGCAAATGTGAGTCACTCAGGGAGTTTCTTCTGGTTAAATAAAGGTTAAAAAATGGAATATCATCATTGTCAGAATAATAGAAGAATATTTGTGTTCATGTAAACAGCCAAAGTCAACTTGTCCTGGATCTCAGTCACATGACTGTTAGTGTCAATAATGTTACCTGAGCAGGTGATTTCCTGGATGGTGAAACCAGGAGAGTTCCGTGATCTCACACACTCCTTCAGTGTTGATGTAGACTGAACACACTCAGAGTTGATGAACCACATGAGTCGTTCTGAGGACTCGTCTCTCTGCTGTGTTGAGACAGCAGAACCACAGTCCAGCCGTCTAAATATCACAGCTGTTTCCTTCAAGGTCCAGGACCAGTTTGTCTCTGCTGCTCTCCACTCTCCCAGGTGTTTCACCTCCAGTCTACCAGCACAGTGGTTTGCTCCTCCCACCAACCTGACATCATCAGCATCTGAGAAGAGACAAGAGCATCATTAATACATGAATATGCAACAGGACGGAGGAGGACCTGAACCAAAGCTCCACCTGAGCAGATGAGTCCAACTGATTTGCCAGGTGAGCAGGTGTTTCCAGACCCTGAGCGTCCACAGTCCAGGAGGGAAGGTTCATGGCCCTCACACTGGAACACCTGAGCCCAGAATGGAGACTCTGCTGGTCCAAAAAGTCCAACCTCTAATTGGCCTTCCTGGATGAGTTTTACATTTTACTTTCTACTGCTCACTGCAGGTCCAGTCAAGTGAGAGCACTTTTCCTTCACCTGCCTCAGCATTTTGGGACTCAAAAGTACTGCAATTGGAGAAGGGTGGAGCCGACAGGGAGGGAGAAGAAAATGTGCTTGAGAAGCAGCTAAATACATAAAGACTGATGCTACATTTCCAGGCAGCACCTCTGGTTTGAAGTAAACATACTAGCTTTGTTTATATGTGATCTAACCTCATGTACACAGCAAGTTAATGGTGTGATTCTCATGACACTCCTGCCTAAACTGTATAATACAACATTATTCCACATTTATACTTGGATTCATCTGCACGTTCCAGTTGATTTGCACTTCTGGTTGGATGCTAGCTGCATGTCAGTACTTGTACTCTGAAAAATGACAAATTTGAATCTATAATTGATGTTTAATATACATCATCGAGGCTATTTGTACGTATTCAGTGGAAAATGTTTTTATTGCACCAGGTGAACAAGTGCACCTCCTAAAATTACGAGTGTATATTAGGCCTGTCACAGTAACACGTTATGTTAGTTGATGTATCCCATCAATTTCGTACCTCTTATCTTGTTAAGGGTGGCGGGGGGCTGGAGCCTATCACAGCAGCCTTCCTGTGAGAGGCCAGGTTCAACCTGAACAGGTCACCAGTCCATCACAGGGCCAACACATAGAGACAGACAACCATTCACACTCAAAGCCACACCTACGGACAATTTAGAGTATCAATCAGCCTCGTCCCCTCTTGATGTCTTTGGACTGTGGGAGGAAGCTGGAGTACCAGAGAGAACCCACACAGGAACATGGAGAACATGCAGACTCCACACAGAAAGATCCTGTGCTCAAGTTTGGGCTCAAACCTGGAACCTTTTCGCTGTGAGGAAACAGTGCTGACCACTGCACAACCATGTCTCCCAGGATATATTATCCAAGAATTATTTTGATTTATGATATGATTATTGACATTTTAACAATTTTACCACTTCAATAATTATGTACCACCTAATAAATCAAGTGCACACTTTATCTTTGTTCCTGTCATGACTTGAGCTTGGAGGAGAACCCAAAGCCACGACTCCCAGGCAAGGTGCCAGATGAAGAAAGTTTATTACTAAAGTACAAATCAAAACCACTCTTATGAGGAAAAAAGCCTAAACTACAAAAACTCAAACTCACTCGACTGAGGAGAACCTGACTAGACAAAGTGACAAAGAAACTCAAAGTTAGATCAGGTAAGGAGCATGGCATGGAAAACAAAACCTGACTAGACAAAGATTCAACAAAAACACAAACTTGATGAGGCATTAAATGACGTAGCACGTTTGGAACTGACGGAAAAGACAAACTCGCACCAGACAAAGAGAAATGCAGACGACATAAACTCATGAGGTGACGGAAACAGGAGGACACAGTCGGGGTGGGGAAGACAATCAGACTGGTGGGAAATCCACCACGGGGAAGTGGAAGTTACCAGAAACTGGGAGGATGGTTAAATTTCAAAATAAAACAGGACGTCATGACACAACATAGACACATGGCAAACAAAGAACACCACTACATGCATGGACATGACAGTTACAAGAGTATTTAAGTCTGTTACATCACCAAAGAGGACCAGTATCATGATGGGTTTATAGAGAAAGGACTCCAAAAAGAAACTGAAATTCCAGACTGGAGTATCAAGACTCTGAGAGGGTCATGTTCACTCAGACCTGGATTAACAACTGTGTCATGATGAGTTTCCAGGACCTTTTCAATTACGGTGCTATGAGCCAACTTAAAGGAAATGGAAGGGAGCTGTGCCCCCCCTCCCCCCTCCCCCCTCCCTCAGTGGAGGAGGAGAGGAGCAGGAGACCTGTCACAGGAGAGGAGAGGTGCTGGTGACCAGTAAACCTGCCTCAGTGGTCTTTTCTGGTGTCAAATGCTCACACGTACACACAATTATCACAGTTACTGAGGACAGAAAAATGATGGAGGTCGTACTGGAGAAGAGTTCAAACTGGAGCCAGGAGGCAACGACCATTCCATCATCCATCTTCCAGCATTCCCCTCCAGCACTCACTATCACCCAGAAGTCCATCCTGTTAGACTGGAAACCTCCAAACAACCTCAACATCCTACAGTGGAAGAAGCTGCTGATGAGCAGAAATCCCTGGAAAAATGTCTGCATCCATCAACCATGAAACCACCAACTTCAGTAAAACCTGGTCCACTACCATCAATAAATGAACCTCTGAGATGCCTGACCTCCAACCCTCAAAGTGACATTGAACACACAAACACCCAACACATTCAACACACACACACACACACACACACACACACACACACACACACACACACACACACACACACACACACACCAGCTCCATTCACCCTTTATTCTTTTTAAAATGCCTTTATTTGTTCATACATTTATTGTTTTCATTACAATATCATAATTATATTATATTTGATATTATTGTTGCTGTATTAGAAACATTTCTACTGATCGTGGTGATAAGAACAAAAGCATTGAAAAGGATACCATTGATTCTGAATAATACAGAATTACTGCATGATGAAATTATTATTATTGTTATTATTATTAATACTCTCACTCAATCAATATTTTGTTCTATTCTATTATTAATAATGTATCATTTCAGACATTATAACTATGTTCTGGTCTCTTTCTCCTCGTCCACTTGCTTGTTTATAAGTTTTTTGACAGTAGAAATGCTACAAATCCTGTATGAGGAATCACTGCAAGTGGAGGAGGAAAAAATAGGAACAGCAAACCAGAGATGAACAATTTATCCTCATTCACCATTATTATTACCAAACACAAGTTATTAATGAAATGTGACACTTCTCTCTTCGTATTATAATTATTATTATTATCATTATTATTATTATCACTGTTTTTGTGGCATCACTGTTTTCTGGTTCTCATCACTACTCTTGCTATTATTGTTCTGGCATTAACAATGTTGTTAATGATGACATCACCTTTATATTAATATCACAACTATGGTTATTGTTTTTCTTATTATGGTGATAGTCATTAATTACATATTTCTACTCTTTGTCTCCTTTGTGTTTGTTTATTCTTTGCTGAACAAAATTATTGTGGAATTATATTTTATTGATATTTCTGTATGATAGAAACCAGAGGTTCTCAATTACAAATGTTAAAAGGCCTTAAAGTAGGATTTATTTCTCTACCCATTCATTTATTCTATTTCTTTTTTCAATGATCTTCTTCAGATGTCATTCATCAGCCTACCATGATAGATATTCATCATTCATTATTAATATGATTGAGATACGAAGATAATGAACACAACACACACACCATCAATTTACACACAACACTGACACAATATCAGTCTCTCATTATTAATGAATTATTGATTTGTTAAAATTATTTTTAGTTTCTTTTTTCCCCCAGATAATTCTTTTAATTTTAGCATTTCAATTCATGAATAAATCTTGTTCATTGTTTCCTCCAATTTCCTGCCTCTCCCTTTCCAGTTTGTCCAGTCCTCTTTAAAGAGAAAACACACAAAATGACTTTCAACCGTCCGATTGCTCAACTACTTGAATAAATGAATAATAAATAAATGAGACAAATATGTCATGAGCAGACGCCCTGACATTGGGTCTGGGGGTTGAACTGGGAGGAGATGGAATAGCGGCTGGTTGCTTCCATCAGCAGCTTCCTCCTTTCGTTTGGTTCCACACCCGACGCTGCTAACTAGTGGCTAGCCAGCCTCAGCTGTGAGCCTCTGCTGCTGATGCTGACTGGACAGGTTCCCCCCTCCTCCTTCTCTCTTTGGGACACTCATACATACACACACACACACACACACACACACACACACATACACACACACACACACACACACACACACGTTATCACTTTGTATCTTTTGGTTCGATTGAACTGTTATACCAACGTGTTGCTGATTGATTGATGCATTGTGTTTAATAAACATTTTTAATCATAAGAGAGAAGTCGCAGTGTCTTTTGTGTCCAAAACTGTGGTCACGTGTCTCAGTGATAGGCAGCGCTCTGATCTCACTCTTCTAAGATCAGAGTTGTCCCTGTTTAGTTGATATTACAGAATATTGACTGTTTAGTGGATAAACTCTGTTGAGACTGACAATTTTTCCAAATTTGGTCAACATTTCAGTTTCCCTGAACTCATCAGGGTGGTGCCCCGATTGATTAATATTCAATATTAATTAGTATTTCATTCAATAATCAAAAATTATATTCATAATTATTGACAATTATAATTTTGACCAAATCGCTCCTCAATGCACAACATTGGCAAAAAAGTCTTTTCTGGTTCTGAACCCCCCTCCCCACACACACACACACACACACACACACACACACACACACACACACACAATTTCTGTAAATGTGGCTTCAGTGTCTTTGATTCTAGTTTCTTATTTCATGGTTCAGTTGTTGACACTCAGTCTTTTCTCAGCGTTCCTGTTATCTTGTCTCTCCTGCTTCATGTAAATTAAAAGAATATTTTTCAAGTTGATCTGAAACTAAGCTGAGACTAATTAGACTGTGGATGACCGACACTCTCTGGGTTTAGCAGCAGCTCAGCCACCTCATGTGATTGAACTACTGTGTTTGTACCAGCACACTACAACTGGAGAACAGTCCATTTATTTGACTTCTTGACATACGGAACACAGAACATCAGAGCAGTTGAGGGCCGACTGGAGCAAACAGTGAGGGAGTCAATCCAGAAATGCAGCTGCTGCCTCCAGGACATGAGCCAGTTGATTTGAGCCGTTTCAAACACACGTCTATCTGAACCATGCAGATCAACAACACCTCCAACAGGAAGCCTACCTGAGCTCCACAGCACCAGCAGCACCAGCAGCACCAGCAGCACCAGCAGCACCCTGCCATCCATGTCCAGTGTCAAGCTCCTCCGATCGTCTGCTACTAGTTTCTTCACTCTTATTTCCTCATCAGGACTCTTAAGTGCAGCTTTTCATGTCCGTGTCAACAGCTCCTGATGTGCTGAAGTGATACAAAGATAAAGCTGAGGGTCGGACACGTCATCCACATCAGAGTTGCGACACTCATGATCTTCTGATCAGATGAGCAGTTTCCTCTCCTTCACTGCTGCAGACGCATCAGATTGTCAGCACCACATCTCCTGTTTCCTGATATAAAACGACACCTACTTCATAAAACAAGCCTGACCAACTTAACACATTTCATGTCAACTGCATTTAACAACACAGAGATGTTTTGTTAAATCCTACTAGAGGTGAATCTCATCCATGATTCTCCAGACATTTTTTAGGACCTCTGACAGTTTCAGCATCTGAGGAGGCAGACGACAGCGTGTCTGAAACAGAGGGTTTCAAAGTGAAGTCCTCAGATAAATTAGCTGAGTTTCACTGGACTGCTAACGAAGGTCAGAGGAGAGAGAGAGAGATGAAAGATAGATGGATAGATCGAACAAGCAGTGTACATAAGAATGAAATTTCATTCCAGAGGCAAAAACACAACACTGCACAACAAAACAGTGAACCCTCCTGAGCTCAGGATGAAAGCAAGCTTTTCCCAGGCATTTAATAAAAGTAAACTCTGACAAAATCTCTGATCTGACTTTTAAATCCATTTATCAAAATGACACTTTTACTGACTTCAGGTGATTTCCTTGCTGTCGTTACTTCTCATTTTTAGGGAGTTTCTTGATCGTCACTCAGGACTTCATCCCCCATGTTTGTGAAGGAAACAGGAAAATAAAGACTGAAAACTGACACACATTCCTGGAATATTAATAACAAACCTGCCAGAGGAATCATGAATAGAACAGACAGGAAAAAAGCTAATTCACTTTAATGATAGCTTTGAGTGTCAACTCACTGATCCTGGATCAGATTTGAGTTTAAAGGATAAAAGCAACTGGACTTGCTTGAATGTCTTGAAGAGGCTTCATCATGCAGGTACTTCTTATCTTGTAGTAACTGCAGTACTTCAACCTTGAACTTGGTCATGTTCACACATTGTCACCACATATTTCAAAGCAGGGAAACTGAACTGGTGATTTCAGGCCTGTTAAAAGAACCCTGCAAGTGAATGTGTTGGTCAGACCAGCAGATTGAGGGCCAAGTGTTTCCATGTATTTCTGTGTGAGAAGCAGCGTTGCACCACAGGCTTGTATTTTTGTGTCAAATCTACAAATCTTTGTTCAGTCGTAGAAGCAGGAGGAAGGGAGGACATTGGGTGAGAGTGAGAGTCAGAGGCTGATAGAGAGGAGGGGGGAGGCCGGTGGAGACAAACCACAATCATGAGACGTTCATCAGCACAGACGTGCAGCATTTAGAGAGACGACCTGATAGAAACCTGTTTTTGCTCTTAACTTGCTTTTGCTGGTCTACAATGTTAGAGAGAAGAGAGAGAAATCCACAACACTGGACCGGGCTGATACCAGCGGAACCAGAGCTCCGCTCCTCCAACCTAAAATTAACTTGAGGTCACTCGGTGCATTTTGCTGCTTCCTAACTTGATCTTTTGAAACACATCAGCTTCATTGGGAGAGTGAACAAGAAATGAAATGGTCTCCCTACAAGAGTCACCTTCAAGCTGCTGAGGCAACATGGCTGCTGATCTCTGGTCCTTTTGCTTGAAGCACCGTTGCTTCCTTGGCCGGATACAATAACCCAATACAAACACTAAGTAAGTGCATTGAACAAATCAACCATTGGATGTGCCAGAATTTTCTTCAGCTGAACAAAGATAAAACTGAAGTAATTGTTTTTGGAGTTGAAGAAGAGCGATTAAAAGTCAGAGCTCAGCTTCAATCAGTAATGTTAAAAGCACAAACCAAACCAGAAATCTTGGTGTAGTCATGGACGCAGACCTGAATCTTAACAGCCACATAAAGACAATTACAAAGTCAGCCTACTATCACCTGAAGAACATATCAAGGGTTAAAGGACTGATGTCCCAACAGGATTTGAAAAAAGCTTGTCCATGCGTTTATCTTCAATAAACTCGACTCCTGTAAAAGTGTCTTCACAGGTCTCCCTAAAAAATCCATCAGACAGCTCCAACTGACTCAGAATGCTGCTGCTCGAGTCCACACGAAGACCAGGAAAGTAGATCATATCACTCCAGTTCTCAGGTCTTTACACTGGCTTCCTGTCTGCCAAAGAATTGATTTTAAAAGACTACTGCTGGTTTATAAAGCGCTGAATGGTTTAGGACCAAAATTCATTTCTGATCTGCTGGTACGTTTTGAACCATCCAGACCTCTCAGGTCGTCAGGAACAGGTCTGCTTTCTGTCCCCAGAGTCAGAACCAAACGCGGAGAAGCAGCATTTAGTTTCTACGCTCCACATATCTGGAACAAACTCCCAGAAAACTGTAGGTCTGCTGAAACTCTCAGTTCTTTTCAATCACAGCTAAAAACCCATATGTTTACCGTGGCCTATTATTAAATCAAACTTGAGGCCTCTGATCAGTATCTCACACTGCACTGTAACTTCTATCTGCCTGTTTAGCTTCTATCTCTAACTTTACTTAAGCTGCAATGTAACTCTTCTAATTGTGTTGAATGTCTTTCTCTGTCTTTACTTTCTCTAATTATGTTGAATGTCTTTTTATGTTTGTTTTATGTAAAGCACGTTGAATTGTCCTGTTGCTGAAATGTGCCGTACAAACAAACTTGCCTTGCCTTGCCTTGCCTCACTGTTCTGTGTTTGTTCTGCTCAGTGGAGGAAGGAACGAAGGAATGGAGCTCTAAGTTTTTCTGTTCCTACATCAGTGAACACACTTTCTGTGCTGAGAAGGAACCAAAGCTACTAAGGAGGATTACAGAGTTTGTCCTTGCAGGAGTCAGTGACTTAATAGTGTCTAACAAAGGGTTGAATCTGAATGTGACAGTTCCCCTTCAACTTGGGGCCATGGCAGAGTGAACCAAGAACACTGGCAATGGGGGTGAGAGTGGAGCCAACGATGGATTCACAGTTCATCACCTCCACCATAATGTGGACCACCTTTCCTGTATCCAGTTTCAACCTCTAAAGAACTCATTCCCTGACCGGGAATCAAACCCGGGCCGCGGCGGTGAAAGCGCCAAATCCTAGCCACTAGACCATCAGGGACCACACAGAGCTCTCCAACAACAGAGATGATACACAATGACTGTGGTCTCAGTTGAGCTGAGCCACTCAGACACAGTCACCCATTCAAGCTGGGCCTGATACCACACTTCAGTACAGACAGAGAGAAAGAAGACACACGGGATCCTTTGAAGAAAATGCAATAAAGACAGGAAGCCCCCATCACATCGTCAGTGTTTCAGTGACTGGCATTGTGAAGAGACTGAGACAAAGTCACGTTATGAATGGAGGGCTGAGTTGGAGCAGAGAGGGGGCAAGATCCTGGGGGTGGACTGTCTTTGGGAAGCTGAGGTGTCTGGTGGTCTTGGTGGACCCTCTGTAGCTCAACTGAGACCACCAGAGTCAGTGTGACTGTAAGCCTTCAAAGCCAGCATGAAGGAGCTGGTTTTATCTTTGAAGGGGAAATCACACACACAGCTACTCTCAGTTCCCAAATGTGTGTGTCCTCACTCCTCCGTCCTCCTGCTGCCCTCAGAATACAGACACAATTCAACCTGGTAGGTCTGGTGCATAGAAGTGCTCCTGAAAAGATTTGTGTCAGCCCACAGCTGGCTGTTCTTACCTGGAACCTCAAGATGAAACTGCTTCCACAGATTGGAAATGAACCTGATGTTGACTTTTGGACAAATCACCTGTTCATCAGTTCAACCATCACTTCCATCCATTTTCTACTTCTTATCTTATGATAGAAAGGAGTCTATCTGCTGTGTGACGGAGGCAGTTACTGTGAGCTGCTGCATGTCTCAGCTGTGTGTGTGTGTGTGTGTGTGTGTGTGTGTGTGTGTGTGTGTGTGTGTGTGTGTGTGTGTGTGTGTGTATGTGTGTGTGTGTGTGTGTGTGTGTCAGTGACGTGCGGTCAGGGGAGGCAAGTGAGGCTTTGGAAAGATACTACAAAATTTTATATACATGATTATATACACTACTTTTTCAATTAGAATGTGGATCAGATCAGCTGATTTTAATGTTAAGTCCATCCCTCCATCCACTTTCTATTCTTATCCTTTAAGGGTCACGGGGGGGGGGGGTGATCCCAGGTGACATTGGACAAGAGGCAGGGTTCACCCTGGACAGGTCACCAGTCCATCAGGAGAAATGAGGTGGTCGGTATCATGCAACCTAAACTAAAACATTAGTCAGATCAAATTCAGGTTAAAGCAAGAGTCTCCAGATCAAAGTCAGAATTCCTGATGATGTCATCAGGACTTTGACAGTACCTAGAATTCTGTCTTTGATCTCAGGAGGACATGAAAGAAACACAATTGAGGAAAGTATAAGAGAGCACATTCAGCTTCATCAGAAACACTTGAACTGTTGAACAGTAGAATTTGTTTGAAACAGTTTACCACACTGAGTGACACGATTGAAGAGGGAAGACTTTTCTACTTTAAATTTAATTCTAACTTCAAAGTCAAGTCAAGTCAAGTCAATTTTATTTATAAATGCCAAATCACAACAGAAGTTATCACATGACACTTTACAAGTTTATCTACTGAGATCGGTACCCTGGAAGGTATCACCTTGGCCCCCAGCACGACCCTAAGGAACCTTGGAGTTCTCTTTGATGAGGATCTGTCCTTTAATGCCCACATTAAGCAAATATCTAGGACTGCTTTCTTTCATTTGTGAAACATTGCTGAGATCAGACACATCCTGTCTCAAAAAGATGCAGGAAAACTAGTCCATGCCTTTGTCTGCCTTTTGCCTTGCCTTTGAGAATTCAAAATTCTCCTTCTAACATACAAAGTCCTCAACAGTCAGGCTCCTTCATACCTGACAGAGCTCCTAGTCCCCTATTATTCAGCTAGAACCCTTCGCTCCCAGGATGCAGGGTTACTGGTGGTTCCTAGAGTTCTAAAAGTACACTGGGAGCCAGAGCCTTCAGCTATCAGGCTCCCCTCCTGTGGAACCGTCTCCCAGTTTCGGTCCAGGATGCAGACACCCTCTCGACCTATAAGAACAGACTAAAGACCTTCCTTTTTGATCAGGCTCATAGTTAGGCTGCTTAGGCTGGCCCTTAGATATGCTGCTATAGGCTTAGGCTGCTGGGGGATCTCCCATGGTGCACTGGGCTTCTCTCTCCTCCTCTCTGTCCTCCTGTATGTGTCATACATAAATCATACTCATACGTATTACGAACACGTCTCCTTTTCCGGAGCCTGAGTTTATTGACTGATTGACTGAAAACGAGCAAACATAATAGGGTCTTCGCCTGAAGTACCTTCAGGCTCAGGCCCTAACAAATCATGTCAGAGATGTGTTCTAACACCCCTCAGTAATGGTCAGGAAACACAACAACCTTTTGTTTATTTCTATGATTTTCTTGAGGTTCATTTTACCATTTTTTTAAACTGAAATCGAGGGTTTACTGACTAAAAAAAGGTCCAGAGGCCCACAACAAAATATTCAAATCAATATTTCCATGGATAAGGAAGCCTAACAAGGAAACCAAGAGATGGGAAACAACTTGGATGATAGAAAATTGTTTTTAGTTTATTTGACAGCTGATTGAAGACGTGGGTCAAAACCGACCTGTTCACATAAGAGATGGGAACAGAAAGCTAACACAAGAGGAAGGTTGAAGCTATGAAAAAGGAGTTTGATAAAAATCTTGAACTGACAGTAGAAATATCCTTTTGTATGTTTACCTTTGTTGACAGAAGTCACTTTAGCTTGGCAGTGAAAAGAATCTCTGCTAGCTTGACAAATAAGTGGCACAAACTGGGTTCAAGCTGGACTTTGGACACTGGTATCTGCAACAACTCCCATCAACTCCTAATCTAGCATCTCTGCTGGGTCAAACTATTTTACAGAACATTTGACAGACCTGTGGAGCAGTGAGGACAGACATGAGTTGATCCACATGATCCACTGAAGCGCCATTTTCCCCTGCCACTGAGGTCACCAACATGAGCTGGAGTTGGGACTCTTGAACTGAACCTGGTATCACAGCGACACCTACTGCTGCTAAATGGAACAGCAACATTGAACCCAAGTACAGGATTGAAGGGAGACTGATGGTCGCTGTTTGGGTTTTTGAAGAACAAGGAGGGCGTTGGTTCAAGCTGGATTCTCAGAGACTATTTCCCCAACCTCTACATTGGCATCTACACTGTCATCCAGTCATGTGACTGAAGTCATCCAGTCATGTGACTGAAGTCATCCATTCATGTCAGTGATGTCACTTGGCAGGACTGTCATTGCCGTCACATTCTAGAAAAGAACCCAGACTCCACATTTACTCCTGTCTATTATTGTGTACCACCCTCCTGGTCCTTACTCTGAATTCTCAGAGTTTATATCCAGTTCAGTTCTCAAAACAGATTCAGTCATGAGTGTAGATTAATTTCCTTTTCTCCACTGATTATATGTCAAGGTTTGTGTGTGGGGGTGGAGCCTATCCAAGCAGCCTTCGGACAAGAGGCGGGGTTCATCCTGGATGTGTCACCAGTCCATCACAGGGCCAACACATAGAGACAGACAACCATTCACACTCACAGCCACACCTACAGTCAATTTAGAGTATCAATCAGCCTCGTCCCCTCTTGATGTCTTTGGACTGTGGGAGGAAGCTGGAGTACCAGAGAGAACCCACACAGACACAGGGAGAACATGCAGACTCCACACAGCTGGGGCTCGAATCTGGAACCTTCTTGCTGTGAGGCCACAGTGCTGACCACTGCACCATTGTGTCCCCTGAAAATGCCACCAGATCGTTTGGATTTCCTTTAAAATGAAGTACACATGAACATGAAGAGGTTTTCACAGGGCTGGTGGTGCAATGGATAGCATGACTGACTACTGTCAGAAGATTCTAGGTTCAACTCCTGGCTTGCGCACTTAAAACTTTATACTGAGTAGCTTTCACACCTGAAGTGTGAACCACTGCTAAAAGTCACTGAAATCCTCCAAGGTTTCCTCCTTGTCTGCTGTAAACATGAACACATGCATGGATCCTGCTACCTCTCACATGTTAAGCTGGCACTTGACAGTGACAGCAGGAGAACAAATGAGCTTGGTTCTAACATTACTTGACAGCACTTTTTAGGGCCTGAGCCAGAAGGAACTTCTGGCAAAGACTCCATTATTTTTCCACTTTTTTTTCTTCTTGCAATCAACACTGCCCAGAGTTGATCTGCAGGAAATAAGACTCATACAATTGATGCAGTTTGGTCAGACGGTGCAGACACACTTGACACCCAGAGAGGTGAGCAGGTTTTGGACCAAGTTGAAACTTGTCAAGTATTTGAGACAGAAAATGACAGAAAGCTGTGGCTGTGTTCTGGTTCTGCATGTTTCAGATTTATTCCCCTCCCAGTAATGTCTTATTTCCAGCTCTGCTCTCCCTCAACTACTGTTTAGTGTCATATTTATTTTGCTGACTACTTCATTGACATGTGGTCAAAATGTCTTGTGTTTCCTGAAATTAACTGAGTGCTGCTCAGTAAAGTTGACATGACTTGAGATTCTATTCCTGGTTGGTCCATTTCAACATTCTTATCCTTCCTAGCATTGGAGATAAAGTATCAGTCAGGGCTGTACTTGATTAGTACTGCATATAGTACACATCAGTCACTGCCATTACACAGTGGAATGGAAGTTGAAATACTGTTTACCAGCAAGCTGAAAACTGTTGTGATATTTGACAATTCTATTGTTTCTGAATGAAAATCATGTGAAGGAGAATCATGGAGACATCCTAAAAATGGCTGAGGTCTGCTGAGCTGCAGCAGGTCTGAGCTGCTTTTGATGCCCAGATGATGAGGAGGCAGTGAATGTTGGGTTTGGTGGAGCTGAAAAAATGCTGCAGGTGTTGAGAGGTCTGCTGGTGTCCAGGACTTCCTCTCCAGTTCTCAGCTTCTCCCTGCAGTTCCCACAAACACCACAACAGTCCTGGAACCCCTGCAGATGGTGGAGGACCATGATGACCCCGATGCACCATCAGGCCATCAAAAAGCAGTCCTGATGATCAAAAAGGTCCCTCCACTCATCCAGCGTCAACTCTAGAAGAAGCTTCTGGAACAGATGAGCAAACGCACTCAACTAGAAATCATGATTTAAACACAATGGTGATTTTTACAATTTCCTTCAATGTTTTAAAAACCATCAAAGTAGACAGAAGCCCAGATGGTCCAAACCTGTTTCCTGTCTCCTGCCATTGTGGAGAGCCTCTGTTCTGTCCTGCTGCTGTCCAGTTGTCTCTACTGAGCTCCTCTGCTGGTTCCACCTTGAAGAGGGTCTAAGCTAAAATTGAACCTTGGGGAACATCAATCTTTGATCTCAGAGTTTTGTGTTTGATCTTAGAATTCTTTCTTTGATCTCATCTGAGACAAAGACATGGAAGCTCAATCTGATGTTGAGGAGGCCGTGATTGTATAGTGGTTAGTACTCTGTGTTGTGGCCGCAGCAACCCCGGTTCGACTCCGGGTCACGGCAGCATGAGACAAATTTCTTGTGTGTATTGATGGACACAAACCAAGCAGAATTTTCCCACAATGCAATAGGGCGGTGTTTGGTCAGTGTTGAGCAGGCGTCAGTCTGACAATGATGTCATATTATTTTGTTATCACTTGAGCAGACCCAAAAGTAGGCTCCAGGTATCAGTCTCTTCTCAATGCTAATATCTGCTAGCTTAGTCTGCTACTTTGATGGCTCTGACTACAAAAAGGTCCAGACCCCTGGATATGGTGGTTCCTCCCTAAACGTAGATTCTGTCAGCTCATGTTTTGAAATCAACTCACCATGAACACAAGTAGATTTCAATGGACTGCAAATGTGTCTCATTTAATGGTAAACATGTCAAATATAAATTCCATCACCTGAGGAGGTCTGCTGCTGGAATTAAGCTCCAGATATTCACAAGATATTTTATATCTTAAAATGAAGCATTTTTATATTTGATTTATTATTCATTCGCCTGCTTCATGTGGTGTGATTTTATGTGTCCTATATTGAATCGAACTTTGTAAACGATCGTCCCTGAGGATGTTGAATGATGTCAAAAAAGTGTTCTCTAAGCTCTCCTTTCCTCTAAATAGAGGAGTCTCTGCTGAGGTCGTTCCCTCTCAGAGTCCTGACGTCTATTCCGATGCACCGAGAGACTCAGGCAAACAGAAGACAAGGGCAAGTGAAGTAACCTGAAAATGAGAGGGAAGGTTGGACATCAAACTAAAACAGGAAGAACAGGACACAAATGGGATATCAAAATAAGAGAGACCATGAGACATGACCCCCCAGTTCCTGCTGCTTCCAGCTCTTTATATCGAGCCCCTCGTACAGTGGTTGAGAGAGACCACAAATATTAAAGGTGTCTACATAAATGGAGAAGAACACAAGGTGGCGCTGGACGCTGATGATGTTTTAACATATTGAAGTGAGCCCCCTAACACAGGACCTGCATTAATAAAACTCTTTGAAACACTGGGAAGCTCTGCTGGATATAAATTCTCCATTCTAATCACTCACCTCCAGAACACATGGAGGAAAACCTCCACCTGGATTGGGCCAGAACTCCTTGAAGATGATAGAAGAAGATGGAACTCCATTTCCTTTCTGAGTCTGAGTCACAGGGTTGATAGAGTAAAAACAAATGTCCTACCACAAGATCTCTTTCTAGTTCCAGGACCAACTGGAGAAATTGCCTTCAAAACCGTTTCTGAATTGAACAAAATGCTTTCCAGATTTATCTTGCAGGGGAAGAAACCCAGGCTCAAATTTAAACCACGACATGAATGAGCCCCAGTTCCTGCTGTACTGGCCCATCAAAATCTGGAAAAATGTTTCCGTAAAGTCCAAATCTCAATGAATAATTTGGAATGTTAACAGGAGAATATCACTACAAGTCATTTAATGATGTGCTTTTAATCCTGGGTTCAAAGAGAGTAACAACTTTCTACTCACTTGTGGAAAATGGAAATTTAAAAGATTTGAAAGCCTGAGAAGAGAATATCACTGAGAAAGTCTGACTTTTTAGAATCCTCTTAGGTGAGCAATTATTTTAGAACACGACATCAGAAATGAAACAGACTTTAATGATCCAATGCTGAAAATATTGTTGGCTGCCCATCAAGAAACAAGAAAAACCTCATATCGTATGTTGTTTTCCGTTTGACCTGATTCTTGGTTGTCAACTAACTGGCTCATTGGCTTTCTTGATGGAACAACAAAAGCAAAAGTTGAAGACTTTGAATATCCAGGCCTCTGGCGTGATTCTCAGCTGTCATTTAAATTTCACATGAACTCAGTGTCCAAGCAAATATCTGGTTGGCTAAAATGACTTTTGTCCTTCTGTTGACTTTTTCCATGAGAAGTCTGGAAAAGTATTATAACACAGTTCATGTTCCCAATGTTGGACTACGCTGGTGGTTTCTATGGGAACACTGGTGACGGCCCCAGGCCTGGGTCCTATGCAGCGTTGTGTGTGCAGGGTCCTGTTGGTGGGTGTGTTTGTGTCTTTGCAGGTCTGACGTCCTCAACAGTCAGGTTCCTTCATACCTGACAGAGCTCACAGGTGAACCCTGCCTCTCGCCCATAAATGCTGGGATAGGCTCCAGCCCCCTGCAACCATTAATGTGGGTGTTTTGTTAATTGCATGCCACATGAAATTATTATTGGTCACTTTTCTAGCAACAGTCTCACAGTGGCAAGACAAGAGCACTTCTACTTTTGATGATGACAGTTTGTTCAACACTAAACTTCATCCAGTACCATGTTGTCAAACACTGGAACATCCACAGCACCTGAACAGGGACTTGAACCCTGGACCCTCAGATTAAAAGTCTGATGCTCTACCGTCTGAGCTACTCAGGCTCTTTCTACAGCATTTAGACAGGAAAAGAAACACCTGTGAAGGTCAAACTGCTGCTTTCTTGACTTGTTCAATACTCCATGTTCAAGTCCACCATGCTTTTGATTGGCTCTGATTCTCTGTGGCAAAATCCAACAAGAGGCTCCAAAAATGTCTTGAATGTCATAAGAATGCACAGGACGAGATGTTAGTTTCCTTCATGTCTGCAGTTCCTCCACTGGGAAGTAAAGTCAATGCTGTGTCTCTGCTGAAACCTGGGATCGGACCAGGGACCTTTAGATCTTCAGTCTAACGCTCTCCCAACTGAGCTATTTCAGCTCTGAGGGAGGGCCCTGCTTCTCTCATTTTATAATCTCTTCCACTCTCACTAGACCTGAGAGAGGATTTGAGCTTCTGAAGTCATGACACATTGAACAGTTCTACAGGACCATTTTTGATGAATGTCTGAATCACACAAGCCTTTTTTGTTTGTCTTCTTCCCAGTTGCCTCAACATTGTGTGAGCCAATAATTCCACATCTGTACCAGACACACCTTTTGTTGGTGGGTTTTCTGGATCTTTCTGTTCTAACAGTGTCTTTTGTCTTAATTATGCCACTTTCACATGATACAAACACAAAATGAAAAGCAGAACAAGCCAGAACCCAAAATATGGATTTGCAAGGTCAAACAAACAACAACCAGTCAAGCAAATCAAACCAACAGAAAACAACTACTGGTTCAAAACCAGTAAAAAACAAAAACAGAGGAAAAGTCTCTGTGTGCAAGAACATGCATGTGTGTGTGTGTGTGTGTGTGTGTGTGTTTAGATGCGTGTGTGTGTGTGTGTGTTTAGATGCGTGTGTGTCAAAAACTGACAACATGAGCCAACAGTGGTGGTGTCTGTCAAAGAGGTGGAGCTCTGTCCTTCACCTGCAAGATTTCAGCAGGCAGCTCAGGTCTAGTTTTCTTCACTGTGCCACCATGATAAGTTTCCTCCTGAGAAGTTCTTGTCCAAGGTCATAGCTGGTAAAAGAATTGTCACAGTGATACTGGGACCCTGCAGTCCAGTCGTCATATCCAGGACCACACTGGACATGGCCGTCTTTGTTTGTTTTGTTGTTGTGCAACGTGAGAGAACGTGACAGACCATTTTATACCAAAGACAGGCTCTGTGTGTGTGTGTGTGTGTGTGACCATGTTAAATTCTTTTAAATAAATGTGTTTCAACCTGCTATTATTTGTATGCTGTATGATTTCTGAAAACCAAGACTAACTAAGCGCACTGACCGATTGAGCCACAGAGACTCTGAGTCTCCTGCTTTTCATGAAGAGTTTTCAGGCTAATTTCAGAGTGTGAGGTCCACACTGCACATTTGAGGGAACATGAGGGACAGCTGAGAGTCTGACTGTCATGGCGAAAGCCTTCAGCACTAGAACTGAAACAGCCCCCACCATCTTAACCCCCCCAGACCAAACATCATCGTCCAGCCTCCAACCAGAGGTCCATCAGTTATCATGGGAGCCACGTGTGGAGTCTGGATTCTTTTCTAGAAAGTGACGGCAATGACAGTCCTGCCAAGTGACATCACTGACATGAATGGATGACTTCAGTGCATCCAATTACCAAGTGCACTGCAGCAGTCCTTGTTGCTGTCTGCTGTTGTGTCACAGCAAAGTCTTTGGTGCTGGGATGAGGTCATGGAGACGATCTGGGAGCAGTCCTGATGTTAAATGGACAAAATGTGTCAACATGAAATAAAATTGGAAACCTATTTGAAGCCTTATTTTGTGTTTGATGGACATTTTTTTAAATCTCTAATGACTTGTTTTAACTGAACCTACTGGATCCTGTGGTGCCTGATGAGGAGACAACTTGCAACTCTCTTCTGGCAGGCCTCCCTGCATGCTCATTCAAGCCTCTGCAGATGATCCAGAATGCAGCAGCACGCCTGGTGCTTCCAGCCCAGCGCTGCTCCAAATCTCTAGCCAGACTCTTCTCTTCTGTTGTTCCCAAATGGTGGAACAAACTACCGAACTCTGTGTGTTCTGCTGAGTCCCTTTCTACTTTTAAGAGACAATTGAAGACTCAATTGTTCAGAGAGCACTGAGGCACTTGACCTGACTCTTCTCCTCTTTGTGCTGTGGGGTAGAATAAGTCAGAGGGTCCAAGACCCAGCACTTAGTGATTATGTAGCACTAACTGTGTTGTGTGATGTTGTATGTCTGTCAAAAAAAAGAAAAAAAAAAGGGAGGGGGGGGGCGACACTTCTTCTGCCACTAGATGGCGGTAGCTGTGACCAAATCACAACTGAAGCACTTTTTCGCTTCCTATGGACTTTTCCTTAATTAAGTCTAAATTCTTACTTGTGTTGTACGTCACTTTGGACAAAAGCGTCTGCTAAATGAAATTGTAGAGTTGTAGAATTGTAGAACTTGGGTACAAAGTTGAAGAGGAGGGTTTTTGGAGGGGAGGGGATTTTTTTTCCAGTGTTGTAAATCAAAGTAACTACAACGACATGATATAATTTTCTCAAAATGTCCTGACTAAGATGGATTCCAAACCAAATCAGCTGTCACAAGGGAAAGTCTGCATGTAAACACACACACACACACACACACACACACACACACACACACACACACACACACACACCAACTGACATTCCCAGGGACTAAACCAAACCAATTCCTACGTAACCCAAAGCTCCACCTCAGTTCCAGATGAAACTGGTTGAACATGGAACCGTCCCACTTGGAACATTTCCATCACCTTCACCACCACTGCAGTATCAACAAAGATTTTGGTCAACACCAGAATGGTTGAGACAAGACAACATGCTACCAATCCTCTCTCTCTCCCTCATCATCAGCTGCTCCAGCCCTTGAAAGAAAACCTTTGACACATGGACCTACAGGAGGAGCAGATGTTGTCTCCCCTGGAACAGCAGTTTAACGTTGCTGGCAGGACTCGAACCTGCGCGGGGAGACCCCAATGGATTTCTAGTCCATCGCCTTAACCACTCGGCCACAACAACTACACTCCCACACATATGAGTAGAGGATTGATATTCAACAATTTATCTTCATCAAAGCACAGTAGATTTTTTTTTTCTTCTCACAAACACAAACTATTGTGTGTGTGTGTGTGTGTGTGTGTGTGTGTGTGTGTGTGTGTGTGTGTTGTTTACCAGCAAGCTGAAAACTGTTGTGGTTTTTGACAATTCTATTGTTTCTGAATGAAAATCATGTGAAGGGACTTCCGGTGACGCCATGATGTAGAAGACACGAGGGAGAATTGCTCCGAGAGAAAACTAATGTAAAAATAGCTCTTTAACGTGATATTAGCAGCAGAAAGGGGTCGAGGACGCGGATAATCAGAGACTAAAGATAAGAGAAATAAAATGGACAAAAAAGGGAAGTCAGCTAAGAAAGAAAATGCGAATGATACAGGCGCCGGTGGAGCGCGGAGCGCCGCACCGGGGATGGCGATGTCCGGAGACGAGGTATCGATGATATTAGCGGAGCTCCGTAAACTACGCCAAGAACATGCAGACGCGGTGACGGAAAACAAAGGAGCCTTAGCAAGACTAGAAGCTAAAATAGCTGAAATGGGGGAGAAAATGGCTCAGTTGGAGCAGCGGTCAGATGAGATGGAAGATAGGATTAACGACACGGAAGGCCAGACGGCGAGGCTGGAAAGAATGGTCACTTTTCTACTTCAACACGAGGCAAGGCTGTCCGCGAAATGCGAGGACTTGGAATCAAGATCAAGAAGAAACAACATAAGAATACACAGAATCCCAGAGGGTGCTGAGAAAAACGACACCATAGGATTTGTGACTCATTTTATTCAGTCCTCAATGAACTTCCCTGATAAAATGGCGGTTCATTCCGAGAGAGCGCACAGATCACTGACTACGAAGCCGAGAGAAAACACGGCCCCCCCCGCGAGCAATAATTGTTCGCTTCCTCAACTACAGGGTGAAAGAACGGCTGATTCAAGAAGCATGGAAGAAAAAGCTCACGTATGAGGGACGTAACGTCTACTTTAACCAGGATTACACAAATGAAGTACAAAAAAAGAGGAAACAAGTAAGGGAAGTCATAAAGAAACTAAAGGAGAAGAATGTGAAGGCACAATCTCCATATCCTGCACAGCTGAAAGTCTTTCTGGAAGACGGGACAAAGACGTTTGCCACATTAATGGATGCTGCACCCATGCTGAGGAATACGGGGATTCAGGTGGAGGAGGAGGACGAGACCGAGAGACTACAGAGAGTGATGGCGCAAGGCAGCTGGACCATAATGACGGGACAGAGGGGGAGAAGACAGCAGCCAAACATCACAGAGACGGATCTACGGGCCCTTATCAAGTGAAGTATTTCATACGAAGAGGATGCCCTGAAATATACATGATCAATAAAAGTGTCTGTTAAAAAGGACATACACGAAGACAAATGGAGCTGGTTAAGAGGTAATTTACTACTTATAAAAAACAAAAAAAAACAACAGACAAAATATTGTTTTGGTTCTATTTTGGAGCAAAATCACTGCTTTTGTGGAGCAAATGGCAACTTTACACAACATCCGAGAAGTTGCAAGTGCACATAGTGCGAACCACCAGAGGGCCTTCGTCACAACTCTCTGGTCAGGGGACAGTTGGGAGTCTTGTTTTTCTTGTTTTTCTTGTTATTGTGTATTAGTTCTTGAGGAGATGCAGACTTGTCTTTTTCACTGTGCTACTTTTTGCACAGTTATATTAGTTAATAAGAGATGTAAAGTTACTGGGTTTCCACTTCAACAAATATGAGTAGGCTAAACCTTGTGTCATATAATGTCCATGAGTTGAATCACCCCATAAAGAGAAAGAAAATACTGAGTCAATTGAAAAAAATGCAATGTTCAATAGCCTTGATACAAGAAACACATCTGGATGACAACGAATGTAACAAAGTGAAAAGGGAATGGGTAAACCAAGTATTTCATGCTTCTTTTGGAAAAAGAAGGGGAGTAGCCATATTAATAAATAAATCCCTGCAATTTCATCCAGAGAAAGTGATAAAAGATCATCTGGGAAGATATATAATGATGGTTGGTTCCATAAGCGAAATGACAATATCCATACTAAATGTTTATGCCCCAAATGAGGAAAATGCGGCATTCTTTAAAAATATAGCCAACGTAATTGCCAACAATGGGAAAGGGATGATAGTGATTGGGGGTGATTTTAACACAGTGCAGAATGGTAAGCTGGATAGATTGCCTCCAGAACAGGGACCAAGTGCAAAAAAATCTAAGGTACTAAATAATATCATAAGAGAGCGAGGTCTTACTGATCCATGGAGAAGAAATAACCCTAGAGGGAAGGATTTGACTTTTTACTCAAACCCACACGGGAGTTATTCAAGGATAGATTTTTTCTGCGTTTCACAACAACATATGCATAAAGTGCTGGACTGTGGCACAGACACCATCACTATAAGTGATCATGCTCCTATTACGCTAACGGTAGATATGGGTAATGAATCTTTTTTCAAATACTGGAGACTTCATGTATCTCTGTTATCAGATGAGAGTGTGGTAAAGGAACTAAAACAAAATTTAAAGGAATACTTTCAAACTAATGACAATGGGGAAGTTTCACCTTCAATTTTATGGGACGGGGGGAAGGCAGTTATTAGAGGGAAAATAATAGAGATATCTTCCAGAATGAGAAAGGCCCGATTAAAGCAACAAAATATGTTAGAGAATAAAATTAGAGAGTTGGAATTGGAACACAAAAGAACATCAAGTAACTCAACACTTATCGAACTGAAAAAAATCAAACAACGGCTCGATGAACTATTAACTTACAAAGCAGAGGGGGCTTTCAGGTTTACGAATCAGAGATATTATGAGATGGGGAATAGAGCCAGCAGATTATTAGCATTTCAACTTAGAAAAGCCCAGGCAAATAGGACGATAAATAAAATAAGACATCCTAACTCTAAAAAATATATGATAAAGCCAACGGAGACAGCAGAAGCCTTTGCAGAATATTATAAAAATCTATATGATGACCCTGACTCGCAATCACTAGAAAATAAAACACTGGCATTCCTCAAAAGATTGCACTTACCGTCATTATTAACAGAGGAGGCATCTGAAATGGTTAGGCCAATCTCAGTACAGGAAATAGCTAATACAATTAAGGTACTTAAAAATAATAAATCCCCTGGCACGGATGGGCTCTCGGGAGAATTTGATAAGTGTTTTGCGAAGGAGATTACACCAGCCCTTTTCAAAGGATTTAATTATGCCCTGACATCAGGTGACCCAGCAACATCTTGGTCAGAAGCCATTATCTCAGTCATACATAAAGAAGGAAAGGACCCAACCACATGTGAAGGATACAGGCCTGTCAGCTTGTTATGTAGTGATCTGAAGATATTGACTCATATTTTAGCACATAGGATACAGATATATATAACAAAATTAATCAAACCAGATCAGACAGGGTTCATCCCTGGTAGACAAGGAGCTAACAATATTAGGAGAACATTAAATCTTATATCATGTACTAAAAACAACAGACAGCCCGCTTTGATGCTCAGTTTAGATGCACAAAAGGCATTTGACCAGGTAAAATGGAGCTTCCTATATCGGACATTAGAAGTTTTTGGGTTTCATTCAACATTTATAGATTGGGTAAAATTGGTTTATAAAAACCCCAAATCACGGATTAGAGTTAACGGATGCTGTTCAGATTTCTTTCCCCTCAAAAGAGGGGTCAGACAAGGGGATTGTCTGAGTCCATTGCTGTTGGCATTAAGTATTGAACTATTAGCCGAATCAATAAGACAAAATAAGGATATTAAGGGAATAAGAGATGAAGGGGGAGTGGAGCATAAAATATCTTTATTTGCTGACGATATATGAACATATCTAAGTGAACCCTCCTTAACTCTACCAGCTTTATTGAACAATCTGAATGAATATGGAGAATCATCAGGTTATTTAACTAATGAATCTAAGTCAGTAGCAATGATGCTTTCAGGCAAATATCCAACTGAATTAGAGGGAAAGTTCAATTTCAAATGGACCACCACAGGGTTTAGATATCTTGGCATCATTATTACTCCCATTATATCACAGCTATTAAAAGAAAATTATGGAAAACTGATTACAGAAATAAAGAAGGATTTGGCCAGATGGGAGATATTGCCCCTGTCGATGGTGGGAAGAATCGAAACAGTGAGAATGAACATTGTACCCAGATTGTTGTTTCTGTTCGAGTCACTGCCAATTATGGTCTCTAGTTCAACTTTTAAGATGTTAGACAAAATCATATCTAAATTTGTTTGGCAAAATAAAAAAGCTAGAATCAAATACAAAATCCTTCTTTGCCCAAAAGAGAAGGGAGGGTTAAATTTACCTGGTCTAAAAAATTATTATTGGGCAGCACAACTTAGAGCGATTATTACGTGGATCACGAAGGAGACAGACACAATGTGGGTGGGAATGGAACAAAATTCCTGTCAGAAAACACCTTTGGAGGTACTCCCGTTTTTGAAAGAGAAGATGCAGAAAAAAGAGGGGCTGCGTAATGACTGGATTAGGGTAACAATAAAAGTATGGTCAATAGTGCGAAAAAAACTGAAAATATCTAAGTCAATAAGTAGAATCACCAAAATAGCAGGAAATCCAGACTTTTTACCATCTGTTATGGATGCAGGGTACAACAAATGGAGAAGTAAGGGGTTAATTTATATTGCACAAGTTTTCAATGGACAGTATATGAAGTCGTTTGAGCAACTTAAAAAAGAGTTTAACTTACCGAACCATGACTTCTACAAATTTCTACAATGAAGACACTACCTTCAGAAGCACAGAGAGTGGGAAAATATTTGTAGAACACCATCTAAGCTGGAGGAATTGCTGTTGTCGTATTTGGAGGGGGAGACTAAAAAGGGGTTAATATCAAAAATCGATAGAGTACTACAACATGAATGTAAGGACAACAATTTGGATGTTAAGGAAAAATGGGAATTAGAAACAAATACGATTATACCAGATGAAAATTGGGAGGAAACATTCAGAGCAGGACACAAATTAACAAGCAGCCCAATGTGGAGGGAGTTTGACTGGAAGGTGAAGATGAGATATTTCAACACTCCATCTAAGACTTCAAAATATAGCAACACATCTGAACTGTGTTGGAGAGGATGTCAGTTAATAGGAGATTTTACGCACATATTCTGGGATTGCCCACAGCTGTTGAACTTCTGGGAGAATGGTCGGAAGGAGATTGGGCAAATTTTGGACATTAATTTTGCTTTGGACGCAGCAATGTTTATCCTTGGCATACCACCTGAGAATCTGACAGACAGAAACCTGATTGCTTTGTGGAGGATTTTGATTCTGATCGCTAAAAAGACAATAACAGCCTGCTTGCTAAAGCCAGAACCTCCAAACATATCACAATGGAGGAATAGAGTAAAAAATGTATACATCATGGAAAAAATCACAGCAAGGTTACAGCTGAAAACAGGACAGTTTGCTGAAAGATGGGCACCAGTGAAAACAGTATTGGAATTATAAACATCAACATTTTTTAAAAAATTTTTATTTATTTATTTTTTTTTCATGTGTATCTTGGAATAAGTATCTGAACACTTGTCTGGAATATTTGTCTGCGCATCTCTGTCATGTTCTATCTGTGCTGTATGTATGTTAAATAAAAAATAAGTTCCAAAAAAAAAAAAAAGCCTCAGTAATTCAATAATCTAGAAGTAGAAACCAGAGTCACTTGGGACAAGGATGGGATTCAAACCCATGGTTGAGGAGCACAATGGATTAGCAGTCCATCGCCTTAACCACTCGGCCACCTCGTCTGCTTATGGCAACCCTCACCTTTTAAACAGCTGAACTCTTTGGAGCCTATTTGTCAGAAATGGACCCAGCAGGAGCCACTGAACACAACTCTGACATAATCAGGCTTCTTCCCAGCAGCATCGTACTACAGAAGGCAGAATACAGACCATCGACACATCATCAGAGTGAACACCAGCTGATGTTTACAAGTTTAATTCACCTCTTACTACAAAATGACATCCAAGCTCAGATTCTCTTGTCCTGATTGAACAAGTAAATGTTTAAGAAGATGAGAGTACCAGACTTTTTCATCCAAGGAAACAAGCATCCTATCACTGTCCTATGCAGAGTTTCTTTAAAAAAAAAAAGTGAGACAACCTCAAGATTTTCTGTTTCCTCTTGTTGGATTTTGCCACAGAGAATCAGAGCCAATCAAAAGCTTGTTGGACTTTAACGTTGGAGGACTGAACAAGTCATGACATCATCAGTTTTACCTTCACAGGTGCTTCATTTACTTTACTTTCAATTTTACAGAGGTAGAACCTGAAATCAAAGCTGTCTGTCAAAAGAAGTGAAAGCTTCCCAGGCTGTGATGTTCTTGTCTACAAACTGTCTTGTATGGAGCTTCAATCTTTAATAAAAAGAATAAAAAGAGGATAACATTTGTTGTGATTTGGCGCTTTAAAAATAAAACTTACGACTTACATGGAAACTGTGGGGGGGGGGGTGGAGCCTCCATCAGGTATGTGTTTGATGTCTGAATTCTGTCTCTGATGTCTGAATTCTGTCTTTGATCTCTGGGTTCTGAGCATTGGTCTCCTGCTTCAGTCTTTGATCTCTGACTGATCCTAAACTAATCAAAGGATCACATCAGCATATTGGTCCAGTCTACAGATGGTGATTTTACCTATTTGAAGCCTTATTTTGTGTTTGATGGACATTTTTAAAATCACTAATGATTTTTTGACTGAACATCCTGGACACTGTGGTGCCTGATGAGGAGACAACTTGGGTACAAAGTTGAACAGGAGGGTTTTTGGAGAAGGGATATTTTTGCAGTGTTCCAAGTCAATAATAACTGTGGCAAAATGTCATCATTTTTCAAAATGTCCTCACGAAGATGGTTTGAAATTCTGTCTCTCCCTCATCCTCAGCTTCTACAGCCCTTTAAAGAAAACCTTTGACTCGTGGATCTAAAAAGATCAGATGTTGTCTCCTCCAGAACATCAACACTTTAACGTTGTTGGCAGGACTCCAACCTGAGCAGGGAGACCCCAATGGATTTCTAGTCCATCGCCTTCACCACTCGGCCACAACAACCACATTCACACACACATTTGTAAAAGATTCACATTGACACAATTCTTTAAAATTATGTTACAAGCCCATTTGTGTGAGGTCCTATTTTCTCTTTTTCAGCATTCCTTTGTTTCCAGGTCTCTAATAAGTGCAGAATTACAAAGACAAGCAAGCTTGATCCATCCTGGGCAGGTGATATGAGCCATTGACCACTGGCCAGAGACCCTGGCACAGACGTTGGGGATGGTGATAGAGAGCATTTCTACAATTATATTCTACATTTATAGAAGTCTACAATCCTACAATTTCATTGAGCAGACGCTTTTGTCCAAAGCCACTTGCATATGTTTTTGGTGAGTTTGGCTCCTGAGCTCAAGACAGTTGTGACTAATAAAGGACAGCTTCAAACGCAGCTGTGAAGCCTCATTGTCAGCTGGGAGGAACGACAGGTGTCTCCCTCTAGTGGCTCCTCACAGCAACACAAGCCTCATTTCATTCACATGCATCCACCACCTCACTACCAAAGGCCAGTTGGGCCTCCACAGACAGGTGAGTTTCAAGTGTTGGACAAAGGTCTTTAAGATGTTCTTATTAATTCTATAACATCTGAGACTAAAATCTATGGAATTACAACTAACAAGCAGTCAAACACCTGATCAGATGCTCCTTCATGAGGCTGAGAAGAATCAATCTAAACTGGGATGAAGAAAATGAATTGAGAAGAGAAACCTACTGATTGGATGACATGGACCCACCTGATCCATGTCAGCCTTGTTGGAGCAGAAAGAGGTGGATCAGAGGAATCAGTGGATCAAGACTCAGGTGTCAGATGAAGAATGTCTTTATTGACAATGGAGTCAGAGAAATCTTCCAATGTGAGAGAACGTGACAGACCATTTTATACCACAGACAGGCTGTGTGTGTGTGTGTGTGTGTGTGTGTGTGTGTGTGTGTGTGTGTGTGTGTCCTAACTGACTGGAAACTGGATAATAACCAGACTAACTTTTATTATTGACCAAGTCTGGGTGACTCACTTAATTCATAACTGAAGTGATTATTTAATTAATAAACAAAACATTTGTCCAAAAGTCATGATCAAATTCATGTAAAATCTGAGCAACGAGGGTTTGAAAATGTTCAAATGAGCCAAAACAATGTCCTGGGTTCCAACCAGGGACCTTTAGATCCACACCAAACTTCCCTGACCTCATAGAAACTAGAACATTTCAACAAATAAATTCAAATTCAACTCAGCAGCAACTCTAGAACAGTCAGAGCACTTGCTAATTCCCCTGTTAGCTCCAGATCAGACAATGCAGGCTCACCTTCACACTTGGTTGTACGACCGTCACCAGTTGAATCTTCTCTGGTTCAACAAACTCTGGGGACTCAAGACACAAGTCAGCACCGGTGCAGGTCCAGATCCAGATGTTAGCTGATGGGGACAATGGCTTAAGGGAGCTCCAGGTAGCTGGTTTGAACTGGTCCCTCATCTCTGTGAGGAGAAACCATCTGAGGTGGAGGGTGAAGATCTGCTTTGTCCTCCTGATCTCCCAGTAAAGCCAGTATCAGTAGCGGCTGGCTCATAGGGGGCGCTGGGGCGCCGCCCCACCAGCTGTGGAGAGGAAAATCCCTACATGTATTGATACATATATGTGCATATGTTTACAATTTGTATCGTCAATGTCAGCCTTACTTAATTGTGTGTGTCTACATGCAATATGGGTCATTTAAACAACATTTACGCCAACTGACTCATTCAATTAATCGTGAATTTACTCTGATAGACTGTATAATTTGTCTTTAGGGGCGCTCGTCAAAGCGCCCCAGACCTGCAATTAATTAGCCAATCCTGTATGGTTGCTAGGGAAAAATAATGAATAATTGGCCAATCAACATCGCCAAATTTAACGGCGTAGGGGCGCTGGAAAAGTCGCCCCTACGCCAACGTAAAATGCGTGAAGGTTTGGATTGCTAAAGCTAGCTGAGGAGCCCGCGATATTCTTTTTGCGTAGTGAGATTCCCAGATTTCCGATGCCCTACGAAAAAAATACCGCGAGAAGTGAGTGAGAGAGAAAATGGCGACAACAACGATCGAAGTTCAAGAGCAGCAGTTTCCACCAAATTCGGTGAGATCCCTTTTAAATGTCCCTTTTGCGAGGAGGACCATGGCGGAAAAAATCCGCGTTAAGGAGCTGGGACCGGACAAGCCTGAAATCAACATCCAGCAGCAGTCCAAGGAAAAGGCTAAATCCTACAACAGGACTTTTTGCCGGAGCTGGTTTCAGCGCAAGCCGTGGCTGACGGGTTGTGGAGCAGCCAACGCACTTTTTTGCTTCCCCTGCATCCCTTTCAGGAGTGACCGGTGTGATTCAGCATGGACACAGACAGGAATCACTGACCTAAAGCACCTCTCCGAGCGGATTAAGAAACACGAAAGAGCGAAAATTCACATGGAAAACTGCGTGAAGCTAGCGGTTCTTGGGAAGATTAGCATAGCAACGCAGCTCGATGACAGTCACCGCATCGCTGTAAGGAAGCACAATGATGACGTAGATAAGAACCGTAACATCTTATCTAAGATAATTAACTGTTAAATTCCGTGGTGCTTTTGAACTGGCTCTGCGGGGACATGACGAAAGTGATTCCTCTGACAACGCTGGAATATTCAGAGGTCCAGTTGACTTGATGGCATCCATTGATCGGGACTTGAGGGAGCACCTTGAAAATGCAACCGTTTTTAAAGGCACCTCGAAGACAGTACAGAACGAGCTCCTGGACTGTATGCTGGCAGTTTTGAGAGAACAGATCCTGGATGAAGTTAAATCGGCAGACTTTTTAGCGATCCAGGCTGATGAAACTACTGACGTTTCAACACAGTGTCAGTTAGTCTTAGTTCTGAGATACATTGACGACCGCCACAATATTCAAGAGCGGTTCTTTGAATTTTTGAAACTGCCCAACACCTGTGCGGATGCAATAGCCAGTGCCTTATTGGAGAGGCTGCACAGCATCCTTTCTGAGGGACAAGAAAAGAAGCTGATTGCCCAGGCCTGTGATGGGGCAGCTGTGATGAGGGGTGCCAAAGGAGGAGTGCAGCGAAAGGTACAAGACATCTATCCAAACGCTCACTATGTTCACTGCTATGCCCATCAGTTAAACCTGATACTGCAGCAAGCAACCTCCCACATCCCTCAGATCAGTCACTTTTTTTCTGACATGGGGGGATTTGCTTCTCTTTTCTCTAAGTCAAGCAAGAGAACTGCAGTGCTTGATGAGATGGTTGCGCACCGACTTCCAAGTGCATCATCAACACGTTGGAACTTCAACAGTCGTGTTAACACAGTTTATGAGCACAAGAAGGATCTGGTGAATTGCTTTCAGGCTATCTGGAACAGTGAAGGGTTTGATAGCCAGACAAAGAGAGAAGCTGGTGGCTATGTGAGAATGCTGGAAGATGAAACTTTTTGTTTTTTACTGGCCCTGTTCCACAAAATCATGCCACATGTGGACATCCTTTACAACCAGCTACAGAAGAGAAACATTGATGCTGTCTACATGGCAGGAGTCACCCAGACATTCATTGACCACATGCAGGCTATCAGGTATGCTAAATTAATTAATTTGTAGCCTAACCTAAATTTCTCTGTATATGTAGACTTAAATGCTTATATATCATCTTATTTAAAGAATTGATTTATCTGTATAATATAACTGACAGTAATGACATCCACCTTTGGTTTTGTTAATGTATCCCTAACCAGTTTTTAGAACTTACTCATGAAACTTATGTGTTGGGTCAGGGAGGATGTGCCTACTCTGGCTGAGGATGAGGAGTTCAGGGGACCTGCTCAGGAGCCACCCGCAAAGAGACGCAGAACCTTGGGAGAAGACACACTGCACCATTTGGCACTGGAGGTAAGAACTTGCTTCTTAGTGTGATTTGAATCACATTATTAAATAAAATCAAAATAAGATGTTGGCCATATGATACAGTGGTCCAGACTTAAATGTATATTGTTTTATGATGATATGAATCATTACAGTATGTTTATTACATAATGTAGGCTAGCTCATCAGGTCAATGTATTAAGACAAGTGAAGATGCAATAATTCCTATTTTGTATAATTATATCATTGCATAGGTATGTGACACCATTGTGAGCCATGCCAAGGAGAGATTTAGTTTCACCAAGCATCTTGTCAGCGCCACACTCCTGCAAGGAGACCTGTTCCCACAGCACAGCCGAAAGTTCCCAGATTCAGCACTGAAAACCACAGTGGAAGCCTATCCCTCATTGGACAAGGCCAGACTTCAAACAGAGCTGTCTCTGATCTACGGGAACGAAGAGTTTCAGAGTTGCAGTGGTGCACTGGCTCTCTATCAGGTTTTGATGGAAAATAACCTTCAAGACACGTTCACTGAAACTGTAAGTCTGCTCAACATCCTCATCACCACACCAATGACAACGTCAGAATCTGAGAGGTGCTTCTCCACTTTGAAGAGGATAAAAACTTTTCTTACAAATACCATGGCACAAGATCGGCTCAACGCTCTGGCTATGCTCTCCACTGAGAAAAAACTGACACGAAACATTCCTGGTTTCAACACCAGGGTCATTGAGAAATTTGCCTCCCAGAAAGAGAGACGAGCAAAGTTCCTGTACAAATGACTGCTGAATTCGAACACACACCCAGAAAGACTGAAACAAATAGACAGAGAGACAGAGGGAGAGAGACAGGTAGACGAAGAGAGAAAGAGAGACGGACACAAAGAGAGAGAGACAGAGAGAGACAGACACACTAAGAGACAAACAAACAGAGATAGAGACACAGAGAAAAGGACACAAAGACGGAGACACAGAGAAGGAGACAGAGACAGACACAGATGAACAAAGAGAGAGACAGAGAGAGAGACACACACACATTGTTGATTTGTATCGTATAGATTAAGCTCAAATCACCTTCTGTAAAGTTAACATCATTGTATAATATTTGATCTCATAAAATTGACTGTAGTTGTAAATTGTTGTTGTTTTTTTTGTCTTTGAAACTGTCGATTTTAAGAAGGAAAGTAAATACTATTTTAAAACATTTAATAATTGTCCGGCTGCTCTTTTTGAATGATTATACTAGACTAGGCACGGAAATGTTTTTGGCACACCAGCCCCACCAAGAATTTTTTTCACCAGCCTCCACTGGCTTCTGTCATTTAGTTTACAGGAAATGTTGATGACACACTGGGATTTTTTGTTCTCCTGCTGTCACTGTCAAGTGCCAGCTTAACATGTGAGAGGTAGCAGGATCCATGCATGTGTTCATGTTTACAGCAGACAAGGAGGAAACCTTGGAGGATTTCAGGGACTTTTAGCAGTGGTTCACACTTCAGGTGTGAAAGCTTCTGAGTATAAAATTTTAAGTGAGCGAGCCAGGAGTTGAACCTAGAATCTTCTGACAGTAGTCAGTCATGCTATCCATTGCACCACCAGCCCTGTGAAAACCGCTTAATGTTCATGTGTACTTGATTTTATAGACAATCCAAACGATCTGGTGGCATTTTCAGGGGACACAATGGTGCAGTGGTCAGCACTGTTGCCTCACAGCAAGAAGGTTCCAGATTCGAGCCCCAGCTGTGTGAGTCTGCATGTTCTCCCTGTGTCTGTGTGGGTTCTCTCTGGTACTCCAGCTTCCTCCCACAGTCCAAAGACATCAAGAGGGGACGAGGCTGATTGATACTCTAAATTGACTGTAGGTGTGACTGTGAGTGTGAATGGTTGTCTGTCTCTATGTGTTGGCCCTGTGATGGACTGGTGACACGTCCAGGGTGAACCCCGCCTCTTGTCCAAAGGCTGCTGGGCTAGGCTCCACCCCCACACACAAACCTTGACATATAATCAGTGGAGAAAAGGAAATTGATCAACACACATGACTGAATCTGTTTTGAGAACTGAACTGGATATAAACTCTGAGAATTCAGAGTAAGGACCAGGAAGGTGGGACACAATAATAGATAGGAGGAAATGTGGAGTCTGGATTCTTTTCTAGAATGTGACGGCAATGACAGTCCTGCCAAGTGACATCACTGACATGAATGGATGACTTCAGTCACATGACTGGATGACTTCAGTCACATGACTGGATGACAGTGTAGATTCCAATGTAGAGGTTGGGGAAATAGTCTCTGAGAATCCAGCTTGAACCAACGCCCTCCTTGTTCTTCAAAAACCCAAACAGCGACCATCAGTCTCCCTCCAATCCTGTACTTGGGTTCAATGTTGCTGTTCCATTTTGCAGCAGTAGGTGTCGCTGTGATACCAGGTTCAGTTCAAGAGTCCCAACTCCAGCTCATGTTGGTGACCTCAGTGGCAGGGTAAAATGATGCTTCAGTGGATCATGTGGATCAACTCATGTCTGTCCTCACTGCTCCACAGGTCTGTCAAATGTTCTGTAAAATAGTTTGAGCACAGCAGAGATGCTAGATTAGGAGATGATGGGAGTTGTTGCAGATACCAGTGTCCAAAGTCCAGCTTGAACCCAGTTTGTGCACTTATTTGTCAAGCGAGCATAGATTCTTTTCACTGCCAAGCTAAAGTGACTTCTGTCAACAAAGGTAAACATAAAAAAGGATATTTCTACTGTCAGTTCAAGATTTTTATCAAACTCCTTTTTCATAGCTTCAACCTTCCTCTTGTGTTAGCTTTCTGTTCCCATCTCTGATGTTAACAGGTCAGTTTTGACCCACGTCTTCAATCAGCTGTCAAATAAACTAAAAACAATTTTCGATCATCCAAGTTGTTTCCCATCTCTTGGTTACCTTGTTAGGCTTCCTTATCCATGGAAATATTGATTGGAATATTTTGTTGTGGGCCTCTGGACCTTTTTTTAGTCAGTAAAACCTCGATTTCAGTTAAAAAAATGATCAAATGAACCTCAAGAAAATCATAGAAATAAACAAAAGGTTGTTGTGTTTCCTGACCATTACTGAGGGGTGTTAGAACACATCTCTGACATGGATTGGTTTGATTTATTATTCATTTTAATATTATTAACTATTGTAACATCCATGGTGTTATGGGTCAGTTTCGACCCTCATATATTTACCTCAAGAAAAAGGCAAAAAAGTCTCTTTTTTTCAGCAATAGAACTTTAATACAAACACAAAATAAAAAGCAGAAATGGAGTGACTGCAGGAACAGGAGCTCCATGGAGCTCAAAGGAGTGATCACTCTCAACTTTGAGCAGTCCTGTTCAGAGTTTTCCAACAGGGCTTTGAGAGACCAAGAGTTCCCCAGAGCTGCAAGGAGGAACAAGAAGGAGACTTGGAAAAAGAAGGGAGGGAAACCTGTTGATGTGTTATGAACTTAAGTCACATAAAGTTCTCCATTTATTGAGTTTGTATTTTAAAAGTTCATTGTGCAGTTCAGTGTTGAACAATAAAGAATGTGTTTATTGGTGATAAAGCATTTCAAGCTTTAAGTAGGAGGAATTGCTTTCTTGATCACCCCTTGACTGAAAACACCTACAAAATAAAACACACCACTGCTGTGGGCACCCACCTCATGGGAGTCAGGCCCCTGGTGGTCATGGCCCCCAGGAGCCGTGGTGGGCGTCCCTGATTTTCATTTCTAAAAGGTGGCAACCTGACAGCAAACAAACCCATCCTCTGAACCAGGAGTCTCAGTTGAGGCTGCATCTGAAACCAAAGACTTTGTATGAATAACTGTCAACCCACATTCTTTGTCTGGACTGAAAGTTAATTAGTTAACAGTTAGCTAAGCTACCTGTGGTCAACTACTGATTTAAAAAAGGTCCAGAGGCCCACAACAAAATTTTCAAATCATCCAGTCATGTGACTGAAGTCATCCTGTCACGTGACTGAAGCCATCCAGTCATGTGACTGAAGTCATCCAGTCATGTCAGTGATGTCACTTGGCAGGACTGTCATTGCCGTCACATTCTAGAAAAGAACCCAGACTCCACATGTGGCTCCCATGATAACTGATGGACCTCTGGTTGGAGGCTGGACGATGATGTTTGGACTTGAAGGAAAACTCCTCTTCCAAATTCCATTGTGTTCAAATTTAAAGTCCCACAATAAGAAGTAGCTGAATCTGACAGGTGAAGGTTTGGAACTACAAGATGGTTGATGTTTACTTGACTTGATGCTCTGACTGTCAGGGTGGATGACAGCTTCTTTCTGCTGCTGCATCTGAGTGGCTATGATTGGAGGTTTTACCTCCCAAGGTTGTCTGGTTCCAGGGGAAATTTGAAAATTCCAGTCCCCAACCTTGGCTGTTCTGAAACTCTTCTCCTGAATCACTCCTGAGCTGCAGCAAGAAAAAATACCAGTGCCCAACCAGATCAACTTCATGGCTGCTAACAGCCTCAGACACTTGATTTCCATCAATCTGGAGCCAAGAAGGCCCTCACCTGTGGTTCTCCTCCAGGAGGGTCCAGGTTCTGCCATTGTGGCTCCTTGTGCCACTGCCAGAGAGCCTCAGCTGCACACTGCAACATTTCAACAGGAGATTTACATTCCTTCAAATGTCCTGACATCTTATTCCAATGATTCTGTTCTATCTTTATATTTTAAAATCAATCACACAATGAAAGCTGCCACAGCTGGTTTAAGAGAGAGAACACGCTAAGAGATTTGAAACCAGTAAAATATGCTTTTCTGTGTGCAAACTAGTGAGGGGCATGGAAGGATATTTTACCACCAATACAGAACCCAAACTTTAGTCATGTGATGAGATGGCGACTGTGAGGAGTGATTATGAAGTTAATGGACAAAATGTGAATTGAAAGAAAATACATTAAAAAATACTAAATAAACAAATAAATAAAAGAAGGAGCACAAATGACATTTTTCTGCACAAATTTACTGGTATTAGACTGCATTTTTGGTTCATGAGTAGATGAAAGAGTATCACATATACATTATATACATGTGATACATGTACATGGCTTGGACAAAAGCTTAAAGGAATTGTAGAATTATTTAAATGTACCAAGTGGACTGTTTCAGGTTTCTTGAAGATGCTTCAGCTCTCATCCAAGAGGCGTCTTCAGTTTTCTTCACTGATGGGAGGATTTATAGCTCTGTGGGGGTGGGACCTTCTACAGAGGTGATTGACACATGTGAGCTCTGGGTGTCAGAGTTGTTTTGGTCAGGTTGTGAAAGGGAAGTTGACTCAACTGGTATCTGTGTCAGTTAAAAGCCTCACAGTAATTCCATAATGTAGGAGTAGAAACCAGAGTCGCTCACGACGAGGATGGGATTCGAACCCATGCGTGCAGAGCACAATGGATTAGCAGTCCATCGCCTTAACCACTCGGCCACCTCGTCTGCTGACAGCAACCCTGAGCTTTTAAACACCTGAACTCTTTGGAGCCTATTTGTCAGAAATGGACCCAGCAGGAGCCACTGAACACAACTCTGACATAATCAGGCTTCTTCCCAGCAGCATCGTGCTACAGAAGGCAGAATACAGACCATCGACACATCATCAGAGTGAACACCAGCTGATGTTTACAAGTTTAATTCACCTTTTACTACAAAATGACATCCAAGCTCAGATTCTCTTGTCATGATTGAACAAGTACATGTTTAAGAAGATGAGAGTACCAGACTTTTTCATCCAAGGAAACAAGCATCCTATCACTGTCCTATGCAGAGTTTCTTTAAAAGAAAGTGAGACAACCTCAAGATTTTCTTTTTCCTCTTGTTGGATTTTGCCACAGAGAATCAGAGACAATCAAAAGCTTGTTGGACTTTAACGTTGGAGGACTGAACAAGTCATGACATCATCAGTTTTACCTTCACAGGTGCTTCATTTACTTTACTTTCAATTTTACAGAGGTAGAACCTGAAATCAAAGCTGTCCATCAAAAGAAGTGAAAGCTTCCCAGGCTGTGATGTTCTTGTCTACAAACTCTGTCTTGTATGGAGCTTCAATCTTTAATAAAAAGAATAAAAAGAAGATAACATTTGTTGTGATTTGGCGCTTTAAAAATAAAAACTTACGACTGACATGGAAACTGTCTGGGGGGGGGTGGAGCCTCCATCAGGTATGTGTTTGATGTCTGAATTCTGTCTCTGATGTCTGAATTCTGTCTTTGATCTCTGGGTTCTGAGCATTGATCTCCTGCTTCAGTCTTTGATCTCTGACTGATCCTAAACTAATCAAAGGATCACATCAGCATATTGGTCCAGTCTACAGATGGTTATTTTTACCTATTTGAAGCCTTATTTTGTGTTTGATGGACATTTTTAAAATCATGAATGACTTTTTGACTGAACATCCTGGACACTGTGGTGCCTGATGAGGAGACAACTTAGGTACAAAGTTGAAGAGGAGGGTTTTTGGAGAGGGGATATTTTTGCAGTGTTCCAAGTCAATAATAACTGTGGCAAAATGTCATCATTTTTCAAAATGTCCTCAGGAAGATGGTTTGTAATTCTATCTGTCCCTCATCCTCAGCTGCTGCAGCACTTTAAAGAAAACCTTTGACTCGTGGATCTAACAAAGATCAGATGTTGTCTCCTCCAGAACATCAACACTTTAACGTTGTTGGCAGGACTCCAACCTGAGCAGGGAGACCCCAATGGATTTCTAGTCCATCGCCTTCACCACTCGGCCACAACAACCACATTCTCACACACACATTTGTAAAAGATTCACATTTACACAATTCTTTAAAATTGTGTCACAAGCCCATTTGTGTGAGGTCCTATTTTCTCTTTTTCAGCATTCCTTTGTTTCCAGGTCTCTAATAAGTGCAGAATTACAAAGACAAGCAAGCTTGATCCATCCTGGGCAGGTGATAGGAGCCCATTGACCACTGGCCAGAGACCCTGGCACAGACGTTGGGGATGGTGATAGAGAGCATTTCTACAATTATATTCTACATTTATAGAAGTCTACAATCCTACAATTTCATTGAGCAGACGCTTTTGTCCAAAGCCACTTGCATATTTTTTCGGTGAGTTTGGCTCCTGAGCTCAAGACAGTTGTAACTCATAAAGGACAGCTTCAAATGCAGCTGTGAAGCCTCATTGTCAGCTGGGAGGAACGACAGGTGTCTCCCTCTAGTGGCTCCTCACAGCAACACGAGCCTCATTTCATTCACATGCGTCCACCACCTCACTACCAAAGGCCAGTTGGGCCTCCACAGACAGGTGAGTTTCAAGTGTTGGACAAAGGTCTTTAAGATGTTCTTATTAATTCTATAACATCTGAGATTAAAATCTATGGAATTACAACCAACAAGCAGTCAAACACCTGATCAGATGCTCCTTCATGAGGCTGAGAAGAATCAATCTAAACTGGGATGAAGAAAATTAATTGAGAAGAGAAACCTACTGATTGGATGACATGGACCCACCTGATCCATGTCAGCCTTTTTGGAGCAGAAAGAGGTGGATCAGAGGAATCAGTGGATCAAGACTCAGGTGTCAGATGAAGAATGTCTTTATTGACAATGGAGTCAGAGAAATCTTCCAATGTGAGAGAACGTGACAGACCATTTTATACCACAGACAGGCTGTGTGTGTGTGTGTGTGTGTGTGTGTGTGTGTGTGTGTGTGTGTGTGTGTCCTAACTGACTGGAAACTGGATAATAACCAGACTAACTTTTATTATTGACCAAGTCTGGGTGACTCACTTAATTCATAACTGAAGTGATTATTTAATTAATAAACAAAACATTTGTCCAAAAGTCATGATCAAATTCATGTAAAATCTGAGCAACGAGGGTTTGAAAATGTTCAAATGAGCCAAAACAATGTCCTGGGTTCCAACCAGGGACCTTTAGATCCACACCAAACTTCCCTGACCTCATAGAAACTAGAACATTTCAACAAATAAATTCAAATTCAACTCAGCAGCAACTCTAGAACAGTCAGAGCACTTGCTAATTCCCCTGTTAGCTCCACATCAGACAATGCAGGCTCACCTTCACGCTTGGTTGTACGACCGTCACCAGTTGAAGCCTCTCTGGTTCAACAAACTCTGGGGACTCAAGACACAAATCAGCACCGGTGCAGGTCCAGATCCAGATGTTAGCTGATGGGGACAATGGCTTCAGGGAGCTCCAGGTAGCTGGTTTTAACTGGTCCCTCATCTCTGTGAGTAGAAACCATCTGAGGTGGAGGGTGAAGATCTGCTTTGACCTCCTGATCTCCCAGTAAAGCCAGTATAGATGTTGAGCTTGGAGGAGTTGATGGCCTCCTTCATCTTCTTGTTGGAGACTTTTCCTAAACTCAGCACCACCACAGATCAGAGGAAAGTCCACTTGTCAGCTGGACACTGGAGTTTCTAGTGACCTGCAGGATCTTAGTTGTGGTGGCAGCAGGCCTGTTCCAAGAGCTTTGCTCACATTCATGATCAGGCTTCATAATGGTTCTGGACCACTGTGTGATAGGAGCTGATCCTGGAGCAGCAGAAGACAAATATGGAGAAGAAAAGACAAAAGACAGAGAGAAAGGAGGGAGAGAATGACAAAAAGATGGGGAACAAGATGAGGGTGAAAGACAAGCAGAGAGAAAGACAGGGGGACAGGGGGATGGAAGACAGACACACAACCAACAACAGCAGCAATAATAGTTTTGATATTGTCCTGTTATTGATGTTTTCATGTGAAAGTGGCATATTTAAGATAAAAGACACTGTTAGAACAGAAAGATCCATAAAACCCACCAACAAGAGGTGTGTCTGATACAGATGTGGAATTATTGGCTCACACAATGTTGAGGCAACTGGGAAGAAGACAAACAAAAAAGGCTTGTTTGATTCAGACATTCATCAAAAATGGTCCTGTAGAACTGTTCAATGTGTCATGACTTCAGAGGCTCAAATCCTCTCTAAGTTCTCGTGAGAGTGGAAGAGATTATAAAATGAGAGAAGCAGGGCCCTCCCTCAGAGCTGAAATAGCTCAGTTGGGAGAGCGTTAGACTGAAGATCTAAAGGTCCCTGGTCCGATCCCAGGTTTCAGCAGAGGAACAGCATTGACTTTACTTTCCAGTGGAGGAACTGCAGACATGAAGGAGACTAACATCTTGTCCTGTGCATTCTTATGACATTCAAGACATTTTTGGAGCCTCTTGTTGGATTTTGCCACAGAGAATCAGAGCCAATCAAAAGCATGGTGGAGTTGAACATGGAGGATTGAACAAGTCAAGAAAGCAGCAGTTTGACCTTCACAGGTGTTTCTTTTCCTGTCTAAATGCTGAGTAGCTCAGACGGTAGAGCATCAGACTTTTAATCTGAGGGTCCAGGGTTCAGGTCCCTGTTCAGGTGCTGTGGACGTTCCAGTGTTTGACAACATGGTACTGGATGAAGTTTAGTGTTGAAAAAACTGTCATCATCAAAAGTAGAAGTGTTCTCATCTTGCCACTGTGAGACTGTAGCTGCAGGTCAAATGTGAGATAAAAGTGACTAATAATAATTTCATGTGGCATGCAATTAACGGAAGACCACAAATAACACTGGTCAAGTTAATTTTATTTATATTGCACCAAATCACAACAAAAGTTATCTCATGACACTTTACAGGTAGAGCAGGTCCAGTACCAAACTCCTTCAATGAATCTACACCAACAATTCTCCATCAGCAAGCACATCCTGCAACAGCGGCGACAAAAACCTTCCTTTTAACAGGCAGGAACATCGAGCAGATCCAGGCTCAATGGGGACGGCCTTCTGCTTTGACCGGTTGGGGGGAAAGAGAACAGGAACAAAACAGATAATGGAGGAAGACGGATATGTAGAAGGAAAGAGAGGGACAGAAATAAAGAGAGAGAGAGACTGATGGACGGACGGTGATGTGAGTAGGTGGAGCTACGGGTGGCAGCTTGAGCCTCTTCAGCTCTGCAGCCTCCTCCAGTGGCACCCAGATCTGGAAAAAGGGGAGCCTAAAAGGCTCCTGAGAAGGAGACAAGTTAGTAATACCTATGAGTATAATTAATGTACGACACATATAGGAGGAGAGAGAGGAGTAGAGAGAAGCCCAGTGCACTGCATCTGCCATCTGTCTACTTCAAATTACACGCTGCATGACATTCAATTTCAAAGCTGCAGAAAGGCGCTTCAAGAAAAGGTGTGTGAGGGAAGCTCGCTCATGCTGGTCCCCAAAGACTCAAAGCTGCCCTTTCCTCAAAAAGAAACAAAAACGCTAAAAGTACCTGGTATTCCCAGGCGGTCTCCCATCCAAGTACTAATCAGGGCCAACCCTGCTTAGTTTCCGATATCAGACGAGATCGGGTGTGTTCAGAGCGGTATGGCCGTAAGCCCTTGACTCTTACACACATGGGCTCTATATCCATTTCACTCACTTTACAACCTCAGAAAAAAAGTGAAGCGCAACAGCCTCAGAGTCTTTTCACACGCCAAATAGGTGTCCTGTCAATAAAAGAAAAGAATGTTGATGTCATCGAGAGAAAAGTATTGCTTCTGCCATCTGTCTAATTCGAATTAACCACTGCATGACATTCCATTCGAAAGCTGTGGAGGGCGCTTCAAGAAAAGGTGTGTGAGGGAAGCTCGCTCATGCTGGTCCCCAAACACTCAAAGCTGCCCTTTCCTCACAATGAAACAAAAAAGCTTACAGCACCTGGTATTCCCAGGTGCTCTCTCATCCAAGTACTAACCAGGCCCGACGCTGCTTAGCTTCCGAGATCAGACGAGTTCAGAATGGTGTGGACGTAAGTCCCTGACTCTGACACACATGGGCTCTATATCCATTTCACTCACTTTACAACGTCAGAAAAAAAGTGAAGCGCAAAAGCCTCAGGGTCTTTTCACACGCCAAATAGGTGTCCTGTCAATAAAAGAAAAGAATGTTGATGTCATCTAGAGAAAAGTACTGCATCTGCAATCTGTCTACTTCAAATTACACGCTGCATGACATTCAAAATCAAAGCTGCAGAAAGGCGCTTCAAGAAAAGGTGTGTGAGGGAAGCTCGCTCATGCTGGTCCCCAAAGACTCAAAGCTGCCCTTTCCTCACAAAGAAACAAAAAAGTTTACAGCACCTGGTATTCCCAGGCGGTCTCCCATCCAAGTACTAACCAGGACCGACCCTGCTTAGCTTCCAAGATCAGACTAGATCGGGCGTGTTCAGAGTGGTATGGCCGTAAGCCCCTGACTCTGACACACATGGGATCTATATCCACTTCACTCACTTTACAACCTCAGAAAAATGTGAAGCGCAAAAGCCTCAGGGTCTTTTCACACGCCAAATAGGTGTCCTGTCAATAAAAGAAAAGAATGTTGATGTCATCTAGAGAAAAGTACTGCATCTGCCATCTGTCGACTTCAAATTACACGCTGCATGACATTCAATTTCAAAGCTGCAGAAAGGCGCTTCAAGAAAAGGTGTGTGAGGGAAGCTCGCTCATGCTGGTCCCCAAAGACTCAAAGCTGCCCTTTCCTCACAAAGAAACAAAAAAGCTTAAAGTACCTGGTATTCCCAGGCGGTCTCCCATCCAAGTACTAAACAGGCCCGACCCTGCTTAGTTTCCGAGATCAGACGAGATCGGGCGTGTCCAGAGCAGTATGGCCGTAAGCCCTTGCCTCTTACACACATGGGCTCTATATCCATTTCACTCACTTTACAACCTCAGAAAAAAAGTGAAGCGCAACAGCCTCAGGGTCTTTTCACACGCCAAATAGGTGTCCTGTAAATAAAAGAAAAGAATGTTGATGTCATCGAGAGAAAAGTATTGCTTCTGCCATCTGTCTAATTCAAATTAACCACTGCATGACATTCCATTCGAAAGCTGTTGAGGGCGCTTCAAGAAAAGGTGTGTGAGGGAAGCTCGCTCATGCTGGTCCCCAAAGACTCAAAGCTGCCCTTTCCTCAAAAAGAAACAAAAACGCTAAAAGTACCTGGTATTCCCGGGAGGTCTCCCATCCAAGTACTAACCAGGCCCGACGCTGCTTAGCTTCCGAGATCAGACGAGTTCAGAATGGTATGGCCGTAAGTCCCTGACTCTGACACACATGGGCTCTATATCCATTTCACTCACTTTACAACCTCAGAAAAAAAGTGAAGCGCAAAAGCCTCAGGGTCTTTTCACACGCCAAATAGGTGTCCTGTCAATAAAAGAAAAGAATGTTGATGTCATCTAGAGAAAAGTACTGCATCTGCAATCTGTCTACTTCAAATTACACGCTGCATGACATTCAAAATCAAAGCTGCAGAAAGGCGCTTCAAGAAAAGGTGTGTGAGGGAAGCTCGCTCATGCTGGTCCCCAAACACTCAAAGCTGCCCTTTCCTCACAATGAAACAAAAAAGCTTACAGCACCTGGTATTCCCAGGCGGTCTCCCATCCAAGTACAAAACAGGACCGACCCTGCTTAGCTTCCGAGATCAGACGAGATCGGGCGTGTTCAGAGTGGTATGGCCGTAAGCCCTTGACTCTTACACACATGGACTCTATATCCATTTCACTCACTTTACAACCTCAGAAAAATGTGAAGCGCAAAAGCCTCAGGGTCTTTTCACACGCCAAATAGGTGTCCTGTCAACAAAAGAAAAGAATGTTGATGTCATCTAGAGAAAAGTACTGCATCTGCCAACTGTCGACTTCAAATTACACACTGCATGACATTCCATTCGAAAGCTGCGGAGGGCGCTTCAAGAAAAGGTGTGTGAGGGAAGCTCGCTCATGCTGGTCCCCAAAGACTCAAAGCGGCCCTTTCCTCACAATGAAACAAAAAAGCTTACAGCACCTGGTATTCCCAGGCGGTCTCCCATCCAAGTACTAACCAGGCCCGACCCTGCTAAGCTTCCGAGATCAGACGAGATCGGGCGTGTTCAGAGTGGTATGGCCGTAAGCCCTTGACTCTCACACACATGGGCTCTATATCCATTTCACTCACTATACAACCTAAAAAAAAATGTGATGTGCAAAAGCCTCACGGTCTTTTTACACACCAAATAGTTGTCCTGTCAATACAAAGACAAGAATGTTGATGTCATCGAGAGAAAAGTACTGCATCTGCCATCTGTCTACTTCAAATTACACACTGCATGACATTCCATTCGAAAGCTGTGGAGGGCGCTTCAAGAAAAGGTGTGTGAGGGAAGCTCGCTCATGCTGGTCCCCAAACACTCAAAGCTGCCCTTTCCTCACAATGAAACAAAAAAGCTTACAGCACCTGGTATTCCCAGGCAGTCTCCCATCGAAGTACTATCCAGGCCCGACCCCGCTTAGCTTCCGAGATCGGGCGTGTTCAGAGTGGTATGGCCGTAAGCCCTTGACTCTTACACACATGGACTCTATATCCATTTCACTCACTTTACAACCTCAGAAAAATGTGAAGCGCAAAAGCCTCAGGGTCTTTTCACACGCCAAATAGGTGTCCTGTCAATAAAAGAAAAGAATGTTGATGTCATCTAGAGAAAAGTACTGCATCTGCCATCTGTCTACTTCAAATTACACGCTGCATGACATTCAATTTCAAAGCTGCAGAAAGGCGCTTCAAGAAAAGGTGTGTGAGGGAAGCTCGCTCATGCTGGTCCCCAAAGACTCAAAGCGGCCCTTTCCTCACAATGAAACATAAAAGCTTACAGCACCTGGTATTCCCAGGCAGTCTTCCATCCAAGTACTAACCAGGACCGACCCTGCTAAGCTTCCGAGATCAGACGAGATCAGGCGTGTTCAGAGTGGTATGGCCGTAAGCCCTTGCCTTTCAGACAGATGGGCTCTATATCCATTTCACTCACTTTACAAACTCAAAAAAAATGTGATGTGCAACAGCCTCACGGTCATTTTACACACCAAATAGTTGTCCTGTCAATACAAAGAAAAGAATGTTGATGTCATCGAGAGAAAAGTACTGCATCTGCAATCTGTCTACTTCAAATTACACACTGCATGACATTCCATTCGAAAGCTGTGGAGGGCGCTTCAAGAAAAGGTGTGTGAGGGAAGCTCGCTCATGCTGGTCCCCAAACACTCAAAGCTGCACTTTCCTCACAATGAAACAAAAAAGCTTACAGCACCTGGTATTCCCAGGCGGTCTCCCACCCAAGTACTAACCAGGCCCGACCCTGCTTAGCTTCCGAGATCAGACGAGATCGGGCGTGTCCAGAGTGGTATGGCCGTAAGCCCTTGACTCTTACACACATGGGCTCTATATCCATTTCACTCACTTTACAACCTCAGAAAAAAAGTGAAGCGCAACAGCGTCAGGGTCTTTTCACACGCCAAATAGGTGTCCTGTCAAAAAAAGAAAAGAATGTTGATGTCATCTAGAGAAAAGTACTGCATCTGCCATCTGTCTACTTCAAATTACACGCTTCATGACATTCAATTTCAAAGCTGCAGAAAGGCGCTTCAAGAAAAGGTGTGTGAGGGAAGCTCGCTCATGCTGGTCCCCAAAGACTCAAAGCTGCCCTTTCCTCACAAAGAAACAAAAAAGCTTACAGAACCTGATATTCCCAGGCGTTCTTCCATCCAAGTACTAACCAGGCCCGACCCTGCTTAGCTTCCGAGATCAGACGAGATCGGGCGTGTTCAGAGTGGTATGGCTGTAAGCCCTTGACTCTGACACACATGGGCTCTATATCCATTTCACACACTTTACAACCTCAGAAAAAAAGTGATGCGCAATAGCCTCAGGGTCTTTTCACACGCCAAATCGGTGTCCTGTCAATAAAAGAAAAGAATGTTGATGTCATCTAGAGAAAAGTACTGCATCTGCCATCTGTCTACTTCAAATTAACCACTGCATGACATTCCATTCCAAAGCTGTGGAGGGCGCTTCAAGAAAAGGTGTGTGAGGGAAGCTCGCTCATGCTGGTCCCCAAAGACTCAAAGCTGCCCTTTCCTCACAAAGAAATAAAAAAGCTTACAGCACCTGGTATTCCCAGGCGGTCTTCCATCCAAGTACAAACCAGGCCCGACCCTGCTTAGCTTCCGAGATCAGACGAGATCGGGCGTGTTCAGAGTGGTATGGCCGTAAGCCCTTGACTCTGACACACATGGGCTCTATATCCATTTCACACAATTTACAACCTCAGAAAAAAAGTGATGCGCAACAGCCTCAGGGTCTTTTCACACGCCAAATCGGTGTCCTGTCAATAAAAGAAAAGAATGTTGATGTCATCGAGAGAAAAGTACTGCATCTGCCATCTGTCTTCTTCAAATTAACCACTGCATGAAATTCCATTCCAAAGCTGCAGAGGGCGCTTCAAGAAAAGGTGTGTGAGGGAAGCTCGCTCATGCTGGTCCCCAAAGACTCAAAGCGGCCCTTTCCTCACAATGAAACAAAAAAGCTTACAGCACCTGGTATTCCCAGGCGGTCTTCCATCCAAGTACTAACCAGGCCCGACCCTGCTAAGCTTCCGAGATCAGACGAGATCGGGCGTGTTCAGAGTGGTATGGCCGTAAGCCCTTGACTCTCACACACATGGGCTCTATATCCATTTCACTCACTTTACAACCTCAAAAAAAATGTGATGTGCAACAGCCTCACGGTCTTTTCACACACCAAATAGTTGTCCTGTCAATACAAAGAAAAGAATGTTGATGTCATCTAGAGAAAAGTACTGCATCTGCAATCTGTCTACTTCAAATTACACACTGCATGACATTCCATTCGAAAGCTGTGGAGGGCGCTTCAAGAAAAGGTGTGTGAGGGAAGCTCGCTCATGCTGGTCCCCAAACACTCAAAGCTGCCCTTTCCTCACAATGAAACAAAAAAGCTTACAGCACCTGGTATTCCCAGGCGGTCTCCCATCCAAGTACTAACCAGGCCCGACCCTGCTTAGCTTCCGAGATCAGACGAGATCGGGCGTGTTCAGAGTGGTATGGCCGTAAGCCCTTGACTCTGACACACATGGGCTCTATATCCATTTCACACACTTTACAACCTCAGAAAAAAAGTGATGCGCAACAGCCTCAGGGTCTTTTCACACGCCAAATCGGTGTCCTGTCAATAAAAGAAAAGAATGTTGATGTCATCGAGAGAAAAGTACTGCATCTGCAATCTGTCGACTTCAAATTACACACTGCATGACATTCCATTCGAAAGCTGTGGAGGGCGCTTCAAGAAAAGGTGTGTGAGGGAAGCTCGCTCATGCTGGTCCCCAAACACTCAAAGCTGCCCTTTCCTCACAATGAAACAAAAAAGCTTACAGCACCTGGTATTCCCAGGCGGTCTCCCATCCAAGTACTAACCAGGCCCGACCCTGCTTAGCTTCCGAGATCAGACGAGATCGGGCGTGTTCAGAGTGGTATGGCCGTAAGCCCTTGACTCTTACACACATGGGCTCTATATCCATTTCACTCACTTTACAACCTCAGAAAAAAAGTGAAGCGCAACAGCCTCAGGGTCTTTTCACACGCCAAATAGGTGTCCTGTCAATAAAAGAAAAGAATGTTGATGTCATCTAGAGAAAAGTACTGCATCTGCCATCTGTCTACTTCAAATTAACCACTGCATGACATTCCATTCCAAAGCTGTGGAGGGCGCTTCAAGAAAAGGTGTGTGAGGGAAGCTCGCTCATGCTGGTCCCCAAACACTCAAAGCTGCCCTTTCCTCACAATTAAACAAAAAAGCTTCCAGCACCTGGTATTCCCAGGCGGTCTCCCATCCATGTACTAACCAGGCCCAACCCTGCTTAGCTTCCGAGATCAGACGAGATCGAGCGTGTTCAGAGTGGTATGGCCGTAAGCTCTTGACTCTCACACACATGGGCTCTATATCCATTTCACACAATTTACAACCTCAGAAAAAAAGTGAAGCGCAACAGCCTCAGGGTCTTTTCACACGCCAAATACGTGTCCTGTCAAAAAAACAAAAGAATGTTGATGTCATCGAGAGAAAAGTACTGCATCTGCCATTTGTCTTCTTCAAATTAACCACTGCATGAAATTCCATTCCAAAGCTGCAGAGGGCCCTTCAAGAAAAGGTGTGTGAGGGAAGCTCGCTCATGCTGGTCCCCAAACACTCAAAGCGGCCCTTTCCTCACAATGAAACAAAAAAGCTTACAGCACCTGGTATTCCCAGGCGGTCTTCCATCCAAGTACTAACCAGGCCCGACCTTGCTAAGCTTCCGAGATCAGACGAGATCGGGCGTGTTCAGAGTGGTATGGCCGTAAGCCCTTGACTCTCACACACATGGGCTCTATATCCATTTCACTCACTTTACAACCTCAAAAAAAATGTGATGTGCAACAGCCTCACAGTCTTTTTACACACCAAATAGTTGTCCTGTCAATACAAAGAAAAGAATGTTGATGTCATCTAGAGAAAAGTACTGCATCTGCAATCTGTCTACTTCAAATTACACACTGCATGACATTCCATTCGAAAGCTGTGGAGGGCGCTTCAAGAAAAGGTGTGTGAGGGAAGCTCGCTCATGCTGGTCCCCAAACACTCAAAGCTGCCCTTTCCTCACAATGAAAAAAAAAAGCTTACAGCACCTGGTATTCCCAGGCGGTCTCCCATCCAAGTACTAAAAAGGCCCGACCCTGCTTAGCTTCCGAGATCAGACGAGATCGGGCGTGTTCAGAGTGGTATGGCCGTAAGCCCTTGACTCTCACACACATGGGCTCTATATCCATTTCACTCACTTTACAACCTCAGAAAAAAAGTGAAGCGCAACAGCCTCAGGGTCTTTTCACACGCCAAATCGGTGTCATGTCAATAAAACAAAAGAATGTTGATGTCATCGAGAGAAAAGTACTGCATCTGCCATTTGTCTTCTTCAAATTAACCACTGCATGAAATTCCATTCCAAAGCTGCAGAGGGCCCTTCAAGAAAAGGTGTGTGAGGGAAGCTCGCTCATGCTGGTCCCCAAACACTCAAAGCGGCCCTTTCCTCACAATGAAACAAAAAAGCTTACAGCACCTGGTATTCCCAGGCGGTCTTCCATCCAAGTACTAACCAGGCCCGACCCTGCTAAGCTTCCGAGATCAGACGAGATCGGGCGTGTTCAGAGTGGTATGGCCGTAAGCCCTTGACTCTCACACACATGGGCTCTATATCCATTTCACTCACTTTACAACCTCAAAAAAAATGTGATGTGCAACAGCCTCACAGTCTTTTTACACACCAAATAGTTGTCCTGTCAATACAAAGAAAAGAATGTTGATGTCATCTAGAGAAAAGTACTGCATCTGCAATCTGTCTACTTCAAATTACACACTGCATGACATTCCATTCGAAAGCTGTGGAGGGCGCTTCAAGAAAAGGTGTGTGAGGGAAGCTCGCTCATGCTGGTCCCCAAACACTCAAAGCTGCCCTTTCCTCACAATGAAACAAAAAAGCATACAGCACCTGGTATTCCCAGGCGGTCTTCCATCCAAGTACTAACCAGACCCGACCCTGCTTAGCTTCCGAGATCAGACGAGATCGGGCGTGTTCAGAGTGGTATGGCCGTAAGCCCTTGACTCTGACACACATGGGCTCTATATCCATTTCACACAATTTACAACCTCAGAAAAAAAGTGATGCGCAACAGCCTCAGGGTCTTTTCACACGCCAAATCGGTGTCCTGTCAATAAAAGAAAAGAATGTTGATGTCATCGAGAGAAAAGTACTGCATCTGCCATCTGTCTTCTTCAAATTAACCACTGCATGAAATTCCATTCCAAAGCTGCAGAGGGCGCTTCAAGAAAAGGTGTGTGAGGGAAGCTCGCTCATGCTGGTCCCCAAACACTCAAAGCGGCCCTTTCCTCACAATGAAACAAAAAAGCTTACAGCACCTGGTATTCCCAGGCGGTCTTCCATCCAAGTACTAACCAGGCCCGACCTTGCTAAGCTTCCGAGATCAGACGAGATCGGGCGTGTTCAGAGTGGTATGGCCGTAAGCCCTTGACTCTGACACACATGGGCTCTATATCCATTTCACTCACTTTACAACCTCAAAAAAAATGTGATGTGCAACAGCCTCACAGTCTTTTTACACACCAAATAGTTGTCCTGTCAATACAAAGAAAAGAATGTTGATGTCATCTAGAGAAAAGTACTGCATCTGCAATCTGTCTACTTCAAATTACACACTGCATGACATTCCATTCGAAAGCTGTGGAGGGCGCTTCAAGAAAAGGTGTGTGAGGGAAGCTCGCTCATGCTGGTCCCCAAACACTCAAAGCTGCCCTTTCCTCACAATGAAACAAAAAAGCTTACAGCACCTGGTATTCCCAGGCGGTCTCCCATCCAAGTACTAACCAGGCCCGACCCTGCTTAGCTTCCGAGACCAGACGAGATCGGGCGTGTTCAGAGTGGTATGGCCGTAAGCCCTTGACTCTTACACACATGGGCTCTATATCCATTTCACTCACTTTACAACCTCAGAAAAAAAGTGAAGCGCAACAGCCTCAGGGTCTTTTCACACGCCAAATAGGTGTCCTGTCAATAAAAGAAAAGAATGTTGATGTCATCGAGAGAAAAGTACTGCATCTGCCATCTGTCTTCTTCAAATTAACCACTGCATGAAATTCCATTCCAAAGCTGCAGAGGGCGCTTCAAGAAAAGGTGTGTGAGGGAAGCTCGCTCATGCTGGTCCCCAAAGACTCAAAGCGGCCCTTTCCTCACAATGAAACAAAAAAGCTTACAGCACCTGGTATTCCCAGGCGGTCTTCCATCCAAGTACTAACCAGGCCCGACCTTGCTAAGCTTCCGAGATCAGACGAGATCGGGCGTGTTCAGAGTGGTATGGCCGTAAGCCCTTGACTCTGACACACATGGGCTCTATATCCATTTCACTCACTTTACAACCTCAAAAAAAATGTGATGTGCAACAGCCTCACAGTCTTTTTACACACCAAATAGTTGTCCTGTCAATACAAAGAAAAGAATGTTGATGTCATCTAGAGAAAAGTACTGCATCTGCAATCTGTCTACTTCAAATTACACACTGCATGACATTCCATTCGAAAGCTGTGGAGGGCGCTTCAAGAAAAGGTGTGTGAGGGAAGCTCGCTCATGCTGGTCCCCAAACACTCAAAGCTGCCCTTTCCTCACAATGAAACAAAAAAGCTTACAGCACCTGGTATTCCCAGGCGGTCTCCCATCCAAGTACTAACCAGGCCCGACCCTGCTTAGCTTCCGAGATCAGACGAGATCGGGCGTGTTCAGAGTGGTATGGCCGTAAGCCCTTGACTCTTACACACATGGGCTCTATATCCATTTCACTCACTTTACAACCTCAGAAAAAAAGTGAAGCGCAACAGCCTCAGGGTCTTTTCACACGCCAAATAGGTGTCCTGTCAATAAAAGAAAAGAATGTTGATGTCATCTAGAGAAAAGTACTGCATCTGCCATCTTTCTACTTCAAATTAACCACTGCATGACATTCCATTCCAAAGCTGTGGAGTGCGCTTCAAGAAAAGGTGTGTGAGGGAAGCTCGCTCATGCTGGTCCCAAAACACTCAAAGCTGCCCTTTCCTCACAATGAAACAAAAAAGCTTACAGCACCTGGTATTCCCAGGCGGTCTTCCATCCAAGTACTAACCAGGCCCGACCCTGCTAAGCTTCCGAGATCAGACGAGATCGGGCGTGTTCAGAGTGGTATGGCCGTAAGCCCTTGACTGACACACATGGGCTCTATATCCATTTCACTCACTTTACAACCTCAAAAAAAATGTGATGTGCAACAGCCTCACAGTCTTTTTACACACCAAATAGTTGTCCTGTCAATACAAAGAAAAGAATGTTGATGTCATCTAGAGAAAAGTACTGCATCTGCAATCTGTCTACTTCAAATTACACACTGCATGACATTCCATTCGAAAGCTGTGGAGGGCGCTTCAAGAAAAGGTGTGTGAGGGAAGCTCGCTCATGCTGGTCCCCAAACACTCAAAGCTGCCCTTTCCTCACAATGAAAAAAAAAAGCTTACAGCACCTGGTATTCCCAGGCGGTCTCCCATCCAAGTACTAACCAGGCCCGACCCTGCTTAGCTTCCGAGATCAGACGAGATCGGGCGTGTTCAGAGTGGTATGGCCGTAAGCCCTTGACTCTTACACACATGGGCTCTATATCCATTTCACTCACTTTACAACCTCAGAAAAAAAGTGAAGCGCAACAGCTTCAGGGTCTTTTCACACGCCAAATAGGTGTCCTGTCAATAAAAGAAAAGAATGTTGATGTCATCTAGAGAAAAGTACTGCATCTGCCATCTGTCTACTTCAAATTAACCACTGCATGACATTCCATTCCAAAGCTGTGGAGGGCGCTTCAAGAAAAGGTGTGTGAGGGAAGCTCGCTCATGCTGGTCCCCAAACATTCAAAGCTGCCCTTTCCTCACAATGAAACAAAAAAGCTTACAGCACCTGGTATTCCCAGGCGGTCTCCCATCCAAGTACTAACCAGTCCCAACCCTGCTTAGCTTCCGAGATCAGACGAGATCGGGCGTGTTCAGAGTGGTATGGCCGTAAGCTCTTGACTCTCACACACATGGGCTCTATATCCATTTCACACAATTTACAACCTCAGAAAAAAAGTGATGCGCAACAGCCTCAGGGTCTTTTCACACGCCAAATACGTGTCTTGTCAAAAAAACAAAAGAATGTTGATGTCATCGAGAGAAAAGTACTGCATCTGCCATCTGTCTTCTTCAAATTAACCACTGCATGAAATTCCATTCCAAAGCTGCAGAGGGCCCTTCAAGAAAAGGTGTGTGAGGGAAGCTCGCTCATGCTGGTCCCCAAAGTCTCAAAGCGGCCCTTTCCTCACAATGAAACAAAAAGGCTTACAGTACCTGGTATTCCCAGGCGGTCTTCCATCCAAGTACTAACCAGGCCCGACCATGCTAGGCTTCCGAGATCAGACGAGATCGGGCGTGTTCAGAGTGGTATGGCCGTAAGCCCTTGACTCTCACACACATGGGCTCTATATCCATTTCACTCACTTTACAACCTCAAAAAAAATGTGATGTGCAACAGCCTCACAGTCTTTTTACACACCAAATAGTTGTCCTGTCAATACAAAGAAAAGAATGTTGATGTCATCTAGAGAAAAGTACTGCATCTGCAATCTGTCTACTTCAAATTACACACTGCATGACATTCCATTCGAAAGCTGTGGAGGGCGCTTCAAGAAAAGGTGTGTGAGGGAAGCTCGCTCATGCTGGTCCCCAAACACTCAAAGCTGCCCTTTCCTCACAATGAAACAAAAAAGCTTACAGCACCTGGTATTCCCAGGCGGTCTCCCATCCAAGTACTAACCAGGCCCGACCCTGCTTAGCTTCCGAGATCAGACGAGATCGGGCGTGTTCAGAGTGGTATGGCCGTAAGCCCTTGACTCTTACACACATGGGCTCTATATCCATTTCACTCACTTTACAACCTCAGAAAAAAAGTGAAGCGCAACAGCCTCAGGGTCTTTTCACACGCCAAATAGGTGTCCTGTCAATAAAAGAAAAGAATGTTGATGTCATCGAGAGAAAAGTACTGCATCTGCCATCTGTCTACTTCAAATTACACACTGCATGACATTCCATTCGAAAGCTGTGGAGGGCGCTTCAAGAAAAGGTGTGTGAGGGAAGCTCGCTCATGCTGGTCCCCAAACACTCAAAGCTGCCCTTTCCTCACAATGAAACAAAAAAGCTTACAGCACCTGGCATTCCCAGGCGGTCTTCCATCCAAGTACTAACCAGGCCCGACCCTGCTTAGCTTCTGAGATCAGACGAGATCGGGCGTGTTAAGAGTGGTATGGCCATAAGCCTTTGACTCTGACACATATGGGCTCTATATCCATTTCACACAATTTACAACCTCAGAAAAAAAGTGATGCGCAACAGCCTCAGGGTCTTTTCACACGCCAAATACGTGTCCTGTCAATAAAAGAAAAGAATGTTGATGTCATCGAGAGAAAAGTACTGCATCTGCCATCTGTCTTCTTCAAATTAACCACTGCATGAAATTCCATTCCAAAGCTGCAGAGGGCGCTTCAAGAAAAGGTGTGTGAGGGAAGCTCGCTCATGCTGGTCCCCAAAGACTCAAAGCGGCCCTTTCCTCACAATGAAACAAAAAAGCTTACAGCACCTGGTATTCCCAGGCGGTCTCCCATCCAAGTACTAACCAGGCCCGACCCTGCTAAGCTTCCGAGATCAGACGAGATCGGGCGTGTTCAGAGTGGTATGGCCGTAAGCCCTTGACTCTCACACACATGGGCTCTATATCCATTTCACTCACTTTACAACCTCAAAAAAAATGTGATGTGCAACAGCCTCACAGTCTTTTTACACACCAAATAGTTGTCCTGTCAATACAAAGAAAAGAATGTTGATGTCATCTAGAGAAAAGTACTGCATCTGCAATCTGTCTACTTCAAATTACACACTGCATGACATTCCATTCGAAAGCTGTGGAGGGCGCTTCAAGAAAAGGTGTGTGAGGGAAGCTCGCTCATGCTGGTCCCCAAACACTCAAAGCTGCCCTTTCCTCACAATGAAACAAAAAAGCTTACAGCACCTGGTATTCCCAGGCGGTCTCCCATCGAAGTACTAACCAGGCCCGACCCTGCTTAGCTTCCGAGATCAGACGAGATCGGGCGTGTTCAGAGTGGTATGGCCGTAAGCCCTTGACTCTTACACACATGGGCTCTATATCCATTTCACTCACTTTACAACCTCAGAAAAAAAGTGAAGCGCAACAGCCTCAGGGTCTTTTCACACGCCAAATAGGTGTCCTGTCAATAAAAGAAAAGAATGTTGATGTCATCGAGAGAAAAGTACTGCATCTGCCATCTGTCTACTTCAAATTAACCACTGCATGACATTCCATTCCAAAGCTGTGGAGGGCGCTTCAAGAAAAGGTGTGTGAGGGAAGCTCGCTCATGCTGGTCCCAAAACACTCAAAGCTGCCCTTTCCTCACAATGAAACAAAAAAGCTTACAGCACCTGGTATTCCTAGGCGGTCTCCCATCCAAGTACTAACCAGGCCCAACCCTGCTTAGCTTCCGAGATCAGACGAGATCGGGCGTGTTCAGAGTGGTATGGCCGTAAGCTCTTGACTCTCACACACATGGGCTCTATATCCATTTCACACACTTTACAACCTCAGAAAAAAAGTGATGCGCAACAGCCTCAGGGTCTTTTCACACGCTAAATCGGTGTCCTGTCAATAAAACAAAAGAATGTTGATGTCATCGAGAGAAAAGTACTGCATCTGCCATCTGTCTTCTTCAAATTACACACTGCATGATATTCCATTCGAAAGCTGCGGAGGGCGCTTCAAGAAAAGGTGTGTGAGGGAAGCTCGCTCATGCTGGTCCCCAAAGACTCAAAGCGGCCCTTTCCTCACAATGAAACAAAAAAGCTTACAGCACCTGGTATTCCCAGGCGGCCTTCCATCCAAGTACTAACCAGGCCCGACCCTGCTAAGCTTCCGAGATCAGACGAGATCGGGCGTGTTCAGAGGGGTATGGCCGTAAGCCCTTGACTCTCACACACATGGGCTCTATATCCATTTCACTCACTTTACAACCTCAAAAAAAATGTGATGTGCAAAAGCCTCACGGTCTTTTTACACACCAAATAGTTGTCCTGTCAATACAAAGAAAAAAATGTTGATGTCATCTAGAGAAAAGTACTGCATCTGCAATCTGTCTACTTCAAATTACACACTGCATGACATTCCATTCGAAAGCTGTGGAGGACGCTTCAAGAAAAGGTGTGTGAGGGAAGCTCGCTCATGCTGGTCCCCAAACACTCAAAGCTGCCCTTTCCTCACAATGAAACAAAAAAGCTTACAGCACCTGGTATTCCCAGGCGGTCTCCCATCCAAGTACTAACCAGGCCCAACCCTGCTTAGCTTCCAAGATCAGACGAGCTCGGGCGTGTTCAGAGTGGTATGGCCGTAAGCCCTTGACTCTTACACACATGGGCTCTATATCCATTTCACTCACTTTACAACCTCAGAAAAAAAGTGAAGCGCAACAGCCTCAGGGTCTTTTCACACGCCAAATAGGTGTCCTGTCAATAAAAGAAAAGAATGTTGATGTCATCTAGAGAAAAGTACTGCATCTGCCATCTGTCTACTTCAAATTAACCACTGCATGACATTCCATTCCAAAGCTGTGGAGTGCGCTTCAAGAAAAGGTGTGTGAGGGAAGCTCGCTCATGCTGGTCCCCAAAGTCTCAAAGCGGCCCTTTCCTCACAATGAAACAAAAAAGCTTACAGCACCTGGTATTCCCAGGCGGTCTTCCATCCAAGTACTAACCAGGCCCGACCCTGCTAAGCTTCCGAGATCAGACGAGATCGGGCGTGTTCAGAGTGGTATGGCCGTAAGCCCTTGACTCTCACACACATGGGCTCTATATCCATTTCACTCACTTTACAACCTCAAAAAAAATGTGATGTGCAACAGCCTCACAGTCTTTTTACACACCAAATAGTTGTCCTGTCAATACAAAGAAAAGAATGTTGATGTCATCTAGAGAAAAGTACTGCATCTGCAATCTGTCTACTTCAAATTACACACTGCATGACATTCCATTCGAAAGCTGTGGAGGGCGCTTCAAGAAAAGGTGTGTGAGGGAAGCTCGCTCATGCTGGTCCCCAAACACTCAAAGCTGCCCTTTCCTCACAATGAAACAAAAAAGCTTACAGCACCTGGTATTCCCAGGCGGTCTCCCATCCAAGTACTAACCAGGCCCAACCCTGCTTAGCTTCCGAGATCTGACGAGATCGGGCGTGTTCAGAGTGGTATGGCCGTAAGCACTTGACTCTTACACACATGGGCTCTATATCCATTTCACTCACTTTACAACCTCAGAAAAAAAGTGAAGCGCAACAGCCTCAGGGTCTTTTCACACGCCAAATAGGTGTCCTGTCAATAAAAGAAAAGAATGTTGATGTCATCGAGAGAAAAGTACTGCATCTGCCATCTATCTACTTCAAATTAACCACTGCATGACATTCCATTCCAAAGCTGTGGAGGGCGCTTCAAGAAAAGGTGTGTGAGGGAAGCTCGCTCATGCTAGTCCCAAAACACTCAAAGCTGCCCTTTCCTCACAATGAAACAAAAAAGCTTACAGCACCTGGTATTCCTAGGCGGTCTCCCATCCAAGTACTAACCAGGCCCAACCCTGCTTAGCTTCCGAGATCAGACGAGATCGGGCGTGTTCAGAGTGGTATGGCCGTAAGCTCTTGACTCTCACACACATGGGCTCTATATCCATTTCACACACTTTACAACCTCAGAAAAAAAGTGATGCGCAACAGCCTCAGGGTCTTTTCACACGCTAAATCGGTGTCCTGTCAATAAAACAAAAGAATGTTGATGTCATCGAGAGAAAAGTACTGCATCTGCCATCTGTCTTCTTCAAATTACACACTGCATGATATTCCATTCGAAAGCTGCGGAGGGCGCTTCAAGAAAAGGTGTGTGAGGGAAGCTCGCTCATGCTGGTCCCCAAAGACTCAAAGCGGCCCTTTCCTCACAATGAAACAAAAAAGCTTACAGCACCTGGTATTCCCAGGCGGCCTTCCATCCAAGTACTAACCAGGCCCGACCCTGCTAAGCTTCCGAGATCAGACGAGATCGGGCGTGTTCAGAGGGGTATGGCCGTAAGCCCTTGACTCTCACACACATGGGCTCTATATCCATTTCACTCACTTTACAACCTCAAAAAAAATGTGATGTGCAAAAGCCTCACGGTCTTTTTACACACCAAATAGTTGTCCTGTCAATACAAAGAAAAAAATGTTGATGTCATCTAGAGAAAAGTACTGCATCTGCAATCTGTCTACTTCAAATTACACACTGCATGACATTCCATTCGAAAGCTGTGGAGGACGCTTCAAGAAAAGGTGTGTGAGGGAAGCTCGCTCATGCTGGTCCCCAAACACTCAAAGCTGCCCTTTCCTCACAATGAAACAAAAAAGCTTACAGCACCTGGTATTCCCAGGCGGTCTCCCATCCAAGTACTAACCAGGCCCGACCCTGCTTAGCTTCCAAGATCAGACGAGCTCGGGCGTGTTCAGAGTGGTATGGCCGTAAGCCCTTGACTCTTACACACATGGGCTCTATATCCATTTCACTCACTTTACAACCTCAGAAAAAAAGTGAAGCGCAACAGCCTCAGGGTCTTTTCACACGCCAAATAGGTGTCCTGTCAATAAAAGAAAAGAATGTTGATGTCATCTAGAGAAAAGTACTGCATCTGCCATCTGTCTACTTCAAATTAACCACTGCATGACATTCCATTCCAAAGCTGTGGAGTGCGCTTCAAGAAAAGGTGTGTGAGGGAAGCTCGCTCATGCTGGTCCCCAAAGTCTCAAAGCGGCCCTTTCCTCACAATGAAACAAAAAAGCTTACAGCACCTGGTATTCCCAGGCGGTCTTCCATCCAAGTACTAACCAGGCCCGACCCTGCTAAGCTTCCGAGATCAGACGAGATCGGGCGTGTTCAGAGTGGTATGGCCGTAAGCCCTTGACTCTCACACACATGGGCTCTATATCCATTTCACTCACTTTACAACCTCAAAAAAAATGTGATGTGCAACAGCCTCACAGTCTTTTTACACACCAAATAGTTGTCCTGTCAATACAAAGAAAAGAATGTTGATGTCATCTAGAGAAAAGTACTGCATCTGCAATCTGTCTACTTCAAATTACACACTGCATGACATTCCATTCGAAAGCTGTGGAGGGCGCTTCAAGAAAAGGTGTGTGAGGGAAGCTCGCTCATGCTGGTCCCCAAACACTCAAAGCTGCCCTTTCCTCACAATGAAACAAAAAAGCTTACAGCACCTGGCATTCCCAGGCGGTCTCCCATCCAAGTACTAACCAGGCCCAACCCTGCTTAGCTTCCGAGATCAGGCGTGTTCAGAGTGGTATGGCCGTAAGCCCTTGACTCTCACACACATGGGCTCTATATCCATTTCACACACTTTACAACCTCAGAAAAAAAGTGAAGCGCAACAGCCTCAGGGTCTTTTCACACGCCAAATAGGTGTCCTGTCAATAAAAGAAAAGAATGTTAATGTCATCTAGAGAAAAGTACTGCATCTGCCATCTGTCTACTTCAAATTAACCACTGCATGACATTCCATTCCAAAGCTGTGGAGGGCGCTTCAAGAAAAGGTGTGTGAGGGAAGCTCGCTCATGCTGGTCCCAAAACACTCAAAGCTGCCCTTTCCTCACAATGAAACAAAAAAGCTTACAGCACCTGGTATTCCCAGGCGGTCTCCCATCCAAGTACTAACCAGGCCCAACCCTGCTTAGCTTCCGAGATCAGACGAGATCGGGCGTGTTCAGAGTGGTATGGCCGTAAGCTCTTGACTCTCACACACATGGGCTCTATATCCATTTCACTCACTTTACAACCTCAGAAAAAAAGTGATGCGCAACAGCCTCAGGGTCTTTTCACACGCCAAATCGGTGTCATGTCAATAAAACAAAAGAATGTTGATGTCATCGAGAGAAAAGTACTGCATCTGCCATCTGTCTACTTCAAATTAACCACTGCATGACATTCCATTCCAAAGCTGTGGAGGGCGCTTCAAGAAAAGGTGTGTGAGGGAAGCTCGCTCATGCTAGTCCCAAAACACTCAAAGCTGCCCTTTCCTCACAATGAAACAAAAAAGCTTACAGCACCTGGTATTCCTAGGCGGTCTCCCATCCAAGTACTAACCAGGCCCAACCCTGCTTAGCTTCCGAGATCAGACGAGATCGGGCGTGTTCAGAGTGGTATGGCCGTAAGCTCTTGACTCTCACACACATGGGCTCTATATCCATTTCACACACTTTACAACCTCAGAAAAAAAGTGATGCGCAACAGCCTCAGGGTCTTTTCACACGCTAAATCGGTGTCCTGTCAATAAAACAAAAGAATGTTGATGTCATCGAGAGAAAAGTACTGCATCTGCCATCTGTCTTCTTCAAATTACACACTGCATGATATTCCATTCGAAAGCTGCGGAGGGCGCTTCAAGAAAAGGTGTGTGAGGGAAGCTCGCTCATGCTGGTCCCCAAAGACTCAAAGCGGCCCTTTCCTCACAATGAAACAAAAAAGCTTACAGCACCTGGTATTCCCAGGCGGCCTTCCATCCAAGTACTAACCAGGCCCGACCCTGCTAAGCTTCCGAGATCAGACGAGATCGGGCGTGTTCAGAGGGGTATGGCCGTAAGCCCTTGACTCTCACACACATGGGCTCTATATCCATTTCACTCACTTTACAACCTCAAAAAAAATGTGATGTGCAAAAGCCTCACGGTCTTTTTACACACCAAATAGTTGTCCTGTCAATACAAAGAAAAAAATGTTGATGTCATCTAGAGAAAAGTACTGCATCTGCAATCTGTCTACTTCAAATTACACACTGCATGACATTCCATTCGAAAGCTGTGGAGGACGCTTCAAGAAAAGGTGTGTGAGGGAAGCTCGCTCATGCTGGTCCCCAAACACTCAAAGCTGCCCTTTCCTCACAATGAAACAAAAAAGCTTACAGCACCTGGTATTCCCAGGCGGTCTCCCATCCAAGTACTAACCAGGCCCGACCCTGCTTAGCTTCCAAGATCAGACGAGCTCGGGCGTGTTCAGAGTGGTATGGCCGTAAGCCCTTGACTCTTACACACATGGGCTCTATATCCATTTCACTCACTTTACAACCTCAGAAAAAAAGTGAAGCGCAAAAGCCTCAGGGTCTTTTCACACGCCAAATAGGTGTCCTGTCAATAAAAGAAAAGAATGTTGATGTCATCTAGAGAAAAGTACTGCATCTGCCATCTGTCTACTTCAAATTAACCACTGCATGACATTCCATTCCAAAGCTGTGGAGTGCGCTTCAAGAAAAGGTGTGTGAGGGAAGCTCGCTCATGCTGGTCCCCAAAGTCTCAAAGCGGCCCTTTCCTCACAATGAAACAAAAAAGCTTACAGCACCTGGTATTCCCAGGCGGTCTTCCATCCAAGTACTAACCAGGCCCGACCCTGCTAAGCTTCCGAGATCAGACGAGATCGGGCGTGTTCAGAGTGGTATGGCCGTAAGCCCTTGACTCTCACACACATGGGCTCTATATCCATTTCACTCACTTTACAACCTCAAAAAAAATGTGATGTGCAACAGCCTCACAGTCTTTTTACACACCAAATAGTTGTCCTGTCAATACAAAGAAAAGAATGTTGATATCATCTAGAGAAAAGTACTGCATCTGCAATCTGTCTACTTCAAATTACACACTGCATGACATTCCATTCGAAAGCTGTGGAGGGCGCTTCAAGAAAAGGTGTGTGAGGGAAGCTCGCTCATGCTGGTCCCCAAACACTCAAAGCTGCCCTTTCCTCACAATGAAACAAAAAAGCTTACAGCACCTGGTATTCCCAGGCGGACTCCCATCCAAGTACTAACCAGGCCCAACCCTGCTTAGCTTCCGAGATCAGGCGTGTTCAGAGTGGTATGGCCGTAAGCCCTTGACTCTCACACACATGGGCTCTATATCCATTTCACACACTTTACAACCTCAGAAAAAAAGTGAAGCGCAACAGCCTCAGGGTCTTTTCACACGCCAAATAGGTGTCCTGTCAATAAAAGAAAAGAATGTTAATGTCATCTAGAGAAAAGTACTGCATCTGCCATCTGTCTACTTCAAATTAACCACTGCATGACATTCCATTCCAAAGCTGTGGAGGGCGCTTCAAGAAAAGGTGTGTGAGGGAAGCTCGCTCATGCTGGTCCCAAAACACTCAAAGCTGCCCTTTCCTCACAATGAAACAAAAAAGCTTACAGCACCTGGTATTCCCAGGCGGTCTCCCATCCAAGTACTAACCAGGCCCAACCCTGCTTAGCTTCCGAGATCAGACGAGATCGGGCGTGTTCAGAGTGGTATGGCCGTAAGCTCTTGACTCTCACACACATGGGCTCTATATCCATTTCACACACTTTACAACCTCAGAAAAAAAGTGATGCGCAACAGCCTCAGGGTCTTTTCACACGCCAAATCGGTGTCATGTCAATAAAACAAAAGAATGTTGATGTCATCGAGAGAAAAGTACTGCATCTGCCATCTGTCTTCTTCAAATTAACCACTGCATGAAATTCCATTCCAAAACTGCAGAGGGCCCTTCAAGAAAAGGTGTGTGAGGGAAGCTCGCTCATGCTGGTCCCCAAAGTCTCAAAGCGGCCCTTTCCTCACAATGAAACAAAAAGGCTTACAGTACCTGGTATTCCCAGGCGGTCTTCCATCCAAGTACTAACCAGGCCCGACCCTGCTAGGCTTCCGAGATCAGACGAGATCGGGAGTGTTCAGAGTGGTATGGCCGTAAGCCCTTGACTCTCACACACATGGGCTCTATATCCATTTCACTCACTTTACAACCTCAAAAAAAATGTGATGTGCAACAGCCTCACAGTCTTTTTACACACCAAATAGGTGTCCTGTCAATACAAAGAAAAGAATGTTGATGTCATCGAGAGAAAAGTACTGCATCTGCAATCTGTCGACTTCAAATTACACACTGCATGACATTCCATTCGAAAGCTGTGGAGGGCGCTTCAAGAAAAGGTGTGTGAGGGAAGCTCGCTCATGCTGGTCCCCAAACACTCAAAGCTGCCCTTTCCTCACAATGAAAAAAAAAGCTTACAGCACCTGGTATTCCCAGGCGGTCTCCCATCCAAGTACTAACCAGGCCCGACCCTGCTTAGCTTCCGAGATCAGACGAGATCGGGCGTGTTCAGAGTGGTATGGCCGTAAGCCCTTGACTCTTACACACATGGGCTCTATATCCATTTCACTCACTTTACAACCTCAGAAAAAAAGTGAAGCGCAACAGCCTCAGGGTCTTTTCACACGCCAAATAGGTGTCCTGTCAATAAAAGAAAAGAATGTTGATGTCATCTAGAGAAAAGTACTGCATCTGCCATCTGTCTACTTCAAATTAACCACTGCATGACATTCCATTCCAAAGCTGTGGAGGGCGCTTCAAGAAAAGGTGTGTGAGGGAAGCTCGCTCATGCTGGTCCCAAAACACTCAAAGCTGCCCTTTCCTCACAATGAAACAAAAAAGCTTACAGCACCTGGTATTCCCAGGCGGTCTCCCATCCAAGTACTAACCAGGCCCACCCCTGCTTAGCTTCCGAGATCAGACGAGATCGAGCGTGTTCAGAGTGGTATGGCCGTAAGCTGTTGACTCTCACACACATGGGCTCTATATCCATTTCACACAATTTACAACCTCAGAAAAAAAGTGAAGCGCAACAGCCTCAGGGTCTTTTCACACGCCAAATACGTGTCCTGTCAAAAAAACAAAAGAATGTTGATGTCATCGAGAGAAAATTACTGCATCTGCCATTTGTCTTCTTCAAATTAACCACTGCATGAAATTCCATTCCAAAGCTGCAGAGGGCCCTTCAAGAAAAGGTGTGTGAGGGAAGCTCGCTCATGCTGGTCCCCAAACACTCAAAGCGGCCCTTTCCTCACAATGAAACAAAAAAGCTTACAGCACCTGGTATTCCCAGGCGGTCTTCCATCCAAGTACTAACCAGGCCCGACCTTGCTAAGCTTCCGAGATCAGACGAGATCGGGCGTGTTCAGAGTGGTATGGCCGTAAGCCCTTGACTCTCACACACATGGGCTCTATATCCATTTCACTCACTTTACAACCTCAAAAAAAATGTGATGTGCAACAGCCTCACAGTCTTTTTACACACCAAATAGTTGTCCTGTCAATACAAAGAAAAGAATGTTGATGTCATCTAGAGAAAAGTACTGCATCTGCAATCTGTCTACTTCAAATTACACACTGCATGACATTCCATTCGAAAGCTGTGGAGGGCGCTTCAAGAAAAGGTGTGTGAGGGAAGCTCGCTCATGCTGGTCCCCAAACACTCAAAGCTGCCCTTTCCTCACAATGAAAAAAAAAAGCTTACAGCACCTGGTATTCCCAGGCGGTCTCCCATCCAAGTACTAACAAGGCCCGACCCTGCTTAGCTTCCGAGATCAGACGAGATCGGGCGTGTTCAGAGTGGTATGGCCGTAAGCCCTTGGCTCTCACACACATGGGCTCTATATCCATTTCACTCACTTTACAACCTCAGAAAAAAAGTGAAGCGCAACAGCCTCAGGGTCTTTTCACACGCCAAATCGGTGTCATGTCAATAAAACAAAAGAATGTTGATGTCATCGAGAGAAAAGTACTGCATCTGCCATTTGTCTTCTTCAAATTAACCACTGCATGAAATTCCATTCCAAAGCTGCAGAGGGCCCTTCAAGAAAAGGTGTGTGAGGGAAGCTCGCTCATGCTGGTCCCCAAACACTCAAAGCGGCCCTTTCCTCACAATGAAACAAAAAAGCTTACAGCACCTGGTATTCCCAGGCGGTCTTCCATCCAAGTACTAACCAGGCCCGACCTTGCTAAGCTTCCGAGATCAGACGAGATCGGGCGTGTTCAGAGTGGTATGGCCGTAAGCCCTTGACTCTCACACACATGGGCTCTATATCCATTTCACTCACTTTACAACCTCAAAAAAAATGTGATGTGCAACAGCCTCACAGTCTTTTTACACACCAAATAGTTGTCCTGTCAATACAAAGAAAAGAATGTTGATGTCATCTAGAGAAAAGTACTGCATCTGCAATCTGTCTACTTCAAATTACACACTGCATGACATTCCATTCGAAAGCTGTGGAGGGCGCTTCAAGAAAAGGTGTGTGAGGGAAGCTCGCTCATGCTGGTCCCCAAACACTCAAAGCTGCCCTTTCCTCACAATGAAACAAAAAAGCTTACAGCACCTGGTATTCCCAGGCGGTCTCCCATCCAAGTACTAACCAGGCCCGACCCTGCTTAGCTTCCGAGATCAGACGAGATCGAGCGTGTTCAGAGTGGTATGGCCATAAGCCTTTGACTCTGACACACATGGGCTCTATATCCATTTCACACAATTTACAACCTCAGAAAAAAAGTGATGCGCAACAGCCTCAGGGTCTTTTCACACGCCAAATCGGTGTCCTGTCAATAAAAGAAAAGAATGTTGATGTCATCGAGAGAAAAGTACTGCATCTGCCATCTGTCTTCTTCAAATTAACCACTGCATGAAATTCCATTCCAAAGCTGCAGAGGGCGCTTCAAGAAAAGGTGTGTGAGGGAAGCTCGCTCATGCTGGTCCCCAAAGACTCAAAGCGGCCCTTTCCTCACAATGAAACAAAAAAGCTTACAGCACCTGGTATTCCCAGGCGGTCTCCCATCCAACTACTAACCAGGCCCGACCCTGCTAAGCTTCCGAGATCAGACGAGATCGGGCGTGTTCAGAGTGGTATGGCCGTAAGCCCTTGACTCTCACACACATGGGCTCTATATCCATTTCACTCACTTTACAACCTCAAAAAAAATGTGATGTGCAACAGCCTCACGGTCTTTTTACACACCAAATAGTTGTCCTGTCAATACAAAGAAAAGAATGTTGATGTCATCTAGAGAAAAGTACTGCATCTGCAATCTGTCTACTTCAAATTACACACTGCATGACATTCCATTCGAAAGCTGTGGAGGGCGCTTCAAGAAAAGGTGTGTGAGGGAAGCTCGCTCATGCTGGTCCCCAAACACTCAAAGCTGCCCTTTCCTCACAATGAAACAAAAAAGCTTACAGCACCTGGTATTCCCAGGCGGTCTCCCATCCAAGTACTAACCAGGCCCGACCCTGCTTAGCTTCCGAGATCAGACGAGATCGGGCGTGTTCAGAGTGGTATGGCCGTAAGCCCTTGACTCTTACACACATGGGCTCTATATCCATTTCACTCACTTTACAACCTCAGAAAAAAAGTGAAGCGCAACAGCCTCAGGGTCTTTTCACACGCCAAATAGGTGTCCTGTCAATAAAAGAAAAGAATGTTGATGTCATCTAGAGAAAAGTACTGCATCTGCCATCTGTCTACTTCAAATTAACCACTGCATGACATTCCATTCCAAAGCTGTGGAGGGCGCTTCAAGAAAAGGTGTGTGAGGGAAGCTCGCTCATGCTGGTCCCAAAACACTCAAAGCTGCCCTTTCCTCACAATGAAACAAAAAAGCTTACAGCACCTGGTATTCCCAGGCGGTCTCCCATCCAAGTACTAACCAGGCCCACCCCTGCTTAGCTTCCGAGATCAGACGAGATCGAGCGTGTTCAGAGTGGTATGGCCGTAAGCTGTTGACTCTCACACACATGGGCTCTATATCCATTTCACACAATTTACAACCTCAGAAAAAAAGTGAAGCGCAACAGCCTCAGGGTCTTTTCACACGCCAAATACGTGTCCTGTCAAAAAAACAAAAGAATGTTGATGTCATCGAGAGAAAATTACTGCATCTGCCATTTGTCTTCTTCAAATTAACCACTGCATGAAATTCCATTCCAAAGCTGCAGAGGGCCCTTCAAGAAAAGGTGTGTGAGGGAAGCTCGCTCATGCTGGTCCCCAAACACTCAAAGCGGCCCTTTCCTCACAATGAAACAAAAAAGCTTACAGCACCTGGTATTCCCAGGCGGTCTTCCATCCAAGTACTAACCAGGCCCGACCTTGCTAAGCTTCCGAGATCAGACGAGATCGGGCGTGTTCAGAGTGGTATGGCCGTAAGCCCTTGACTCTCACACACATGGGCTCTATATCCATTTCACTCACTTTACAACCTCAAAAAAAATGTGATGTGCAACAGCCTCACAGTCTTTTTACACACCAAATAGTTGTCCTGTCAATACAAAGAAAAGAATGTTGATGTCATCTAGAGAAAAGTACTGCATCTGCAATCTGTCTACTTCAAATTACACACTGCATGACATTCCATTCGAAAGCTGTGGAGGGCGCTTCAAGAAAAGGTGTGTGAGGGAAGCTCGCTCATGCTGGTCCCCAAACACTCAAAGCTGCCCTTTCCTCACAATGAAAAAAAAAAGCTTACAGCACCTGGTATTCCCAGGCGGTCTCCCATCCAAGTACTAACAAGGCCCGACCCTGCTTAGCTTCCGAGATCAGACGAGATCGGGCGTGTTCAGAGTGGTATGGCCGTAAGCCCTTGGCTCTCACACACATGGGCTCTATATCCATTTCACTCACTTTACAACCTCAGAAAAAAAGTGAAGCGCAACAGCCTCAGGGTCTTTTCACACGCCAAATCGGTGTCATGTCAATAAAACAAAAGAATGTTGATGTCATCGAGAAAAAAGTACTGCATCTGCCATTTGTCTTCTTCAAATTAACCACTGCATGAAATTCCATTCCAAAGCTGCAGAGGGCCCTTCAAGAAAAGGTGTGTGAGGGAAGCTCGCTCATGCTGGTCCCCAAACACTCAAAGCAGCCCTTTCCTCACAATGAAACAAAAAAGCTTACAGCACCTGGTATTCCCAGGCGGTCTTCCATCCAAGTACTAACCAGGCCCGACCTTGCTAAGCTTCCGAGATCAGACGAGATCGGGCGTGTTCAGAGTGGTATGGCCGTAAGCCCTTGACTCTGACACACATGGGCTCTATATCCATTTCACTCACTTTACAACCTCAAAAAAAATGTGATGTGCAACAGCCTCACAGTCTTTTTACACACCAAATAGTTGTCCTGTCAATACAAAGAAAAGAATGTTGATGTCATCTAGAGAAAAGTACTGCATCTGCAATCTGTCTACTTCAAATTACACACTGCATGACATTCCATTCGAAAGCTGTGGAGGGCGCTTCAAGAAAAGGTGTGTGAGGGAAGCTCGCTCATGCTGGTCCCCAAACACTCAAAGCTGCGCTTTCCTCACAATGAAACAAAAAAGCTTACAGCACCTGGTATTCCCAGGCGGTCTCCCATCCAAGTACTAACCAGGCCCGACCCTGCTTAGCTTCCGAGATCAGACGAGATCGAGCGTGTTCAGAGTGGTATGGCCATAAGCCTTTGACTCTGACACACATGGGCTCTATATCCATTTCACACAATTTACAACCTCAGAAAAAAAGTGATGCGCAACAGCCTCAGGGTCTTTTCACACGCCAAATCGGTGTCCTGTCAATAAAAGAAAAGAATGTTGATGTCATCGAGAGAAAAGTACTGCATCTGCCATCTGTCTTCTTCAAATTAACCACTGCATGAAATTCCATTCCAAAGCTGCAGAGGGCGCTTCAAGAAAAGGTGTGTGAGGGAAGCTCGCTCATGCTGGTCCCCAAAGACTCAAAGCGGCCCTTTCCTCACAATGAAACAAAAAAGCTTACAGCACCTGGTATTCCCAGGCGGTCTCCCATCCAACTACTAACCAGGCCCGACCCTGCTAAGCTTCCGAGATCAGACGAGATCGGGCGTGTTCAGAGTGGTATGGCCGTAAGCCCTTGACTCTCACACACATGGGCTCTATATCCATTTCACTCACTTTACAACCTCAAAAAAAATGTGATGTGCAACAGCCTCACGGTCTTTTTACACACCAAATAGTTGTCCTGTCAATACAAAGAAAAGAATGTTGATGTCATCTAGAGAAAAGTACTGCATCTGCAATCTGTCTACTTCAAATTACACACTGCATGACATTCCATTCGAAAGCTGTGGAGGGCGCTTCAAGAAAAGGTGTGTGAGGGAAGCTCGCTCATGCTGGTCCCCAAACACTCAAAGCTGCCCTTTCCTCACAATGAAACAAAAAAGCTTACAGCACCTGGTATTCCCAGGCGGTCTCCCATCGAAGTACTAACCAGGCCCGACCCTGCTTAGCTTCCGAGATCAGACGAGATCGGGCGTGTTCAGAGTGGTATGGCCGTAAGCCCTTGACTCTCACACACATGGGCTCTATATCCATTTCACACACTTTACAACCTCAGAAAAAAAGTGAAGCGCAACAGCCTCAGGGTCTTTTCACACGCCAAATAGGTGTCCTGTCAATAAAAGAAAAGAATGTTAATGTCATCTAGAGAAAAGTACTGCATCTGCCATCTGTCTACTTCAAATTAACCACTGCATGACATTCCATTCCAAAGCTGTGGAGGGCGCTTCAAGAAAAGGTGTGTGAGGGAAGCTCGCTCATGCTGGTCCCAAAACACTCAAAGCTGCCCTTTCCTCACAATGAAACAAAAAAGCTTACAGCACCTGGTATTCCCAGGCGGTCTCCCATCCAAGTACTAACCAGGCCCAACCCTGCTTAGCTTCCGAGATCAGACGAGATCGGGCGTGTTCAGAGTGGTATGGCCGTAAGCTCTTGACTCTCACACACATGGGCTCTATATCCATTTCACACACTTTACAACCTCAGAAAAAAAGTGATGCGCAACAGCCTCAGGGTCTTTTCACACGCCAAATCGGTGTCATGTCAATAAAACAAAAGAATGTTGATGTCATCGAGAGAAAAGTACTGCATCTGCCATCTGTCTTCTTCAAATTAACCACTGCATGAAATTCCATTCCAAAGCTGCAGAGGGCCCTTCAAGAAAAGGTGTGTGAGGGAAGCTCGCTCATGCTGGTCCCCAAAGTCTCAAAGCGGCCCTTTCCTCACAATGAAACAAAAAGGCTTACAGTACCTGGTATTCCCAGGCGGTCTTCCATCCAAGTACTAACCAGGCCCGACCCTGCTAGGCTTCCGAGATCAGACGAGATCGGGAGTGTTCAGAGTGGTATGGCCGTAAGCCCTTGACTCTCACACACATGGGCTCTATATCCATTTCACTCACTTTACAACCTCAAAAAAAATGTGATGTGCAAAAGCCTCACAGTCTTTTTACACACCAAATAGGTGTCCTGTCAATACAAAGAAAAGAATGTTGATGTCATCGAGAGAAAAGTACTGCATCTGCAATCTGTCGACTTCAAATTACACACTGCATGACATTCCATTCGAAAGCTGTGGAGGGCGCTTCAAGAAAAGGTGTGTGAGGGAAGCTCGCTCATGCTGGTCCCCAAACACTCAAAGCTGCCCTTTCCTCACAATGAAACAAAAAAGCTTACAGCACCTGGTATTCCCAGGCGGTCTCCCATCCAAGTACTAACCAGGCCCGACCCTGCTTAGCTTCCGAGATCAGACGAGATCGGGCGTGTTCAGAGTGGTATGGCCGTAAGCCCTTGACTCTTACACACATGGGCTCTATATCCATTTCACTCACTTTACAACCTCAGAAAAAAAGTGAAGCGCAACAGCCTCAGGGTCTTTTCACACGCCAAATAGGTGTCCTGTCAATAAAAGAAAAGAATGTTGATGTCATCTAGAGAAAAGTACTGCATCTGCCATCTGTCTACTTCAAATTAACCACTGCATGACATTCCATTCCAAAGCTGTGGAGGGCCCTTCAAGAAAAGGTGTGTGAGGGAAGCTCGCTCATGCTGGTCCCAAAACACTCAAAGCTGCCCTTTCCTCACAATGAAACAAAAAAGCTTACAGCACCTGGTATTCCCAGGCGGTCTCCCATCCAAGTACTAACCAGGCCCAACCCTGCTTAGCTTCCGAGATCAGACGAGATCGAGCGTGTTCAGAGTGGTATGGCCGTAAGCTGTTGACTCTCACACACATGGGCTCTATATCCATTTCACACAATTTACAACCTCAGAAAAAAAGTGAAGCGCAACAGCCTCAGGGTCTTTTCACACGCCAAATACGTGTCCTGTCAAAAAAACAAAAGAATGTTGATGTCATCGAGAGAAAATTACTGCATCTGCCATTTGTCTTCTTCAAATTAACCACTGCATGAAATTCCATTCCAAAGCTGCAGAGGGCCCTTCAAGAAAAGGTGTGTGAGGGAAGCTCGCTCATGCTGGTCCCCAAACACTCAAAGCGGCCCTTTCCTCACAATGAAACAAAAAAGCTTACAGCACCTGGTATTCCCAGGCGGTCTTCCATCCAAGTACTAACCAGGCCCGACCTTGCTAAGCTTCCGAGATCAGACGAGATCGGGCGTGTTCAGAGTGGTATGGCCGTAAGCCCTTGACTCTCACACACATGGGCTCTATATCCATTTCACTCACTTTACAACCTCAAAAAAAATGTGATGTGCAACAGCCTCACAGTCTTTTTACACACCAAATAGTTGTCCTGTCAATACAAAGAAAAGAATGTTGATGTCATCTAGAGAAAAGTACTGCATCTGCAATCTGTCTACTTCAAATTACACACTGCATGACATTCCATTCGAAAGCTGTGGAGGGCGCTTCAAGAAAAGGTGTGTGAGGGAAGCTCGCTCATGCTGGTCCCCAAACACTCAAAGCTGCCCTTTCCTCACAATGAAAAAAAAAAGCTTACAGCACCTGGTATTCCCAGGCGGTCTCCCATCCAAGTACTAAAAAGGCCCGACCCTGCTTAGCTTCCGAGATCAGACGAGATCGGGCGTGTTCAGAGTGGTATGGCCGTAAGCCCTTGGCTCTCACACACATGGGCTCTATATCCATTTCACTCACTTTACAACCTCAGAAAAAAAGTGAAGCGCAACAGCCTCAGGGTCTTTTCACACGCCAAATCGGTGTCATGTCAATAAAACAAAAGAATGTTGATGTCATCGAGAGAAAAGTACTGCATCTGCCATTTGTCTTCTTCAAATTAACCACTGCATGAAATTCCATTCCAAAGCTGCAGAGGGCCCTTCAAGAAAAGGTGTGTGAGGGAAGCTCGCTCATGCTGGTCCCCAAACACTCAAAGCGGCCCTTTCCTCACAATGAAACAAAAAAGCTTACAGCACCTGGTATTCCCAGGCGGTCTTCCATCCAAGTACTAACCAGGCCCGACCTTGCTAAGCATCCGAGATCAGACGAGATCGGGCGTGTTCAGAGTGGTATGGCCGTAAGCCCTTGACTCTGACACACATGGGCTCTATATCCATTTCACTCACTTTACAACCTCAAAAAAAATGTGATGTGCAACAGCCTCACAGTCTTTTTACACACCAAATAGTTGTCCTGTCAATACAAAGAAAAGAATGTTGATGTCATCTAGAGAAAAGTACTGCATCTGCAATCTGTCTACTTCAAATTACACACTGCATGACATTCCATTCGAAAGCTGTGGAGGGCGCTTCAAGAAAAGGTGTGTGAGGGAAGCTCGCTCATGCTGGTCCCCAAACACTCAAAGCTGCCCTTTCCTCACAATGAAACAAAAAAGCTTACAGCACCTGGTATTCCCAGGCGGTCTCCCATCCAAGTACTAACCAGGCCCGACCCTGCTTAGCTTCCGAGATCAGACGAGATCGGGCGTGTTCAGAGTGGTATGGCCGTAAGCCCTTGACACTGACACACATGGGCTCTATATCCATTTCACACACTTTACAACCTCAGAAAAAAAGTGATGCGCAACAGCCTCAGGGTCTTTTCACACGCCAAATCGGTGTCCTGTCAATAAAAGAAAAGAATGTTGATGTCATCGAGAGAAAAGTACTGCATCTGCCATCTGTCTTCTTCAAATTAACCACTGCATGAAATTCCATTCCAAAGCTGCAGAAAGGTGCTTCAAGAAAAGGTGTGTGAGGGAAGCTCGCTCATGCTGGTCCCCAAAGACTCAAAGCGGCCCTTTCCTCACAATGAAACAAAAAAGCTTACAGCACCTGGTATTCCCAGGCGGTCTTCCATCCAAGTACTAACCAGGCCCGACCCTGCTAAGCTTCCGAGATCAGACGAGATCGGGCGTGTTCAGAGTGGTATGGCCGTAAGCCCTTGACTCTCACACACATGGGCTCTATATCCATTTCACTCACTTTACAACCTCAAAAAAAATGTGATGTGCAACAGCCTCACAGTCTTTTTACACACCAAATAGTTGTCCTGTCAATACAAAGAAAAGAATGTTGATGTCATCTAGAGAAAAGTACTGCATCTGCAATCTGTCTACTTCAAATTACACACTGCATGACATTCCATTCGAAAGCTGTGGAGGGCGCTTCAAGAAAAGGTGTGTGAGGGAAGCTCGCTCATGCTGGTCCCCAAACACTCAAAGCTGCCCTTTCCTCACAATGAAAAAAAAAAGCTTACAGCACCTGGTATTCCCAGGCGGTCTCCCATCCAAGTACTAACCAGGCCCAACCCTGCTTAGCTTCCGAGATCAGACGAGATCGGGCGTGTTCAGAGTGGTATGGCCATAAGCCTTTGACTGTGACACACATGGGCTCTATATCCATTTCACACAATTTACAACCTCAGAAAAAAAGTGATGCGCAAAAGCCTCAGGGTCTTTTTACACACCAAATAGTTGTCCTGTCAATACAAAGAAAAAAATGTTGATGTCATCGAGAGAAAAGTACTGCATCTGCAATCTGTCTACTTCAAATTACACACTGCATGCCATTCCATTCCAAAGCTGTGGAGGGCGCTTCAAGAAAAGGTGTGTGAGGGAAGCTCGCTCATGCTGGTCCCCAAACACTCAAAGCTGCCCTTTCCTCACAATGAAACAAAAAAGCTTACAGCACCTGGCATTCCCAGGCAGTCTTCCATCCAAGTACTAACCAGGCCCGACCCTGCTTAGCTTCTGAGATCAGACGAGATCGGGCGTGTTAAGAGTGGTATGGCCATAAGCCTTTGACTCTGACACATATGGGCTCTATATCCATTTCACACAATTTACAACCTCAGAAAAAAAGTGATGCGCAACAGCCTCAGGGTCTTTTCACACGCCAAATACGTGTCCTGTCAATAAAAGAAAAGAATGTTGATGTCATCGAGAGAAAAGTACTGCATCTGCCATCTGTCTTCTTCAAATTAACCACTGCATGAAATTCCATTCGAAAGCTGCAGAGGGCGCTTCAAGAAAAGGTGAGTGAGGGAAGCTCGCTCATGCTGGTCCCCAAAGACTCAAAGCGGCCCTTTCCTCACAATGAAACAAATAAGCTTACAGCACCTGGTATTCCCAGGCGGTCTTCCTTCCAAGTACTAACAAGGCCCGACCATGCTAAGCTTCCGAGATCAGACGAGATCGGGCGTGTTCAGAGTGGTATGGCCGTAAGCCCTTGACTCTCACACACATGGGCTCTATATCCATTTCACTCACTTTACAACCTCAAAAAAAATGTGATGTGCAAACGCCTCACGGTCTTTTTACACACCAAATAGTTGTCCTGTCAATACAAAGAAAAGAATGTTGATGTCATCTAGAGAAAAGTACTGCATCTGCCATCTGTCTTCTTCAAATTAACCACTGCATGAAATTCCATTCCAAAGCTGCAGAGGGCGCTTCAAGAAAAGGTGTGTGAGGGAAGCTCGCTCATGCTGGTCCCCAAAGACTCAAAGCTGCCCTTTCCTCACAAAGAAATAAAAAAGCTTACAGCACCTGGTATTCCCAGGCGGTCTTCCATCCAAGTACTAACCAGGCCCGACCCTGCTTAGCTTCCGAGATCAGACGAGATTGGGCGTGTTCAGAGTGGTATGGCCATAAGCCTTTGACTCTGACACACATGGGCTCTATATCCATTTCACACAATTTACAACCTCAGAAAAAAAGTGATGCGCAACAGCCTCAGGGTCTTTTCACACGCCAAATCGGTGTCCTGTCAATAAAAGAAAAGAATGTTGATGTCATCGAGAGAAAAGTACTGCATCTGCCATCTGTCTTCTTCAAATTAACCACTGCATGAAATTCCATTCCAAAGCTGCAGAGGGCGCTTCAAGAAAAGGTGTGTGAGGGAAGCTCGCTCATGCTGGTCCCCAAAGACTCAAAGCGGCCCTTTCCTCACAATGAAACAAAAAAGCTTACAGCACCTGGTATTCCCAGGCGGTCTCCCATCCAAGTACTAACCAGGCCCGACCCTGCTAAGCTTCCGAGATCAGACGAGATCGGGCGTGTTCAGAGTGGTATGGCCGTAAGCCCTTGACTCTCACACACATGGGCTCTATATCCATTTCACTCACTTTACAACCTCAAAAAAAATGTGATGTGCAACAGCCTCACGGTCTTTTTACACACCAAATAGTTGTCCTGTCAATACAAAGAAAAGAATGTTGATGTCATCTAGAGAAAAGTACTGCATCTGCAATCTGTCTACTTCAAATTACACACTGCATGACATTCCATTCGAAAGCTGTGGAGGGCACTTCAAGAAAAGGTGTGTGAGGGAAGCTCGCTCATGCTGGTCCCCAAACACTCAAAGCTGCCCTTTCCTCACAATGAAACAAAAAAGCTTACAGCACCTGGTATTCCCAGGCAGTCTCCCATCGAAGTACTAACCAGGCCCGACCCTGCTTAGCTTCCGAGATCAGACGAGATCGGGCGTGTTCAGAGTGGTATGGCCGTAAGCCCTTGACTCTCACACACATGGGCTCTATATCCATTTCACACACTTTACAACCTCAGAAAAAAAGTGAAGCGCAACAGCCTCAGGGTCTTTTCACACGCCAAATAGGTGTCCTGTCAATAAAAGAAAAGAATGTTAATGTCATCTAGAGAAAAGTACTGCATCTGCCATCTGTCTACTTCAAATTAACCACTGCATGACATTCCATTCCAAAGCTGTGGAGGGCGCTTCAAGAAAAGGTGTGTGAGGGAAGCTCGCTCATGCTGGTCCCCAAAGACTCAAAGCTGCCCTTTCCTCACAAAGAAATAAAAAAGCTTACAGCACCTGGTATTCCCAGGCGGTCTTCCATCCAAGTACTAACCAGGCCCGACCCTGCTTAGCTTCCGAGATCAGACGAGATCGGGCGTGTTCAGAGTGGTATGGCCGTAAGCCCTTGACTCTGACACACATGGGCTCTATATCCATTTCACACAATTTACAAACTCAGAAAAAAAGTGATGCGCAACAGCCTCAGGGTCTTTTCACACGCCAAATCGGTGTCCTGTCAATAAAAGAAAAGAATGTTGATGTCATCGAGAGAAAAGTACTGCATCTGCCATCTGTCTTCTTCAAATTAACCACTGCATGAAATTCCATTCCAAAGCTGCAGAGGGCGCTTCAAGAAAAGGTGTGTGAGGGAAGCTCGCTCATGCTGGTCCCCAAAGACTCAAAGCGGCCCTTTCCTCACAATGAAACAAAAAAGCTTACAGCACCTGGTATTCCCAGGCGGTCTTCCATCCAAGTACTAACCAGGCCCGACCCTGCTAAGCTTCCGAGATCAGACGAGATCGGGCGTGTTCAGAGTGGTATGGCCGTAAGCCCTTGACTCTCACACACATGGGCTCTATATCCATTTCACTCACTTTACAACCTCAAAAAAAATGTGATGTGCAACAGCCTCACGGTCTTTTTACACACCAAATAGTTGTCCTGTCAATACAAAGAAAAAATGTTGATGTCATCTAGAGAAAAGTACTGCATCTGCAATCTGTCTACTTCAAATTACCCACTGCATGACATTCCATTCGAAAGCTGCAGAGGGCGCTTCAAGAAAATGTGTGTGAGGGAAGCTCGCTCATGCTGGTCCCCAAACACTCAAAGCTGCCCTTTCCTCACAATGAAAAAAAAAGCTTACAGCACCTGGTATTCCCAGGCGGTCTCCCATCCAAGTACTAACCAGGCCCAACCCTGATTAGCTTCCGAGATCAGACGAGATCGGGCGTGTTCAGAGTGGTATGGCCGTAAGCTCTTGACTCTCACACACATGGGCTCTATATCCATTTCACACACTTTACAACCTCAGAAAAAAAGTGATGCGCAACAGCCTCAGGGTCTTTTCACACGCTAAATCGGTGTCCTGTCAATAAAACAAAAGAATGTTGATGTCATCGAGAGAAAAGTACTGCATCTGCCATCTGTCTTCTTCAAATTACACACTGCATGATATTCCATTCGAAAGCTGCGGAGGGCGCTTCAAGAAAAGGTGTGTGAGGGAAGCTCGCTCATGCTGGTCCCCAAAGACTCAAAGCGGCCCTTTCCTCACAATGAAACAAAAAAGCTTACAGCACCTGGTATTCCCAGGCGGCCTTCCATCCAAGTACTAACCAGGCCCGACCCTGCTAAGCTTCCGAGATCAGACGAGATCGGGCGTGTTCAGAGGGGTATGGCCGTAAGCCCTTGACTCTCACACACATGGGCTCTATATCCATTTCACTCACTTTACAACCTCAAAAAAAATGTGATGTGCAAAAGCCTCACGGTCTTTTTACACACCAAATAGTTGTCCTGTCAATACAAAGAAAAAAATGTTGATGTCATCTAGAGAAAAGTACTGCATCTGCAATCTGTCTACTTCAAATTACACACTGCATGACATTCCATTCGAAAGCTGTGGAGGACGCTTCAAGAAAAGGTGTGTGAGGGAAGCTCGCTCATGCTGGTCCCCAAACACTCAAAGCTGCCCTTTCCTCACAATGAAACAAAAAAGCTTACAGCACCTGGTATTCCCAGGCGGTCTCCCATCCAAGTACTAACCAGGCCCGACCCTGCTTAGCTTCCGAGATCAGACGAGATCGGGCGTGTTCAGAGTGGTATGGTCGTAAGCCCTTGACTCTTACACACATGGGCTCTATATCCATTTCACTCACTTTACAACCTCAGAAAAAAAGTGAAGCGCAACAGCCTCAGGGTCTTTTCACACGCCAAATAGGTGTCCTGTCAATAAAAGAAAAGAATGTTGATGTCATCTAGAGAAAAGTACTGCATCTGCCATCTGTCTACTTCGAATTAACCACTGCATGACATTCCATTCCAAAGCTGTGGAGGGCGCTTCAAGAAAAGGTGTGTGAGGGAAGCTCGCTCATGCTGGTCCCAAAACACTCAAAGCTGCCCTTTCCTCACAATGAAACAAAAAAGCTTACAGCACCTGGTATTCCCAGGCGGTCTCCCATCCAAGTACTAACCAGGCCCAACCCTGCTTAGCTTCCGAGATCAGACGAGATCGGGCGTGTTCAGAGTGGTATGGCCGTAAGCTCTTGACTCTCACACACATGGGCTCTATATCCATTTCACACACTTTACAACCTCAGAAAAAAAGTGATGCGCAACAGCCTCAGGGTCTTTTCACACGCCAAATCGGTGTCATGTCAATAAAACAAAAGAATGTTGATGTCATCGAGAGAAAAGTACTGCATCTGCCATCTGTCTTCTTCAAATTAACCACTGCATGAAATTCCATTCCAAAGCTGCAGAGGGCCCTTCAAGAAAAGGTGTGTGAGGGAAGCTCGCTCATGCTGGTCCCCAAAGTCTCAAAGCGGCCCTTTCCTCACAATGAAACAAAAAGGCTTACAGTACCTGGTATTCCCAGGCGGTCTTCCATCCAAGTACTAACCAGGCCCGACCCTGCTAGGCTTCCGAGATCAGACGAGATCGGGCGTGTTCAGAGTGGTATGGCCGTAAGCCCTTGACTCTCACACACATGGGCTCTATATCCATTTCACTCACTTTACAACCTCAAAAAAAATGTGATGTGCAACAGCCTCACAGTCTTTTTACACACCAAATAGTTGTCCTGTCAATACAAAGAAAAGAATGTTGATGTCATCGAGAGAAAAGTACTGCATCTGCAATCTGTCGACTTCAAATTACACACTGCATGACATTCCATTCGAAAGCTGTGGAGGGCGCTTCAAGAAAAGGTGTGTGAGGGAAGCTCGCTCATGCTGGTCCCCAAACACTCAAAGCTGCCCTTTCCTCACAATGAAACAAAAAAGCTTACAGCACCTGGTATTCCCAGGCGGTCTCCCATCCAAGTACTAACCAGGCCCGACCCTGCTTAGCTTCCGAGATCAGACGAGATCGGGCGTGTTCAGAGTGGTATGGCCGTAAGCCCTTGACTCTTACACACATGGGCTCTATATCCATTTCACTCACTTTACAACCTCAGAAAAAAAGTGAAGCGCAACAGCCTCAGGGTCTTTTCACACGCCAAATAGGTGTCCTGTCAATAAAAGAAAAGAATGTTGATGTCATCTAGAGAAAAGAACTGCATCTGCCATCTGTCTACTTCAAATTAACCACTGCATGACATTCCATTCCAAAGCTGTGGAGGGCGCTTCAAGAAAAGGTGTGTGAGGGAAGCTCGCTCATGCTGGTCCCCAAAGACTCAAAGCTGCCCTTTCCTCACAAAGAAATAAAAAAGCTTACAGCACCTGGTATTCCCAGGCGGTCTTCCATCCAAGTACTAACCAGGCCCGACCCTGCTTAGCTTCCGAGATCAGACGAGATTGGGCGTGTTCAGAGTGGTATGGCCATAAGCCTTTGACTCTGACACACATGGGCTCTATATCCATTTCACACAATTTACAACCTCAGAAAAAAAGTGATGCGCAACAGCCTCAGGGTCTTTTCACACGCCAAATCGGTGTCCTGTCAATAAAAGAAAAGAATGTTGATGTCATCGAGAGAAAAGTACTGCATCTGCCATCTGTCTTCTTCAAATTAACCACTGCATGAAATTCCATTCCAAAGCTGCAGAGGGCGCTTCAAGAAAAGGTGTGTGAGGGAAGCTCGCTCATGCTGGTCCCCAAAGACTCAAAGCGGCCCTTTCCTCACAATGAAACAAAAAAGCTTACAGCACCTGGTATTCCCAGGCGGTCTCCCATCCAAGTACTAACCAGGCCCGACCCTGCTAAGCTTCCGAGATCAGACGAGATCGGGCGTGTTCAGAGTGGTATGGCCGTAAGCCCTTGACTCTCACACACATGGGCTCTATATCCATTTCACTCACTTTACAACCTCAAAAAAAATGTGATGTGCAACAGCCTCACGGTCTTTTTACACACCAAATAGTTGTCCTGTCAATACAAAGAAAAGAATGTTGATGTCATCTAGAGAAAAGTACTGCATCTGCAATCTGTCTACTTCAAATTACACACTGCATGACATTCCATTCGAAAGCTGTGGAGGGCACTTCAAGAAAAGGTGTGTGAGGGAAGCTCGCTCATGCTGGTCCCCAAACACTCAAAGCTGCCCTTTCCTCACAATGAAACAAAAAAGCTTACAGCACCTGGTATTCCCAGGCAGTCTCCCATCGAAGTACTAACCAGGCCCGACCCTGCTTAGCTTCCGAGATCAGACGAGATCGGGCGTGTTCAGAGTGGTATGGCCGTAAGCCCTTGACTCTCACACACATGGGCTCTATATCCATTTCACACACTTTACAACCTCAGAAAAAAAGTGAAGCGCAACAGCCTCAGGGTCTTTTCACACGCCAAATAGGTGTCCTGTCAATAAAAGAAAAGAATGTTAATGTCATCTAGAGAAAAGTACTGCATCTGCCATCTGTCTACTTCAAATTAACCACTGCATGACATTCCATTCCAAAGCTGTGGAGGGCGCTTCAAGAAAAGGTGTGTGAGGGAAGCTCGCTCATGCTGGTCCCCAAAGACTCAAAGCTGCCCTTTCCTCACAAAGAAATAAAAAAGCTTACAGCACCTGGTATTCCCAGGCGGTCTTCCATCCAAGTACTAACCAGGCCCGACCCTGCTTAGCTTCCGAGATCAGACGAGATCGGGCGTGTTCAGAGTGGTATGGCCGTAAGCCCTTGACTCTCACACACATGGGCTCTATATCCATTTCACACAATTTACAAACTCAGAAAAAAAGTGATGCGCAACAGCCTCAGGGTCTTTTCACACGCCAAATCGGTGTCCTGTCAATAAAAGAAAAGAATGTTGATGTCATCGAGAGAAAAGTACTGCATCTGCCATCTGTCTTCTTCAAATTAACCACTGCATGAAATTCCATTCCAAAGCTGCAGAGGGCGCTTCAAGAAAAGGTGTGTGAGGGAAGCTCGCTCATGCTGGTCCCCAAAGACTCAAAGCGGCCCTTTCCTCACAATGAAACAAAAAAGCTTACAGCACCTGGTATTCCCAGGCGGTCTTCCATCCAAGTACTAACCAGGCCCGACCCTGCTAAGCTTCCGAGATCAGACGAGATCGGGCGTGTTCAGAGTGGTATGGCCGTAAGCCCTTGACTCTCACACACATGGGCTCTATATCCATTTCACTCACTTTACAACCTCAAAAAAAATGTGATGTGCAACAGCCTCACGGTCTTTTTACACACCAAATAGTTGTCCTGTCAATACAAAGAAAAAATGTTGATGTCATCTAGAGAAAAGTACTGCATCTGCAATCTGTCTACTTCAAATTACCCACTGCATGACATTCCATTCGAAAGCTGCAGAGGGCGCTTCAAGAAAATGTGTGTGAGGGAAGCTCGCTCATGCTGGTCCCCAAACACTCAAAGCTGCCCTTTCCTCACAATGAAAAAAAAAGCTTACAGCACCTGGTATTCCCAGGCGGTCTCCCATCCAAGTACTAACCAGGCCCAACCCTGATTAGCTTCCGAGATCAGACGAGATCGGGCGTGTTCAGAGTGGTATGGCCGTAAGCTCTTGACTCTCACACACATGGGCTCTATATCCATTTCACACACTTTACAACCTCAGAAAAAAAGTGATGCGCAACAGCCTCAGGGTCTTTTCACACGCTAAATCGGTGTCCTGTCAATAAAACAAAAGAATGTTGATGTCATCGAGAGAAAAGTACTGCATCTGCCATCTGTCTTCTTCAAATTACACACTGCATGATATTCCATTCGAAAGCTGCGGAGGGCGCTTCAAGAAAAGGTGTGTGAGGGAAGCTCGCTCATGCTGGTCCCCAAAGACTCAAAGCGGCCCTTTCCTCACAATGAAACAAAAAAGCTTACAGCACCTGGTATTCCCAGGCGGCCTTCCATCCAAGTACTAACCAGGCCCGACCCTGCTAAGCTTCCGAGATCAGACGAGATCGGGCGTGTTCAGAGGGGTATGGCCGTAAGCCCTTGACTCTCACACACATGGACTCTATATCCATTTCACTCACTTTACAACCTCAAAAAAAATGTGATGTGCAAAAGCCTCACGGTCTTTTTACACACCAAATAGTTGTCCTGTCAATACAAAGAAAAAAATGTTGATGTCATCTAGAGAAAAGTACTGCATCTGCAATCTGTCTACTTCAAATTACACACTGCATGACATTCCATTCGAAAGCTGTGGAGGACGCTTCAAGAAAAGGTGTGTGAGGGAAGCTCGCTCATGCTGGTCCCCAAACACTCAAAGCTGCCCTTTCCTCACAATGAAACAAAAAAGCTTACAGCACCTGGTATTCCCAGGCGGTCTCCCATCCAAGTACTAACCAGGCCCGACCCTGCTTAGCTTCCGAGATCAGACGAGATCGGGCGTGTTCAGAGTGGTATGGTCGTAAGCCCTTGACTCTTACACACATGGGCTCTATATCCATTTCACTCACTTTACAACCTCAGAAAAAAAGTGAAGCGCAACAGCCTCAGGGTCTTTTCACACGCCAAATAGGTGTCCTGTCAATAAAAGAAAAGAATGTTGATGTCATCTAGAGAAAAGTACTGCATCTGCCATCTGTCTACTTCGAATTAACCACTGCATGACATTCCATTCCAAAGCTGTGGAGGGCGCTTCAAGAAAAGGTGTGTGAGGGAAGCTCGCTCATGCTGGTCCCAAAACACTCAAAGCTGCCCTTTCCTCACAATGAAACAAAAAAGCTTACAGCACCTGGTATTCCCAGGCGGTCTCCCATCCAAGTACTAACCAGGCCCAACCCTGCTTAGCTTCCGAGATCAGACGAGATCGGGCGTGTTCAGAGTGGTATGGCCGTAAGCTCTTGACTCTCACACACATGGGCTCTATATCCATTTCACACACTTTACAACCTCAGAAAAAAAGTGATGCGCAACAGCCTCAGGGTCTTTTCACACGCCAAATCGGTGTCATGTCAATAAAACAAAAGAATGTTGATGTCATCGAGAGAAAAGTACTGCATCTGCCATCTGTCTTCTTCAAATTAACCACTGCATGAAATTCCATTCCAAAGCTGCAGAGGGCCCTTCAAGAAAAGGTGTGTGAGGGAAGCTCGCTCATGCTGGTCCCCAAAGTCTCAAAGCGGCCCTTTCCTCACAATGAAACAAAAAGGCTTACAGTACCTGGTATTCCCAGGCGGTCTTCCATCCAAGTACTAACCAGGCCCGACCCTGCTAGGCTTCCGAGATCAGACGAGATCGGGCGTGTTCAGAGTGGTATGGCCGTAAGCCCTTGACTCTCACACACATGGGCTCTATATCCATTTCACTCACTTTACAACCTCAAAAAAAATGTGATGTGCAACAGCCTCACAGTCTTTTTACACACCAAATAGTTGTCCTGTCAATACAAAGAAAAGAATGTTGATGTCATCGAGAGAAAAGTACTGCATCTGCAATCTGTCGACTTCAAATTACACACTGCATGACATTCCATTCGAAAGCTGTGGAGGGCGCTTCAAGAAAAGGTGTGTGAGGGAAGCTCGCTCATGCTGGTCCCCAAACACTCAAAGCTGCCCTTTCCTCACAATGAAACAAAAAAGCTTACAGCACCTGGTATTCCCAGGCGGTCTCCCATCCAAGTACTAACCAGGCCCGACCCTGCTTAGCTTCCGAGATCAGACGAGATCGGGCGTGTTCAGAGTGGTATGGCCGTAAGCCCTTGACTCTTACACACATGGGCTCTATATCCATTTCACTCACTTTACAACCTCAGAAAAAAAGTGAAGCGCAACAGCCTCAGGGTCTTTTCACACGCCAAATAGGTGTCCTGTCAATAAAAGAAAAGAATGTTGATGTCATCTAGAGAAAAGAACTGCATCTGCCATCTGTCTACTTCAAATTAACCACTGCATGACATTCCATTCCAAAGCTGTGGAGGGCGCTTCAAGAAAAGGTGTGTGAGGGAAGCTCGCTCATGCTGGTCCCAAAACACTCAAAGCTGCCCTTTCCTCACAATGAAACAAAAAAGCTTACAGCACCTGGTATTCCCAGGCGGTCTCCCATCCAAGTACTAACCAGGCCCAACCCTGCTTAGCTTCCGAGATCAGACGAGATCGAGCGTGTTCAGAGTGGTATGGCCGTAAGCTCTTGACTCTCACACACATGGGCTCTATATCCATTTCACACAATTTACAACCTCAGAAAAAAAGTGAAGCGCAACAGCCTCAGGGTCTTTTCACACGCCAAATACGTGTCCTGTCAAAAAAACAAAAGAATGTTGATGTCATCGAGAGAAAAGTACTGCATCTGCCATTTGTCTTCTTCAAATTAACCACTGCATGAAATTCCATTCCAAAGCTGCAGAGGGCCCTTCAAGAAAAGGTGTGTGAGGGAAGCTCGCTCATGCTGGTCCCCAAACACTCAAAGCGGCCCTTTCCTCACAATGAAACAAAAAAGCTTACAGCACCTGGTATTCCCAGGCGGTCTTCCATCCAAGTACAAACCAGGCCCGACCTTGCTAAGCTTCCGAGATCAGACGAGATCGGGCGTGTTCAGAGTGGTATGGCCGTAAGCCCTTGACTCTCACACACATGGGCTCTATATCCATTTCACTCACTTTACAACCTCAAAAAAAATGTGATGTGCAACAGCCTCACAGTCTTTTTACACACCAAATAGTTGTCCTGTCAATACAAAGAAAAGAATGTTGATGTCATCGAGAGAAAAGTACTGCATCTGCAATCTGTCGACTTCAAATTACACACTGCATGACATTCCATTCGAAAGCTGTGGAGGGCGCTTCAAGAAAAGGTGTGTGAGGGAAGCTCGCTCATGCTGGTCCCCAAACACTCAAAGCTGCCCTTTCCTCACAATGAAACAAAAAAGCTTACAGCACCTGGTATTCCCAGGCGGTCTCCCATCCAAGTACTAACCAGGCCCGACCCTGCTTAGCTTCCGAGATCAGACGAGATCGGGCGTGTTCAGAGTGGTATGGCCGTAAGCCCTTGACTCTTACACACATGGGCTCTATATCCATTTCACTCACTTTACAACCTCAGAAAAAAAGTGAAGCGCAACAGCCTCAGGGTCTTTTCACACGCCAAATAGGTGTCCTGTCAATAAAAGAAAAGAATGTTGATGTCATCTAGAGAAAAGAACTGCATCTGCCATCTGTCTACTTCAAATTAACCACTGCATGACATTCCATTCCAAAGCTGTGGAGGGCGCTTCAAGAAAAGGTGTGTGAGGGAAGCTCGCTCATGCTGGTCCCAAAACACTCAAAGCTGCCCTTTCCTCACAATGAAACAAAAAAGCTTACAGCACCTGGTATTCCCAGGCGGTCTCCCATCCAAGTACTAACCAGGCCCAACCCTGCTTAGCTTCCGAGATCAGACGAGATCGAGCGTGTTCAGAGTGGTATGGCCGTAAGCTCTTGACTCTCACACACATGGGCTCTATATCCATTTCACACAATTTACAACCTCAGAAAAAAAGTGAAGCGCAACAGCCTCAGGGTCTTTTCACACGCCAAATACGTGTCCTGTCAAAAAAACAAAAGAATGTTGATGTCATCGAGAGAAAAGTACTGCATCTGCCATTTGTCTTCTTCAAATTAACCACTGCATGAAATTCCATTCCAAAGCTGCAGAGGGCCCTTCAAGAAAAGGTGTGTGAGGGAAGCTCGCTCATGCTGGTCCCCAAACACTCAAAGCGGCCCTTTCCTCACAATGAAACAAAAAAGCTTACAGCACCTGGTATTCCCAGGCGGTCTTCCATCCAAGTACAAACCAGGCCCGACCTTGCTAAGCTTCCGAGATCAGACGAGATCGGGCGTGTTCAGAGTGGTATGGCCGTAAGCCCTTGACTCTCACACACATGGGCTCTATATCCATTTCACTCACTTTACAACCTCAAAAAAAATGTGATGTGCAACAGCCTCACAGTCTTTTTACACACCAAATAGTTGTCCTGTCAATACAAAGAAAAGAATGTTGATGTCATCTAGAGAAAAGTACTGCATCTGCAATCTGTCTACTTCAAATTACACACTGCATGACATTCCATTCGAAAGCTGTGGAGGGCGCTTCAAGAAAAGGTGTGTGAGGGAAGCACGCTCATGCTGGTCCCCAAACACTCAAAGCTGCCCTTTCCTCACAATGAAAAAAAAAAGCTTACAGCGCCTGGTATTCCCAGGCGGTCTCCCATCCAAGTACTAACAAGGCCCGACCCTGCTTAGCTTCCGAGATCAGACGAGATCGGGCGTGTTCAGAGTGGTATGGCCGTAAGCCCTTGGCTCTCACACACATGGGCTCTATATCCATTTCACTCACTTTACAACCTCAGAAAAAAAGTGAAGCGCAACAGCCTCAGGGTCTTTTCACACGCCAAATCGGTGTCATGTCAATAAAATAAAAGAATGTTGATGTCATCGAGAGAAAAGTACTGCATCTGCCATTTGTCTTCTTCAAATTAACCACTGCATGAAATTCCATTCCAAAGCTGCAGAGGGCCCTTCAAGAAAAGGTGTGTGAGGGAAGCTCGCTCATGCTGGTCCCCAAACACTCAAAGCGGCCCTTTCCTCACAATGAAACAAAAAAGCTTACAGCACCTGGTATTCCCAGGCGGTCTTCCATCCAAGTACTAACCAGGCCCGACCTTGCTAAGCTTCCGAGATCAGACGAGATCGGGCGTGTTCAGAGTGGTATGGCCGTAAGCCCTTGACTCTGACACACATGGGCTCTATATCCATTTCACTCACTTTACAACCTCAAAAAAAATGTGATGTGCAACAGCCTCACAGTCTTTTTACACACCAAATAGTTGTCCTGTCAATACAAAGAAAAGAATGTTGATGTCATCTAGAGAAAAGTACTGCATCTGCAATCTGTCTACTTCAAATTACACACTGCATGACATTCCATTCGAAAGCTGTGGAGGGCGCTTCAAGAAAAGGTGTGTGAGGGAAGCTCGCTCATGCTGGTCCCCAAACACTCAAAGCTGCCCTTTCCTCACAATGAAACAAAAAAGCTTACAGCAGCTGGTATTCCCAGGCGGTCTCCCATCCAAGTACTAACCAGGCCCGACCCTGCTTAGCTTCCGAGATCAGACGAGATCGGGCGTGTTCAGAGTGGTATGGCCGTAAGCCCTTGACTCTGACACACATGGGCTCTATATCCATTTCACACACTTTACAACCTCAGAAAAAAAGTGATGCGCAACAGCCTCAGGGTCTTTTCACACGCCAAATCGGTGTCCTGTCAATAAAAGAAAAGAATGTTGATGTCATCGAGAGAAAAGTACTGCATCTGCCATCTGTCTTCTTCAAATTAACCACTGCATGAAATTCCATTCCAAAGCTGCAGAAAGGTGCTTCAAGAAAAGGTGTGTGAGGGAAGCTCGCTCATGCTGGTCCCCAAAGACTCAAAGCGGCCCTTTCCTCACAATGAAACAAAAAAGCTTACAGCACCTGGTATTCCCAGGCGGTCTTCCATCCAAGTACTAACCAGGCCCGACCCTGCTAAGCTTCCGAGATCAGACGAGATCGGGCGTGTTCAGAGTGGTATGGCCGTAAGCCCTTGACTCTCACACACATGGGCTCTATATCCATTTCACTCACTTTACAACCTCAAAAAAAATGTGATGTGCAACAGCCTCACAGTCTTTTTACACACCAAATAGTTGTCCTGTCAATACAAAGAAAAGAATGTTGATGTCATCTAGAGAAAAGTACTGCATCTGCAATCTGTCTACTTCAAATTACACACTGCATGACATTCCATTCGAAAGCTGTGGAGGGCGCTTCAAGAAAAGGTGTGTGAGGGAAGCTCGCTCATGCTGGTCCCCAAACACTCAAAGCTGCCCTTTCCTCACAATGAAAAAAAAAAGCTTACAGCACCTGGTATTCCCAGGCGGTCTCCCATCCAAGTACTAACCAGGCCCGACCCTGCTTAGCTTCCGAGATCAGACGAGATCGGGCGTGTTCAGAGTGGTATGGCCATAAGCCTTTGACTGTGACACACATGGGCTCTATATCCATTTCACACAATTTACAACCTCAGAAAAAAAGTGATGCGCAAAAGCCTCAGGGTCTTTTTACACACCAAATAGTTGTCCTGTCAATACAAAGAAAAAAATGTTGATGTCATCGAGAGAAAAGTACTGCATCTGCAATCTGTCTACTTCAAATTACACACTGCATGACATTCCATTCGAAAGCTGTGGAGGGCGCTTCAAGAAAAGGTGTGTGAGGGAAGCTCGCTCATGCTGGTCCCCAAACACTCAAAGCTGCCCTTTCCTCACAATGAAACAAAAAAGCTTACAGCACCTGGCATTCCCAGGCAGTCTTCCATCCAAGTACTAACCAGGCCCGACCCTGCTTAGCTTCTGAGATCAGACGAGATCGGGCGTGTTAAGAGTGGTATGGCCATAAGCCTTTGACTCTGACACATATGGGCTCTATATCCATTTCACACAATTTACAACCTCAGAAAAAAAGTGATGCGCAACAGCCTCAGGGTCTTTTCACACGCCAAATCGGTGTCCTGTCAATAAAAGAAAAGAATGTTGATGTCATCGAGAGAAAAGTACTGCATCTGCCATCTGTCTTCTTCAAATTAACCACTGCATGAAATTCCATTCCAAAGCTGCAGAAAGGTGCTTCAAGAAAAGGTGTGTGAGGGAAGCTCGCTCATGCTGGTCCCCAAAGACTCAAAGCGGCCCTTTCCTCACAATGAAACAAAAAAGCTTACAGCACCTGGTATTCCCAGGCGGTCTTCCATCCAAGTACTAACCAGGCCCGACCCTGCTAAGCTTCCGAGATCAGACGAGATCGGGCGTGTTCAGATTGGTATGGCCGTAAGCCCTTGACTCTCACACACATGGGCTCTATATCCATTTCACTCACTTTACAACCTCAAAAAAAATGTGATGTGCAACAGCCTCACAGTCTTTTTACACACCAAATAGTTGTCCTGTCAATACAAAGAAAAGAATGTTGATGTCATCTAGAGAAAAGTACTGCATCTGCAATCTGTCTACTTCAAATTACACACTGCATGACATTCCATTCGAAAGCTGTGGAGGGCGCTTCAAGAAAAGGTGTGTGAGGGAAGCTCGCTCATGCTGGTCCCAAAACACTCAAAGCTGCCCTTTCCTCACAATGAAAAAAAAAAGCTTACAGCACCTGGTATTCCCAGGCTGTCTCCCATCCAAGTACTAACCAGGCCCGACCCTGCTTAGCTTCCGAGATCAGACGAGATCGGGCGTGTTCAGAGTGGTATGGCCGTAAGCTCTTGACTCTCACACACATGGGCTCTATATCCATTTCACACAATTTACAACCTCAGAAAAAAAGTGATGCGCAACAGCCTCAGGGTCTTTTCACACGCCAAATCGGTGTCCTGTCAATAAAAGAAAAGAATGTTGATGTCATCGAGAGAAAAGTACTGCATCTGCCATCTGTCTTCTTCAAATTAACCACTGCATGAAATTCCATTCCAAAGCTGCAGAAAGGTGCTTCAAGAAAAGGTGTGTGAGGGAAGCTCGCTCATGCTGGTCCCCAAAGACTCAAAGCGGCCCTTTCCTCACAATGAAACAAAAAAGCTTACAGCACCTGGTATTCCCAGGCGGTCTTCCATCCAAGTACTAACCAGGCCCGACCCTGCTAAGCTTCCGAGATCAGACGAGATCGGGCGTGTTCAGAGTGGTATGGCCGTAAGCCCTTGACTCTCACACACATGGGCTCTATATCCATTTCACTCACTTTACAACCTCAAAAAAAATGTGATGTGCAACAGCCTCACAGTCTTTTTACACACCAAATAGTTGTCCTGTCAATACAAAGAAAAGAATGTTGATGTCATCTAGAGAAAAGTACTGCATCTGCAATCTGTCTACTTCATATTACACACTGCATGACATTCCATTCGAAAGCTGTGGAGGGCGCTTCAAGAAAAGGTGTGTGAGGGAAGCTCGCTCATGCTGGTCCCCAAACACTCAAAGCTGCCCTTTCCTCACAATGAAACAAAAAAGCTTACAGCACCTGGTATTCCCAGGCGGTCTCCCATCCAAGTACTAACCAGGCCCGACCCTGCTTAGCTTCCGAGATCAGACGAGATCGGGCGTGTTCAGAGTGGTATGGCCGTAAGCCCTTGACTCTTACACACATGGGCTCTATATCCATTTCACTCACTTTACAACCTCAGAAAAAAAGTGAAGCGCAACAGCCTCAGGGTCTTTTCACACGCCAAATAGGTGTCCTGTCAATAAAAGAAAAGAATGTTGATGTCATCTAGAGAAAAGTACTGCATCTGCCATCTGTCTACTTCAAATTAACCACTGCATGACATTCCATTCCAAAGCTGTGGAGGGCGCTTCAAGAAAAGGTGTGTGAGGGAAGCTCGCTCATGCTGGTCCCAAAACACTCAAAGCTGCCCTTTCCTCACAATGAAACAAAAAAGCTTACAGCACCTGGTATTCCCAGGCGGTCTCCCATCCAAGTACTAACCAGGCCCAACCCTGCTTAGCTTCCGAGATCAGACGAGATCGGGCGTGTTCAGAGTGGTATGGCCGTAAGCTCTTGACTCTCCCACACATGGGCTCTATATCCATTTCACACACTTTACAACCTCAGAAAAAAAGTGATGCGCAACAGCCTCAGGGTCTTTTCACACGCCAAATCGGTGTCATGTCAATAAAACAAAAGAATGTTGATGTCATCGAGAGAAAAGTACTGCATCTGCCATCTGTCTTCTTCAAATTAACCACTGCATGAAATTCCATTCCAAAGCTGCAGAGGGCCCTTCAAGAAAAGGTGTGTGAGGGAAGCTCGCTCATGCTGGTCCCCAAACACTCAAAGCGGCCCTTTCCTCACAATGAAACAAAAAAGCTTACAGCACCTGGTATTCCCAGGCGGTCTTCCATCCAAGTACTAACCAGGCCCGACCTTGCTAAGCTTCCGAGATCAGACGAGATCGGGCGTGTTCAGAGTGGTATGGCCGTAAGCCCTTGACTCTGACACACATGGGCTCTATATCCATTTCACTCACTTTACAACCTCAAAAAAAATGTGATGTGCAACAGCCTCACAGTCTTTTTACACACCAAATAGTTGTCCTGTCAATACAAAGAAAAGAATGTTGATGTCATCTAGAGAAAAGTACTGCATCTGCAATCTGTCTACTTCAAATTACACACTGCATGACATTCCATTCGAAAGCTGTGGAGGGCGCTTCAAGAAAAGGTGTGTGAGGGAAGCTCGCTCATGCTGGTCCCCAAACACTCAAAGCTGCCCTTTCCTCACAATGAAACAAAAAAGCTTACAGCACCTGGTATTCCCAGGCGGTCTCCCATCCAAGTACTAACCAGGCCCGACCCTGCTTAGCTTCCGAGATCAGACGAGATCGGGCGTGTTCAGAGTGGTATGGCCGTAAGCCCTTGACGCTGACACACATGGGCTCTATATCCATTTCACACACTTTACAACCTCAGAAAAAAAGTGATGCGCAACAGCCTCAGGGTCTTTTCACACGCCAAATCGGTGTCCTGTCAATAAAAGAAAAGAATGTTGATGTCATCGAGAGAAAAGTACTGCATCTGCCATCTGTCTTCTTCAAATTAACCACTGCATGAAATTCCATTCCAAAGCTGCAGAAAGGTGCTTCAAGAAAAGGTGTGTGAGGGAAGCTCGCTCATGCTGATCCCCAAAGACTCAAAGCGGCCCTTTCCTCACAATGAAACAAAAAAGCTTACAGCACCTGGTATTCCCAGGCGGTCTTCCATCCAAGTACTAACCAGGCCCGACCCTGCTAAGCTTCCGAGATCAGACGAGATCGGGCGTGTTCAGAGTGGTATGGCCGTAAGCCCTTGACTCTCACACACATGGGCTCTATATCCATTTCACTCACTTTACAACCTCAAAAAAAATGTGATGTGCAACAGCCTCACAGTCTTTTTACACACCAAATAGTTGTCCTGTCAATACAAAGAAAAGAATGTTGATGTCATCTAGAGAAAAGTACTGCATCTGCAATCTGTCTACTTCAAATTACACACTGCATGACATTCCATTCGAAAGCTGTGGAGGGCGCTTCAAGAAAAGGTGTGTGAGGGAAGCTCGCTCATGCTGGTCCCCAAACACTCAAAGCTGCCCTTTCCTCACAATGAAAAAAAAAAGCTTACAGCACCTGGTATTCCCAGGCTGTCTCCCATCCAAGTACTAACCAGGCCCGACCCTGCTTAGCTTCCGAGATCAGACGAGATCGGGCGTGTTCAGAGTAGTATGGCCGTAAGCTCTTGACTCTCACACACATGGGCTCTATATCCATTTCACACACTTTACAACCTCAGAAAAAAAGTGAAGCGCAACAGCCTCAGGGTCTTTTCACACGCCAAATAGGTGTCCTGTCAATACAAAGAAAAGAATGTTGATGTCATCTAGAGAAAAGTACTGCATCTGCCATCTGTCTACTTCAAATTACACACTGCATGACATTCCATTCGAAAGCTGTGGAGGGCGCTTCAAGAAAAGGTGTGTGAGGGAAGCTCGCTCATGCTGGTCCCCAAACACTCAAAGCTGCCCTTTCCTCACAATGAAACAAAAAAGCTTACAGCACCTGGTATTCCCAGGCGGTCTCCCATCCAAGTACTAACCAGGCCCGACCCTGCTTAGCTTCCGAGATCAGACGAGATCGGGCGTGTTCAGAGTGGTATGGCCGTAAGCCCTTGACTCTGACACACATGGGCTCTATATCCATGACACACAATTTACAACCTCAGAAAAAAAGTGATGCGCAACAGCCTCACGGTCTTTTCAAACGTCAAATAGGTGTCCTGTCAATACAAAGAAAAGAATGTTGATGTCATCTAGAGAAAAGTACTACATCTGCCATCTGTCTACTTCAAATTACACGCTGCATGACATTCAATTTCAAAGCTGCAGAAAGGCGCTTCAAGAAAAGGTGTGTGAGGGAAGCTCACTCATGCTGGTCCCCAAAGACTCAAAGCTGCCCTTTCCTCACAAAGAAACAAAAAAGCTTACAGCACCTGGTATTTCCAGGCGGTCTTCCATCCAAGTACTAACCAGGCCCGACCCTGCTTAGCTTCCGAGATCAGAAGAGCTCGGGCGTGTTCAGAGTGGTATGGCCATAAGCCCTTGACTCTGACACACATGGGCTCTATATCCATTTCACTCACTTTACAACCTCAGAAAAAAAGTGATGCGCAACAGCCTCAGGGTCTTTTCACACGTTAAATAGGTGTCCTGTCAATACAAAGAAAAGAATGTTGATGTCATCGAGAGAAAAGTACTGCATCTGCCATCTGTCTTCTTCAAATTAACCACTGCATGACATTCCATTCCAAAGCTGCGAAAGGAGCTTCAAGAAAAGGTGTGTGAGGGAAGCTCGCTCATGCTGGTCCCCAAAGACTCAAAGCTGCCCTTTCCTCACAATGAAACAAAAAAGCTTACAGCACCTGGTATTCCCAGGCAGTCTCCCATCAAAGTACTAACCAGGCCCAACCCTGCTTAGCTTCCGAGATCCGGCGTGTTCAGAGTGGTAAGGCCGTAAGCCCTTGACTCTGACATACATGGGCTCTATATCCATTTCACTCACTTTACAACCTCAGAAAAAACGTGATGCGCAACAGCCTCAGGGACTTTTCACACGCCAAATAGGTGTCCTGTCAATATAAAGAAAAGAATGTTGATGTCATCTAGAGAAAAGTACTGCATCTGCCATCTGTCTTCTTCAAATTACACACTGCATGAAATTCCATTTCAAAGCTGCGGAAAGGCGCTTCAAGAAGAAGTGCGTGAGGGAAGCTCGCTCATGCTGGTCCCCAAAGACTCAAAGCTGCCCTTTCCTCAAGCTGAAGTTAAAAGAATTGCAAATTAATCCTTCACAGGTACTTGTTCACAGAGATGGATGAAATAAAAATTGAATATATTCTTGTATTATAAAAATACAATGAACTAAATTATTAACAATGAGTAAGAGGATTTTCAAAACAAAACAAACAGTGTCTTTCTTGGTTCTGAACTTTCGTTTCACTGAAAATCAAAATCTTTTTTAGTTGGATAGTTTCACATAAAATACCCTCAAGTCATCCTTTACACCTCAATTGTAAGGAAAAAAAGTTTCCTCTACAAAAGATAACCCTTTTGTTTTTTTAAAATATACATCATATTTAATCCCTTTCAGAATCCTTAAGTTACCTTCTAAACCGGTATTCTTTAATTTACAAAAACTAAAACTCAATATTTTACCTGTGGGCACACACACATTCATATGAAACACCTTAAATTTAATTTTTACCTGTTTCAGGCCTGTTTATTGAAGCTCGTGTGCGGTCGGGGCTTCACAACTGTAATGGCCGCTTCACTCGCAGCTGAGCACACAATAAAAGCAAGTGCATGTGTATGTTAGTCCTCAAAAATCCAGGGTTTTATTAGAAGGGGGAGAACGGGAATGGAGGATGAGAGTCTGAATGGTAATGGCAATGGCGGTGGAAGTCACAATCCAAACACTCACACGCAATGGCGGGACAGCGAAAGTCATGAAGAAGAAAACACAGCAGGACAAGGCACAGCAGAACAGCAGAGCCATCGGATGGAAACCCGTCTCTCTCTCTCCAATGTCCGTCTCCTTCAAGCATATTATCTTAATTTAGCCACAATTATCAAACATTATCTCGTGTCGAATTCGCATTACCTTTACTTTCGCTCCAAAAATATTACAACGCTAAAGCTACGATCTGCTGGCACATTAGCACGGAATGCTATCCCTAGCTAGCACGTCGCTAACCATGTACACATCCAGTCTCTTTTCACTATAACAGTTAGATAAAGCGCAAATACAGGCATAAATATTCACCTCTCGAAGGTCACACAGAAGTTTACATCAGGACCACCAGTCGTCGACCTCCAAAATAAACTTAAATGCTCTCCACACAAACGATGCCTCCCCTCTTAACTCTCTGATCATTGCCTCTGTTTCTCTCCCCATGCGCGCTAACTACTCACCTCACAAACCTGCGCCACTAGTCCCACCCCTTACACAGTAACTTTCCTCTCATTGGCTTTTGCGGTCTTAATACACCCAAAGATAAGACAGGAATGAAATGATTGACAGGTAACAATTGAGGTTACATATAAACACGGCTTCTTCCCCTCTCCTTATTCTCAGATCACTGATCTTTTACAGACTCAGAGAACTTAAAGACCTTTATATGAATTTATTTTTGAACTGTAAATAGTTTTACTTTTTAAATGTTACATATTATATTTATGCTTTTAACCTGCTCACATTATAACCAATTTTAAAGATCATGAACTCTATTTATTTTTGAACTTTTTAACACATCTCTTTATGCTTTTTATGCGATGTAATTTATTTGATTTTTGTACAGGGCTACGTGTTGTATGATAACAAGAGTGTATATTGTTTACAATGTGTTACAGTCAATGGGTGGCACGGTGGTACCGTTGTTAACAGTGTCGCCTCAAAGCAAGTTCAAGTCCTGGCTCGAGCACAGGTTCTTTCTGTGTGGTGTGTGCATGTTCTCTCCGTGCCTGCGTGGGTATTCTGTCTGCAATGGACTGGCTACCTGTCCAGGGTGAAACCTGCCTCTCACCTGAAAGCCACTGGGAAAGGCTCCAGCCTCCCCCTGCAACCCTTAACAGAAATAAGCTGGGATGCATGGAAGTATAGAAAGCGGATACAATGAAGCGCATACAAATTTTTCGAATGCATGAAAAAGTCTCACCTTTTGTTTTTTTCATATTGGTTAGTTTGGAAGCATGGAATTTCTGACAAAGCCTAAGTTTGTATTGTTTATTCACTGATTTTTCTGACAATTTACAAACAAAGCTTTCAAAACTGAGAGGACAAGCAGTGGTGTTTAAGATCAACACCCAACATGGGGCTTGAACCAACAACCCTGAGACTAAGAGTCTCATGCTCGACTGACTGAGCTAATCAGGTTACGTCAGTGTAAGTCCCATAGCATGAAGCGGTCAGAGTGAGAGACTCACAGTCCTGTGAGTGATCACCCACCCATCTATCCATCCATCCATCCATCCATCCGTCCATCCATCCATCCATCCATCCATTTTTCCGCTTATCCTGTTAAGTGTCACAGGGTGGGGCTGGAGCCTATCCCAGAGGGGACATTACCTTGGACAGGTCAGTGGTCCATCGCAGTCCACCGCAGCCAACAAATATTGACAGACAACCATTCACACTCACAGCCATACCTACGGTCAATTTAGAGTTGCATTTCCATTTGCATGTCTTTGGACTGTGGAAGGAAGCTGGAGTACCTGGAGAGAACCAGCACAGGGAAAACATGCAGACACTCTCAGGATTTATTCCAATGAAGCGCCTAAAAAAGGAGTGTTGGAACTCACTCAGATGAATGAGACATTATAAGCCATCAAATATATACATGTAGATATAGTGTTGGAGATCCAAAAAAACAGGGAGAAAAGAGAAGAGAAGAAGAAGAAGAAAAAAACAGCTTCTTTGACCAGATAACATAGTTGTCTATTTCAATGTTTGAGGTCTGAAAAAATAACTGATTAACTGTGAAATGTGATGGACAGGCAAGTACTTACTAGGATCAGGGCAGCTGGAAAATAGGCTCCTGCATCTGTAGGCAATATCAGAGACAAAGAAAAATCAACACAAATGAGCAGGCACTTGAACGATGCTAAAACCACTCTTTTTTAAACAAATACAACCACAGCTCCTGATCTATGGCCTTAAGTACACTGTAATCATGCCATCAGACAGACTCATGCCAGAGCAGTAGCCTAGCACAAGATGGAGGAACGTAATTGCATGTAAACACAGTCAGTGTGCACTCATCTTAATATGAACCGACTTAACTGTTGTGTGACACGTATATTGTGTGTACTGTAAAATGGTTCAGACTATCAGAAAGCTTCATGAATTCACAGGCAAAATACAGATGTCGCACACATTAATTTGTGGAGGCTCGAGATGTAAAAAGTAAAGTCATCTCTCTGTGTTTTTTGGATTAATTTGCAAGCATTTTCAACATTTTGGCTAGCTGCTAAATCTGGCTAGCATGATGTGCACCGAGTGTAATTATCAATGCAAATGTGGCAGGATGAGAGGTCCCATCCTAGCAGTGAGACTGGTTGGTGATGCCTGACTTGGCTTGTACCATCATTAGCCAACCAGTGTGAGGCGCTGCTCTATAAATAGGGTCAGCATCTACCTGGTCAATCTCTTGCTCTTGGGGTCCGCGGTCCTCCCACTTCCTGGTCACCTCGCTTCCGCCTCTGATCGCCTCACGTCTGCCTTCTCGCCACCGTCTGTGCTGGTATGTAGCAGTAGCTCCCTGTAGCTCGTGTTGCATGCTGATCATGCACGTTTTTCATATTCACGTGTTTAATTGTAGGCGTCCGGCTTTTGGGACACGGTCCCTTAATCGCCGCTAGTGGGGAACCCCCCCCCCCCCCCCCCATCTGACGTGCAGAGGCTGTTTGCCACAGCTTACTATCAGTGAAACCCTTTGCTCTGCATGCGTGCGATCTACACCTGATTGGCACAGCTGGTGAGCCGTGACACTGAGGAAGAACTAGCTGCTGCTTTGCTACCGGGCGCTGTCTTGCCAGACTATCCTGCTTTGCTAGATGCTCCTGCTTTGCTCTGGCTGCTGTTTGTTACAGACTACCCTGCTTTGCTGTGGCTGCTGTTTTGCTACAGACTACCCTGCTTTGCTGTGGCTGCTGTTTTGCTACAGACTACCCTGCTTTGCTCTGGCTGCTGTTTTGCTACAGACTACCCTGCTTTGCTCTGGCTACTGTTTGGCTACAGACTGTCCTGCTTTGTTACAGGCTCCTGCTCTATTAGCCTGCTCTGCTACTAGCCTGTTCTGCGACCTACTGGCCATCTACACATGTTTTGCTTGTTTGTTTGTTCACTGTTTACTGTGTTCACTGGAGTGCTCTGCTTCTGTGTTAACGAATTGGAATCCGTTGTGTGTTGAACTGGAGGTTGTTTCAGTAATTCACCTTGTTTAACCAGGGTCTGCCAGATCCTGATGTCCACCGTGTGGCGCCACTGAACTGTACTTCATGGTGCTCTGAAGGTTTGGATCTGCATTGTTTCCCATTCCTCCGCTTGGGCTTCAGGGTGTAGCAAGCTGCTGGACGGCTATCTGTTAGCTCCCTGGTCTAGCAATGGAGAAATGAACTCGTTTCTGGTTATTTTGGGTTGTATTATTTTTCCTTGCTAATTTGTGTTTAATAATTAAATCTTGTTTCTCGAATTAATTTTTAAATTGTGGTTTGGTTCTGGTTTTTGTGTTTGTTTTTTTTAGTTTTGGTGTTAAATTATAATTCTTGTCATTTCGTTTCAGGTACTGGAGGCTCACGGTCCTGGCGTCGCTTTTCCTCTTGTGTGCTGTGCACCCCTGTTTTGCTTTAATCATGTGTGGTTTTAAATGTGATGTCCCAATTGATCAGGGTGTCTTCTGCCTTGGGATCCCTCACCCCCACTGGTAAGCTCCAGACTTGTTTAGATTTATTCTTGTTCTCTTTTTAATCTGCTGGCCTGTTTACAATAAAATATTTTTGTCATGGAACCACGTCTCCTGCCAATTAGTAAATGAACCTGTGAGTGCCTTTTGGTCGGTACGTTAACTATTTCCTTGGGCAAAATTCCCAAGGTGCCGTTGTCCGGCTTTGGTCACTATTATATTTTAATAAGTGCTCCCCCCACTCGTGTGTGTCTCCACACAAACTGGAAACTTCACTTAGCCTCCACTGGCCTACAGACTTTGCGCCAGTGTCTACAATAAATGCAATCGCTACTCACCAAATGACTGAGATTGAGATGGATGATAACCAAGGCTCTGGCCTCACGTGCAGATCAGGAGATTCTCCTTGCGTCCATAAGGCAAAGATACTGCATGATACTCTGGATTTATTTACAGTGAAGTACTGTATTTCAGCATTACAGCATAGTTCTGTTAAACAGTCATGGGGTGTAATTTAACAGATTCCTATTAGAATTAACGGCAAAGTACTGTATTTTTATAAACGGTGATACTATTGAAATCTTGTAGTAAATTTACAGCAGTTGCTTGCAGTGTACAAGTCCCACCGCTTTCATAAAATTCATCACTGGATTCAGGACGACCCCTGCTACTCGGCCCCGGTGGGCGGGAGGAGGCTCAGGCCCAAACAACGCTGACTGCAGCTTTAATTTAATCCTAGGTTGATGTAATACTCTGATAAATCAGTGGTATTTATTTCATGATTTTCACAGGAATAAATTAAGAATAAAATGCCAGTTCATGGTTAAGCTAAAATTTACATAAATAAGTATTTGTTATGAAGAAGATATTAAAATGTAAATAAAATTTGTTTAAAATTAGTAACTTTCAAAAAACATCATTTCATGGGGTGTGAATGTCTTTCAAAAATGTTAAAGTAATTCTATTACGTTAGGTTACGTGCGTGAGTTCATGACCTTTAGTGTTTACACTTCCGGGAGAAACGAGCGCGAGGAAGGAGCATCGTGTGAATGGCGTAACGTTATCGGAGTTTGGAGACTGTGTGTCGTCGGAGAGGAGTTTTTATCGGTAACGGACTGTGAACTGTAATTGACCGACGTGATCGGAGTGCGTGAGTCGGATTCTCCGCCACCGATTGTGTTTTGAGCACCAGGCAAGTCCAGTTACAGAAGCTAGCGGGAGCTAGGCTAACGCTGTCCACGCTGAATGGAGACGCCGCTGCACGGACGGGACAGGAGCTTCGGATAGTCGCCTCGGGAGAGAGTCGTTAACGGAGGATGTGCCGCTGCTGCCGAGTCACGGAGGTCTGTTGCTGCGGGCTGCTGCGAGCGGGACGGTTGCTGCCATAACGAGTGAGGGATTCATCGGCTGCGGTCCGGTATTGTTGACTTCACCGACACACGGGGGGATCTGGTAAAGGTTTCCATCATGAGCTCCAACTAAAGCGGGCCAACGAAAGTAAACATGAGTGCACTCGAAATAAAATTAGACAGTAGAAAAAAAGACAAACAATATACCCCGGGGTTCTTTTTATTTTCTATAGTCTTGTTTGTTGAATGTGTTTTTCTGCAAGCTTTTAATACATTTTCTAAACTGAAATCTTGTGTTTCATTGAATTTGTGTGTTACTGAAGCTTTACAGCAGAGTTTAAAGGTCAAGTGTTCTCCCCATAGCCTCCATTTGAATATTTAAGAGTGAGAATCATACATTGCCCGAGATTGATATTAATTATTCCAGATGGGACTTTAACTCATTTCAAATATCTTGTATGGTAAAAGTGTTCCCTGTAAGCCTAAGGTGGGTTTTAATATTGGAGCCGGTGGTAAAAGGGTTACATTTAGAAATCTAAACCCCTGCTACCATGAGCACACATGGAAATAAAGACTCAACTGACCACTCGGTCTACTTCAGCTAGCACACTGAACAATACTGTTGTTTACTTGCTAGCTGATAAGTGAGCAGCTGATGTTTGCAATAACATTGAAATAAACTAAAAATAGAGTCAATAGCTCAAATCCTATAACCACCAAAGGAGCCAAGTCTTTAACGCTTCAATCTCATAGCGACTCCTCAGGATTTCTTCTCTCCATTGCATTTTGTAGGAGGCTCCTGCCGGTCCACACTGCCTTCCCCCTAACAGATTCAGCTACTGAGACTAAAGTTTGTTAGTGAGCTCAATGCATTAAAGTGACTTAATATTTGTTGAAAACTTAATAGGCGTGAAGCTGTAACCTCACATGAACACTCGAAGTCTAGATTTCAGCTGCATGTGAAGAAATCAGCATAAAATCCTTGTGTTGGTGTTTAAACCTGGACTACCAGAACCAGGCTAAGAGGTGTTTGTCTGTTAGCTGTGAAGCAAACTGAAACATGAAGGCTTTGAGGGTTTGTTCTCAACACAAAGAAAGATTCAATGCTCAAACTGCCAACTCTGTAAAAACAAAACATTTTTACAAATCTCAGTTTATTTCTTCATGAAGATCTTAATGAGGCAATCAGCACCAGAGCACTAAAGTTAAAATTAGTAACACCGTCACTAACGATGCATTTATTTGACCCGATGTAGTTTTCCTGATCAAATATAGTTTTCATCAAAATATATAATTTTTTTATAATTATTTCCCAATATGCAACGTCACATAAATGAAAAAATGGAGGACCCTATAAAATGACCTGACGTCAGTGTTCAAGGGTGAAGTCATTTTTGGAATGAAGAAGAGTTCATCCAGCTTTTTTTGCCTCGTGTCTCTGAACCAGCTCATTTGTTGTGTCCACGCCGTTCCGTGTTTAACATGTTTTATGTAACATGAATAACATATTAATATACAAATATATACATGACATAAATTATATATAGACACAGATAAACATCAATAACCAGTGAGAGAAGTCATGTGATTCTCCGACCTCTCTAAGCTGCATCGCAGTGCTGGAGGAGTGCTGACATCATCATTTATGGTTCCTTGCTGGATGAAGGCCTAAACTATGGAGTGAAATCTACTGCCTTGAACTCACTCTTCATTTCTGCTCAGGCTTTTCCTGCCAGCAAGGCAGTGGCAAGAAAAGCAGTCAGCTGATGTCCACAGCTCAACATGAGAAGGACACATTTCTTTTGAAGAAAAAACATTTCAAGGAGTTTTTCCTGCCAATACAGGACAACACCCACTCACAAACCAGTGCTGGACAAGTTCCTTCAAAGCTGTCATGCCTTATTTCTTACTTGTTACTGTCATTTTAAAATAATTGGTTCCATCACGATAGTGTCTGCCAGCGCTTGGTGACTGTACAGGAGGTCTGTGGACCGCAGGGCCACAACAAGCCCATTTCCTCAACTCTCCATTGAGTACAGAGGTCCCCAAGTATGGACCAGTGAGGATAAATGTGATAGTGGAGAAGTCCTTTTGTTCTTCAACTGGTCCAACTTGATGGTGAGTCTCCTTTTATCAAGGATTACTGAATGCTTGTGTTATTCATGGCATTGTTAACACTTTATAAACCCTTCATTCAGAGCTGTAAAGAACCTTTAACCTCATATCCCAGACATCAAAGTGGGCCACTAACCGGTGAGATGAAGCTATGCTATGCTGCTACATTCTGAAGAGGTAAAGTCGCAGGTTCTGAGAGTGATGGCTAACCTGGATGTGTTCATCTCCTACTTTAATATCAGCGTCCCAACTTGGAGCTCTGACCACCTCCAGCTTTTTGTTCCTGTTTCTGCTTCAGTCAACAGGGAACTCAAACCTGCAATAGAATCATCAACAACAATGGAATAGAAAACAGAGGAAGACAAAATATCATAAACTTACAAAGCTGAGAAATGTTCATGAAGAATAAATGCACACATTATGATTGAGGCCAGAAAGTAAAACTCCACACCAAATGTATTTTGACATGTAGGGATAATGAACTTGAATGTGTTGAAATAGCAGATAAATGAATCCACTATCACAAGATGGCGTCACAGATCTCACCATCAAGTTGGACCAGTTGAAGAACAAACAGACTTCTCCACGATCACATTTATCCTCACTGGTCCGTACTTGGGGACCTCTGTACTAAATGGAGAGTTGAGGAAATGGGCTTGTTGTGGCCCTGCGGTCCCCAGACCTCCTGTACAGTCACCAAGCGCTGGCAGACACAATTGTAATGGAACCAATTATTTTAAAATGACAGTAACAAGTAAGAAATAAGGCATTACAGCTTTGAAGGAACTTGTCCAGCACTGGTTTGTGAGTGGGTGTTGTCCTGTATTGGCAGGAAAAACTCCTTGAAATGTCATGCAAGTTTTTTCTTAAAAAGAAATGTGTAAAACATTCATTAACATCCAGGCCCAAAGACAAGAGAGGGCAACGCTCCAGGAGTCTTTGATCTCTGAATGCTGAGCATTGATCTCCTGCTTCAGTCTTTGATCTCTGACTGATCCGAAATTAATCAAAGGATCACATCAGCATATTGGTCCAGTCTACAGATGGTGATTTTACCAAGTGCACTACAGCAGTCCTTGTTGCTGTCTGCTGTTGTGTCACAGCAAAGTAAGGAAACAGCCTGACGGTCCTCAGGAGGAAATTCAACAACCTCCAAAGATGGAGGTGAATCTAGACCTGCTCATGTTTACTGTCCTTGATGAACTTGACAAACACACCACATGTCACACACTCTACAGTTTCAATCTGTTGAGAACATGAAACGTGAGGCCCCAGTGACCCTGCATGAAATTTTTGTCCAATTCAAATTTTGATTCATGACCCAGAACCACTCAAAACCCCTGAAAAATAAAGGTTTGGGTGCATTAAAGACATAAATAATAACATCATCATGTTTCAAGGGGGCTGCAGGGTGGTGCAGTGGTTAGCACTGTGGCCTCACAGCGAGAAAGTTCTGGGTTCGAGTACCGGCTCGGGCGCAGTATCTTCTTGTGTAGAGTCTGCAAGTTCTCCCCGTGCCTGTGTGGGTTCTCTCTGGTACTCCGGCTTCCTCCCACAGTCTAAAGACGTGCAATTTGGGGAAAAGGCTGATTGGATTCTCTAAATTGACTGTAGGTATGAATGTGAGTGTGAATGGTTGTTTGTCCCTGTATGTTGGCCCTGTGATGGACTGGTGACTGGTCCAGGGTGAACGCTGCCTTTTGCCCGTAGACACTGGGATAGGCTCCAGCTTCCCCCGAGACCCTGAACAGGAATAAGTGGAAGAAGATGAATGAATGTTTCAAGGTTTTCTTCCCTCAAATCTGAAGGTCAAGCTGCATTATTTGCAGTGCTCATTAGCAGGGGAATTAGCTCCAATGGTAGAGTGCTAGCTTAGCATGTGAGAGGTAGAGGGATCCATGCCCTCATTCTCCAGAATACTTCAGCTTGTTCTGTTGATCAGAGGAGCTGCTGTGTGATGAATGCTGATGTTTGTCCACTGCTGTGATAAAGTGTCACCCTGTTACTGATACTGACCATTTCAGCTAATTCCCCTGCTAATGAGCACAGCAGATAATGCAGCTTGACCTTCATGCATGGTTGGATGAGCGTCACCAGGTGAAGCTTCTCTGGTTGACCAACATGTGGAATCTCTTTCAATACTCCAGTGGTGGTTTAAGTGATGAAAATATGGATTAGTCACTGGAAGTGTGTGTGTGTGTGTGTGTGTGTGTGTGTGTGTGTGTGTGTGTGTGTGTGTTTAAAAAGGCAAAAAAAACTTTTTTCAGCAATAGAACTTTAATACAAACACAAAATGAAAAGCAGAACAAGCCAGAACCCAAAATATGGATTTACAGAGGAAGCGTGCTGGGCTCAGAACCCAGAGGTTGATGGATCAAAACCATCCTCTGCTAAAAGAAGGGAACAAAATAAACCTGATTGTTTTGAAATGTGAATCTGTTAAAGAGGGGTGGAAATGGTGAGGTAGTCATTGTCCCTTTTGTTTTATTACAGAGACCTCATTGTTACTTAAATAATTTTAATTCTTTACTTGAAGATTCACGCTTTTTCGCTCAAAATGTATAAAACTTCTTGTATGTTGGTGCCCCATCACACACAACAGGTGCTCTTGTACTCTTTTCACCTCTGACCCACAAACATTCATAGTCTTCCAGTGAACGTCCAATTATCTTCTGAAATCAGTGATGAATCTTTACCTGCTGAGACTCATTATCTCTGACTGTGACTAGCATGTGCTAGCAGAATACAGCACTCCTTCTTCATTATCTGTCTTTGTCTCTGACCAGCTCTCCTGCTCTCTTTCCTCCTACCAGTCAAAGCAGACATCTTCACCTACTGATCTTGGATCTGCTGCCTGTTCCTGCCTAGTAAAAGAAGGATCAAGCACCTGGTTCTACAGGCTGAATTAACTCCAGGACGTTGGCCAGCCGTGTCAGTTGAAACCTTATTTGTCCAAATAGAGAAAAAATATGTCTGATTGTTAATGAAAGATGTCATCATGGCTTTGAAACTGTGGTTGGGGACAAACCAACATGAGCACATTCATGGAAGAATAGCAATAAAAACAGGAAGTGTTAGTTAGCAAGTACTCACCAGTCTTTCACTATCATACTTGATTCTAGTGGAACAAAATGGCTGCAGCTGACTGTGCTGCCTGGTGGTGGATCACTCTTCACCATCCTCACAGGCCTTGATGGAACCAAAAAAGCGAGTTCCTGGAGAAGATCTTCCAGGGGGTCCAGGTTAAAGCGGTGCCCCAGCTGGCACCAGGATCTGACCCAGGTCCTGCATGTGAGATACTGTCAGTTCTGTTCTGCCCTGCTCACAACCACAGGCTGGTGGTGAGGCCTGCAGCAACCAGGGCCCCAGTCACCAAGTGTATAAAGGCTGGTCATTGTGGCAGTGGGAGGAGTCAAAATGAAGACAGACCAATGTGAGCAGGACGTGACTGCAAAAGTAAGAAGAACTTGACCATGTTTCCTACACTACCCAGGAGGCTTGGTAGTTGTTGAAGGAAGCTCCAAAAGCAAAGAGCAGACAGCAGGATATAAAAAGAAAAGATCCAGACACTAAAACTACAAGTAGAAACAAGATGAAATGCTAAAAGCTTTGGAAAGATACTCCAAGGTTGTATATACATTATTATATACACTACTATTCTCATTGACTCCTAAAGAGGGAAAGGAAAAATTAGAATGTGGATCAGATCAGCTGATTTCAGTGTTAAGTCCATCCCTCCATCCACTTTCTATTCTTATCCTTTAAGGGTCACGGGGGGGGGGGGGGCATCAGTCTCATGCAACCTAAACTAAAACTTCAGTCAGATCAAATTCAAATTAAAGCAAGAGTTTCCATATCAAAGTCAGAATTCCTGATGATGTCATCAGGGCTTTGACAGTACCTAGAATTCTGTCTTTGATCTCAGGAGGACATGAAAGAAACACAATTGAGGAAAGTATAAGAGAGCACATTCAGCTTCATTAGAAACACTTGAACTGTTGAACAGTAGAATTTGTTTGAAACAGTTTACATCACTGAGTGACAGGATTGAAGAGGGAAGATTTTTCTACTTAACATTTAATTCTAACTTAAAACTGGGGATGAACATTCTCAGTAGTTCATATACTAATATACAGAGGAAGTCATGTCATTCCCTTTTGGAAAAAAAAACAAGAAAAAAAACACGTGAAGCTCCTCCCCCCAGCTCCAGATGGTACAGACAGATATGAGAGTGGCAAGGAAGCAAAGAAGTGTTGTGCTCCTCTCCAGTGCTCTTGTGTTGTTGTGTTCTTCTCAGCTCCATCATGAAGACGTGCTGGCAGTGGGCGCTGGTGGAAGTTTGCAGCTCTCACTGGAAAGTCCTGAGGCTCCTCCCATTCTGAAGCAGGCAGTTGCTCCTAGCCAGCTGACACTTTCCCTCTCTTGTGTAGGAGTGAAGAACAAAATCAAAATAAAGAATCATCACTCTTTCATTGGGGGACATTTTTTCTCATTCTAAAAATTCAACAGCTTCTATCATTTCTTTTACAGAATATGTCAGTGATATACTAGGATTTTCTGTTGTGCTGTCAAATTAACTTTTATCGATGCTTCACACTTCAGGTGTGAAAGTTTTTCAGTGGGAAAGACATGAGAATGAGGACGAGGCTGATTGATACTCTAAACTGACTCTAGGTGTGACTGTGAGTGTGAATGGTTGTCTGTCTTTATGTGTTGGCCCTGCAATGGACTGGCGACCCCTCCAGGGTGAACCCACTTCACGCTGAAAGCTGGGGAGACAGGTCCCCCCACCCCACAACCCTTAACAGGATAAGTGGAAGAAAATGGATGGATGGATGGATGAATGGATGGATGGATGATGGATGGATGGATGGATGGATGGATGGATGGATGGATGGGCTACAGTTCAGTCACTGTGTCTCTTGTTCCCACAGTGATTTGATGCATCCTACCAACACAGCAGGACTCACCAGGAGACAATGGATTGTCAGTCATTTTTCACTGACAGCGCTGGAGCCGGAGCCCACAAGGTCACAACTGGCATTGGTGGACTCCAGGATATGTTTGGACCTACAGAAATGCACAACCTGTTAATGACAACACTTTCATATATTTAGCCCTGCTCACAGATCTCTGATACAATTTTCAAGTCATACAACAGGTTCAATGTTGACCCTTCGACCACCGTTACACTGAAGCAGAGTTCAATGGCAGTGTTGCATATGTTGGGAGGAGCCTGTGGCTCTCGGTTCAGAGGATGATTTGAAGAATTCGTTGTTGCTGAACTGTTTATGCTTCAATTTCTGGACGTTCACTGGTGGAATGTTTGTGGGTCAGAGGTGAAAAGAGTACAACTGCACCTTTTTTGTGTGATGGGGCACCAACATGCAAGAAGTTGTCAAACATTTCCAGCAAAACAGCATGAAAATTCAAGTTAAGAATTAAAATTATTTAATTCAGCGTTTAACTACCAGGCCTCTGGAATAAAACACAAGGAACAACTGACTACCTCACCATTGACTTCACACTGATAACCAGGAGGTAACGTGGTCGTCAGAGCAGCGATGCTCAGGTCTGTGGACTGAACAATGTCCTCTCATTCACACACACACCACTCTTTCATTGGGGCTCCTTTCTCCTTGTTCTGACACAGAAATTCAACAGCTTCTGTCATTTATTTCACAGGAAATGTTGATGACACTCTGGGATTTCTTGTTCTCCTGCTGTCACTGTCAAGTGCCAGCTTAACATGTGAGAGGTAGCAGGATCCATGCATGTGTTCATGTTTACAGCAGACAAGGAGGAAAGAGGGAACCCAAGAAAACAAGTCAGCGTGAAAGAGGAGCAGATTTTAAAACTCCTCATCATTTCCACCTCCAGGAGTGAAGCCCCAAGAGGGTCCAGCTGGCAGAGTTGTCACTCATTTCTCCACCACCTCACTAACCTGAGCTGTAGCATCTGAGAGAGGATTTCAGGGACTTTTAGCAGTGGTTCTCACTTCATCTTCTCAGTATAAAGTTTAAAGCAAGCTGGCCAGGAGTTGAACCTAGAATCTTCTGATCCCATTATCCATTGCACCACCAGCCCTGTGAAGGAGCTGCTATGTTCATGTATGCTTGCTTTTACAGAAAATCCCAACAATTTGGTGGCATTTTCAGGGGACACAATGGTGCAGTGGTCAGCACTGTGGCCTCACAGCAAGAAGGTTCAGCTCTCCTCTGTATTTGGTTGCGAGGAACTTGAATCAGTCCTCAGTGGAGCGGTGCTGCTGAGGCTGAGTGAGGCTTGAGTGAGGGACTGAGCAGGAGCAAACAGGTTCAAGCAGGTTCAGGCAAACTCCACTCAGTCCGCCAACATCAAAGCAGAGGAACTGAGTTCATCTAACAAAATGATTCATATCATCTCCACTTGGAATGCTCTGGAACTACAAGTACACTTAAAATGGCCGACTTATGACAACAGAAGGAACTTTGAAGTAGATTTGATTTATTTAAGTCAGTGACAGTCATTTTTTTCAAGAACTTAGTTCAGGTAACTTCATTGTTTTACTAAGATGAGCTTAATGTTATAACATTGAAACAAGATCTTCATGTGTTGATGGATCCATCACAAATATGAGCCTTCCCAGTCTGTCAGGTGGTAGAATTCAGTCAGCACCAATAACAGGAGAGTCAGAGTTTAGAAACCAAAGACAGACATTAAAGTCTCACATTAAAGTGTTATATCTTTGAAAATATACTGCAATACATGAAATATTATATTTCCATGGATGGAAACCTCGTTCTTATATTCTTTAATATACTGCAATAGTAATGGACCCTCTATGACCCTGTAGTGATGAATCTATCAAGGAGTACAAATTATTATAATCAGAGAATTTTGAAGTCAAGTTTGAGATCAGTTTGATCCTCTCTCTCCCTCTCTCTCTCTCTCTGTCTCTCTCCCTCTCTCTCTCTCTCAGGAGCTTTTAAATGAATATTTCAATAAAACGGAACAGGAGACTGAAGAGTGATCACTAAAACCCACAGGCTGAATGGGACATCTTTTAAAAATATTGAACCACTGAGTAAAACCATAGAAGCGCTCCTGTCTCGTCGGTGCTAACAAGTTAGCTGTTGAGTGAGTCCAGCTGTGCTGTCTAGGAATCCTGGTAAAAAGCCTCCACACATCAAACAGCTGGTGTGTTGGTGGATCTGTGGATCCTGCTGGAAGAAGCAGGATGGAGCTCTGAATGGTTCCTGTCTAAAAGAGCTTCTCTGTGCAGCTCCCATCAGCTCCTAAAAACAGGAAACCAGCAGATTCAGTGTTGAACAGTGGCATTAAAATGTTTCAAAAGCTGTCCTGTCCACCATTTGTTGGTGCAAAGACATTTAAAAACACCAGTTGAACATTTTCCAAAGTTTTCTGTGTAGGTTCTCATTCATCCAGGTCATCGTAGATCGAAGCGAAGTAAAACCTGGTCAACTGGACGTAAGTTTACGTACCGTAGTTTAAAACTTACGTCCAGTTGACCAGATTTTACTTCGCTTCGATTTTCCAAAGTTGCTCTCACCTTCTTTCAAACACCTGGAACGATTTCCTCCAAATCAAAAGAAACTGGTGAAAAAACAACAACAAAAAACTCCTGGAGAATCAAACTCCACCCTCTGCTCCAACTGGACTTGGGACTTCAAATGACCTCCATTAAAAGCCTGCCTGCATCCCCATTCACTGACTGTTGTGCTGTGGGTCTCCTGGACAAACATGGCAGGGATCCTCTAGATCTCCAGGAGTTTAAAAAGAGCAGCTCTTTTAAAATGGGTTCTGGCTCCATTCAGGTTTAGAGAGCTGAGATTAAAATCACACATGAATAAAAGAGGGAACCCAAGAAAACAAGTCAGCGTGAAAGAGGAGCAGATTTTAAAACTCCATCATTTCCACCTCCAGGAGTGAAGCCTCCCGGGACCCAAGAGGCTCCAGCTGGCAGAGTTCTCACTCATTTCTCCACCACCTCGCTAACCTGAGCTGTAGCATCTGAGAACAAATCAGTGACCCCCTTCAGTCCAGAGCCAACTCCACAAACTCTGAGCCCCACTTTACCCACAGCCAGCCGGCCTCCTCAACACTGCATGACACACGACGACTAAATTGAAGACTCAGCCGTCTCATCAAGAGATCTGTCACATGCGTCTGCTGTGGAGGGTCAATCTGTCCGTCCACATTCAGATCATTGATGCAGCGACTCTGCTATGATCAAACTACTCAGGATGAAACAGACCAATGTTGACATCAAGTAGCAACTCAGCAGCTGATCAACAGAGTCCAAAGCACCAGTAGAGCCTGTTCATCATCCCTGGGGGATCTTAGAATTCTTTCTTTGATCTCACCTTGATTTCTCAATGATTTTTTTGTACACACAAATTAGGAGTTGATGGGAGTTGTTGCAGATACCAGTGTCCAAAGTCCAGCTTGAACCCAGTTTGTGCCACTTATTTGTCAAGCTAGCAGAGATTCTTTTCACTGCCAAGCTAAAGTGACTTCTGTCAACAAAGGTAAACATACAAAAGGATATTTCTACTGTCAGTTCAAGATTTTTATCAAACTCCTTTTTCATAGCTTCAACCTTCCTCTTGTGTTAGCTTTCTGTTCCCATCTCTGATGTTAACAGGTCAGTTTTGACCCACGTCTTCAATCAGCTGTAAAATAAACTAAAAACAATTTTCTATTATCCAAGTTGTTTCCATCTCTTGGTTACCTTGTTAGGCTTCCTTATCCATGGAAATATTGATTTGAATATTTTGTTGTGGGCCTCTGGACCTTTTTTAGTCAGTAAACCCTCGATTTCAGTTTAAAAAATGATCAAATGAACCTCAAGAAAATAATAGAAATAAACAAAAGGTTGTTGTGTTTCCTGACCATTACTGAGGGGTGTTAGAACACATCTCTGACATGGATTGGTTTGATTTATTATTCATTTTAATATTATTAACTATTGTAACATCCATGGTGTTATGGGTCAGTGTGACAGTCTAGACCCCACTGTCACTGTTTGTCCCTGGCCCACCTCAATGAGTGCACAGTTGTTTGGTGGGATAGCATGGACAAACCCGGAGACAGCCAGCAACGTTGAAGGACATTTGTTCAGCAAGGCCATGCATCAAACAGGTTACGGCCTTCTCCCTCACCAGGGATCTGAACTGGATCCTAAAAGAGTCAGGGTGAGGCTGGAGCCTTTAAGTAGGCGTCGAAGGCTACGCCCAAATTGGGGCGAACCATTCCCTGTCCGGAGACAGGGGAACTCGAACAGTACATCGACATGTGAATGGGTTTGGTCAATGAAGGAAACTGGACATTTGTTTATTGCAAAGTAGCAGATATATATGGTCATTGAAGGACATGGTGTTTCTTTGCTGTATGTTAAGGTACACAGAACAATTTGGGAAAACAATACAACTCCCCTTAACTGGTCTTTGGTCTGTCTGGTGGGAGGGGCCATGAGAGTATATAAGGGGTGAGAGTGGGCTAACAAGGCAGTCTGCTGTTAACTCTGCTAGAGTGAGGTGCTCATTGCTGAGGTCCAGAGGTGAATATTGTTTCTCAAAAGTTCTATTGTTTCCAAGTTATGATGTTCTTTCTATTGATTAAGCTAAGAGTAAACCATGGTTGATATGTGCATTGACTTATTCTTGTTGAAAGTATTGTGACTGCTAAAACATAGAATATGCATATTTGATTTATTCTTGTTGAAAGTATACTGCTAAAACATAGAATGTACGCGTTTGATCAACGTTAAATATTTTGATTTGCATTTTGCTAAATTACTTTGTTTCTGAGTTATGCTTTTGTTTTGAGCTCGTTATTTAGTTTTGATTATTTTTATTACAGACCTCTGGTCCCTTCTGTATATAGCTGCTTTATTATATTTGTGTATCACAACTGGGGAAATAAATATTGTTACAACTTATGCAACTCTGTCGTGTTTTGCCATCAGTGGTTTAATGTCTGGGTCTCACACTACCCATACCCGTGTCCTGGGTGTGACAGTCAGTTTCCACCCTCATATATTTACTTCAAGAAAAAGACAAATATTTTTTTCAGCAACAGAACGTTAATACAAACACAACATGAAAAGCAGAACAAGCCAGAACCCAAAATATGGATTTGCAAGGTCAAACAACCTGTGAAGCAAATCAAACCAACTACTGGTTCAAAACCAGTAAAAAAAAATGAGGAAAAGTCTCTTGGTGCAAAAACGTGTGCGTTTGCAGTTGAACCACAATCCGTTTGTCCTGCTGTCCTGACTGCTTGGTCAGACCTGACTCCTCTTTCTTCTGGAATCTGGTGGCCTGAGTGGGTTGTGGCTGTGGCTGTTCTGGTTGGTGTTGAGGCAGGGCTGCTGAGGAGGATGCTGGCGTGGTTGCTCTCTGTGTTGCTGATGGCATGGATGGAGTGCTGGGTGAGCTCTGCAGCCGTCTGAGCAAGGCTGAAGCGTCTGGGTCTCGGGGCATCCGTTCCCTTCCCTCAATGTGTGGCTTGACCAGGGAATTTCCCAGCTGCTCCAGAAACATTCTCCACTTGCATTTTTGGTTGAGTTCCTCTCTCTGTGGATGTGGGTCCACAACGCCAATGTTTCCTATGCAGACACATCAAGAATGCCGCAAAACACAAGAATCCACCCCAAGACTTTCTCTTCAACCGTGTTGAGGTCTTCATGGCTGTGATGATGCAGGTTGCCTTTCTTATTTTCGTCCTACAAATATTTATAAATAAATATATAATGTTATATTTAGAAAATCAGACAGCACCAAAACAGAAAATGCCGCCATATCATTTAAATTTTCCGTCATACATCTGACAAGACCCCTCCACTCTGTAGGGCTGGTGGTGCAATGGACAACGCGTCTGACTTCAGCTCAGAAGATTCCAGGTTCAACTCCTGGCTTGACTGAAAGTGAATGTGGAGCAACTTGTCCTGCCAAAGCTGTCACCTCTTCCATTCTGAACAACACCTGTCCTGACTGGCAATTAAAGTAGGCTCCAGTGGTGAATGCTGTCAACAATGTTCCCAAGAGCCACCATCCAGCATTATACAAAGTATGATCAGAGATCCCATTGCAAAGTACAGTCTTCACATACTCAAACATTTAAACACCCATCTAAATAAATTCTGCTTCCATGCACCAAGTACACAATGCATATTCATACACAAATATCCACATATTTACAGTACAGAAAACAAACAAGAACAAGTACAGAGTGAATCCTGGAGAGAAAAGGTGAGGTGCATCAGAAACAAGAGCAGATGTTTGAAAATGCTTGATGATTTCAAGATGAGAAAGGAAGTGAGAGACCGAAGTGAGGAGGAAAGGTTGTTCCAATCTGATGGGGCTTTAAATACAACTGGTCAAAGCAGAAGGCCGTCCCCACTGATCCTGGATCTGCTCGACATTCCTGTCTGTTAAAGGAAGGTTTTCATCACCGCTGTTGCAGGATGTGCTTGCTGATGGAGAATTGTTGGGTGTAGATTCATTGAAGGAGTTTGGTGCTGGACCTGCTCTACTAGTGAAGAGTCATGAGAGAACTTTTGTTGTGATTTGGTTCCATACAAATAAAAATGACGACTTGATTTGGTGCCTCATGAGGAGAAAATTTGGGCACAGAAGTTGGACAAGAGTGTTTGTGGAGGGGTGATTTTTTCTTTTTGCAGTGTTGTAAGTCACTGTAACTGCAGCTGAATGATTGAACTTTCTCCAAATGTCCTCAAGATGGTTTCCAAATGATAAAATTGACTTGAGGAAAATATGAATGTGCGATGACCAGTTTCTTTGCTGATTCTAGGCAGACATAGAAACAAATGATCTCTACACTCTAGGTTGCATTGTGAGCTGAAAGGAATTGAAAGTTGTTTCAAGTATGAAGGGAAAATCAAGCAGACACATTTGAAAATAAATACTGACCAATGGAGTTGCCTTTGGGACTCCTACATTAAATAATGATGGGTTCAATCCAAACACCTGAGCACAAATCTACAAAGACTATTATATCAGACATTGAGAGGACAAAGATTGATGTCTGAATGTGTTAGGACCGGCTCAGAGGTGCAGCAAAACCTGGTAGCAGCAAACCAGCATTTATGAAAGTAAATAATCAACCATGTGAGGTGTGGAAGTCAGTGTCAGCAGTGGAGGTGAGAGTGTGATGTGATGTCAGTGTGTGCTGCATGTTGTTGGTGGAAAACAAGGAAAAAGAAAAGGACAACAACAGCACGCCGGCTGAGCGCAGAAGGGAGACAAATGTCTGGGAAGGCGGGGTTAAACAGGCCTAACTGGGAACACTGGCCCGGTGCTCCCAGTCAGCCTGATGACCAGGCTGCTCCAGACATGCAAAGACACAAACACACCCACCAACAGGACCCTGCACACACAACGCTGCATGGGACCCAGGCCTGGGGCCGTCACCAGTGTTCCCATAGAAACCACCAGCGTAGTCCAGTATTGGGAACATGAACTGTGTCATAATACTTTTCCAGACTTCTTGTGGAAAAAGTCAACAGAACAACAAACGTAATTTTAGCCCACCAGATATTTGCTTGGACACTGAGTTCATGTGAAATTTAAATGACAGCTGAGAATCACGCCAGAGGCCTGGATATTCAAAGTCTTCAACTTTTGCTTTTGTTGTTCCATCAAGAAAGCCAATGAGCCAGTTAGTTGACAACCAAGAATCAGGTCAAACGGAAAACAACATACGATATGAGGTTTTTCTTGTTTCTTGATGGGCAGCCAAAAATATTTTCAGCATTGGATCATTAAAGTCTGTTTCATTTCTGATGTCGTGTTCAAAAATAATTGCTCACCTAAGAAGATTCTAAAAAGTCAGACTTTCTCAGTGATATTCTCTTCTCAGGCTTTCAAATCTTTTAAATTTCCATTTTCCACAAGTGAGTAGAAAGTTGTTACTCTCTTTGAATCCAGGATTTAAATCTTGGGTTCATTTCATGAGGCTTGAACCCAGGATTAAAAGCACATCATTAAATGACTTGTAGTGATATTCTCCTGTTAACATTCCAAATTATTCATTGAGATTTGGACTTTATGGAAACATTTTTCCAGATTTTGATGGGCCAGTACAGCAGGAACTGGGGCTCATTCATGTCGTGGTTTAAATTTGAGCCTGGGTTTCTTCCCCTGCAAGATAAATCTGGAAAGCATTTTGTTCAATTCAGAAACGGTTTTGAAGGCAATTTCTCCAGTTGGTCCTGGAACTAGAAAGAGATCTTGTGGTAGGACATTTATTTTTACTCTATCAATCCTGTGACTCAGACTCAGAAAGGATATGGAGTTCCATCTTCTTCTATCATCTTCAAGGAGTTCTGGCCCCAATCCAGGTGGAGGTTTTCCTCCATGTGTTCTGGAGGTGAGTGATTAAAGGTCAGAACCTGTGTTTTAGAATGGAGAATTAATATCCAGCAGAGCTTCCCAGTGTTTCAAAGAGTTTTATTAACGCAGGTCCTGTGTTAGGGGGCTCACTTCAATATGTTAAAACATCATCAGTGTCCAGCGCGACCTTGTGTTCTTCTCCATTTATGTGGACACCTTTAATATTTGTGGTCTCTCTCAACCACTGTACGAGGGGTTCGATATAAAGAGCTGGAAGCAGCAGGAACTGGGGGGTCATGTCTCATGGTCTCTCTTATTTTGATATCCCATTTGTGTCCTGTTCTTCCTGTTTTAGTTTGATGTCGAACCTCCCCTCTCATTTTCAGGTTACTTCACTTGCCCTTGTCTTCTGTTTGCCTGAGTCTCTCGGTGCATCTGAATAGACGTCAGGACTCTGAAAGGGAACGACCTCAGCAGAGACTCCTCTATTTAGAGGAAAGGAGAGCTGAGAGAACACTTTTTTGACATCATTCAACATCCTCAGGGACGATTGTTTCCAAAGTTCTATTTAATATAGGACACATAAAATCACACCACATGAAGCAGGCTAATGAACAATAAATCAAATATAAAAATGCTTTATTTTAAGATATAAAATATCTTGTGAATATCTGGAGCTTAATTCCAGCAGCAGACCTCCTCAGGTGATGGAATTTATATTTGACATGTTTACCATTAAATGAGACACATTTGAAGTCCATTGAAATCTACTTGTGTTCATGGTGAGTTGATTTCAAAACATGAGCTGACAGAATCTACGTTTAGGGAGGAACCACCATATCCAGGTGTCTGGACCTTTTAGTAGTCAGAGCCATCAAAGTAGCAGACTAAGCTAGCAGACATTAGCATTGAGAAGAAACTGACACCTGGAGCCTACTTTTGGGTCTGGTCAAGTGATAACAAAATAATATGACATCATTGTCAGACTGACGCCTGCTCAATACTGACCAAACACCACCCTATAGCATTGTGGGAAATTTAGGCTTGGTTTGTTTCCATCAGTACACGCAAGAAATTTGTCTCATGCTGCCGTGACCTGGAGCCGAACCGGGGTTGCTGCAGCCACAACACAGAGTACTAACCACTATGGGATCACAGCCTCCTCAACACCAGATTGAGCTTCCATGTCTTTGTCTCAGATGAGATCAAACAAAGAATTCTAAAATCAAACACAAAACTCTGAGATCAAAGGTTGATGTTCCCCAAGATTCAATTTTAGCTCAGACACTCTTCAAGGTGGAACCAGCAGAGGAGCTCAGTAGAGACAACTGGACAGCAGCAGGACAGAACAGAGGCTCTCCACAATGGAAGGAGACAGGAAACAGGTTTGGACCATCTGGGCTTCTGTCCACTTTGATGGTTTTTAAAACATTGAAGGAAAATGTAAAAATCAACATTGCGTTTAAATCATGATTTCTAGTTGAGAGTGTTTGCTCATCTGTTCCAGAAGCTTCTTCTAGAGTTGACCCTGAATGAGTGGAGGGACCTTTTTGATCATCAGGACTGGTTTTTGATGCCCTGATGGTGCATCGGGGTCATCATGGTCCTCCACCATCTGCAGGGGTTCCAGGACTGTTGTGGTGTTTGTGGGAACTGCAGGGAGAAGCCCTCAGACCTGGAGAGGAAGTCCTGGACACCAGCAGACCTCTCAACACCTGCAGCATTTTTTTCAGCTCCACCAAACCCACATTCACTGCCTCCTCATCATCTGGGCATCAAAAGCAGCTCAGACCTGCTGCAGCTCAGAGACCTCAGCCATTTTTAGGATGTCTCAATGATTCTCCTTCACATGATTTTCATTCAGAAACAATAGAATTGTCAAATACCACAACAGTTTTCATCTTGCTGGTAAACAACACACACACACACAAATAGTTTGTGTTTGTGAGAAGATTAAAAAAATCTACTGTGCTTCGATGAAGATTAATTGTTGAATATCAGTCCTCTACTCATGTTCATGGGAGTGTAGTTGTTGTGGCCGAGTGGTTAAGGCGATGGACTAGAATTCCATTGGGGTCTCCCCGCGCAGGTTGGAGTCCTGCCAACAACGTTAAACTGTTGTTCCAGAGGAGACAACATCTGCTCCTACTGTAGGTCCATGTGTCAAAGGTTTTCTTTCAAGGGCTGGAGCAGCTGATGATGAGGGAGAGAGAGAGGATTGGTAGCATGTTGTCTTGTCTCAACCATTCTGGTGTTGACCAAAATCTTTGTTGATACTCCAGTGGTGGTGAAGGTGATGGAAATGTTCCAAGTGGGACGGTTCCATGTTCAACCAGTTTCATCTGGAACTGAGGTGGAGCTTAGGGTTAAGTAGGAATTGGTTTGGTTTAGTCCCTTGGTTTGGAATCCATCTTAGTCAGGACATTTTGAGAAAATTCTATCATGTCGTTGTAGTTATTTTGATTTACAACACTGGAAAAAAAAATCACCTCCCTTCCAAAAACCCTCCTCTTCAACTTTGTACCCAAGTTGTCTCCTCATCAGGCACCACAGGATCCAGTAGGTTCAGTTAAAACAAGTCATTAGAGATTTAAAAAATGTCCATCAAACACAAAATAAGGCTTCAAATAGGTTTTCAATTTTATTTCATGTTGACACATTTTGTCCATTTAACATCAGGACTGCTCCTGGATCGTCTCCATGACCTCATCCCAGTACCAGAGTACCGCCCAAGTTCATCAAGGACAGCAAACATGAGCAGGTCTAGGTTCACCTCCATCTTTGGAGGTTGTTTAATTTCCTCTTGAGGACCGTCAGGCTGTTTCCTTACTTTGCTGTGACACAACAGCAGACAGCAACAAGGACTGCTGCAGTGCACTTGGTAATTGGATGCACTGAAGTCATCCAGTCACATGACTGAAGTCATCCAGTCACATGACTGAAGTCATCCATTCATGTCAGTGATGTCACTTGGCAGGACTGTCATTGCCGTCTCATTCTAGAAAAGAATCCAGACTCCACATGTGGCTCCCATGATAACTGATGGACCTCTGGTTGGAGGCTGGACGATGATGTTTGGTCTGGGGGGGTTAAGATGGTGGGGGCTGTTTCAGTTCTAGTGCTGAAGGCTTTCACCATGACAGTCAGACTCTCATCTGTCCTTCATGTTCCCTCAAATGTGCAGTGTGGACCTCACACACTGAAATTTAGCCTGAAAACTCTTCATGAAAAGCAGGAGACTCATAGTCTCTGTGGCTCAATCGGTCAGCGCGCTCGGCTGTTATCTGAGAGGCTGGTGGTTCGAGCCCACCCAGGGACGATCAACAGGTTCTACTGGTTCTTAGGACTCTGTTGATCAGCTGCTGAGTTGCTACTTGATGTCAACATTGGTCTGTTTCATCCTGAGTAGTTTGATCATAGCAGAGATGTTGTATCATTGATCTGAATGTGGACAGATTGACCCTCCACAGCAGACGCATGTGACAGATCTCTTGATGAGACACTTTGTGGTAAAGCCAGATTCTGCCAGTCCCACTGACATATTTCAATCACACATGTTCAGAGATGGTTTGTTTTCCTGAATACATTTATTATTTTCTGATCACCTTGTGGATTTTTCATCATTCTCCTCATTTCCATACTTTAGGTTGCAGTATGTACACCTTAGTTAGTCTTGGGTTGCAGAAATCATACAGCATACAAATAATAGCAGGTTGAAACATATTTATTTAAAAGAATTTAACGTGGTTACACACACAAACACACACACACACACACACACAGCCTGTCTTTGGTATAAAATGGTCTGTCACGTTCTCTCACATTGCACAACAACAAAACAAACAAAGACGGCCATGTCCAGTGTGGTCCTGGATATGACGACTGGACTGCAGGGTCCCAGTATCACTGTGACAATTCTTTTACCAGCTATGACCTTGGACAAGAACTTCTCAGGAGGAAACTTATCATGGTGGCACAGTGAAGAAAACTGGACCTGAGCTGCCTGCTGAAATCTTGCAGGTGAAGGACAGAGCTCCACCTCTTTGACAGACACCACCACTGTTGGCTCAAGTTGTCAAAAAAATAAATTGTCAGTTTTTGACGCACGCATCTAAACACACATCCATACACATGGATGTTTTTGCACACAAAGACTTTTCCTCTGTTTTTGTTTTTTACTGGTTTTGGAACCAGTAGTTGGTTTCTGCTGGTTTGATTTGCTTGACTGGTTGTTGTTTGTTTGACCTTGCAAATCAATATTTTGGGTTCTGGCTTGTTCTACTTTTCATTTTGTGTTTCTTTCATGTGAAAGTGGCATAATTAAGACAAAAAACACTGTTAGAACAGAAAGATCCAGAAAACCCACCAACCAGAGGTGTGTCTGGTACAGATGTGGAATTATTGGCTCACACAATGTTGAGGCAACTGGGAAGAAGACAAACAAAAAAGGCTTGTGTGATTCAGACATTCATCAAAAATGGTCCTGTAGAACTGTTCAATGTGTCATGACTTCAGAAGCTCAAATCCTCTCTAAGTTCTAGTGAGAGTGGAAGAGATTATAAAATGAGAGAAGCAGGGCCCTCACTCAGAGCTGAAATAGCTCAGTTGGGAGAGCGTTAGACTGAAGATCTAAAGGTCCCTGGTCCGATCCCAGGTTTCAGCAGAGGAACAGCATTGACTTTACTTTCCAGTGGAGGAACTGCAGACATGAAGGAAACTACCATCTTGTCCTGTGCATTCTTATGACAGTCAAGACATTTTTGGAGCCTCTTGTAGGATTTTGCCACAGAGAATCAGAGCCAATCAAAAGCATGGTGGACTTTAACATGGAGGATTGAACAAGTCAAGAAAGCATCAGTTTGACCTTCACAGGTGTTTCTTTTCCTGTCTAAATGCTGTAGAAAGAGCCTGAGTAGCTCAGATGGTAGAGCATCAGACTTTTAATCTGAGGGTCCAGGGTTCAAGTACCTGTTCAGGTGCTGTGGATGTTCCAGTGTTTGACAACATGGTACTGAATAAAGTTTAGTGTTGAACAAACTGTCATCATCAAAAGTAGAAGTGTTCTTGTCTTGCCACTGTGAGACTGTTGCTAGAAAAGTGACCAATAATAATTTCATGTGCCATGCAATTAACAAAAGACCACAAATAACACTGGTCAAGTTAATTTTATTTATTTTGCACCAAATCAAAACAAAAGTTATCTCATGACTCTTTACAAGTAGAGCAGGTCCAGTACCAAACTCCTTCAATGAATCTACACCCAACAATTCTCCATCAGCAAGCACATCCTGCAACAGTGGTGACAAAACCTTTAAACAGGCAGGAACATCAAGCATCAAGGTGATACCTTCCAGGGTACCGATCTCATGAGATAAACTTGTAAAGTGTCATGAGATAACTTCTGTTGTGATTTGGCACTTTATAAATAAAATTGACTTGACTTGACTTGGAAGTTAGAATTAAATTTAAAGTAGAAAAATCTTCCCTCTTCAATCCTGTCACTCAGTGTTGTAAACTGTTTCAAACAAATTCTACTGTTAAACAGTTCAAGTGTTTCTCATGAAGCTGAATGTGCTCTCTTATACTTTCCTCAATTGTGTTTCTTTCATGTCTTGAGATCAAAGACAGAATTCTAGTTACTGTCAAAGCCCTGATGACATCATCAGGAATTCTCACTTTGATCTGGAGAATCTTGCTTTAATCTGAATTTGATCTGACGAATGTCTTAGTTTAGGTTGCATGATACCGACCACCTCATTTCTCCTGATGGACTGGTGACCTGTCAAGGGTGAACCCTGCCTCTTGTCCAGTGTCACCTGGGATTGCCCCCCCCCCCCCGTGACCCTTAAAGGATAAGAATAGAAAGTGGATGGAGGGATGGACTTAACACTGAAATCAGCTGATCTGATCCACATTCTAATTCTTCCTTTCCCTCTTTAGGAGTCAATGAGAATAGTCGTGTATATAATAATGTATATACAACCTTGTAGTATCTTTCCAAAGCTTTTAGTATTTCATCTTGTTTCTACTTGTAGTTTTAGTGTCTGGATCTTTTCTTTTTATATCCTGCTGTCTGCTCTTTGCTTTTGGAGCTTCCTTCAACAACTACCAAGCCTCCTGGGTAGTGTAGGAAACATGGTCAAGTTCTTCTTACTTTTGCAGTCACGTCCTGCTCACATTGGTCTGTCTTCATTTTGACTCCTCCCACTGCCACAATGACCAGCCTTTATACACTTGGTGACTGGGGCCCTGGTTGCTGCAGGCCTCAACACCAGCCTGTGGTTGTGAGCAGGACAGAACAGAACTGACAGTATCTTACATGCAGGACCTGGGTCAGCACGTGGTGCCAGCTGGGGCACCGCTTTAACCTGGACCCCCTTGAAGATCTTCTCCAGGAAGTCGCATTTTTGGTTCCATCAAGGCCTGTGAGGATGGTGAAGAGTGATCCAGATCAACTTAATGGCTGCTAACAGCCTCAGACACTTGATTTCCATCAATCTGGAGCCAAGAAGGCCCTCATCTGTGGTTCTCCTCCAGGAGGGTCCAGGTTCTGCCATTGTGGCTCCTTGTGCCACTGCCAGAGAGCCTCAGCTGCACACTGCAACATTTCAACAGGAGATTTAAATTCCTTCAAATGTCCTGACATCTGATTCCAATGGTTCTGTTCCATATTTATATTTTAAAATCAATCACACAATGAAAGCTGCCACAGCTGGTTTAAGTGAGAGAACACGCTAAGAGATTTGAAACCAGTAAAATATGCTTTTCTGTGTGCAAACTAGTGAGGGGCATGGAAGGATATTTTACCACCAATACAGAACCCAAACCCAAACCCAAAGTCATGTGATGAGATGGCGACTCTGATTATGAAGTTTATAGACAAAATGTGAATCAAAGAAAATACATTAAAAAAACAACAATTCTTCAGTAGACTTTGATCCAACATTTGTAGTTAGATTTTGGTGGCTGCTCTCACAGCAAATTTAGGATTCGGGAATAAACTCTCTGTGAGTTAAAATCAACTCAATCTGAGTGTACATGTGAGACCAGCGAATAAACTCTTGGGCTGTGTTAAAGTAACTTTTCTGAGAGTTGATCTTTTAACTCCTATCAGGAGTTAAAACTGAACATGTACAGGAGTTAAAAAACAACTCCCATTCAGAGTACAATTAACTCTTATATTTAGTTAAATTTATGTTAACTCTTTTTCAGTGTTAACAGTCAACTATTAATATGTGTTGTATTTTACACTCATGGAGTTAATATTTCAAGACACTAAAATGTTTTTTTTAGGTAAAATAAATATGAAATACACCAAATAAATTACTTTAATGCCTCTCTTTATTTAAAACATTGAGACATTAGGTCAGCAACACTTCGCTGCATGAATACATACTTGTGAACCAAGTTATATTTTGGTAAAATCATTTATCTAACAATGAGCTTTGTTCAACAACATCGTTCTTCAAGTAGAAAATAAGGTAAAACCTCAAATCAAAAGACACTTATAATGGCAGCTTAACAGTTGCAAAACGGTGTTATAAAATGTAAGTCAAATAAAAAACAAAATGTTATACAAAAACATCTTTCAATTTTTCAACAAATAATCTCAACTAGATTTCTACAAATTCTTTGGAGAAAATCCATCCAGTGCAAACTTTGTCAAAAACCTTGACATATTGAACACATTTAACAAATGTGACTTCCTTGTAATGCAGGATTGCAGACATAATGTAAACAGTTCAACTCATCATTAAGCTCAACACGTGTACATACAAGTCAAGATCAATTCCACTCAGTTTCCTTTATCAAACATTTTGACACTTCAAATAATACAACTCTCTGACACAACATAAAAACATGAATCACACCCACAGGACATTTGGGCATCAAAAGCTTTGAAGTGTCTTCAGGCCCTTCTTTCCAGAACCAGAATCTTATTTGGGTTGATTTCATTTACTTGGAAAGCAAGAAAATGGTCATGGAAACAAGTTTCATGTTCCATCAGAACAAAAAACACTTCACCTTTATCCAAGACAATAGTGGTTATTTTGCTGAACAAAGGCGTGTTTTCATCAGTGCCTATGCAAACAAAAAGGCCAACATGATATTCAACTCCATCACACTTTACCCAGTTTGTCAGGTTGACAATGGACTGTGGGTCAGTGTGAAGGTATGCAGATACATCTTGATGTTTCAAGTAAACACATTTTGATTGGACCAGACTTGACTGCTTTTAAGGCCAAGCATTCCCAATGATAGGCTACAGCAAACTGATGTTTTCTTGCAAGTGAGACAGTCAAATTCTTGAAGTTCTTATCACAGTCCTTGAAAAATGTATGTTTAGCTTTGAATCTCATTGTCCAGATATGAATAAGTGGTCCTATTTTTCAGAAGCACCGAGGATAGCGGACCATGAAGTGGTGTTTTGGGATCGAGGTTTTTGATGAGTAAAGTTCTTTGAAGAGTTGGTGATGTTCGATAATAAGATGCTTTAGATACACAGTCATCCCTTCAGTGATCGAGTATGAAAACACAACGTCAATAATGTTCAGCAACAAAAGCATCAAATGCCAGTGCAAATCATCCTCTGGTACCAGGTCACCAAATATTAAGGGTATGTTTGTGATCAAACAGAGTTTGGGATTTGTTTAACCCGAGTCCATGTCCCACACAGTCAAGCTTAACATTGGTTGGCTTGTTTTTCTTTTCCAAATAGCCATACTTGAAAGCATAGATCCTCTTCAACAGGCTTTCTTTAGTGATGAAATGTTTCATCAGGTATTCAAAAAGTAACCTGGCCTCATATTGACCAACCCCCTCCAAAATGTCATGCATGATGTCAACAGCATAATTTTCTGAAATACTGCAAAGTGTTCAGAATGCTGTTCCGCTTAATGCCAAATAAGGAGGTTATTGTTGGATCATTTTCCAAAGCAGTAAAATGTTGGTCATTCAAAACTGCAGATCTTAAAGTCAAACACGGGTCATCTTCTGAGAAAACTGACTTTTGACAAACCCACAGAAATGATTTGCACTAAATGACGCCATGAATCCAAGAATGCTGTGCATACCCACGTTATCACCAGTCATTTGTGCAAGAGTGCCACGAACACAGACTTCAGAAAATGGAACAGCAACTCCAGCTGTTTCTAATATTTTCAGGTCTCTTACTAAGGGTTTCAATATTTCATCAATACCATATTTCTTAGCATCTTGTGCATGGAACAATGATACCAGATGAATGTTCATCAAGGCTGAATTCACCCTGGGTGGAAGATTCCTTAAAATGAAGTAAAGACAGCCAACTTTATGGATACCTTTTTTTGAACCTGGCGGATTTGCGCACTCCAATTCATCAAAGTACAACTGGAGAGCAAACTTTTCACTTGAAAACAGGGGATGATTTGTGAAGTAGCTTCCATCACACAAGTCCTCATATTTGTCACAGCTAGTAGATTTTTGCATCAATTCACAAATACTTTCATTTGTGAAAATGAACTGCAGTGTTTTAACTATTGAATACAGATCAATTTGTCAATGATTGGAACTTGCTCCTAGTTTCCAGTTTTGGTGTTTCGTCTGGTATCAAATCTTACACCTAGGCGCTTTTCAACTGCTTGCATGATATCCCATTTTTCTGTGAAATATTTTTCCAACTTGCTATTTGAATTTAAATGGCTGAAAGGATTGTCTGTGTGTTTAAACAACTCTTCAATGGCCGATCTGGCGGGATTGGTGGCTGGTATGAAGTTCAGCACTTGTTCCTGTATATTAGTTTGCAAGTCTCCAACAAGTCTCCAAGTTCTCAATGGTAGAAAGTACGACAGTATTTGGTACACCACTTCCTAAAAGTTTGGCAATAATTGATGCACACATGTCCTTGCTGCTTAGTGGCACTGAAGAGCCTTCTTCAATATTTTGGTGTTGTGATGAAGCAGAGGGGGTTTCATCATTGAAGCACTTCAAATTATCGTGCTCTTCAGTGTCATGGCTGACAGGGGTCTGATCTGTCAGACACGGACTGTCAAATGGTGCATGTATCTTGATGAGGTGCCTTCTAAATCCAGAATAACTTGAGAACTGCAAGCAGCATCCTATTTGACCACATTTTCATCTTAAATTTTTCCCTGGATACATTCCATGAATTAGTTTGAGGTGCCTGAGCAAGAGCAGAGCTGGACCAAAGGATGACGCACAGAGGAAACATCTCAGCATTTTAGCGACTGCTTGTTCAACAACTTTGCTCTTAACTCTTTGACTCTTGGAGTTTCTTCTGTTGTGTCAATGTCAATGTTGTACAGTGTAGTCTGCAAAAATGTGTACAGGCTGGAGAGAGCATCATCATATTTCAGACTGAAAACAAAATGAGACTTGAACGGCTCATCAAATGCACCCAAAGATGTACTTGACTGACATGGAAGAAGCTTTCCATCCAAGACTATGTAGAAGCTGAAAACCTGTGCTCGTGAGGTTCCTCTGGCCAAAAGATATGGCTGGGGGTTTCGCTCTGTGGTAAGGTGGCCCTCCAAGCTCTGGCACGCCTGAAACACAATGAGAAGCACTGTCACATAAGCAGTTAACTAGAAAAAAATGTTACAAAATACTGGAAAAGATCACGTGGCTTTTACAAACCTTCTGAAATAGAACTAAATGATCTGCAGCCTCTGCAACACTGATCTTTTTTGGCCGCTTACGTCCAGCTGGTTGAGGTGTAAGCAGATGCAGCAAGACAAGAAGGGAGGCCATGTCACTGTCCCACTCTGCAGACAAAAATCAACATATATTTTACCTAAGAATATCTTTCTCTACATTTTAAAAGAAAAACAGGCGACAGTAATAATCAGATGTACTCCCATTTGCTTAAAAATGTATGCTAACTTATGATATCGCAAACAAACCCTTAACAACATACGACCTGGCTCATCATCAGCAGTGTCAGACTCTTCATTTAGGGCAGAGTTGAGGTGTTTTTTCAGAAGAGGTGTCTGTCTCAGGCTCCTGGCCTCTTGGATGATCTTGTCTTTAAAGCAGGTGGTCCACTTTTCCAGGAACCTGGATGAAATCTCTCATCCAAACATCAGCAAGAAATCCTGCAAAATCTAATGTAAAGCGGAGGGAACAACCATTACAATCATATCAATTGAATAAAATTTATTTTAAGAAATATTATTCAAATCGTATTTGTGTCCTACCAGTCCTTTAGTGTCCAAGAAACGAGGGAACATTTGGAGAATGTCTGCTGACTGCTGTGGATCATGGATCATCTGTTGGCGATAGAGGAATGTTTCTCTCATCTTCTGGAAGACTAAGTCACAGTCAGTTGTGTGGTGAAGATGAGACATTGCTTCCGTGCAGCCATCTCCTGATTGCTGGTCATCAATGGGACCAACTGTCCTTGACGATGTGGGACCTCCTTTACGCATCACTTTGTTGTGGGAAGTTGATGCAGTTTTAGACTGACGTTGAACTGTCTTCACCCTCCACTCAAGAAAACCTGTGTTGCTCTGGATGTCATAGAAATGTTCCTGAAATAATATCTGTGGTTAGAGTTCTGACATTTTAAAGTTTCAAAGGAAAGCAAATGGTGAAATTCTGAAAAAGATCAGGATTTCACACTGTATTTACAATGCAAACTCACATATCCCTTTTTTGAGTATGGATCCTTCAAAGATGGGAAGAGTGACACAATCCCAAGAGCATGAAACTCCTTGGTTGTTTTGGCTACTGCTCTCCTAAAATACATAAATATTGTTTGTGAAAAGATTCTTTCCTTCACTGAAAAGGGGGGGGGGGGGCGACACTTCTTCTGCCACTAGATGGCAGTACCTGTGACCAAATCACAACTGAAGCACTGAAGCGCTTCCTATGTACTTTTCCTGAATTAGGTCGAAATTCTTGCTTGTGTTGTATGTCGCTTTGGACAAAAGCTTCTGCTAAATGAAATTGTAGAATTGTAGAATTGAAAAAAAGAACATTTAGGTACCAGCATCAAGCTTCTTACCCTTCCTTTTCACGCATGTGAGCCACAATGATGTTCACCATTAATGGGCGAGTTGAATCTTTCAAACTCCCCGTGTCTTCATACTCCTGAATCACGGTCATCCCTGCTGGCTTTGAGCTCGGAATCTGCTCCACCACCTAATTGGAATAGATTTTTAAAAAGATCATAAGAATTAGCGACCAAAAGTACTGATCATTTCTTCAGGAAACATCAATCTGTCACAAAAAAATATCATTTAGGATGAGGCTTTCAAGATCTGTAGCCCCTGAATTTAATCTGCATCCTAAGTTACGCTAACCAACTAGCAAACTGTCAAGTATGTAAATCACTACACTTACACTTCTTGCACGGGTGCTGTCCATATCAGGGTGAGCAAGTTGATATCCAGCATCACTTGTGTCGCTTCTTGGGCTGCTTAAGCTTGTGATGGACAGTGTATCTGTTAGACTGGAGGAGGAGGATCCTTCACACTCTTACCACTGGTGTTCTCCATTAGCTTAGTCTGCATTTAATCACATTATTTAGCACGACTAGCCGACCGTGTTTTCACCATTTGATTCACAATTACAGTACGTCACGGTCGCGTTGCTTGTCAAAGCTTTTCGTGGTAAATGTGAAGCGTTAATGTTACCTGTCAGGTTCCTCTCGTGAAGGCCCCGGTGTCCTGTCACGCAGCCTTCGAGCCGCGGCGTGTCCAGTCCGATGTTGTGACAGAAGTTCGTCTAAAAACGACACGCGCAGGAAATAAAAAATAAACAACCGAACGTGAAGCTAGCAAAACTACTTTTTAACGACACCAGACGGAATGACAAGAGCCAGTGTTCATTTAATACGTGAAATATGAGCACGACTGGAAGAAGCTCGCTTACCCAGTTGCCTCACTGATGACGTTCTGCTAGAGTTGGAAAATTGAAGTTCTTCCTTACAAGTCACTTAGTCCTGGCCAGTATTCAGTTTGATATTACATAAATCGAAACATATCAACATTAAGAACGGTTTAAGAGGTACAATTGCTCACGTACCTGTCTCTGTATAAGTAGGAGCGAGAGAAACGTTGAATGAACTCTGGGGTGGAGGTGATTCACTGCCCTGAACACCCAGTGAATGTACGACTTTTCCCACACTGCTTAAGAGTATCAGTTAACACGAGCTGGAGTCTCAATGTGGGAATAAACTCCAAAATTTTTACTCCTTCACTGCTTTGTGTCAAACTCCAGATTTTTTCACTCAGAAATTTGCTGTGCATGCAGCCCCCTTGAAACATTACTATTTATGTCTTTAATGCACCAAAACCTTTATTTTTCTGGGGTTTTGAGTGGTTCTGGGTCATGAATCAAAATTTAAATTGGACAAAAATGTCATGCAGGGTCACTGGGGCCACACGTTTCATGTTCTTGTAGGAATTTTTCAACAAGTCATCATTAATCAATCAGAAGGACCCACAGAGTATATGTATTGCGCTGTTCAAAATCTGGAGAGGACACCTTCCAGTTGGTTGAAAAGAATTTATTCAGATTAACAGGAAAGAATACAGAGCTCTGGAGATCGTCTTCCCCTATGCTGGAGTCAGCATACTCAGATGCGTCGTCCCTGGCGTTGGGGCAAGAAGTCCAACGATCTAACTACCTTCTCCAGTTTTTATGTGTTACAGGGAGGTGCTTATGTGATCGCTTCTGCGTGCAAGTGTGTATTTTTGATCTTCATGTGTGTTGCAGGATCTTCTGTCTGACCCCATGCCAGTCCCTTCTGGTCCATCGTGGCCATGTTGTTGCAGCTGTGAAGATTAAAACCTCTTTCCGATTTACGGCCATGCTCTTATCTTTCACGGCCTCATCCCACCATGGAAATTCTTGTGGACTCTGTTCTGACTTAATTAGCTTGAGGGAGTGATGCTAGCATGAGCTACACTCCCACTATTCCCTGTTGTGACCTTTTCACCTGTCCACTCTAAACAGTCTGGTCTGTGCTTCACTGCTGATAGGAAGTGTTTTTCTGTTGTCTTATATCTTGGAATGTCGATCTGTGTTGTCTCCAGTATTTATAAGTTCCTTCCTCGAGTCACAATGGCACCAACTAATCCTGGTGCTTTGGAGATTTGTGGGACCCCTCTGTAAAACACCTTTTACTACTTCCAGATGTTCAAGAGGTCAAATAAGGTGACTTGCAGCTAAGTCATCGATTCTGCCTGGGATGCATAAGCAGGAGATCCCGGTACCGCTACGAACACTAAAGAAGTACATTGATGAACTAAATACAGTGTTGGAACCTTTCCTACCTCTTTGGGAACTGCCACAGAAACATCTTTATTACAACTGCCTTGTGTGTCCTACACTCTATTTTAAGTGAATGTATGTATAAATTTAACTACAGTTTAAGCAAATATATATAAATTTGTCTACATTCTCAACAGATTAAAAGTGTAGAGTGTGTGACATGTGGTGTGTTTGTCAGGAGCTTTCAAGACCAAAGTTGTTGACACACAAAAGAAAGAAATATGTCAAAGTTTGTTCATTCTTATGAGATAAACTGAAAATTGGTTGCAGAGTGACGACAAAAATGGAGAAATCCTCCTCTTCATTACTCAGTCAAAACCACTGACACACACACACACACACACACACACACACACACACACACACAAATAGTTTGTGTGTGTGAGAATATAAAAAAAATCTACTGTGCGTCAATGAAGATAAATTGTTGAATATCAATCCTCTACTCATGCTCATGGGAGTGTAGTTGTTGTGGCCGAGTGGTTAAGGCGATGGACTAGAAATCCATTGGGGTCTCCCCGCGCAGGTTCGAGTCCTGCCAACAACGTTAAACTGCTGTTCCAGAGGAAACAACATCTGCTCCTACTGTAGGTCCATGTGTCAAAGGTTTTCTTTCAAGGGCTGAAGCAGCTGATGATGAGGGAGAGAGAGAGGATTGGTAGCATGTTGTCTTGTCTCAACCATTCTGGTGTTGACCAAAATCTTTGTTGATACTCCAGTGGTGGTGAAGGTGATGGAAATGTTCCAAGTGGGACGGTTCCATGTTCCAAGTGGGACGGTTCCATGTTCAACCAGTTTCATCTGGAACTGAGGTGGAGCTTAGGGTTAAGTAGGAATTGGTTTGGTTTAGTCCCTGGGAATGTCAGTTGGTGTGTGTGTGTGTGTGTGTGTGTGTGTGTGTGTGTGTGTGTGTGTGTGTGTGTGTGTGTGTGTGTTTACATGCAGACTTTCCCTTGTGACAGCTGATTTGGTTTGGAATCCATCTTAGTCAGGACATTTTGAGAAATTCTATCATGTCGTTGTAGTTATTTTGATTGACAACACTGGAAAAAAAATCATCTCCCCTCCAAAAACCCTCGTCTTCAACTTTGTACCCAAGTTGTCTCCTCATCAGGCACCACAGGATCCAGTAGGTTCAGTTAAAACAAGTCATTAGAGATTTAAAAAACATTTTGTCCATTTGACATCAGGACTGATCCCAGATCATCTCAATGAGCTCATCCCTGCACCAGAGTACCGCCCAAGTTCATCAAGGACAGTAAACACGAGCAGGTCTAGATTCACCTCCATCTTTGGAGGTTGTTGAATTTCCTCCTGAGGACCGTCAGGCTGTTTCCTTACTTTGCTGTGACACAACAGCAGACAGCAACAAGGACTGCTGCAGTGCACTTGGTAAAATCACCATCTGTAGACTGGACCAATATGCTGATGTGATCCTTTGATTAGTTTAGAATCAGTCAGAGATCAAAGACTGAAGCAGGAGATCAATGCACAGAATTCAGAGATCAATGCACAGAATTCAGAGATCAAAGACAGAATTCAGAGATCAAAGACTCCTGGAGCATTGCCCTCTCTTGTCTTTGGTCCTGGATGTTACTGAATGTTTTACACATTTCTTTTGAAGAAAAAACTTGCATGACATTTCAAGGAGTTTTTCCTGCCAATACAGGACAACACCCACTCACAAACCAGTGCTGGACAAGTTCCTTCAAAGCTGTAATGCCTTATTTCTTACTTGTTACTGTCATTTTAAAATAATTGGTTCCATCACGATTGTGTCTGCCAGTTCTTGGTGACTGTACAGGAGGTCTGTGGACCGCAGGGCCACAACAAGCCCATTTCCTCAACTCTCCATTTAGTACAGAGGTCCCCAAGTATGGACCAGTGAGAATAAATGTGATAGTGGAGAAGTCTGTTTGTTCTTCAACTTGTCCAACTTGATGGTGAGTCTCCTTTTATCAAGGATTACTGAATGCTTGTGTTATTTATGGCATTGTTAACACTTTATAAACCCTTCATTCAGAGCTGTAAAGAACCTTTAACCTCATATCCCAGACATCAAAGTGGGCCACTAACTGGTGAGAGGAAGCTATGCTATGCTGCTACATTCTGAAGAGGTAAAGTAGCAGGTTCTGAGAGTGATGGCTAACCTGGATGTGTTCATCTCCTACTTTAATATCAGCGTCCCAACTTGGAGCTCTGACCACCTCCAGCTTTTTGTTCCTGTTTCTGCTTCAGTCAACAGGGAACTCAAACCTGCAATAGAATCATCAACAACAATGGAATAGAAAACAGAGGAAGAAAAAATATCATAAACTTACAAAGCTGAGAAATGTTCATGAAGAATAAATGCACACATTATGATTGAGGCCAGAAAGTAAAACTCCACACCAAATGTATTTTGACATGTAGGGATAATGAACTTGAATGTGTTGAAATAGCAGATAAATGAATCCACTATCACACAACAAGATGATGACCCACTATCACCAGATGGCGTCACAGATCCTGATGCTCTGAGCAGGAAACACCGAGCAAAACATGACTAAAAAGCTCCTGCTGTTCCCTCCATGAAAAACTGTGGCACTGATGAGAAGAAGGATCCCAGCGTCCTCTGAGGATCCATCGCCGCACCACTCGGTAGAAGGATGATCGGGTCGGCACCAGGAGAAACCCTTGTGTCTCCGATGCAGGGAAGATGGAGCACTGAAGAGGCCACATTGTGGCGTCCTAAAGAGGACATTTGGTGGAGCCTGAGACAGCAAACATCATGCCGCCCTTCATCAGAAGAACCACAGCACTTCAGTCACGTGACTGAAGTCATCCATTCATGTCAGTGATGTCACTTGGCAGGACTGTCATTGTCGTCTCATTCTAGAAAAGAATCCAGACTCCACATGTGGCTCCCATGATAACTGATGGACCTCTGGTTGGAGGCTGGACGATGATGTTTGGTCTGGGGGGGTTAAGATTGTGGGGGCTGTTTCAGTTCTAGTGCTGAAGGCTTTCACCATGACAGTCAGACTCTCATCTGTCCTTCATGTTCCCTCAAATGTGCCGTGTGGACCTCACACTCTGAAATTTAGCCTGAAAACTCTTCATGAAAAGCAGGTGACTCAGAGTCTCTGTGGCGCAATCGGTCAGTGCGTTCGGCGGTTAACAGAGAGGCTGGTGGTTCGAGCCCACCCAGGGACGATGAACAGGCTCTATTGGTTCTTAGGACTCTGTTGATCAGCTGCTGAGTTGCTACTTGATGTCCACATTGGTCTGTTTCATCCTGAGTAGTTTGATCATAGCAGAGTCATTGCATCATTGATCTGAATGTGGACGGACAGATTGACCCTCCACAGCAGACGCATGTGACAGATCTCTTGATGAGACACTTTGTGGTAAAGCCAGATTCTGCCAGTCCAACTGACATATTTCAATCACACATGTTCAGAGATGTTTTGTTTTCCTGAATACATTTATTATTTTCTGATCACCTTGTGGATTTTTCATCATTCTCCTCATTACCATACTTTAGGTTGCAGTATGTACACCTTAGTTAGCCTTGGGTTTCAGAAATCATACAGCATACAAATAATAGCAGGTTGAAGCATATTTATTTAAAAGAATTTAACATGGTTACACACACACACACACACACACACACACACACACACACACACACACAGCCTGTCTTTGGTATAAAATGGTCTGTCAGGTTCTCTCACATTGCACAACAACAAAACAAACAAAGACGGCCATGTCCAGTGTGGTCCTGGATATGACGACTGGACTGCAGGGTCCCAGTATCACTGTGACAATTCTTTTACCAGCTATGACCTTGGACAAGAACTTCTCAGGAGGAAACTTATCATGGTGGCACAGTGAAGAAAACTAGACCTGAGCTGCCTGCTGAAATCTTGCAGGTGAAGGACAGAGCTCCACCTCTTTGACAGACACCACCACTGTTGGCTCATGTTGTCAAAAAATGAAGTGTGTCAGTTTTTGACACACACACACATCTAAACACACACACATACACATGCATGTTCTTACACACAGAGACTTTTCCTCTGTTTTTGTTTTTTACTGGTTTTGAACCAGTAGTTGGTTTCTGTTGGTTTGATTTGCTTGACTGGTTGTTGTTTGTTTGACCTTGCAAATCCATATTTTGGGTTCTGGCTTGTTCTGCTTTTCATTTTGTGTTTGTATTAAAGTTCTGTTGCTGAAAAAGAGACTTTTTTTCCTTTTTGTTGAGGTAAATATATGAGGGTTGAAACTGACCCATAACACCATGGATGTTACAATAGTTAATAATATTAAAATGAAGAATAAATCAAACCAATCCATGTCAGAGATGTGTTCTAACACCCCTCAGTAATGGTCAGGAAACACAACAACCTTTTGTTTATTTCTATGATTTTCTTGAGGTTCATTTGATCATTTTTTAACTGAAATCGAGGGTTTACTGACAAAAAAAAGGTCCAGAGGCCCACAACAAAATATTCAAATCAATATTTCCATGGATAAGGAAGCCTAACAAGGTAACCAAGAGATGGAAAAAACTTGGATGATAGAAAATTGTTTCCTGTCTCCTCCCATTGTGGAGAGCCTCTGTTCTGTCCTGCTGCTGTCCAGTTGTCTCTACTGAGCTCCTCTGCTGGTTCCACCTTGAAGAGGGTCTGAGCTAAAATTGAATATTGGGGAACTTCAACCTTTGATCTCAGAGTTTTGTGTTTGATCTTAGAATTCTTTCTTTGATCTCACCTTAGACAAAGACATGGAAGCTCGATCTGCTGTTGAGGAGGCCGTGATCGTATAGTGGTTAATACTCTGTGTTGTGGCCGCAGCAACCCCGGTTCGACTCCAGGTCACGGCAGCATGAGACAAATTTCTTGTGTGTATTAATGGACACAAACCAAGCAGAATTTTCCCACAATGCAATAGGGCGGTGTTTGGTCAGTTTCTTCTCAATGCTAATGTCTGCTAGCTTAGTCTGCTACTTTGATGGCTCTGACTACAAAAAGGTCCAGACCCCTGGATATGGTGGTTCCTCCCTAAACGTAGATTCTGTCAGCTCATGTTTTGAAATCAACTCACCATGAACACAAGTAGATTTCAATGGACTGCAAATGTGTCTCATTTAATGGTAAACATGTCAAATATAAATTCCATCACCTGAGGAGGTCTGCTGCTGGAATTAAGCTCCAGATATTCACAAGATATTTTATATCTTAAAATAAAGCATTTTTATATTTGATTTATTGTTCATTCGCCTGCTTCATGTGGTGTGATTTTATGTGTCCTATATTAAATCGAACTTTGTAAACGATCGTCCCTGAGGATGTTGAATGATGTCAAAAAAGTGTTCTCTAAGCTCTCCTTTCCTCGAAATAGAGGAGTCTCTGCTGAGGTCGTTCCCTCTCAGAGTCCTGACGTCTATTCGGATGCACCGAGAGACTCAGGCAAACAGAAGACAAGGGCAAGTGAAGTAACCTGAAAATGAGAGGGGAGGTTCGACATCAAACTAAAACAGGAAGAACAGGACACAAATGGGATATCAAAATAAGAGAGACCATGAGACATGACCCCCCAGTTCCTGCTGCTTCCAGCTCTTTATATCGAGCCCCTCGTACAGTGGTTGAGAGAGACCACAAATATTAAAGGTGTCTACATAAATGGAGAAGAACACAAGGTGGTGCTGGACGCTGATGATGTTTTAACATATTGAAGTGAGCCCCCTAACACAGGACCTGCATTAATAAAACTCTGAAACACTGGGAAGCTCTGCTGGATATAAATTCTCCATTCTAAAACACAGGTTCTGACCTTTAATCACTCACCTCCAGAACACAAGGAGGAAAACCTCCACCTGGATTGGGGCCAGAACTCCTTGAAGATGATAGAAGAAGATGGAACTCCATTTCCTTTCTGAGTCTGAGTCACAGGATTGATAGAGTAAAAATAAATGTCCTACCACAAGATCTCTTTCTAGTTCCAGGACCAACTGGAGAAATTGCCTTCAAAACCGTTTCTGAATTGAACAAAATGCTTTCCAGATTTATCTTGCAGGGGAAGAAACCCAGGCTCAAATTTAAACCACGACATGAATGAGCCCCAGTTCCTGCTGTACTGGCCCATCAAAATCTGGAAAAATGTTTCCGTAAAGTCCAAATCTCAATGAATAATTTGGAATGTTAACAGGAGAATATCACTACAAGTCATTTAATGATGTGCTTTTAATCCAGGGTTCAAGCCTCATGAAATGAACCACAGATTTAAATCCTGGATTCAAAGAGAGTAACAACTTTCTACTCACTTGTGGAAAATGGAAATTTAAAAGATTTGAAAGCCTGAGAAGAGAATATCACTGAGAAAGTCTGACTTTTTAGAATCCTCTTAGGTGAGCAATTATTTTTGAACACGACATCAGAAACAGACTTTCATGATCCAATGCTGAAAATATTTTTGGCTGCCCATCAAGAAACAAGAAAAACCTCATATCGTATGTTGTTTTCCGTTTGACCTGATTCTTGGTTGTCAACTAACTGGCTCATTGGCTTTCTTGATGGAACAACAAAAGCAAAAGTTGAAGACTTTGAATATCCAGGCCTCTGGCCTGATTCTCTGCTGTCATTTAAATTTCACATGAACTCAGTGTCCAAGCAAATATCTGGTGGGCTAAAATTACTTTTGTCGCTCTGTTGACTTTTTCCACAAGAAGTCTGGAAAAGTATTATAACACAGTTCATGTTCCCAATACTGGACTACGCTGGTGGTTTCTATGGGAACACTGGTGACGGCCCCAGGCCTGGGTCCTATGCAGCGTTGTGTGTGCAGGGTCCTGTTGGTGGGTGTGTTTGTGTCTTTGCAGGTGTGGAGCAGCCTGGTCATCAGGCTGACTGGGAGCACCGGGCCAGTGTTCCCAGTTAGGCCTGTTTAACCCCGCCTTCCCAGACATTTGTCTCCCTTCTGCGCTCAGCCGGCGTGCTGTTGTTGTCCTTTTGTTTTTCCTTGTTTTCCACCAACAACATGCAGCACACACTGACATCACATCACACTCTCACCTCCACTGCTGACACTGACTTCCACACCTCACATGGTTGATTATTTACTTTAATAAATGGTGGTTTGCTGCTACCAGGTTTTGCTGCACCTCTGAGCCGGTCCTAACACATTCAGACATCAATCTTTGTCCTCTCAATGTCTGATATAATAGTCTTTGTAGATTTGTGCTCAGGTGCTTGGATTGAACCCATCATTATTTAATGTAGGAGTCCCAAAGGCAACTCCATTGGTCAGTATTTATTTTCAAATGTGTCTACTTGATTTTCCCTTCATACTTGAAGCAACTTTCAATTCCTTTCAGCTCACAATGCAACCGAGAGTGTAGAGATCATTTGTTTCTATGTCTGCCTAGAATCAGCAAAGAAACTGGTCATCGCACATTCATATTTTCCTCAAGTCAATTTAATCATTTGGAAACCATCCATCCATCATTGTCTTCTGCTTATTCCTTACTAGTAAGGGTCGCGGGGGGGCTGGAGCCTATCCCAGCATCTACGGGCGAGAGGTGGGGTTCACCCTGGACAGGTCGCCAGTCCATCGCATGGCCAACATACAGAGTCGAACAACCATTCACACTCACATTCATACCTACGGTCAATTTAGAGTGTCCAATCAGCCTAGTCCCCAAATTGCATGTCTTTGGACTGTGGGAGGAAAGCGGGGTACCCGGAGAGAACCCACGCAGGCACGGGGAGAACATGCAAACTCCACACATTCCCACGCCCGAGCCGGGACTCGAACCCGGAACCTTCTTGCTGTGAGGCCACAGTGCTAACCACTGCACCACCGTGCAGTCCCATTTGGAAACCATCTTGAGGACATTTGGAGAAAGTTCAATCATTCAGCTGCAGTTACAGTGACTTACAACACTGCAAAAAAAAAAAATCACCCCTCCACAAACACTCTTGTCCAACTTTTGTGCCCAAATTTTCTCCTCATGAGGCACCAAATCAAGTCAAGTCATTTTTATTTGTATGGAACCAAATCACAACAAAAGTTCTCTCATGACTCTTCACTAGTAGAGCAGGTCCAGCACCAAACTCCTTCAATGAATCTACACCCAACAATTCTCCATCAGCAAGCACATCCTGCAACAGCGGTGATGAAAACCTTCCTTTTAACAAACAGGAATGTCGAGCAGATCCAGGATCAGTGGGGACGGCCTTCTGCTTTGTCCGGTTGTATTTAAAGCTCCATCAGATTGGAACAACCTTTCCTCCTCACTTCGGTCTCTCACTTCCTTTCTCATCTTCAAATCATCAAGCATTTTCAAACATCTGCTCTTGTTTCTGATGCACCTCACCTTTTCTCTCCAGGATTCACTCTGTACTTGTTCTTGTTTGTTCTCTGTACTGTACATATGTGGATATTTGTGTATGAATATGCATTGTGTACTTGGTGCATGGAAGCAGAATTTATTTAGATGGGTGTTTAAATGTATGAGTATGTGAAGACTGTACTTTGCAATGGGATCTCTGATCATACTTTGTATAATGCTGGATGGTGGCTTTGGGGAACATTGTTGACAGCATTCACCACTGGAGCCTTCTTTGATTGCCAGTCAGGACAGGACAAAAAGAGTCTACACATTCAGATGTATGACAGAAAATGTAAATGATATGGCGCCATTTTCGGTTTTTGTGCTGTCTGATTTTCTAAATATAACATTTATAAATATTTGTAAGACGAAAATAAGAAAGACAACCTGCATCATCACAGTCATGAAGACCTCAACACGGTTGAAGAGAAAGTCTCAGGGTGGATTCTTGTGTTTTGCAGCATCCTTGATGTGTCTGCATAGAAACATTGGTGTTGTGGACCCACATCCACAGAGAGAGGAACCAAAAATGCAAGTGGAGAATGTTTCTGGAGCAGCTGGGAAATTCCCTGGTCAAGCCACACATTGAGAGAAGGGAACGGATGCCCTGAGACCCAGACGCTGCAGCCTTGCTCAGACAGCTGCAGAGCTCACCCAGCACTCCATCCATGCCATCAGCAACACAGAGAGCATCCACGCCAGCATCCTCCTCAGCAGCCCTGCCTCAACACCAACCAGAACAGCCACAGCCAAGACCCACTCAGGCCACCAGATTCCAGAAGTAGGAGTCAGGTCTGCCCAAGCAGTCAGGACAGCAGGACAAATGGATTGTGGTTCAACTGCAAACGCACACGTTTTTGCACCAAGAGACTTTTCCTCAGTTTGTTTTTTACTGGTTTTGAACCAGTAGTTGGTTTGATTTGCTTGACTGGTTGTTTGACCTTGCAAATCCATATTTTGGGTTCTGGCTTGTTCTGCTTTTCATGTTGTGTTTGTATTAACGTTCTGTTGCTGAAAAAAATATTTGTCTTTTTCTTGAAGTAAATATATGAGGGTGGAAACTGACTGTCACACCCCGGACACAGGTATGGGTAGTGTGAGACCCAGACATTAAACCATTGATGGCAAAACACGACAGAGTTGCATAAGTTGTAACAATATTTATTTCCCCAGTTGTGATACACAAATATAATAAAGCAGCTATATACAGAAGGGACCAGAGGTCTGTAATAAAAATAATCAAAACTAAATAACGAGCTCAAAACAAAAGCATAACTCAGAAACAAAGTAATTTAGCAAAATGCAAATCAAAATATTTAACGTTGATCAAACGCGTACATTCTATGTTTTAGCAGTATACTTTCAACAAGAATAAATCAATGCACATTCCAACCATAGTTGACTCTCAGCTTAATCAATAGAAAGAACATCATAACTTGGAAACAATAGAACTTTTGAGAAACAATATTCACCTCTGGACCTCAGCAATGAGGTCCCTAACCTAGCAGAGTTAACAGCAGACTGCCTTGTAAGCCCACTCTCACCCCTTATATACTCTCATGGCCCCTCCCACCAGACAGACCAAAGACCAGTTAAGGGGAGTTGTATTGTTTTCCCAAATTGTTCTGTGTACCTTAACATACAGCAAAGAAACACCATGTCCTTCAATGACCATATATATCTGCTACTTTGCAATAAACAAATGTCCAGTGTCCTTCATTGACCAAACCCATTCACATGTCGATGTACTGTTCGAGTTCCCCTGTCTCCGGACAGGGAATGGTTCGCCCCAATTTGGGCGTAGCCTTCGACGCCTACTTAAAGGCTCCAGCCCCACCCTGACTCTTTTAGGATCCAGTTCAGAGCCCTGGTGAGGGAGAAGGCCGTAACCTGTTTGATGCATGGCCTTGCCGAACAAATGTCCTTCAACGTTGCTGGCCGTCTCCGGGATTGTCCATGCCATCCCACCAAACAACTGTGCACTCATTGAGGTGGGCCAGGGACAAACAGTGACAGTGGGGTCTAGACTGTCACACTGACCCATAACACCATGGATGTTACAATAGTTAATAATATTAAAATGAAACAATAAATAAAACCAATCCATGTCAGAGATGTGTTCTAACACCCCTCAGTAATGGTCAGGAAACACAAAAACCTTTTGTTTATTTCTATTATTTTCTTGAGGTTCATTTGATAATTTTTTAAACTGAAATCGAGGGTTTACTGACTAGAAAAGGTCCAGAGGCCCACAACAAAATATTCAAATCAATATTTCCATGGATAAGGAAGCCTAACAAGGAAACCAAGAGATGGAAACAACTTGGATGATAGAAAATTGTTTTTAGTTTATTTTACAGCTGATTGAAGACGTGGGTCAAAACCGACCTGTTAACATCAGAGATGGGAACAGAAAGCTAACACAAGAGGAAGGTTGAAGCTATGAAAAAGGAGTTTGATAAAAATCTTGAACTGACAGTAGAAATATCCTTTTGTATGTTTACCTTTGTTGACAGAAGTCACTTTAGCTTGGCAGTGAAAAGAATCTCTGCTAGCTTCACAAATAAGTGGCACAAATTGGGTTCAAGCTGGACTTTGGACACTGGTATCTGCAACAACTCCCATCAACTCCTAATTTGTGTGTACAAAAAAATCATTGAGAAATCAAGGTGAGATCAAAGAAAGAATTCTAAGATCCCCCAGGGACAATGAACAGGCTCTACTGGTGCTTAGGACTCTGTTGATCAGCTGCTGAGTTGCTACTTGATGTCAACATTGGTTTGTTTCATCCTGAGTAGTTTGATCATAGCAGAGTCGCTGCATCAATGATCTGAATGTGGACGGACAGATTGACCCTCCACAGCAGACGCATGTGACAGACCTCTTGATGAGACGCCTCAGTCTTCAATTTAGTCGTCGTGTGTCATGCAGTGTTGAGGAGGCCGGCTGGCTGTGGGTAAAGTGGGGCTCAGAGTTTGTGGAGTCGGCTCTGGACTGAAGGGGGTCACTGATTTGTTCTCAGATGCTACAGCTCAGGTTAGCGAGGTGGTGGAGAAATGAGTGAGAACTCTGCCAGCTGGAGCCTCTTGGGTCCCGGGAGGCTTCACTCCTGGAGGTGGAAATGATGAGGAGTTTTAAAATCTGCTCCTCTTTCACGCTGACTTGTTTTCTTGGGTTCCCTCTTTTATTCATGTGTGATTTTAATCTCAGCTCTCTAAACCTGAATGGAGCCAGAACCCATTTTAAAAGAGTTGCTCTTTTTAAACTCCTGGAGATCAAGAGGATCCCTGCCATGTTTGTCCAGGAGACCCACAGCACAACAGTCAGTGAATGGGGATGCAGGCAGGCTTTTAATGGAGGTCATTTGAAGTCCCAAGTCCAGTTGGAGCAGAGGGTGGAGTTTGATTCTCCAGGAGTTTTTTGTTGTTGTTTTTTCACCAGTTTCTTTTGATTTGGAGGAAATCGTTCCAGGTGTTTGAAAGAAGGTGAGAGCAACTTTGGAAAATCGAAGCGAAGTAAAATCTGGTCAACTGGACGTAAGTTTTAAACTACGGTGCGTAAACTTATGTCCAGTTGACCAGATTTTACTTCGCTTCGATCTACGATGACCTGGATGAATGAGAACCTACACAGAAAACTTTGGAAAATGTTCAACTGGTGTTTTTAAATGTCTTTGCACCAACAAATGGTGGACAGGACAGCTTTTGAAACATTTTCATGCCACTGTTCAACACTGAATCTGCTGGTTTCCTGTTTTTAGGAGCTGATGGGAGCTGCACAGAGAAGCTCTTTTAGACAGGAACCATTCAGAGCTCCATCCTGCTTCTTCCAGCAGGATCCACAGATCCACCAACACACCAGCTGTTTGATGTGTGGAGGCTTTTTACCAGGATTCCTAGACAGCACAGCTGGACTCACTCAACAGCTAACTTGTTAGCACCGACGAGACAGGAGCGCTTCTATGGTTTTACTCAGTGGTTCAATATTTTTAAAAGATGTCCCATTCAGCCTGTGGGTTTTAGTGATCACTCTTCAGTCTCCTGTTCTGTTTTATTAAAATATTCATTTAAAAGCTCCTGAGAGAGAGAGAAAGAGAGAGAGAGAGAGAGAGAGAGAGAGAGAGGGAGAGAGAGGGAGAGAGAGAGAGAAAGAGAGAGAGAGAGAGGGAGAGAGGATCAAACTGATCTCAAACTTGACTTCAAAATTCTCTGATTATAATAATTTGTACTCCTTGATAGATTCATCACTACAGGGTCATAGAGGGTCCATTACTATTGCAGTATATTAAAGAATATAAGAACGAGGTTTCCATCCATGGAAATATAATATTTCATGTATTGCAGTATATTTTCAAAGATATAACACTTTAATGTGAGACTTTAATGTCTGTCTTTGGTTTCTAAACTCTGACTCTCCTGTTATTGGTGCTGACTGAATTCTACCACCTGACAGACTGGGAAGGCTCATATTTGTGATGGATCCATCAACACATGAAGATCTTGTTTCAATGTTATAACATTAAAGCTCATCTTAGTAAAACAATGAAGTTACCTGAACTAAATTCTTGAAAAAAATGACTGTCACTGACTTAAATAAATCAAATCTACTTCAAAGTTCCTTCTGTTGTCATAAGTCGGCCATTTTAAGTGTACTTGTAGTTCCAGAGCATTCCAAGTGGAAATGATATGAATCCATTTTGTTAGATGAACTCAGTTCCTCTGCTTTGATGTTGGTGGACTGAGTGGAGTTTGCCTGAACCTGCTTGAACCTGTTTGCTCCTGCTCAGTCCCTCACTCAAGCCTCACTCAGCCTCAGCAGCACCGCTCCACTGAGGACTGATTCAGGTTCCTAGCAACCAAATACAGAGGAGAGCTGAACCTTCTCTCTGTGAGGCCACAGTGCTGACCACTGCACCATTGTGTCCCCTGAAAATGCCACCACGTTGTTGGGATTTTCTGTAAAAGCAAGCACACAAGAACATAGCAGTTCCTTCACAGGGCTGGTGGCGCAATGGATAACGCGTCTGACTACGGATCAGAAGATTCTAGGTTCAACTCCTGGCCAGCTCGCTTTAAACTTTATACTGAGACGATGAAGTGAGAACCACTGCTAAAAGTCACTGAAATCCTCCAAGGTTTCCTCCTTGTCTGCTGTAAACATGAACACATGCATGGATCCTGCTACCTCTCACATGTTAAGCTGGCACTTGACAGTGACAGCAGGAGAACAAAAAATCCCAGAGTGTCATCAACATTTCCTGGAAACTAAATGACAGAAGCTGTTGAATTTCTGTGTCAGAACAAGGAGAAAGGAGCCCCAATGAAAGAGTGGTGTGTGTGTGAATGAGAGGACATTGTTCAGTCCACAGACCTGAGCATCGCTGCTCTGACTACCACGTTACCTCCTGGTTATCAGTGTGAAGTCAATGGTGAGGTAGTCAGTTGTTCCTTGTGTTTTATTCCAGAGGCCTGGTAGTTAAACGCTGAATTAAATAATTTTAATTCTTAACTTGAATTTTCATGCTGTTTTGCTGGAAATGTTTGACAACTTCTTGCATGTTGGTGCCCCATCACACAAAAAAGGTGCAGTTGTACTCTTTTCACCTCTGACCCACAAACATTCCACCAGTGAACGTCCAGAAATTGAAGCATAAACAGTTCAGCAACAACAAATTCTTCAAATCATCCTCTGAACCGAGAGCCACAGGCTCCTCCCAACATATGCAACACTGCCATTGAACTCTGCTTCAGTGTAACGGTGGTCGAAGGGTCAACATTGAACCTGTTGTATGACTTGAAAATTGTATCAGAGATCTGTGAGCAGGGCTAAATATATGAAAGTGTTGTCATTAACAGGTTGTGCATTTCTGTAGGTCCAAACATATCCTGGAGTCCACCAATGCCAGTTGTGACCTTGTGGGCTCCGGCTCCAGCGCTGTCAGTGAAAAATGACTGACAATCCATTGTCTCCTGGTGAGTCCTGCTGTGTTGGTAGGATGCATCAAATCACTGTGGGAACAAGAGACACAGTGACTGAACTGTAGCCCATCCATCCATCCATCCATCCATCATCCATCCATCCATCCATTCATTCATTCATCCATCCATCCATTCATTCATCCATTCCTCCATCCATTTTCTTCCACTTATCCTGTTAAGGGTTGTGGGGTGGGGGGACCTGTCTCCCCAGCTTTCAGCGTGAAGTGGGTTCACCCTGGAGGGGTCGCCAGTCCATTGCAGGGCCAACACATAAAGACAGACAACCATTCACACTCACAGTCACACCTAGAGTCAGTTTAGAGTATCAATCAGCCTCGTCCTCATTCTCATGTCTTTCCCACTGAAAAACTTTCACACCTGAAGTGTGAAGCATCGATAAAGGTTAATTTGACAGCACAACAGAAAATCCTAGTATATCACTGACATATTCTGTAAAAGAAATGATAGAAGCTGTTGAATTTTTAGAATGAGAAAAAATGTCCCCCAATGAAAGAGTGATGATTCTTTATTTTGATTTTGTTCTTCACTCCTACACTAGAGAGGGAAAGTGTCGGCTGGCTAGGAGCAACTGCCTGCTTCAGAATGGGAGGAGCCTCAGGACTTTCCAGTGAGAGCTGCAAACTTCCACCAGCGCCCACTGCCAGCACGTCTTCATGATGGAGCTGAGAAGAACACAACAACACAAGAGCACTGGAGAGGAGCACATCACTTCTTTGCTTCCTTGCCACTCTCATATCTGTCTGTACCACCTGGAGCTGGGGGGAGGAGCTTCACATGTTTTTTTTCTTGTTTTTTTTTCCAAAAGGGAATGACATGACTTACTCTGTATATTAGTATATGAACTACTGAGAATGTTCATCCCCAGTTTTAAGTTAGAATTAAATGTTAAGTAGAAAAATCTTCCCTCTTCAATCGTGTCACTCAGTGTTGTAAACTGTTTCAAACAAATTCTACTGTTCAACAGTTCAAGTGTTTCTAATGAAGCTGAATGTGCTCTCTTCTACTTTCCTCAATTGTGTTTCTTTCATGTCCTCCTGAGATCAAAGACAGAATTCTAGGTACTGTCAAAGCCCTGATGACATCATCAGGAATTCTGACTTTGATCTGGAAACTCTTGCTTTAATCTGAATTTGATCTGACTGAAGTTTTAGTTTAGGTTGCATGAGACTGATGCCCCCCCCCCCACCCCACCCCGTGACCCTTAAAGGATAAGAATAGAAAGTGGATGGAGGGATGGACTTAACACTGAAATCAGCTGATCTGATCCACATTCTAATTCTTCCTTTCCCTCTTTAGGAGTCAATGAGAATAGTAGTGTATATAATAATGTAAACACAACCTTGGAGTATCTTTCCAAAGCTTTTAGTATTTCATCTTGTTTCTACTTGTAGTTTTATTGTCTGGATATTTTCTTTTTATATCCTGCTGAGTGCTCTTTGCTTTTGGAGCTTCCTTCAACAACTACCAAGCCTCCTGGGTACTGTAGGAAACATGGTCAAGTTCTTCTTACTTTTGCAGTCAAGTCCTGCTCACATTGGTCTGTCTTCATTTTGACTCCTCCCACTGCCACAATGACCAGCCTTTATACACTTGGTGACTGGGGCCCTGGTTGCTGCAGGCCTCACCACCAGCCTGTGGTTGTGAGCAGGGCAGAACAGAACTGACAGTATCTCACATGCAGGACCTGGGTCAGTGCCTGGTGCCAGCTGGGGCACCGCTTTAACCTGGACCCCCTGGAAGATCTTCTCCAGGAAGTCGCCTTTTTGGTTCCATCAAGGCCTGTGAGGATGGTGAAGAGTGATCCACCACCAGGCAGCACAGTCAGCTGCAGCCATTTTGTTCCACTAGACTCATGTATGATAGTGAAAGACTGGTGAGTACTTGCTAACTAACACTTCCTGTTTTTATTGCTATTCTTCCATGAATGTGCTCATGTTGGTTTGTCCCCAACCACAGTTTCAAAGCCATGATGACATCTTTCATTAATGATCAGACTTATTTTTTCTCTATTTGGACAAATAAGGTTTCAACTGACACGGCTGGCCAACGTCCTGGAGTTAATTCAGCCTGGAGAACCAGGTGCTGGTTCCTTCTTTTACTAGGCAGGAACAGGCAGCAGATCCAAGATCAGTAGGCGAAGATGTCTGCTTTGACTGGTAGGAGGAAAGAGAGCAGGAGAGCTGGTCAGAGACAAAGACAGATAATGAAGAAGGACTGCTGTATTCTGCTAGCACATGCTAGTCACAGTCAGAGATAATGAGTCTCAGCAGGGAAAGATTCATCACTGATTTCAGAAGATAATTGGACGTTCACTGGAAGACTATGAATGTTTGTGGGTCAGAGGTGAAAAGAGTACAAGTGCACCTGTTGTGTGTGATGGGGCACCAACATGCAAGAAGTTTTATACATTTTGAGCGAAAAAGCGTGAATCTTCAAGTAAAGAATTAAAATTATTTAAGTAACAATGAGGTCTCTGTAATAAAACAAAAGGGACAATGACTACCTCACCATTTCCACCCCTCTTTAACAGATTCACATTTCAAAACAACCAAGTTTATTTTATTCCCTTCTTTTAGTAGAGGATGGTTTTGATCCATCAACCTCTGGGTTCTGGGCCCAGCACGCTTCCTCTGTAAATCCATATTTTGGATTCTGGCCTTTTCTGCTTTTCATTTTGAGTTTGTATTAAAGTTCTATTGCTGAAAAAAGGTTTTTTTGCCTTTTTAAACACACACACACACACACTTCCAGTGACTAATCCATATTTTCATCACTTAAACCACCACTGGAGTATTGAAAGAGATTCCACATGTTGGTCAACCAGAGAAGCTTCACCTGGTGACGCTCATCCAACCATGCATGAAGGTCAAGCTGCATTATCTGCTGTGCTCATTAGCAGGGGAATTAGCTGAAATGGTCAGTATCAGTAACAGGGTGACACTTTATCACAGCAGTGGACAAACATCAGCATTCATCACACAGCAGCTCCTCTGATCAACAGAACAAGCTGAAGTATTCTGGAGAATGAGGGCATGGATCCCTCTACCTCTCACATGCTAAGCTAGCACTCTACCATTGGAGCTAATTCCCCTGCTAATGAGCACTGCAAATAATGCAGCTTGACCTTCAGATTTGAGGGAAGAAAACCTTGAAACATTCATTCATCTTCTTCCACTTATTCCTGTTCAGGGTCTCGGGGGGAGCTGGAGCCTATCCCAGTGTCTACGGGCAAGAGGCAGCGTTCACCCTGGACCAGTCACCAGTCCATCACAGGGCCAACATACAGGGACAAACAACCATTCACACTCACATTCATACCTACAGTCAATTTAGAGAATCCAATCAGCCTTGTCCCCAAATTGCACGTCTTTAGACTGTGGGAGGAAGCCGGAATACCAGAGAGAACCCACACAGGCACGGGGAGAACTTGCAGACTCTACACAAGAAGATACTGCGCCCGAGCCGGTACTCGAACCCAGAACTTTCTTGCTGTGAGGCCACAGTGCTAACCACTGCACCACCCTGCAGCCCCCTTGAAACATGATGATGTTATTATTTATGTCTTTAATGCACCCAAACCTTTATTTTTCAGGGGTTTTGAGTGGTTCTGGGTCATGAATCAAAATTTGAATTGGACAAAAATTTCATGCAGGGTCACTGGGGCCACACGTTTCATGTTCTCAACAGATTGAAACTGTAGAGTGTGTGACATGTGGTGTGTTTGTCAAGTTCATCAAGGACAGTAAACATGAGCAGGTCTAGATTCACCTCCATCTTTGGAGGTTGTTGAATTTCCTCCTGAGGACCGTCAGGCTGTTTCCTTACTTTGCTGTGACACAACAGCAGACAGCAACAAGGACTGCTGTAGTGCACTTGGTAAAATCACCATCTGTAGACTGGACCAATATGCTGATGTGATCCTTTGATTAGTTTCGGATCAGTCAGAGATCAAAGACTGAAGCAGGAGATCAATGCTCAGAATTCAGAGATCAAAGACTCCTGGAGCGTTGCCCTCTCTTGTCTTTGGGCCTGGATGTTAATGAATGTTTTACACATTTCTTTTTAAGAAAAAACTTGCATGACATTTCAAGGAGTTTTTCCTGCCAATACAGGACAACACCCACTCACAAACCAGTGCTGGACAAGTTCCTTCAAAGCTGTAATGCCTTATTTCTTACTTGTTACTGTCATTTTAAAATAATTGGTTCCATTACAATTGTGTCTGCCAGCACTTGGTGACTGTACAGGAGGTCTGTGGACCGCAGGGCCACAACAAGCCCATTTCCTCAACTCTCCATTTAGTACAGAGGTCCCCAAGTACGGACCAGTGAGGATAAATGTGATCGTGGAGAAGTCTGTTTGTTCTTCAACTGGTCCAACTTCATGGTGAGATCTGTGACGCCATCTTGTGATAGTGGATTCATTCATCTGCTATTTCAACACATTCAAGTTCATTATCCCTACATGTCAAAATACATTTGGTGTGGAGTTTTACTTTCTGGCCTCAATCATAATGTGTGCATTTATTCTTCATGAACATTTCTCAGCTTTGTAAGTTTATGATATTTTGTCTTCCTCTGTTTTCTATTCCATTGTTGTTGATGATTCTATTGCAGGTTTGAGTTCCCTGTTGACTGAAGCAGAAACAGGAACAAAAAGCTGGAGGTGGTCAGAGCTCCAAGTTGGGACGCTGATATTAAAGTAGGAGATGAACACATCCAGGTTAGCCATCACTCTCAGAACCTGCTACTTTACCTCTTCAGAATGTAGCAGCATAGCATAGCTTCCTCTCACCAGTTAGTGGCCCACTTTGATGTCTGGGATATGAGGTTAAAGGTTCTTTACAGCTCTGAATGAAGGGTTTATAAAGTGTTTACAATGCCATAAATAACACAAGCATTCAGTAATCCTTGATAAAAGGAGACTCACCATCAAGTTGGACAAGTTGAAGAACAAAAGGACTTCTACACGATCACATTTATCCTCACTGGTCCATACTTGGGGACCTCTGTACTAAATGGAGAGTTGAGGAAATGGGCTTGTTGTGGCCCTGCGGTCCACAGACCTCCTGTACAGTCACCAAGCGCTGGCAGACACAATCGTAATGGAACCAATTATTTTAAAATGACAGTAACAAGTAAGAAATAAGGCATTACAGCTTTGAAGGAACTTGTCCAGCACTGGTTTGTGAGTGGGTGTTGTCCTGTATTGGCAGGAAAAACTCCTTGAAATGTTTTTTCTTCAAAAGAAATGTGTCCTTCTCATGTTGAGCTGTGGACATCAGCTGACTGCTTTTCTTGCAACTGCCTTGCTGGCAGGAAAAGCCTGAGCAGAAATGAAGAGTGAGTTCAAGGCAGTAGATTTCACTCCATAGTTTAGGCCTTCATCCAGCAAGGAACCATAAATGATGATGTCAGCACTCCTCCAGCACTGCGATGCAGCTTAGAGAGGTCGGAGAACCACATGACTTCTCTCACTGGTTATTGATGTTTATCTGTGTCTATATATAATTTATGTCATGTATATATTTGTATATTAATATGTTATTCATGTTACATAAAACATGTTAAACACGGAACGGCGTGGACACAACAAATGAGCTGGTTCAGAGACACGAGGCAAAAAAAGCTGGATGAACTCTTCTTCATTCCAAAAATGACTTCACCCTTGAACACTGACGTCAGGTCATTTTATAGGGTCCTCCATTTTTTCATTTATGTGACGTTGCATATTGGGAAATAATTATAAAAAAATATATATATTTTGATGAAAACTATATTTGATCAGGAAAACTACATTGGGTCAAATAAATCCATCGTTAGTGACGGTGTTACTAATTTTAACTTTAGTGCTCTGGTGCCGATTGCCTCATTAAGATCTTCATGAAGAAATAAACTGAGATTTGTAAAAATGTTTTGTTTTTACAGAGTTGGCAGTTTGAGCATTGAATCTTTCTTTGTGTTGAGAACAAACCCTCAAAGCCTTCATGTTTCAGTTTGCTTCACAGCTAACAGACAAACACCTCTTAGCCTGGTTCTGGTAGTCCAGGTTTAAACACCAACACAAGGATTTTATGCTGATTTCTTCACATGCAGCTGAAATCTAGACTTCGAGTGTTCATGTGAGGTTACAGCTTCACGCCTATTTAGTTTTCAACAAATATTACGTCACTTTTATGCATTGAGCTCACTAACGAACTTTAGTCTCAGTAGCTGAATCTGTTAGGGGGAAGGCAGTGTGGACCGGCAGGAGCCTCCTACAAAATGCAATGGAGAGAAGAAGAAATCCTGAGGAGTCGCTATGAGATTGAAGTGTTAAAGACGTGGCTCCTTTGGTGGTGATAGGATTTGAGCTATTGACTCTATTTTTAGTTTATTTCAATGTTATTGCAAACATCAGCTGCTCACTTATCAGCTAGCAAGTAAACAACAGTATTGTTCAGTGTGCTAGCTGAAGTAGACCGAGCGGTCAGTTGAGTCTTTATTTCCATGTGTGCTCATGGTAGCAGGGTTTAGATTTCTAAATGTAACCCTTTTACCACCGGCTCCAATATTAAAACCCACCTTAGGCTTACAGGGAACACTTTAACTCATTTCAAATATCTTGTATGGTAAAAGTCCCATCTGGAATAATTAATATCAATCTCGGGCAATGTATGATTCTCACTCTTAAATATTCAACTGGAGGCTATGGGGAGTACACTTGACCTTTAAACTCTGCTGTAAAGCTTCAGTAACAACACACAAATTCAATGAAACCAACACAAGATTTCAGTTTAGAAAATGTATTAAAAGCTTGCAGAAAAACACATTCAACAAACAAGACTATAGAAAATAAAAGAACCCCGGGGTATATTGTTTGTCTTTTTTTCAACTGTCTAATTTTATTTCGAGTGCACTCATGTTTACTTTCGTTGGCCCGCTTTAATTGGAGCTCATGATGGAAACCTTTACCAGATCCCCCCCGTGTGTCGGTGAAGTCAACAATACCGGACCGCAGCCGATGAATCCCTCGCTCGTTGTGGCAGCAACCGTCCCGCTCGCAGCAGCCCGCAGCAACAGACCTCCGTGACTCGGCAGCAGCGGCACATCCTCCGGCTCCGTCGGCAACAGTGATGCGTCCTCCATTAACGACTCTCTCCCGAGGCGACTATCCGAAGCTCCTGTCCCGTCCGTGCAGCGGCGTCTCCCTTCAGCGTGGACAGCGTTAGCCTAGCTCCCGCTAGCTTCTGTAACTGGACTTGCCTGGTGCTCAACAAAACACAATCGGTGGCGGAGAATCCGACTCACGCACTCCGATCACGTCGGTCAATTACAGTTCACAGTCCGTTACCGATAAAAACTCCTCTCCGACGACACACAGTCTCCAAACTCCGATAACGTTACGCAATTCACACGATTCCTCGCGCGCGTTTCTCCCGGAAGTGTAAACACTAAAGGTCATGAACTCACGCACGTAACCTAACGTAATAGAATTACTTTAACATTTTTGAAAGACATTCACACCCCATGAAATGATGTTTTTTTTGAAAGTTACTAATTTTAAACAAATTTTATACATTTTCATATCTTCTTCATAACAAATACTAATTTATGTAAATTTTAGCTTAACCATGAACTGGCATTTTATTCTTAACTTATTCCTATGAAAATCATGAAATAAATACCACTGATTTATCGGAGTATTACATAAACCTAGGATTAAATTAAAGCTGCAGTCAGCGTTGTTTGGGCCTGAGCCTCCTCCCGCCCACCGGGGCCGAGCAGCAGGGGTCGTCCTGAATCCAGTGATGAATTTTATGAAAGTCTTGGGACTTGTACACTGCAAGCAATTGCTGTATGTTGGCCCTGCGATGGACTGTCGAACTGTCCAGGGTGAACCCCGCCTCTCGCCCGTTGATGCTGGGATAGTCTCCAGCCCCCCCGCGACCCTTAATAGTCAGGAATAAGCGGAAGACAACGATGGACGATAAAGCCTTAAGTAGCGAGTAAGGCGATTGTTAAAGGCACCTGAAGCTGGTAGACTTTAGCTGAAGTTAATGCTAATGCTACCTGACATTCTTGCTAGTTTATGAACTTTAATGGCAGGAGAATGAAGGGAACTATGTTCTTTTTCTGTACTGCATCAAACATGGAGGTGAGTTTACTCTCATTTTGTGTATAAAATACTATCACAACATACAGACACAAGGTTTGATGAAACTTCACTATTTGAGGACATTTTTTTTAATATATTTTTTCTTTTTTGGGGGGGGGGGGTGAATGTCCTGTATTATTTTGTTGAATTTGTGCTTTTCTTTTCCTGATAGTTCATGGTAGCATTATCAGCTTTAGTCAGTAGAGGGCAGTATGCCCCCTATTGTTGTTTCGTTTGACGTGTCAAATTAATTTGACCTTGTCTGCTGCCTCTTGCAGGTTTCAACTTGAATGAGAAAGTTTTTTATTATCCACCAGTAGCGGCTGGCTCATAGGGGGCGCTGGGGCGCCGCCCCACCAGATGTGGAGAGGAAAATCTCTACATGTATTTATACATATATATGTGCATATGTTTACAATTTGTATCGTCAATGTCAGCCTTACTTAATTGTGTGTGTCTACATGCAATATGGGTCATTTAAACAACATTTACGCCAACTGACTCATTCAATTAATAGTGAATTTACTCTGATAGACTGTATAATTTGTCTTTAGGGGCGCTCGTCAAAGCGCCCCCCAGACCTGCAATTAATTAGCCAATCCAGTATGGTTGCTAGGGAAAAATAATGACTAATTGGCCAATCAACATCGCCAAATTTAACGGCGTAGGGGCGCTGGAAAAGTCGCCCCAACGCCAACGTAAAATGCGTGAAGGTTTGGATTGCTAAAGCTAGCTGAGGAGCCCGCGATATTCTTTTTGCGTAGTGAGATTCCCAGATTTCCGATGCCCTACGAAAAAAAAATACCGCGAGAAGTGAGTGAGAGAGAAAATGGTGACAACAACGATCGAAGTTCAAGAGCAGCAGTTTCCACCGATTTCGGTGAGATCCCTTTTAAATTTCCCTTTTGCGAGGAGGACCATGGCGGAAAAAATCCGCGTTAAGGAGCTGGGACCGGACAAGCCTGAAATCAACATCCAGCAGCAGTCCAAGGAAAAGGCTAAATCCTACAACAGGACTTTTTGCCGGAGCTGGTTTCAGCGCAAGCCGTGGCTGACGGGTTGTGGAGCAGCCAACGCACTTTTTTGCTTCCCCTGCATCCCTTTCAGGAGTGACGGGTGTGATTCAGCATGGACACAGACAGGAATCACTGACCTAAAGCACCTCTCCGAGCGGATTAAGAAACACGAAAGAGCGAAAATTCACATGGAAAACTGCGTGAAGCTAGCGGTTCTTGGGAAGATGAGCATAGCAACGCAGCTCGATGACAGTCACCGCATCGCTGTAAGGAAGCACAATGATGACGTAGATAAGAACCGTAACATCTTATCTAAGATAATTAACTGTTAAATTCCGTGGTGCTTTTGAACTGGCTCTGCGGGGACATGACGAAAGTGATTCCTCTGACAACGCTGGAATATTCAGAGGTCCAGTTGACTTGATGGCATCCATTGATCGGTACTTGAGGGAGCACCTTGAAAATGCAACCGTTTTTAAAGGCACCTCGAAGACAGTACGGAACGAGCTCCTGGACTGTATGCTGGCAGTTTTGAGAGAACAGATCCTGGATGAAGTTAAATCGGCAGACTTTTTAGCGATCCAGGCTGATGAAACTACTGACGTTTCAACACAGTGTCAGTTAGTCTTAGTTCTGAGATACATTGACGACCGCCACAATATTCAAGAGCGGTTCTTTGAATTTTTGAAGCTGCCCAACACCTGTGCGGATGCAATAGCCAGTGCCTTATTGGAGAGGCTGCACAGCATCCTTTCTGAGGGACAAGAAAAGAAGCTGATTGCCCAGGCCTGTGATGGGGCAGCTGTGATGAGGGGTGCCAAAGGAGGAGTGCAGCGAAAGGTACAAGACATCTATCCAAACGCTCACTATGTTCACTGCTATGCCCATCAGTTAAACCTGATACTGCAGCAAGCAACCTCCCACATCCCTTTGGATTTGCTTCTTTTTTCTCTAAGTCAAGCAAGAGAACTGCAGTGTTTGATGAGAAGTTTGCGCACCGACTTCCAAGTGCATCATCAACACGTTGGAACTTCAACAGTCGTGTTAACACAGTTTATGAGCACAAGAAGGATCTGGTGAATTGCTTTCAGGCTATCCGGAACAGTGAAGGGTTTGATAGCCAGACAAAGAGAGAAGCTGGTGGCTATGTGAGAATGCTGGAAGATGAAACTTTTTGTTTTTTACTGGCCCTGTTCCACAAAATCATGCCACATGTGGACATCCTTTACAACCAGCTGCAGAAGAGAAACATTGATGCTGTCTACATGGCAGGAGTCACCCAGACATTCATTGACCACATGCAGGCTATCAGGTATGCTAAATTAATTAATTTGTAGCCTAACCTCAATTTCTCTGTATATGTAGACTTAAATGCTTATATATCATCTTATTTAAAGAATTGATTTATCTGTATAATATAATTGACAGTAATGATATCCACCTTTGGTTTTGTTAATGTATCCCTAACCAGTTTTTAGAACTTACTCATGAAACTTATGTGTTGGGTCAGGGAGGATGTGCCTACTCTGGCTGAGGATGAGGAGTTCAGGGGACCTGCTCAGGAGCCACCCGCAAAGAGACGCAGAACCTTGGGAGAAGACACACTGCACCATTTGGCACTGGAGGTAAGAACTTGCTTCTTAGTGTGATTTGAATCACATTATTAAATAAAATCAAAATAAGATGTTGGCCATATGATACAGTGGTCCAGACTTAAATGTATATTGTTTTATGATGATATGAATCATTACAGTATGTTTATTACATAATATAGGCTAGCTCATCAGGTCAATGTATGAAGACAAGTGAAGATGCAATAATTCCTATTTTGTATAATTATATCATTGCATAGGTATGTGACACCATTGTGAGCCATGCCAAGGAGAGATTTAGTTTCACCAAGCATCTTGTCAGCGCCACACTCCTGCAAGGAGACCTGTTCCCACAGCACAGCCGAAAGTTCCCAGATTCAGCACTGAAAACCACAGTGGAAGCCTATCCCTCATTGGACAAGGCCAGACTTCAAACAGAGCTGTCTCTGATCTACGGGAACGAAGAGTTTCAGAGTTGCAGTGGTGCACTGGCTCTCTATCAGGTTTTGATGGAAAATAACCTTCAAGACACGTTCACTGAAACTGTAAGTCTGCTCAACATCCTCATCACCACACCAATGACAACGTCAGAATCTGAGAGGTGCTTCTCCACTTTGAAGAGGATAAAAACTTTTCTTACAAATACCATGGCACAAGATCGGCTCAACGCTCTGGCTATGCTCTCCACTGAGAAAAAACTGACACGAAACATTCCTGGTTTCAACACCAGGGTCATTGAGAAATTTGCCTCCCAGAAAGAGAGACGAGCAAAGTTCCTGTACAAATGACTGCTGAATTCGAACACACACCCAGAAAGACTGAAACAAATAGACAGAGAGACAGAGGGAGAGAGACAGGTAGACGAAGAGAGAAAGAGAGACGGACACAAAGAGAGAGAGACAGAGAGAGACAGACACACTAAGAGACAAACAAACAGAGATAGAGACACAGAGAAAAGGACACAAAGACGGAGACACAGAGAAGGAGACAGAGACAGACACAGATGAACAAAGAGAGAGACAGAGAGAGAGAGACACACACATTGTTGATTTGTATCGTATAGATTAAGCTCAAATCAACTTCTGTAAAGTTAACATCATTGTATAATATTTGATCTCATAAAATTGACTGTAGTTGTAAATTGTTGTTGTTTTTTTTGTCTTTGAAACTGTCGATTTTAAGAAGGAAAGTAAATACTATTTTAAAACATTTAATAATTGTCCGGCTGCTCTTTTTGAATGATTATACTAGACTAGGCACGGAAATGTTTTTGGCACACCAGCCCCACCAAGAATTTTTTTCACCAGCCGCCACTGGCTTCTGTCATTTAGTTTCCAGGAAATGTTGATGACATACTGGGATTTCTTGTTCTCCTGCTGTCACTGTCAAGTGCCAGCTTAACATGTGAGAGGTAGCAGGATCCATGCATGTGTTCATGTTTACAGCAGACAAGGAGGAAACCTTGGAGGATTTCAGGGACTTTTAGCAGTGGTTCACACTTCAGGTGTGAAAGCTTCTCAGTATAAAGTTTTAAGTGAGCGAGCCAGGAGTTGAACCTAGAATCTTCTGACAGTAGTCAGTCATGCTATCCATTGCACCACCAGCCCTGTGAAAACCTCTTCATGTTCATGTGTACTTGATTTTATAGACAATCCAAACGATCTGGTGGCATTTTCAGGGGACACAATGGTGCAGTGGTCAGCACTGTGGCCTCACAGCAAGAAGGTTCCAGATTCGAGCCCCAGCTGTGTGAGTCTGCATGTTCTCCCTGTGTCTGTGTGGGTTCTCTCTGGTACTCCAGCTTCCTCCCACAGTCCAAAGACATCAAGAGGGGACGAGGCTGATTGATACTCTAAATTGACCGTAGGTGTGGCTGTGAGTGTGAATGGTTGTCTGCCTGTATGTGTTGGCCCTGTGATGGACTGGTGACATGTCCAGGATGAACCCCGCCTCTTGTCCGAAGGCTGCTTGGATAGGCTCCACCCCCACACACAAACCTTGACATATAATCAGTGGAGAAAAGGAAATTTATCAACACTCATGACTTCATCTGTTTTGAGGACTGAACTGGATATAAACTCTGAGAATTCAGAGTAAGAACCAGGAGGGTGGGACACAATAATAGATAGGAGTAAATGTGGAGTCTGGGTTCTTTTCTAGAATGTGAAGGCAATGACAGTCCTGCCAAGTGACATCACTGACATGAATGGATGACTTCAGTCACATGACTGGATGACTTCAGTCACATGACTGGATGACTTCAGTCACATGACTGGATGACAGTGTAGATGCCAATGTAGAGGTTGGGGAAATAGTCTCTGAGAATCCAGCTTGAACCAAAGCCCTCCTTGTTCTTCAAAAACCCAAACAGCGACCATCAGTCTCCCTCCAATCCTGTACTTGGGTTCAATGTTGCTGTTCCATTTTGCAGCAGTAGGTGTCGCTGTGATCCCAGGTTCAGTTCAAGAGTCCCAACTCCAGCTCATGTTGGTGACCTCAGTGGCAGGGTAAAATGGCGCTTCAGTGGATCATGTGCATCAACTCATGTCTGTCCTCACTGCTCCACAGGTCTGTCAAATGTTCTGTAAAATAGTTTGACCACAGCAGAGATGCTAGATTAGGAGCTGATGGGAGTTGTTGCAGATACCAGTGTCCAAAGTCCAGCTTGAACCCAGTTTGTGCCACTTATTTGTCAAGCTAGCAGTGATTCTTTTCACTGCCAAGCTAAAGTGACTTCTGTCAACAAAGGTAAACACACAAAAGGATATTTCTACTGTCAGTTCAAGATTTTTATCAAACTCCTTTTTCATAGCTTGAACCTTCCTCTTGTGTTAGCTTTCTGTTCCCATCTCTGATGTTAACAGGTCAGTTTTGACCCTCGTCTTCAACCAGCTGTAAAATAAACTAAAAACAATTTTCTATCATCCAAGTTGTTTCCCATCTCTTGGTTACCTTGTTAGGCTTCCTTATCCATGGAAATATTGATTGGAATATTTTGTTGTGGGCCTCTGGACCTTTTTTTAGTCAGTAAACCCTCGATTTCAGTTAAAAAAATGATCAAATGAACCTCCAGAAAATCATAGAAATAAACAAAATGTTGTTGTGTTTCCTGACCATTACTGAGGGGTGTTAGAACACATCTCTGACATGGATTGGTTTGATTTATTATTCATTTTAATATTATTAACTATTGTAACATCCATGGTGTTATGGGTCAGTTTCGACCCTCATATATTTACTTCAACAAAAAGGCAAAAAATTCTCTTTTTTTTCAGCAATAGAACTTTAATACAAACACAAAATGAAAAGCAGAAATGGAGTGACTGCAGGAACAGGAGCTCCATGGAGCTCAAAGGAGTGATCACTCTCAACTTTGAGCAGTCCTGTTCAGAGTTTTCCAACAGGGCTTTGAGAGACCAAGAGTTCCCCAGAGCTGCAAGGAGGAACAAGAAGGAGACTTGGAAAAAGAAGGGAGGGAAACCTGCTGATGTGTTATGAACTTAAGTCACATAAAGTTCTCCATTTATTGAGTTTGTATTTTAAAACTTAATTGTGCAGTTCAGTGTTGAACAATAAAGAATGTGTTTATTGGTGATAAAGCATTTCAAGCTTTAAGTAGGAGGAATTGCTTTCTTGATCACCCCTTGACTAAAAACACCTACAAAATAAAACACACCACTGCTGTGGGCACCCACCTCATGGGAGTCAGGCCCCTGGTGGTCATGGCCCCCAGGAGCCGTGGTGGGCGTCCCTGATTTTCATTTCTAAAAGGTGGCAACCTGACAGCAAACAAACCCATCCTCTGAACTAGGAGTCTCAGTTGAGGCTGCATCTGAAACCAAAGACTGTGTATGAATAACTGTCAACCCACATTCTTTGTCTGGACTAAAAGTTAATTAGTTAACAGTTGGCTAAGCTACCTGTGGTCAACTACTGATTTAAAAAAGGTCCAGAGGCCAACAACAAAATTTTCAAATCATCCAGTCATGTGACTGAAGTCATCCAGTCACGTGACTGAAGCCATCCAGTCATGTGACTGAAGTCATCCAGTCATGTGACTGAAGTCATCCATTCATGTCAGTGATGTCACTTGGCAGGACTGTCATTGCCGTCACATTCTAGAAAAGAATCCAGACTCCACATGTGGCTCCCATGATAACTGATGGACCTCTGGTTGGAGGCTGGACGATGATGTTCTGACTTGAAGGAAAACTCCTTGTCCAAATTCCATTGTGTTCAAATTTAAAGTCCCACAATAAGAAGTAGCTGAATCTGACAGGTGAAGGTTTGGAACTACAAGATGGTTGATGTTTTCTTGACTTGATGCTCTGACTGTCAGGGTAGATGACAGCTTCTTTCTGCTGCTGCATCTGAGTGGCTATGATGTGAGGTTTTACCTCCCAAGGTTGTCTGGTTCCAGGGGAAATTTGAAAATTCCAGTCCCCAACCTTGGCTGTTCTGAAACTCTTCTCCTGAATCACTCCTGAGCTGCAGCAAGAAAAAATACCAGTGCCCAACCAGATCAACTTCATGGCTGCTAACAGCCTCAGACACTTGATTTCCATCAATCTGGAGCCAAGAAGGCCCTCACCTGTGGTTCTCCTCCAGGAGGGTCCAGGTTCTGCCATTGTGGCTCCTTGTGCCACTGCCAGAGAGTCTCAGCTGCACACTGCAACATTTCAACAGGAGATTGACATTCCTTCAAATGTCCTGACATCTTCTTCCAATGGTTCTGTTCTATCTTTATATTTTAAAATCAATCACACAATGAAAGCTGCCACAGCTGGTTTAAGAGAGAGAACACACTAAGAGATTTGAAACCAGTAAAATATGCTTTTCTGTGTGCAAACTAGTGAGGGGCATGGAAGGATATTTTACCACCAATACAGAACCCAAACTTTAGTCATGTGATGAGATGGCGACTGTGAAGAGTGATTATGAAGTTAATGGACAAAATGTGAATTGAAAGAAAATACATTAAAAAATACTAAATAAACAAATAAATAAAAGAAGGAGCACAAATGACATTTTTCTGCACAAATTTACTGGTATTAGACTGCCTTTTTTGTTCATGAGTAGATGAAAGAGTATCACATATATATTATATACATGTGATACATGCACGTGGCTTTGGACGAAAGCTGAAAGAAATTGTAGAATTATTTAAATGTACCAAGTGAACTTTTTCAGGTTTCTTGAAGATGCTTCAGCTCTCATCCAAGAGGTGTCTTCAGTTTTCTTCACTGATGGGAGGATTTATAGCTCTGTGGGGGCGGGACCTTCTACAGAGGTGATTGACACATGTGAGCACTGGGTGTCAGAGTTGTTTTGGTCAGGTTGTGAAAGGGAAGTTGACTCAACTGGTATCTGTGTCAGTTAAAAGCCTCACAGTAATTCCATAATGTTGGAGCAGAAACCAGAGTCGCTCACGACGAGGATGGGATTCGAACCCATGCTTGCAGAGCACAATGGATTAGCAGTCCATCGCCTTAACCACTCGGCCACCTCGTCTGCTGACAGCAACTCTGAGCTTTTAAACACCTGAACTCTTTGGAGCCTATTTTTCAGAAATGGACCCAGCAGGAGCCACTGAACACAACTCTGACATAATCAGGCTTCTTCCCAGCAGCATCGTGCTACAGAAGGCAGAATACAAACCATCGATACATCATCAGAGTGAACACCAGCTGATGCTTACAAGTTTAATTCACCTTTTACTACAAAATGACATCCAAGCTCAGATTCTCTTGTCCTGATTGAACAAGTAAATGTTTAAGAAGATGAGAGTACCAGACTTTTTCATCCAAGGAAACAAGCATCCTATCACTGTCCTATGCAGAGTTTCTTTAAAAAAAAAAGTGAGACAACCTCAAGATTTTCTGTTTCCTCTTGTTGGATTTTGCCACAGAGAATCAGAGACAATCAAAAGCTTGTTGGACTTTAACGTTGGAGGACTGAACAAGTCATGACATCATCAGTTTTACCTTCACAGGTGCTTCATTTACTTTACTTTCAATTTTACAGAGGTAGAACCTGAAATCAAAGCTGTCCATCAAAAGAAGTGAAAGCTTCCCAGGTTGTGATGTTCTTGTCTACAAACTCTGTCTTGTATGGAGCTTCAATCTTTAATAAAAAGAATAAAAAGAAGATAACACTTGTTGTGATTTGGCGCTTTAAAAATAAAACTTACGACTTACATGGAAACTGTCTGGGGGGGGTGGAGCCTCCATCAGGTATGTGTTTGATGTCTGAATTCTGTCTCTGATGTCTGAATTCTGTCTTTGATCTCTGGGTTCTGAGCATTGATCTCCTGCTTCAGTCTTTGATCTCTGACTGATCCTAAACTAATCAAAGGATCACATCAGCATATTTGTTCAGTCTACAGATGGTGATTTTACCTATTTGAAGCCTTATTTTGTGTTTGATGGACATTTTTAAAATCATTAATGACTTTTTGACTGAACATCCTGGACACTGTGGTGCCTGATGAGGAGACAACTTGGGTACAAAGTTGAAGAGGAGGGTTTTTGGAGAGGGGATATTTTTGCAGTGTTCCAAGTCAATAATAACTGTGGCAAAATGTCATCATTTTTCAAAATGTCCTCACAAAGATTGTTTGAAATTCTGTCTCTCCCTCATCCTCAGCTGCTGCAGCACTTTAAAGAAAACCTTTGACTCGTGGATCTAAAAAGATCAGATGTTGTCTCCTCCAGAACATCAACACTTTAACGTTGTTGGCAGGACTCCAACCTGAGCAGGGAGACCCCAATGGATTTCTAGTCCATCGCCTTCACCACTCGGCCACAACAACCACATTCACACACACATTTGTAAAAGATTCACATTTACACAATTCTTTAAAATTATGTTACAAGCCCATTTGTGTGAGGTCCTATTTTCTCTTTTTCAGCATTCCTTTGTTTCCAGGTCTCTAATAAGTGCAGAATTACAAAGACAAGCAAGCTGGATCCATCCTGGGCAGGTGATAGGAGCCATTGACCACTGGCCAGAGACCCTGGCACAGACGTTGGGGATGGTGAGAGAGAGCATTTCTACAATTATATTCTACATTTATAGAATTCTACAATCCTACAATTTCATTGAGCAGACGCTTTTGTCCAAAGCCACTTGCATATGTTTTTGGTGAGTTTGGCTCCTGAGCTCAAGACAGTTGTGACTCATAAAGGACAGCTTCAAATGCAGCTGTGAAGCCTCATTGTAAGCTGGGAGGAACGACAGGTGTCTCCCTCTAGTGGCTCCTCACAGCAACACGAGCCTCATTTCATACACATGCATCCACCACCTCACTACCAAAGGCCAGTTGGGCCTCGACAGACAGGTGAGTTTCAAGTGTTGGACAAAGGTCTTTAAGATGTTCTTATTAATTCTATAACATCTGAGATGGAAATCTATGGAATTACAACCAACAAGCAGTCCAACACCTGATCAGATGCTCCTTCATGAGGCTGAGAAGAATCAATCTAAACTGGGATGAAGAAAATTAATTGAGAGGAGAAACCTACTGATTGGATGACATGGACCCACCTGATCCATGTCAGCCTTGTTGGAGCAGAAAGAGGTGGATCAGAGGAATCAGTGGATCAAGACTCAGGTGTCAGATGAAGAATCTCTTTATTCACAATGGAGTCAGAGAAATCTTCCAACGTGAACGTGACAGACCATTTTATACCAAAGACAGGCTGTGTGTGTGTGTGTGGGGGGGGGGGGGGGGACAATGGCTTAAGGGAGCTCCAGGTAGCTGGTTTGAACTGGTCCCTCATCTCTGTGAGTAGAAACCATCTGAGGTGGAGGGTGAAGATCTGCTTTGACCTCCTGATCTCCCAGTAAAGCCAGTATAGATGTTGAGCTTGGAGGAGTTGATGGCCTCCTTCATCTTCTTGTTGGAGATGTTTGCTAAACTCAGCACCACCACAGATCAGAGGAAAGTCCACTTGTAAGCTGGACATTGGAGTTTCTAGTGACCTGCAGGATCTTAGTTGTGGTGGCAGCAGGCCTGTTCTAAGAGCTTTGCTCACATTCATGATCAGGCTTCATAATGGTTCTGGACCACTGTGTGATAGAAGCTGATCCTGGGGCAGCAGAAGACAAATATAGAGAAGAAAAGACAAAAGACAGAGAGAAAGGAGGGAGAGAATGACAAAAAGATGGGAACAAGATGAGGGTGAAAGACAAGCAGAGAGAAAGACAGAGGGATGGAAGACAGACACACAACCAACAAAAGCAACAACAGCAATAATAGTATTGATATTGTCCTGTTATTGATGTTTTCATGTGAAAGTGGCATATTTAAGATAAAAGACACTGTTAGAACAGAAAGATCCAGAAAACCCACCAACCAGAGGTGTGTCTGGTACAGATGTGGAATTATTGGCTCACACAATGTTGAGGCAACTGGGAAGAAGACAAACAAAAAAGGCTTGTGTGATTCAGACATTCATCAAAAATGGTCCTGTAGAACTGTTCAATGTGTCATGACTTCAGAAGCTCAAATCCTCTCTAAGTTCTAGTGAGAGTGGAAGAGATTATAAAATGAGAGAAGCAGGGCCTTCACTCAGAGCTGAAATAGCTCAGTTGGGAGAGCGTTAGACTGAAGATCTAAAGGTCCCTGGTCCGATCCCAGGTTTCAGCAGAGGAACAGCATTGACTTTACTTTCCAGTGGAGGAACTGCAGACATGAAGGAAACTAACATCTTGTCCTGTGCATTCTTATGACATTCAAGACATTTTTGGAGCCTCTTGTTGGATTTTGCCACAGAGAATCAGAGCCAATCAAAAGCATGGTGGACTTTAACATGGAGGATTGAACAAGTCAAGAAAGCAGCAGTTTGACCTTCACAGGTGTTTCTTTTCCTGTCTAAATGCTGTAGAAAGAGCCTGAGTAGCTCAGACGGTAGAGCATCAGTCTTTTAATCTGAGGGTCCAGGGTTCAAGTCCCTGTTCAAGTGCTGTGGTTGTTCCAGTGTTTGACAACATGGTACTGGATGAAGTTTAGTGTTGAACAAACTGTCATCACCAAAAGTAGAAGTGTTCTTGTCTTGAGACTGTCGCTGCAGGTCAAATGTTAAGAACCGGCAACCCCCATTTTGCAAAAAGTTAAATTTTTCTAACTGTTCAATTGGAAAGTATTTTCAGATTGAAGAAGTGATCAAGAGAAACAGGAAAAACCCTCTAAACACAGCAAACTCCATCCATCAATCCATTTTCTACAGCTTTTCCTGTTCAGGGTCTCAGAGGGAACTGCAGCCTGTCCCAGCAGCCTCAGTACAAGAGGAGGGGTTCACCCTGGACAGGTCGCCAGTCCATCACAGGGCCAGGTGAAAGTGCCAACCACTGCACTGCCCCTACTAGTCGTCTACATATCAGTGTTCTCAGTATTGCACTGACATTCACATCAGTATTGTGCTTATATTTTATTTCCTGGCTCTTCAAGCCTCCTATTATGCTGAAGTTGATTGCTTCAGTGACCAGGAGACGTTATCATTGGCAGCTAGTTTACTATTATTGCTGCTGCTGTTGCTGTTGTTGGTTGTGTGTCTGTCTTCCATCCCCCTGTCCCTCTGTCTTTCTCTCTGCTTGTCTTTCTCCCTCATCTTGTTCCCATCTTTTTGTCATTCTCTCCCTCCTTTCTCTCTGTCTTTTGTCTTTTCTTCTCTATATTTGTCTTCTGCTGTCTGTCCTGTCCTGCTCTGTTTCAACAACCAACCAGTCAAAGCAGACGTCCGGTTAAAAAAATTATCATAAAAGAACTCTTGATGTGATTTGGCTTGAGACATGAAGAAGATAGGATTTTTTTTCTCTTAATTTTAGAAGCATTTACAGATTCATGAAAAGATCATCAATCAGTGTAGTATTTCAGACAGACTTCTGGTCCGTGAGGACAAGGAATCCAGCACAGATCCACAGAACTCCAACTGCCATCTTTGATGATTCCTTTACAGTCTGTAGGGTGGAGAGATCCTCCTGAGTCTGGCTTTGAATGTTTGTCTGTGGATGTGTTAACCCTGTCATGGACTGGTGACCTGTCCAGGGTGAACACGGCCTGTCGCCCAAAAGCTGCTTGGATAGGCTCCACCCCCTCCATGACCCTGAACAGGATAAGCAGAAGAAAATGGATAGAAGTCATGACACATTGAACAGTTCTACAGGACCATTTTTGATGAATGTCTGAATCACACAAGCCTTTTTTGTTTGTCTTCTTCCCAGTTGCCTCAACATTGTGAGAGCCAATAATTCCACATCTGTACCAGACACACCTCTTGTTGGTGGGTTTATGGATCTTTCTGTTCTAACAGTGTCTTTTATCTTGCTTTTATCTTTTATCTTTTGGATCTTTTCTTTGTATCTGCATTCTGTGGTGCACGGTTGCTCTGGAAGAGCGCTCTATCTAACTATTTTCACTGTACCCCCCCCCCCCCCCCGTATAGCAAAAAGAAAAGATTCTGATTCTTACACACACACACACACACACACACACACACACACACACACACACACACACACACGTGTATAAACATGATGTTCCGAATGTTTCACTGTCTGTGGTTGTCCATCTTTCCTTGCCTCTTCACTGTCATTGTCAGAACTCTGAGCAGTCTTCCTCTCCAGGTGATGTCTCTGAGTGATGATGATTGCTGTCTGTTCAACCAGCTTCATTTGTTGATATCTGAGAAGGACTGAAGACAGCAAAGTGTGCTGATTGGCCAACAACCCCACACAGGTCAAAGGTCACTGCTCTGAGGCAGACCAGTTTACTATATCAGTGGTGACACCATCCACTGCTGGCGCTCTCTTCAGTGCTTCTTGTTTCTGCCCTTTGTGCTTGAGCTCCTAGAGCAGCTGGTCCGGCTCTCCCCCTTTTCTTTTCTATTCCACTAATTTTTTTTTAAAAATTTTCTATTTTTGTAATTCATCATCGATCTCAGCTCACGGTTGCTACACTCTTGACCTCCTGTGAGCCTTGAATCTCCATCCTGACCAGCAGAGAGAAGCCACCTTTGTGTTGGAGAAGAGCAGCTTAGTCGAGGCAGCCAGCAGCCTGAGACCAGAGGGTAGCGAATCAACGCGCTTCCCTTCTTCATCGAGCGAATGTCAGCGGGAGCCACGGTCGACGAGGTGGAGGCTTTGGAAGCCGTCCTCCCTCCAGTTCGTTGGAGAGGCATCGTACATCGATGGGAGAATCCAGCTGAGAACGTCAGCCGGTTACGTTGGTTTTCACCTATTCAGGCCTGGACTCCTGTCTCACTGCCAAACTCTGCCTGACTCCGTAGAGCTGGTCAGCCTCCACTCAGTCCTCTTCATTTGTTTGGAGGTCACTATCGTTCATCCTACACACCTTTCCACCTGCCTCTTTGCTGTCTACTTGAAGCTCAGATAAATGGAGGCTAATTCATCCCTGCTACTCAATAAGTGCCTTAATTACGCTGCTGGAATTATCACTCTGTCTTAAGTGTTTTCTTAATTGTATTAAATCCTCTTTAATTTCCAAGAAGTGTTCCAACTCATTCATGCATGCAAGCCACTGATCCACAAGGACTCATTGATGAGCTTAAACCTGAGACTGATCGTTTCTCGTTGGACGAGACAAAAATACAACGAGTGGAGCCCAGAGTAACAACTGGATAAAACATTCTAAAGATACGCCGTCATCACCAGTTTATCAAGTCACGACACTCTTTTTATATCATCTTTTTATATCATCCAACATCCTCAGGGACTATCATTGAAGAAGCTCTATTTAATATAAGATGCATAAAATCACACCACATGAAGCAGGCTAATGAAAAATAAATCAAATGTAAAAATGCTTTATTTTAAGATCTAGAATATCTTGTGAATATCTGGAGCTTAATTCCAGCAGCAGACCTCCTCAGGTGATGGAATTTATATTTGACATGTTTACCATTAAATGAGACACATTTGCAGTCCATTGAAATCTACTTGTGTTCATGGTGAGTTGATTTCAAAACATGAGCTGACAGAATCTACGTTTAGGGAGGAACCACCATATCCAGGTGTCTGGACCTTTTAGTAGTCAGAGCCATCAAAGTAGCAGACTAAGCTAGCAGACATTAGCATTGAGAAGAAACTGACACCTGGAGCCTACTTTTGGGTCTGGTCAAGTGATAACAAAATAATATGACATTGTTGTCAGACTGACGCCTGCTCAACAATGACCAAACACCGCCTTATGGCATTGTGGGAAATTTCTGCTTGGCCCGTGTCCATCAATACACACAAAGAAATTTCTCCAGAGTCAGTCACACCAGTGGTAAAAACACTAAAGTGCTGTCAAGGAGAAACAGGATACGACCAAACACACACACAAGTTACAGAGAGAGAACTCTCCCAGAAGGAACCACTCAAAGGAGAACCATGGACATCATCAGGCTGTATGACCTCATCAATATGAGACAGGGGGATAGGAAACAAGCTCAGAGATGTCAGAAACATGAGATTCAAGTGCTGAGAAAGCTTCAACTGGTGAGGTTCCAGAACCAAGAGCGAGGTGGAGCCTGCATCACCTACTGGGAGCTTTTTGTCAAAGGTTCAACTTTGATTTGAATGCTTTTGGAGAGACAACGTGCAGGGAGGGAATTTGGTGATGAAGAACAAGTTCCTCTCAGCTTTAAATGGAGTTTTCAGGAGTCAAAGAGACACTCCTCTGATCCGTTGTCAGATGTGTTCTCATTGCACCACAGCCCTACAGGTTGAGGGTTCTGATCCTAGTCAGACACATTCACTATGATGCTGCTGAGCCTGAAGGGAGGATGAATAAAGGAGTGTCTGAGAGAGCTTCAACAGACAAACTGTCCAGTTTAACAACAAATACTAGTCAGTATTCATGTTGCTGCCGTGACCCGGATTCAAACCAGGGTTGCTGCAGCCACAACACAGAGTACTGACCACTATAGGATCACGGCCTCCTGGAGGCTGAGGTTTGAGCTTCTATGTCTTTGTCTCATTGAGAGATCAAAGACAATTTGTGTCCACAAAGAAATCATTGAGGAATCAAAGTGAGATCAAAGAAAGAATTCTAAGATCAAACACAAAACTCTGAGATCAAAGGTTGAAGTTCCCAAGGTTCAGTTTTAGCTCAGACCCCCTTTAATATCTGTATACTGCCACTTGTCATCAGGAGACTCAGTATAAACTTCCACAGTTCTGCTGATGTCACATAGCTGTACATCGCCATGTCTCCTGATGACTTCCTCCACGTCACCTGTTGATGTGACAGGACTCGACCAAACGTCATGTTTTGATGAAGAGGGTGTGAGTCTGAGTTGGCTCAGTTGAGACAACTGGACAGCAGCAGGACAGAACAGAGACTCTCCACAATGACAGGAGACAGGAAACAGGTTTGGACCATCTGGGCTCCACCCACTTGTATTTATTAAAGGAAATTGTAAAAATCAACAAAGTGGAAACATTGGTTTTGCCAGTGGGTTTAAATCATGATTGATATTTTAGTGTTTGTTCATCCATTTATTTGTCCAAGAGAAGAAGAAGTGACTCTGAGTCAAACTGGAGTCCTTTGAGGTCTGGCATCTCAGGAAGAAGGAGCATTCAGGCTGAGGTCATCATAACAGTCAGGATGTGCTGACTCATCATTAGTGGGAATCTCAGTGTCCAATGTTGTGTAGTGAGGGACAGCACTGTTGCTGTGGCCTGATATGTAGATGAAGGAATCAATGAGACACCATGAAGACAGACAGCATTGCTGGACAACACCTTCTTTTATTACTTCAGCATTGGCAAGAACTGGAAGCATCAGCAGAACCACCACAGAAAAAGAACACTTTTCTTTTTTTACAGATTTTTCACGTCACCAAGCACTCTATGAGCTCAACTGCCCCCTTCTGGTGTAACTACGCATGTACAGGTGAAACAATGAAACTCTTAGCAAAAATAACAGAAAATCATGGAGCTCATTATGACATCACACTAACTACTTTCACTCCAGAAATCAGGTCATGACATCATGAAGAAGAATAGAAGTCTCTTCCTCACAGGTGTCACAGAACAAAATCTCTCCAACACTAAACAGCAGTGAGAGAGCAAAGCTGGTAAGAAGACAGGACTGTTGGAGGAGGAAACCTCTCAATGTTCCAGAGTTGTTTCAGTGGAAGACATCACATTTGGGAGGGAGGTTCTTGACATTTTCATCCATTTTTATTTTGGTCAGATGAACACATCATGAGCTCTACTTTGACAGAATACGCCTTCAAACAGGCAGGGGTGCTGAGGCTCAGAGACCAACAGTTGAACAACATCAGAGCTCATCAGAACAAAGACCAAGGTGTCTGTTTTCATTTCAAAAGATTTGTTGTCAGTGAGTCTCTTATATTTTTCATCAACACCTGAATGAAGGATGGTTTCATGAAAAAACTGTCATTTTTTAACGAAAGCTGAGAAAAACAGTTTTGTCAAAGAAGTGGTTTTCCAGCATCAAACTGGACTTCATTTTGTTTCCATCTCTCATTTGGTGACTTTAAATGTTCACTGTAAAAATCCAGCCTACTAATCAGGAGGAGGCCCAGTATTGGACCATGAGCTGATCTCTGCTATGCTGGTAGATGGGAACTTGTTTAAAGTTGATTTGTGATTATTTTTCAACAAAATGTGCTCAGACGGCTCCTCAACAGTTCTGATGATGAACAGAACCTCTGTCCTCATGGGTCATGTGACAGGATGTGACCTCTACTTGAGCCAGAAGCAGTGAACGCACCCCTGCACAGCAGAACATGTTCACTTGACCTGCTCTGGCTACTTGTTAGCTTGCTGCTAACAAAAGTGGGTACAAAATGGAATCATGGTCCCTTCAGACTTTCCATCAGTTTTATTCTGTCAGTGGAACGAGTCAGTTTGGGCTGTAGAGACTAAAACAATGAATCCAATGTTTTACAGACACTTCTTCTTGGATGTTTATGGGAAAAAAGTATTTTGGGGCCACAGTGCATCACGTGGTGAATGGGGGAGGGGCATCCAAATCTGAGGAGCCATTTCCATTGGATGGAAAATGAGTCGACGCCACTGAGGGAAGGATGAGTCCTCAAATGTTTGGATTGTTTTAACAGGAAGAGAAAAAAAGAAAAACAGGGAGTTTGATGTGAAAACACTGGAAAAGGGATGTTTTTGGTTTGTCATGTGTGGAGAGATAAATGAGCCATGACCACAGAGATGCAGGATCAGAACTGAGAACATGGAGTTTTCATTTCAGGGACCTTCAATAACCTTTGATCTATCTGATAAAACAGGCCAGAACTGAGACTTGACCTTGAGAACAGAGACGGACGATCATGAAAACATGAGAAAAACCACAAGACTGCAATGAGGAGACCTCCTGTTGCTTTAAACATCATCACGGTGAAAGCAGAAGAAGCCTGGAGCTCAGTTGTGGCGGCGCTGCAGTCACACGTCCGTGGTGTCTTGGTGGTGAACTCCAGCCTCTTCATCAACCAAGCCTTCCTCTGTAGCATCACCAGCGTTGAGTTCAATGTTCTCCTGGTGTCCTGCCTGCCGCTCCATTTTGGCCTGGAAGACATGACAGCTCAGACCTCCAGTTGCTGCTGAAACAACTGCTCATAGCCAAGGACTACGAAGCTACGTCGTGTTACCTTGAAGTAGCGGTAGAAGAAGACAGCACATGACCCCAGGATCAGATGGTGGATGAACGCTCTGATGATGAAATCACTTAAAGGCACTGAAAAACATTTAGAATCATCACATTTGATCAATGACATCACCACTGTCCGCCACAGACATGTTGATGGTTGAAGGTTCTTGATGGAAGGCTGCATGTTAAAGGAACACGCTAAATTTTAGGAGAAGTCTCTGACTGTCCATCATCCCCAGAGCCAGACTAGAAGATGGAGACCCTTCTCTAGGAGCTGAGACTCATGCTAGTTAGCTTAGCACAATGAATGGTAGGAGGTGGGAAGTGTTAGCATAAAAGTCCCAAACAGTCATTGCCTGTGGAAGGAACTTAAAAAAATGAAAATAAAAGTTTTAATGTAAACAGACAGAAAATGTTGGGATTTAATGCGTTTTCACATAAAACAGACACCCCCTATTTTTTGAATTTATTCCACCTGACCAGTAGGTGGAGCTCTGACGCTTACATGGGTTAGGCTGAGAGATTTTTCCCACAGGCCCAACGAAGCGTCAGATATCAAACGGACTTGAGAAGACGTTCATCCATCGTTTCTCTCTTCATTGATCCTCAGTCTTCATCCTGGGTATCACATGTAGCGTCCAGATACCCCTCAGTCTGGAGCCGCTACACCTGCATTCATATATCTGGGCTTGTGGATCACTTTTAACAGACATTCTAATTTTAGAATCAGACACATAGCTGGGACTACTTTCCTGACTGGGAGCAGTGATTTGGCCACCAAAACCAAATGTTTGTTGGAGCAGGAGAGCGACTGCTGCTACTGATCATGGCCGACTTTGTAAGAGAGGAGGAGGAGGAGGACTGCAGGACAAACCAACATCATGATCCTGAGACAGTTGATGCTAACACTTCCCACTCACTACCATTCATTATGCTAAGCTAACTCATGGTCTGCTGGTCTCTGCTGGTCTCAGCTCCCTCATGGACACACAGAACATGTAATTACAACATTCTTGGTTTGATTTCACCAACGTGTTGAACCTCATGCCGTTTCCTCTCTCTTTGTTTCCTGTTTGTTCAAACTGTCCAGTTCAAGTCTGGGGCCTCTTGCAACGAGATCGTTTCCTGTCAGGTTCGTTCTGACACTGAGTTTGAAGTGGGACCTTCACGTGAGCAAATGATAGGACGAACAAATGTTTCTGGAGAAACTATTAACACTTGCTAACACTTCCCAACCGCTACGATTCAATGTGCTAAGCTAACTAGCAAGGGTCTCAGCTCCCTAGAGGAGAGTCTCTGTCTCCTTGTCTGGTTCTGGGGATGATGGACAAGAAGCATATTTCCCAGAAGGTTGGTGGATTCATTTAACACAGACTATTTTTACACGTCCGCCATCGTTCCACTGTTATTCTGAAAATGACAACAGTCCAGATTTAATCAGGATTCTAGAAAGAGTTTATTCTGGGTGGGTTTTCAAAACTGAGCATTTCTCAATGAAAACGTAGGACAGACCAATATTATTTAGGTTTGAGGCTTTTCTGTCATGAATGAACTTCAGGAGGAATTAAAACTGTAGAGTCTCACAGTGTGAGACACTTTAACTGGACGGGAGACAAACAAATGACAAGTCAAGTCAGTTTTATCTATATTGCACCAAATCACAACAAAAGTTATCTCATGACACTTTACAGGTGTCTGCTTTCTGAATTGTACCAAGGTGCTTGTTTCCTTGGACTTATAGATTTCTTTTTTAACGGGGCATTTGAGTCCAAAGTTGTTCTTAAGGAGCCTGTTGGACTGTCAAGAAAATGATCAACGTGACAGTGAATTTTAGCTCCGCCCTTCATCTCTCAGACTAGCCTAGCTAGTTAGAATTAGCTAGCTGGACTATTTTCCATAGTCATGTAAACAGCTTCATCAGAATGTTGTCATTTTCAGGCTAAAAACAAGAAGCAGGAGAACAGAGGAGTAGAAAGTGCATGTAAATGTAGTCAGGGTCACATTCTTCTGTCTGACTCCAGCTGGTCCTGTTGTCACCTGCTATGATGAGGTGGAGCTCCTGGCTCTCAGAGGAGAAGTGATGGGGGAAAACATGGGACAGGTGATAAAGACATTTGTAGTTCCCTCGGTGGGTGTGGTCTGCTGCTGAGAACAGGAACTGGGCGGAGTGCTTGAGCGCTGGTAGGGTGTAGTTCTGTGCCGTGCTGGAGGTGGAGAAGATGAGCTGGAACAGGCCTCCTGGGTACTGTGGTTCAACAGAGCAACTGATGGTGAAGTTGGAGCCCCGGAGCAGCAGAGTCTCCTGCTGCCTCACCTCAGAGACGCCGTCAGTGAAGGCAGAGAAGGAGATGTTTGGCTGGACCAGCAAATCTGTGGAGGGGGGAGCAGAAGAAAGGCTGAATCAGCAGATGTGCTGGTGTCATCAAGGAAGCAGCAGCTTGTTTGGAATGTCCAGTTTTACCTGAGCACACCACCATCAGACTGGTAGCACTTTCAACTCTATCAGTCTCCAGTACACACTCCCGCAGTCCAGATGCTGACTGGACACAAGAAGACCTGATCCACCACACAGGCCTGGATCGTGAGTTCCTTCTTTTATTTGTTAAAGCAGCAGAGCCACAATTTATCCGTCTACACACTGCAGAGGCAGACTGGTGGAGCCATTCAGGACCCCCAGGGGCCGCTGGTCTCCACTCTCCCTGGTGTTTGATCTCCAGGGTCCCAGCACAGCGACTGGGCTCTCCCACCATCCTGACTCCATCAGGCTCTGAGCAGACACAGGAATCATGAGTGGTAGAAGCAAAGCAGTGGGATGAAGCAGATCTATGACCTTCACCTGAGCAGACGAGGCCAACGCTTTTCCCAGGTAAGCAGGTCTTCCTCACTGAGCCAGACCTTCCACAGTTTAGCAGAGCAGATTCATCTCCACCACACTGGAACTTGGCTGCCATGACTGGGGTCTCCATGTCTGTATACGGGCCCCCGTGGAGGAGGGACGGAGCCCCACACCCCAACTCTCTACACAGCACCTCTGCATCCTGCAGGCCAAAATCCTCCTCACACACAGAGGACCATGACTGGTTAGACTTCACCTCCAGTCTGCCTGAGCACAGACTGGACCCCCCCACCAGCCTGACAGACTCTGTGGAGACATCAGGAAATCATCATTCTAATATTCACCCATTTTTCTCAGCTACTAATCCTGCTTAAACTCATCGGAAAAAACAAGAACCATGAAACTTCCCTTCCTGACTCACCTTCCTCTTGTTATTGCTTGATGAGGCTGAACCCCCAACACACACACACACACACACATACACACACACACACGCACATACACACACTCGTATTTGAGACACCTTGGTCTCTCTGCTTAAAGTGAAACATCTGGATTCCATATTTCATATCATCAACATGACCCTCATCAAATTCAGGATCTCATCATTGTCAGAATCATAGAGGAATATTTGTGTTCATGTAAACAGCCAAAGTCAACTTGTCCTGGATCTCAGTCACATGACTGTTAGTGTCAATAATGTTACCTGAGCAGGTGATTTCCTGGATGGTGGAACCAGATGAGTTCCGTGATCTCACACACTCCTTCAGTGTTGATGTAGACTGAACACACTCAGAGTTGATGAACCACATGAGTCGTTCTGAGGACTCGTCTCTCTGCTGTGTTGAGACAGCAGAACCACAGTCCAGCCGTCTACATATCACAGCTGTTTCCTTCAGGGTCCAGGACCAGTCTGTCTCTGCTTCTCTCCACTCTCCCAGGTGTTTCACCTCCAGTCTACCAGCACAGCGGTTTGCTCCTCCCACCAACCTGACATCATCAGCATCTGAGCAGAGACAAGAGCATCATTAATACATGAATATGCAACAGGACGGAAGTGGACCTGAACCAAAGCTCCACCTGAGCAGATGAGTCCAACTGATTTGCCAGGTGAGCAGGTGTTTCCAGACCCTGAGCGTCCACAGTCCAGGAGGGAAGATTCATGGTGCTCACACTGGAACGCCTGAGTCCAGAATAGAGACTCTGTTGGTCCAAAAAGTCCCCCCTCCAGGACTAAAGGTGTCCCACATCTCAGCTCTCCACACAGCACCTCTGCATCCTGCATGTCAAAGTCCTCTTCACACACCGAGGACCACAGCTGGTTAGATTTCACCTCCAGTCTGCCAGAGCAAAGGTCCGACCCGTTCACCAGCCTGACAGACTCTGAGAAAGACAACAAGAGGCAGATTCATGATGAGAATGAATTCATGTTAACATGAACTCACCTGTTCATGCCTCTGACATGTTAACTAGCAAACCCTGGAAATGAGACAGGAAAACATTGGTTTCCAAGGAATTTAACCTGAGAATGAAAAAGAAAATTTAGAATTGCAAGGAATTTATCCTCTTTGAAATAATTCACATGCTCTTATATCATCTGAAATCCCACACGTGTAAATCAGAGAACACAACTGGAATCTCTGGTTTTCATCACCATCTTAACCCTTGTCAAATTTGAGCACTGGTGGCTTAAAGTTAAGAAATATTGACTTGTGATTGGAGGGTTGCTGGTTCAATCCTCAGGATTTGCAGGAAGAAACAGTGTAAATGACTCTCATGTAGGTCTGTTTCTGAGGGAAAATTTCCTGAGGGGTTTTAATTTGTTCAGGTAATTTTCAGGATTTGAGAATTTTATTTTGAAGGGAATCCAGTTACGTTCCTGTTTTGCACATCTGGCAGGCAGCAATTTGATGCCTTCACAGAATGAAGTGAGGTTAAACAGGGTTTTCCTGATGTGTGCTGATCCTGTTAAAGACACTGAAGCTCCTGGCTGGAACTGGAACAAGGAATTCTGTGGTTCATTTGTTTGATATCAATTTATGGGAATCAGTGAACTTGATTGTGTGTTGAGATGAAGGCTATGCTAACAGGAGCTTCTCTCACAACTGTTTCTCAGTCTTGTTAGCTTCTCTACCTCACCACATGAGCACACTATGGGTGAACATGACTAATTTTTGTGGTTCGTTGTTGTGTAGATTGTTCATGTTGCACATCTGACGTTTAAAATTGTTGTTTTTCTAAGAGATAAATTTATTTCATTTATCTGTCTTTTAGCTCTGAAGGTTTTTTTCTGAACACGAAAATGAAACAGAGAGACAGTAAATTATGTTAAAATACAACTGAAAGCTGAACAGATTAAAAAGCTACTGGAAACATCAGTACACTTCACCTTTGTCTCACCAGGATTGAGCTACAAGCAGCACTGCTGCCTCCCTCATGAACACCACTGAGGTGCCCTTGAGCAAGGCCCTCAGTGGCTGAACTGAGCAGCTTGTTTTATGTGATGATGAACATTTTCAGTGTGCTGCTGCAAATGTGAGTCCCTCAGTTAGTTTCCTCTGGTTAAATAAAGGTTAAATAAGGGAATATCATCATTGTCAGAATAATAGAGGAATATTTGTGTTCATGTAAACAGCCAAAGTCAACTTGTCCTGGATCTCAGTCACATGACTGTTAGTGTCAATAATGTTACCTGAGCAGGTGATTTCCTGGATGTTGGAACCAGAAGAGTTCCATGATCTCACACACTCCTTCAGTGTTGATGTAGACTGAACACACTCAGAGTTGATGAACCACATGAGTCGTTCTGAGGACTCGTCTCTCTGCTGTGTTGAGACAGCAGAACCACAGTCCAGCCATCTACATATCACAGCTGTTTCCTTCAGGGTCCAGGACCGGTCTGTCTCTGCTGCTCTCCACTCTCCCAGGTGTTTCACCTCCAGTCTACCAGCACAGTGGTTTGCTCCTCCCACCAACCTGACATCATCAGCATCTGAGCAGAGACAAGAGCATCATTAATACATGAATATGCAACAGGACGGAGGAGGACCTGAACCAAAGCTGCACCTGAGCAGATGAGTCCAACTGATTTGCCAGGTGAGCAGGTGTTTCCAGACCCTGAGCGTCCACAGTCCAGGAGGGAAGATTCATGGCCCTCACACTGGAACACCTGAGTCCAGAATGGAGACTCTGCTGGTCCAAAAAGTCCCCCCTCCAGGACCGAAGGTGTCCCACATCTCAGCTCTCCACACAGCACCTCTGCATCCTGCATGTCAAAGTCCTCTTCACACATTGAGGACCACAGCTGGTTAGATTTCACCTCCAGTCTGCCAGAGCAAAGGTTCGACCCGTCCACCAGCCTGACAGACTCTGAAAAAGTCAACAAGAGACAGATTCATGATGAGAATGAATTCATGTCAACATGAACTCACCTGTTCATGCCTCTGATATGTTAACTAGCAAACCCTGGAAATGAGACAGGAAGACACAGATTTCCAAGGAATTTATCCTCCTTGAAATAATTCATGTGATCCAACAGGGCTGGTTCTAGACAGTCACATATAAGGGGGCAGAAGGAAATGTGAAGGGGGCAAAGGGTGGCAACAGATGTGGGGAAATGGTGTGGTGGCGGTGTTGGGGGGGGGGGGTAGGTGGTTCTCTGGATAACTGATATTATCATGTAGTTTGATTGCTCTTTATCAGACCTTTACCCTAAGACCGGTCCGACTTGGTCCAACTTGTCCCACCTGAAGGCTAAGCTTCTGCTGGTGTAACTCTTCAGGTCACTGAGGCCCACAAACCCCCTGACCCTGATGAGGTGGCAATACCTCGGGAAAAAATTAAAAAAAAGAAAACAAAAATAAAAACAAAAAACAAAAAACTTTTCTTAGGATGACAACAACTAAATCTTGACATCTACCTTCATTGGATGGCCTGTATCAAATATATTCAAACCCAACAATAACACTTATCATGATTGCCAATATCAACAAAACAAAAAGGGTAGGCCAGGTTATTAAAGAAAAATCCCTTCACCAAGTCTTGAAAAACAAAACCGATCAATAGAAAATAAATAAATAAAAAAAAATAAAGAATAAAATAAAACATCCATCCAGATCTCGACAACCAACAACATTGAAGGTCTTTTTTGGCTCCATGCAGCAGACCAGCTCACTGTGGTGCTTGTGGGATCCAGAAAGAAACACTTCTCTTACAGAGTCAAACAGTGAGAAGAACAACGGGCTGGTCCTCAGTTGACTCTACAAATACAGATGTGTGTGCAGCTGAGTGACAGGGAGATGAGAGGAAGCTGAGACTGGAACACACACCTTTTTTTGCATTTTTTCTGCTACTGCAGATCATTTTGTCAACTCATAATATATCAATTTTGTACGTATATCAAAATGTGTTTTTTTTTTTACTTCTAAAATTTTTTGATTTGAGGGGGCAGGACATATGTTTGAGACAGATCTTGCTTCCCCATAGAACCGCCCTGATGATCTTATATCATCTAATATCCCACATGTGTCAATCAGAGAACACAACTGGAATCTCTGGTTTTCATCACCTTCTGGACCCTTGCAAAATTGAGCACTGGTTATGTCACGATCCCTGTCTCGTGCTTCCTGTTTTATTTTGTAGTCATGTCCTGTCTTCCTGACCTCCCTCCTGTGATTCCCTCATGTGTCTCACCTGGTTGATTGCACCACCTGTGTCTTGTTTCCCCTCTCGTATTTAACCCGTGTGTTTTCCCCTGTTCGGTTGTTGGGTCATTGTTGTTGTTGTTGATGATGTCGCTGTCGTCGCTGATTGTTCTGTCTTGTATACTGTCAAGTTCATCAGTCACCGGTCAAGCCTCCAGCCTCACGTCTTGTCTACGCCCTCACACCACGTCTCCGCCCTCACGCCACGTCTCAAGCCTTCGCCCTCACGCCACGTCTAGCCCCCAGTCACCCAGCTTCAATAAACCTCTTTTGTGCACCTCCCAAAATTGTCTGCATTTGGGTCTCCCACACCATCCTCAACCCCCAACACTGACATGTTGCGAAAAGGAAAGAAAATTGCCTTGTGATTGGAAGGTTGCTGGTTCAATCCTCAGGATTTGCAGGAAGAAGCAGTGTAAATGACTCTAATGTCGGTCCATTTCTGAGGGAAAATTTCCCGTGGGCTTTTATTTTGTTAAGGCAATTCTCAGGAGTTGAGGCTTTTATATTGAAGAGCGTCCAGTTAAGTTCCTGCACATCTGGCAGGCAGCATTTTGAAGCTCCTGGCTGGAACTGGAACAAGGAACTCTGTGTTTCATTTGTTTGATGTCAATTTATGGGAATCAGTGAACTTGATTGAGTGTTGAGATGAAGGCTATGCAAACAGGAGCTTCTCTCACAACTGTTTCTCAGTCTTGTTAGCTTCTCTACCTCACCACATGAGCACACTATGGGTGAACATGACTAATTTTTGTGGTTCATTGTTGTGAAGATTGTTTATGTTGCAGATCTGACATTTAAAAAAAAAGCTAATTTCATTAATCTGTCTTTTAGCACTTGAGGGTTTTTCCTGAAGAAAAGGATGAAACAGACAGTAAATTATGTTAAAATCCTGCTGAGTGCTGAACAGATTAAAAAGCTACTGGAAACATCAGTGCACTTCACCTTTGTCTGGCCAGGATTGAGCTACAAGCAGCACTGCTGCCTCCCTCACTACCACCACTATGGGGCCCTTGAGCAAGGCCCTCAGTGGCTGTACTGAGCAGCTTGTGTTGTTTTCAAGAACATTATCAGAGTGGTGCTGCAAATGTGAGTCACTCAGGGAGTTTCTTCTGGTTAAATAAAGGTTAAAAAATGGAATATCATCATTGTCAGAATAATAGAAGAATATTTGTGTTCATGTAAACAGCCAAAGTCAACTTGTCCTGGATCTCAGTCACATGACTGTTAGTGTCAATAATGTTACCTGAGCAGGTGATTTCCAGGATGGAGGAACCAGGAGAGTTCCATGATCTCACACACTCCTTAAGTGTTGATGTAGACTGAACACACTCAGAGTCGATGAACCACAGGAGTCGTTCTGAGGACTCGTCTCTCTGCTGTGTTGAGACAGCAGAACCACAGTCCAGCCGTCTACATATCACAGCTGTTTCCTTCAGGGTCCAGGACCAGTCTGTCTCTGCTGCTCTCCACTCTCCCAGGTGTTTCACCTCCAGTCTACCAGCACAGTGGTTTGCTCCTCCCACCAACCTGACATCATCAGCATCTGAGCAGAGACAAGAGCATCATTAATACATGAATATGCAACAGGACGGAAGTGGACCTGAACCAAAGCTCCACCTGAGCAGATGAGTCCAACTGATTTGCCAGTTGAGCAGGTGTTTCCAGACCCTGAGCGTCCACAGTCCAGGAGGGAAGATTCATGGCCCTCACAATGGAACACCTGAGTCCAGAATGGAGACTCTGCTGGTCCAAAAAGTCCCCCCTCCAGGACTGAAGGTGTCCCACATCTCAGCTCTCCACACAGCACCTCTGCATCCTGCATGTCAAAGTCCTCTTCACACACCGAGGACCACAGCTGGTTAGATTTCACCTCCAGTCTTCCAGAACAAAGGTCCGACCCGTCCACCAGCCTGACAGACTCTGAGAAAGACAACAAGAGGCAGATTCATGATGAGAATGAATTCATGTCAACATGAACTCACCTGTTCATGCCTCTGACATGTTAACTAGCAAATCCTGTAAATGAGACAGGAAAACATAGATTTCCATGAAATGGAAATGTGAAGGGGGCAAAGGGCGGCAACAGATGTGGGGAAATGGTGTGGTGGCGGTGTTGGGGGGGGGGGGGTAGGTGGTTCTCTGGATAACTGATATTATCATGTAGTTTGATTGCTCTTTATCAGACCTTTACCCTAAGACCAGTCCAACTTGGTCCCACTTGTCCCACCTGAAGGCTAAGCTTCTGCTGGTGTAACTCTTCAGGTCACTGAGGCCCACAAACCCCCTGACCCTGATGAGGTGGCAATACCTCGGGGCAAAATTAAAAAGAGAAAAGAACAAAAACTAAAAAAAAACAAAAAACATTTCTTCGGATGACAACAACTAAATCTTGACATCTACCTTCATTGGATGGCCTGTATCAAATATATTCAAACCCAACAATAACAGTTATCATGATTGCCAATATCAACAAAACTAAAAGGGTAGGCCAGGTTATTAAAGAAAAATCCCTTCACCAAGTCTTGAAAAACAAAACCGATCAATAGAAAATAAATAAATAAATAAAATAAAGAATAATATAAAACATCCATCCAGATCTCGACAACCAACAACATTGAAGGTCTTTGTTGGCTCCATGCAGCAGACCAGCTCACTGTGGTGCTTGTGGGATCCAGAAAGAAACACTTCTCTTACAGAGTCAAACAGTGAGAAGAACAATGGGCTGGTCCTCAGTTGACTCTACAAATACAGATGTGCGTGCAGCTGAGTGACATGGAGATGAGAGGAAGCTGAGACTGTATCACACACCTTTTTTTGCATTTTTTCCGCTACTGCAGATCATTTTGTCAACTCATAATATATCAATTTTGTCTGTATATCAAAATGTGCTTTTTTTAACTTCTAAAATTTTGATTTGAGGGGGCAGGACATTTGTTTGAGACAGATCTTGCTTCCCCATAGAGCCGCCCTGATGATCTTATATCATCTAATATCCCACATGTGTCAATCAGAGAACACAACTGGAATCTCTGGTTTTCATCACCTTCTGGACCCTTGCAAAATTGAGCACTGGTTATGTCACGATCCCTGTCTCGTGCTTCCTGTTTTATTTTGTAATCATGTCCTGTCTTCCTGACCTCCCTCCTGTGATTCCCTCATGTGTCTCACCTGGTTGATTGCACCACCTGTGTCTTGTTTCCCCTCTCATATTTAACCCGTGTGCTTTCCCCTGTTCGGTTGTTGGGTCATTGTTGTTGTTGTCGTTGTTGATGATGTCGCTGTCGTCGCTGATTGTTCTGTCTTGTATACTGTCAAGTTCATCAGTCACCGGTCAAGCCTCCAGCCTCACGTCTTGTCTACGCCCTCACACCACGTCTCCGCCCTCACGCCACTTCTCAAGCCTTCGCCCTCACGCCACGTCTCAAGCCTTCGCCCTCACGCCACGTCTAGCCCCCAGTCACCCAGCTTCAATAAACCTCTTTTGTGCACCTCCCAAAATTTTCTGCATTTGGGTCTCCCACACCATCCTCAACCCTAAACCCTAACATGTTACCAAAAGGAAAGAAAATTGCCTTGTGATTGGAAGGTTGCTGGTTCAATCCTCAGGATTTGCAGGAAGAAGCAGTGTAAATGACTCTAATGTCGGTCCATTTCTGAGGGAAAATTTCCCGTGGGCTTTTATTTTGTTTAGGCAATTCTCAGGAGTTGAGGCTTTTATATTGAAGAGCATCCAGTTAAGTTCCTGCACATCTGGCAGGCAGCATTTTGAAGCTCCTGGCTGGAACTGGAACAAGGAACTCTGTGTTTCATTTGTTTGATGTCAATTTATGGGAATCAGTGAACTTGATTGAGTGTTGAGATGAAGGCTATGCTAACAGGAGCTTCTCTCACAACTGTTTCTCAGTCTTGTTAGCTTCTCTACCTCACCACGTGAGCACACTATGGGTGAACATGACTAATTTTTGTGGTTCGTTGTTGTGAAGATTTTTTATGTTGCAGATCTGACGTTTAAAAAAAAGCTAATTTCATTTATCTGTCTTTAAGCACTTGAGGGTTTTTCCTGAAGAAAAGGATGAAACAGACAGTAAATTATGTTAAAATCCTGCTGAGTGCTGAACAGATTAAAAAGCTACTGGAAACATCAGTACACTTCACCTTTGTCTGGCCAGGATTGAGCTACAAGCAGCACTGCTGCCTCCCTCATGAAAACCACTGAGGTGCCCTTGAGCAAGGCCCTCAGTAGATGAACTGAGCAGCTTGTTTTGTGTTTTTGTGAACATTATCAGAGTGGTGCTGCAAATGTGAGTCACTCAGGGAGTTTCTTCTGGTTAAATAAAGGTTAAAAATGGGATATCATCATTGTCAGAATAATAGAAGAATATTTGTGTTCATGTAAACAGCCAAAGACAACTTGTCCTGGATTTCAGTCACATGACTGTTAGTGTCAATAATGTTACCTGAGCAGGTGATTTCCAGGATGGTGAAACCAGGAGAGTTCCATGATCTCACACACTCCTTCAGTGTTGATGTAGACTGAACACACTCAGAGTCGATGAACCACACGAGTCGTTCTGAGGACTCGTCTCTCTGTTGTGTTGAGACAGCAGAACCACAGTCCAGCCGTCTACATATCACAGCTGTTTCCTTCAGGGTCCAGGACCAGTCTGTCTTTGCTGCTCTCCACTCTCCCAGGTGTTTTACCTCCAGTCTACCAGCACAGTGGTTTGCTCCTCCCACCAACCTGACATCATCAGCATCTGAGCAGAGACAAGAGCATCATTAATACATGAATATGCAACAGCATGGAGGAGGACCTGAACCAAAGCTGCACCTGAGCAGATGAGTCCAACTGATTTGCCAGGTGAGCAGGTGTTTCCAGACCCTGAGCGTCCACAGTCCAGGAGGGAAGATTCATGGCCCTCACACTGGAACACCTGAGCCCAGAATGGAGACTCTGCTGGTCCAAAAAGTGCCCCCTCCAGGACTGAAGGTGTCCCACATCTCAGCTCTCCACACAGCACCTCTGCATCCTGCATGTCAAAGTCCTCTTCACACACCGAGGACCACAGCTGGTTAGATTTCACCTCCAGTCTGCCAGAGCAAAGGTCCGACCCGTCCACCAGCCTGACAGACTCTGAAAAAGACAACAAGAGGCAGATTCATGATGAGAATGAATTCATGTCAACATGAACTCACCTGTTCATGCCTCTGACATGTTAACTAGCAAATCCTGTAAATGAGACAGGAAAAAAGATTTCCTAGGAATTGTTCCTCCTTGGAAAAATTCATGTGATTGTTGAAACTGGGAAACAATATTCCTGCTCATTTCTCACTGAACCTAATATCCCAGGATTTAATATCCCACATTTCTAAATCAGAGAACTCAACTGGAATCTCTGGTTTACACAAGTGAACTTGTGATGGGAGGGTTGTCAGTTCAATCATCAGGAGAGGCAGGAAGAAGGAGTGTAAATGAATCTGATAGGCTGTTATTGGGGTTAAACTCTGTGAGCTTTTATTTTCTTAAGGCCTTTTTTCATCGAGGCTCCTAACATGTAGGAATCATTCAAAACTTTGAAGCACCACGTTGGAATGAGAACAAGGTCTTCTGTCATTGTTCTGTTTGATGCCATGTTCTGTGTTTTGGGTGGGGTTTTTGTATCTGTGTGTTGAGGTAAAGGCTATGCTGACATCAGTCAAGTCAAGTCACTTTTATTTGTATTGAGCCAAATCACTACAAAAGTTATCTCATGACACTTTACAAGTACAGCAGGTCCAGCACCAAACTTCTTCAATGAATCTACACCCAACAATTCTCCATCAGCAGGCACAAAAGCAGTGACAAAAGCCTTCCTTTTCACAGGCAGGAACGTCGAGCAGATCCAGGCTCAACAGGAACGGCCTTCTGCTTTGAATAACAGGGGGAAAGAGAGCAGGAGAGCAGGACAAGACAGAAAAGGGAGGAAGACAGATAAACAGAAGGAAAGAGAGGGACAGATGTAAAGACAGAGAGAAAGTGGAAGAGACTGATGGACAGATTGGGACGGGGATTAAAAAGAGTTCTGTGGAAATACAACTTGATGTTTGGCTTCAATTCCATACGACAGGACGAGGTTGAGGGTGTGACTGAGACAGTGAGTGGGCTCACCTGCAGACTGATGGAAACCAATGGAGTCTAAAACCATGAGCTTTGGTCACAACTGTTTCTCAGTCTTGTTAGCTTCTCTACCTCACCACATGAGCACACTATGGGTGAACATGACTCATTTTTGTGATTCATTGTTTTGAAGATTGTTCATGTTGCACATCTGACGTTTAAAATTTGTGTTTTTATTAAGAACTGATTTCATTTCATTTATCTGTCTTTTAGCTCTGAAGGTTTTTTTCTGAACACAAAAATGAAACAGAGAGACAGTAAATTCTTTTAAAATACAACTGAAAGCTGAAAAGATTAAAAAGCTACTGGAAACATCAGTACACTTCACCTTTGTCTCACCAGGATTGAGCTACAAGCAGCACTGCTGCCTCCCTCACTACCACCACCATGGGGCCCTTGAGCAAGGCCCTCAGTGGCTGTACTGAGCAGCTTGTGTTGTTTTCAAGAACATTATCAGAGTGATGCTGCAAATGTGAGTCACTCAGGGAGTTTCCTCTGGTTAAATAAAGGTTAAAAATGGATATCATCATTGTCATAATCATAGAGGAATATTTGTGTTCATGTAAACAGCCAAAGTCAACTTGTCCTGGATCTCAGTCACATGACTGTTAGTGTCAATAATGTTACCTGAGCAGGTGATTTCCTGGATGGTGGAACCAGGAGAGTTCCATGATCTCACACACTCCTTCAGTGTTGATGTAGACTGAACACACCCAGAGTTGATGAACCACATGAGTCGTTCTGAGGACGCGTCTCTCTCCTGTGTTGAGACAGCAGAACCACAGTCCAGCCGTCTACATATCACAGCTGTTTCCTTCAGGGTCCAGGACCAGTCTGTCTCTGCTTCTCTCCACTCTCCCAGGTGTTTCACCTCCAGTCTACCAGCACAGTGGTTTGCTCCTCCCACCAACCTGACATCATCAGCATCTGAGCAGAGACAAGAGCATCATTAATACATGAATATGCAACAGGACGGAGGAGGACCTGAACCAAAGCTGCACCTGAGCAGATGAGTCCAACTGATTTGCCAGGTGAGCAGGTGTTTCCAGACCCTGAGCGTCCACAGTCCAGGAGGGAAGATTCATGGCCCTCACACTGGAACACCTGAGCCCAGAATGGAGACTCTGCTGGTCCAAAAAGTCCCCCCTCCAGGACTGAAGGTGTCCCACATCTCAGCTCTCCACACAGCACCTCTGCATCCTGCATGTCAAAGTCCTCTTCACACACTGAGGACCACAGCTGGTTAGATTTCACCTCCAGTCTTCCAGAGCAAAGGTTCGACCCGTTCACCAGCCTGACAGACTCTGAAAAAGACAACAAGAGGCAGATTCATGATGAGAATGAATTCATGTTAACATGAACTCACCTGTTCATGCCTCTGACATGTTAACTAGCAAACCCTGGAAATGAGACAGGAAAACACAGATTTCCAAGGAATTTATCCTGAGAGTGAGAAGGAAAATATAGAATTGGAAGGAATTTATCCTCTTTGAAATAATTCATGTGATTATTGAAGCTGGGAATCATGATTCCTGCTCTTTCCTCCCTAAACCATCTAATATCCCACATGTGGATACCAGAGAACACAACTGGAATCTCTAGTTTACGTTATCACCACCATTTTCAGATCCTAGCAGTGGCAGCCTAAATAGTGATTCTCAAACTGTGGAAAACCCAAATATCTTTTGGAAAGTTAAACAAGTCAAAATTGTTTTGAAACAATGAATACTATAGAAAAAATAGCAAACAATTTTGAAAGAAAATACATATCTGTATCAATCAAGGATGGTTCCAAGTCTGCTTTCAGACAGGAGGTGGAGCAGCTGGTCCACTGGGGCAGTCTGAACCACCTGGAGCTGAACCTGCTCAAGAATGTGGAGATGACAGTGGACTTCAGGAGAAGCCCACCCACACTCTCCCCCCTCACCATCCTCAACAACACAGTGTCTCCTGAGGACATGTTCAAGTTCCTGGGAACCACAATCTCCAAGAACCTGAAGTCCACCTCTAACATGGACACTGTCCAGAAAAAAAGCTCAGCAGAGGTTGGACTTCCTGTGACAGCTCAGGAAGTTGAACCTGCCACAGGAGCTGCTGATCATCTTCTATACTACAATCATTCAGTCTGTCCTGTTCACAGCCATCACTCTGGTTTGGATCGGCCACCAAACAAGACAGGATCAGACTGCAACGAACAATCGGGTCAGCAGAGAGAATCATGGGGGCCGACCTACCTGTCATCCAGGACCTTTATCAGTCCAGGGTCAGGAAACGGACAGGCACCATCTCTGCTGACCCATCACACCCCAGTCACAAACTGTTTGATCCCCTCCCCTCTGGAAGATGCTACAGAGCCCTGGATGCTGAGACCACCAGGCTAAAAACAGTTTCTACCCTCAGGCTTTCAGTCTGATGAACGGGAAATCGTCAGAGTGTCAGGAAATAAAAACAAACATCTGCTACACCAGCAGCTCAATAGCAGGTGATCTGACAGGAGGGAACTGCAAATCACTACAATGGTGATGAAGGAAAAGACGGCCCTGGTGTTGTTCAGTGTGAAAACCCTGGAAGAGATCGTCATGAGGCCACAGCTCCTAGAGGAGCTGAATGATTCCCAACTCCTGTGTTGTCCTGAGGATGAACTCACGTCACTGCTGCTCGCCTCCACAGAAGAACCAGAGCCAGCGTTTCCCTGATTGATGCTAAGATACATTCTGATGTGTGTGATTCTACAACTGTCTGGTGTGCATCTCAGTCAAACAGCAACAGTGTGTTGGCCTACCTGTGCTGGACCCTGAGCAGCACACACTGGGTCTTCTATTAGAACCTGTGCTCAGTGTGTATTGCTATCAAAGGTGATTTCAACAGAGGCTCCAGCTGACTGCTGCATCAGAGCACTGATACCAAAGACACTGCCCAGCTCCTTACTTTCAAATATTCTCAAACACTATTCATAATATAATTTACTGTATTTCATCATTGATCAATGCATCATTTATAGCAGTAATTGGCAACAAGTGGATCTTTTCACTGGAACCTCAGAGTTCACCAGATTGACACACACACTTGAAAACAAGTTCAGATTCATAAAATATTCCAGTGTTTCATGTTTCTCTATGGTTGTCTGATGGTTGGCCTCTGACTCACTCTGACTCTGAGAAAACATGCTGTCCACCTCTGATGCAGCTGAACAGAGGCGCTATGACACTGTTCCATGGTCATCATGGAGGTACTTGCTTCAAGAGTTAGACAACCACTGGCCTGAAGGACAGAGAAGTGAACTTGAAACTAAAAGGTTGTTGGTTCAATCCTCAGGACTGGTAGGAGGAAGCAGCCACACTCATTAACACCACCAAGATGCCCTTGAGCAAGGCTCTCAGAGGTGGTACTGAGCAGCTGCTGTTCTATGACTGTGAATGTGATCAGGGTGCTCCTGCAAATGTGAGTCACTCTCAGTGAGTTTCCTTGGACTAAATAAAGGTAAAAAATAAAAACACTGGAGTTTTGTGAATATTTGTGTGCATGTTAAAAAAACAAAGTCACTTGTACTGGATCACAGTAACATGACTGCATTACTGTGTACCAAATCACATACTTCCATACTGCATTTGTAAAATTTTCAAACTGAGTATTCTAAGCAAAGTATGTACTCAATCGCGCAGTGCGCGTGTTTCGAGGGTGCAGTGCTGTCCCAAACCACATCCTGCCGTGCGGTGCACTCTTCAAAATGATGACGTGATGTCTTCTTCTTCTACACAGATTTGTGACTGGCGAGCACCGCATCAGCATCAGCTAATTACTGCCTCCTTTTGCCTGTGCTTGTTTGTCAATTTCTGAAGCAGTAAAAAAGCAAAATGGAGGGTCATCGCACATTGTTACACCACAATAGGCACCAACAACACGATGTCCTCCTTCTACTGGCTGAAGAAGCAACTGTCTGTAGAGTTTAATTATGTGATTTATTTAGCACAACATTTTGGTGACAAGTGATTTTATCTTTTCAAACCCGTGTCCACACAGAATTTCCTACTTGTCCCTGTTATTTCATGTAAAGATGACTCGAAACAAGTCAGTGTTGGCCGACTCTCACCACAGCAAGTGTCCACAGTTGCACACTCAAAATCTTAACTGATTGGAGTACGTCATCCGGGAACTTTTGCTTTCTCAATTTTTGAAAACTATCCATACGTTTTTCCATTTTCAGTTGAGTAGACTCAAAATTTTAAGTATGCAGTATAGAAGTATGCGATTGAGAAAACACGCAGTGAGAGTCTTCTGGCGAGATGAAGGTTAAAAAAATTTTTATGTTGTTGTCAGAATCATAGAGGAACATTTGTGTTCATGTAAACAGCCAAAGACAACTTGTCCTGGATCTCAGTCACATGACTGTTAGTGTCAATAATGTTACCTGAGCAGGTGATTTCCTGGATGATGGAACCAGAAGAGTTCCATGATCTCACACACTCCTTCAGTGTTGATGTATACTGAACACACTCAGAGTCGATGAACCACATGAGTCGTTCTGAGGACTCGTCTCTCTGCTGTGTTGAGACAGCAGAACCACAGTCCAGCCGTCTACATATCACAGCTGTTTCCTTCAGGGTCCAGGACCAGTCTGTCTCTGCTGCTCTCCACTCTCCCAGGTGTTTCACCTCCAGTCTACCAGCACAGTGGTTTGCTCCTCCCACCAACCTGACATCATCAGCATCTGAACAGAGACAAGAGGATCATTAATACATGAATATGCAACAGGACGGAGGAGGACCTGAACCAAAGCTGCACCTGAGCAGATGAGTCCAACTGATTTGCCAGGTGAGCAGGTGTTTCCAGACCCTGAGCGTCCAAAGTCCAGGAGGGAAGATTCATGGCCCTCACACTGGAACACCTGAGCCCAGAATGGAGACTCTGCTGGTCCAAAAACTCCAACCTCTAATTGGCCTCCCTGGATGAGTTTTACATTTTACTTTCTACTGCTCACTGCAGGTCCAGTCAAGTGAGAGCACTTTTCCTTCACCTGCCTCAGCATTTTGGGACTCAAAAGTACTGCAATTGGAGGAGGGTGGAGCCGACAGGGAGGGAGAAGAAAATGTGCTTGAGAAGCAGCTAAATACATAAAGACTGATGCTACATTTCCAGGCAGCACCTCTGGTTTGAAGTAAACATACTAGCTTTGTTTATATGTGATCTAACCTCATGTACACAGCAAGTTAATGGTGTGATTCTCATGACACTCCTGCCTAAACTGTATAATACAACATTATTCCACATTTATACTTGGATTCATCTGCACGTTCCAGTTGATTTGCACTTCTGGTTGGATGCTAGCTGCATGTCAGTACTTGTACTCTGAACAATGACAAATTTGAATCTATAATTGATGTTTAATATACATCATCGAGGCTATTTGTAAGTATTCAGTGGAAAATGTTTTTATTGCACCAGGTGAACAAGTGCACCTCCTAAAATTACGAGTGTATATTAGGCCTGTCACAGTAACACGTTATGTTAGTTGATGTATCCCATCAATTTCGTACCTCTTATCTTGTTAAGGATAGCGGGGGGCTGGAGCCTATCACAGCAGCCTTCCTGTGAGAGGCCAGGTTCAACCTGGACGAGTTGTCAGTCCATCACAGGGCCAACACATAGAGACAGACAACCATTCACACTCAAAGCCACACCTACGGACAATTTAGAGTATCAATCAGCCTCGTCCCCTCTTGATGTCTTTGGACTGTGGGAGGAAGCTGGAGTACCAGAGAGAACCCACGCAGACACAGGGAGAACATGCAGACTCCACACAGAAAGATCCTGTGCTCAAGTTTGGGCTCAAACCTGGAACCTTTTCGCTGTGAGGCAACAGTGCTGACCACTGCACAACCATGTCTCCCAGGATATATTATCCAAGAATTATTTTGATTTATGATATGATTATTGACATTTTAACAATTTTACCACTTCAATAATTATGTACCACCTAATAAATCAAGTGCACACTTTATCTTTGTTCCTGTCATGACTTGAGCTTGGACGAGAACCCAAAGCCACGACTCCCAGGCAAGGTGCCAGATGAAGAAAGTTTATTACTAAAGTACAAATCAAAACCACTCTTATGAGGAAAAAAGCCTAAACTACAAAAACTCAAACTCACTCGACTGAGGAGAACCTGACTAGACAAAGTGACAAAGAAACTCAAAGTTAGATCAGGTAAGGAGCATGGCATGGAAAACAAAACCTGACTAGACAAAGATTCAACAAAAACACAAACTTGATGAGGCATTAAATGACGTAGCACGTTTGGAACTGACGGAAAAGACAAACTCGCACCAGACAAAGAGAAATGCAGACGACATAAACTCATGAGGTGACGGAAACAGGAGGACACAGTCGGGGTGGGGAAGACAATCAGACTGGTGGGAAATCCACGACGGGGAAGTGGAAGTTACCAGAAACTGGGAGGATGGTTAAATTTCAAAATAAAACAGGACGTCATGACACAACATAGACACATGGCAAACAAAGAACACCACTACATGCATGGACATGACAGTTACAAGAGTATTTAAGTCTGTGACATCACCAAAGAGGACCAGTATCATGATGGGTTTATAGAGAAAGGACTCCAAAAAGAAACTGAAATTCCAGACTGGAGTACCAAGACTCTGAGAGGGTCATGTTCACTCAGACCTGGATTAACAACTGTGTCATGATGAGTTTCCAGGGCCTTTTCAATTACGGTGCTATGAGCCAACTTAAAGGAAATAGAAGGGAGCTGTGCCCCCCCTCCCCCCTCCCTCAGTGGAGGAGGAGAGGAGCAGGAGACCTGTCACAGGAGAGGAGAGGTGCTGGTGACCAGTAAACCTGCCTCAGTGGTCTTTTCTGGTGTCAAATGCTCACACGTACACACAATTATCACAGTTACTGAGGACAGAAAAATGATGGAGGTCGTACTGGAGAAGAGTTCAAACTGGAGCCAGGAGGCAACGACCATTCCATCATCCATCTTCCAGCATTCCCCTCCAGCACTCACTATCACCCAGAAGTCCATCCTGTTAGACTGGAAACCTCCAAACAACCTCAACATCCTACAGTGGAAGAAGCTGCTGATGAGCAGAAATCCCTGGAAAAATGTCTGCATCCATCAACCATGAAACCACCAACTTCAGTAAAACCTGGTCCACTACCATCAATAAATGAACCTGACCTCCAACCCTCAAAGTGACATTGAACACACAAACACCCAACACATTCAACACACACACACACACACACACACACACACACACACACACACACACACACACACACACCAGCTCCATTCACCCTTTACTCTTTTTAAAATGTCTTTATTTGTTCATACATTTATTGTTTTCATTACAATATCATAATTATTATATTTGATATTATTGTTGCTGTATTAGAAACATTTCTACTGATCGTGGTGATAACAACAAAAGCATTGAAAAGGATACCATTGATTCTGAATAATACAGAATTACTGCATGATGAAATTATTATAATTGTTATTATTATTAATACTCTCACTCAATCAATATTTTGTTCTATTTTATTATTAATAATGTATCATTTCAGACATTATAACTATGTTCTGGTCTCTTTCTCCTCGTCCACTTGCTTGTTTATACGTTTTTTGACAGTAGAAATGCTACAAATCCTGTATGAGGAATCACTGCAAGTGGAGGAGGAAAAAAATAGGAACAGCAAACCAGAGATGAACAATTTATCCTCATTCACCATTATTATTACCAAACACAAGTTATTAATGAAATGTGACACTTCTCTCTCATTATTATTATTATTATTATTATTATCACTGTTTTTGTGGCATCACTGTTTTCTGGTTCTCATCACTACTCTTGCTATTATTGTTCTGGCATTAACAACGTTGTTAATGATGACATCACCTTTATATTAATATCACAACTATGGTTATTGTTTTTCTTATTATGGTGATAGTCATGAATTACATATTTCTACTCTTTGTCTCCTATGTGTTTGTTTATTCTTTGCTGTACAAAATGATTGTGGAATTATATTTTATTGATATTTCTGTATGATAGAAACCAGAGGTTCTCAATTACAAATGTTAAAAGGCCTTAAAGTAGGATTTATTTCTCTACCCATTCATTTATTCTATTTCTTTTTTCAATGATCTTCTTCAGATGTCATTCATCAGCCTACCATGATAGATATTCATCATTCATTATTAATATGATTGAGATACAAAGATAATGAACACAACACACACACCATCAATTTACACACAACACTGACACAATATTAGTCTCTCATTATTAATGAATTATTGATTTGTTAAAATTATTTTTAGTTTCTTTTTTCCCCCAGATAATTCTTTTAATTTTAGCATTTCAATTCATGAATTAATCTTGTTCATTGTTTCCTCCAATTTCCTGCCTCTCCCTTTCCAGTTTGTCCAGTCCTCTTTAAAGAGAAAACACACAAAATGACTTTCAACCGTCCGATTGCTCAACTACTTGAATAAATGAATAATAAATAAATGAGACAAATATGTCATGAGCAGACGCCCTGACATTGGGTCTGGGGGTTGAACTGGGAGGAGATGGAATAGCGGCTGGTGGCTTCCATCAGCAGCTTCCTCCTTTCGTTTGGTTCCACACCCGACGCTGCTAACTAGTGGCTAGCCAGCCTCAGCTGTGAGCCTCTGCTGCTGATGCTGACTGGACAGGTTCCCCCCTCCTCCTTCTCTCTTTGGGACACTCATACATACACACACACACACTCACACACACACACACACACACACACACACATACACACACACACACACACACACACACACGTTATCACTTTGTATCTTTTGGTTCGATTGAACTGTTATACCAACGTGTTGCTGATTGATTGCTGCATTGTGTTTAATAAACATTTTTAATCATAAGAGAGAAGTCGCAGTGTCTTTTGTGTCCAAAACTGTGGTCACGTGTCTCAGTGATAGGCAGCGCTCTGATCTCACCCTTCTAAGATCAGAGTTGTCCCTGTTTAGTTGATATTACAGAATATTGACTGTTTAGTGGATAACCTCTGTTTGAGACTGACAATTTTTCCAAATTTGGTCAAAATTTTAGTTTCCCTGAACTCATCAGGGTGGTGCCCCGATTGATTAATATTCAATATGAATTAGTATTTCATTCAATAATCAAAAATTATATTCATAATTATTGACAATTATAATTTTGACCAAATCGCTCCTCAACGCACAACATTGGCAATAAAGTCTTTTCTGGTTCTAACCCCCCCTCCCCAAACACACACACACACACACACACACACACACACACACACACAATTTCTGTAAATGTGGCTTCAGTTTCTTTGATTCTAGTTTCTTATTTCATGGTTCAGTTGTTGACACTCAGTCTTTTCTCAGCGTTCCTGTTATCTTGTCTCTCCTGCTTCATGTGAATTAAAAGAATATTTTTCAAGTTGATCTGAAACTAAGCTGAGACTAGTTAGACTGTGGATGACCGACACTCTCTGGGTTTAGCAGCAGCTCAGCCACCTCATGTGATTGAACTACTGTGTTTGTACCAGCACACTACAACTGGAGAACAGTCCATTTATTTGACTTCTTGACATACGGAACACAGAACATCAGAGCAGTTGAGGGCCGACTGGAGCAAACAGTGAGGGAGTCAATCCAGAAATGCAGCTGCTGCCTCGTGGACATGAGCCAGTTGATTTGAGCCGTTTCAAACACACGTCTATCTGAACCATGCAGATCAACAACACCTCCAACAGGAAGCCTACCTGAGCTCCACAGCACCAGCAGCACCAGCAGCACCAGCAGCACCCTGCCATCCATGTCCAGTGTCAAGCTCCTCCGATCGTCTGCTACTAGTTTCTTCACTCTTATTTCCTCATCAGGACTCTTAAGTGCAGCTTTTCATGTCCGTGTCAACAGCTCCTGATGTGCTGAAGTGATACAAAGATAAAGCTGAGGGTCGGACACGTCATCCACATCAGAGTTGCGACACTCATGATCTTCTGATCAGATGAGCAGTTTCCTCTCCTTCACTGCTGCAGACGCATCAGATTGTCAGCACCACATCTCCTGTTTCCTGATGTAAAACGACACCTACTTCATAAAACAAGCCTGACCAACTTAACACATTTCATGTCAACTGCATTTAACAACACAGAGATGTTTTGTTGAATCCTACTAGAGGTGAATCTCATCCATGATTCTCCAGACATTTTTTAAATCAAGATCCTGGGGGTGGACTGTCTTTGGGAAGCTGAGGTGTCTGGTGGTCTTGGTGGACCCTCTGTAGCTCAACTGAGACCACCAGAGTCAGTGTGACTGTAAGCCTTCAAAGCCAGCATGAAGGAGCTGGTTTTATCTTTGAAGGGGAAATCACACACACAGCTACTCTCAGTTCCCAAATGTGTGTGTCCTCACTCCTCCGTCCTCCTGCTGCCCTCAGAATACAGACACAATTCAACCTGGTAGGTCTGGTGCATAGAAGTGCTCCTGAAAAGATTTGTGTCAGCCCACAGCTGGCTGTTCTTACCTGGAACCTCAAGATGAAACTGCTTCCACAGATTGGAAATGAATCTGATGTTGACTTTTGGACAAATCACCTGTTCATCAGTTCAACCATCACTTCCATCCATTTTCTACTTCTTATCTTATGATAGAAAGGAGTCTATCTGCTGTGTGACGGAGGCAGTTACTGTGAGCTGCTGCATGTCTCAGCTGTGTGTGTGTGTGTGTGTGTGTGTGTGTGTGTGTGTGTGTGTGTGTGTGTCAGTGACGTGCGGTCAGGGGAGGCAAGTGAGGCTTTGGAAAGATACTACAAAATTTTATATACATGATTATATACACTACTTTTTCAATTAGAATGTGGATCAGATCAGCTGATTTCAGTGTGAAGTCCATCCCTCCATCCACTTTCTATTCTTATCCTTTAAGGGTCACGGGGGGGGGGGGGCGATCCCAGGTGACATTGGACAAGAGGCAGGGTTCACCCTGGACAGGTCACCAGTCCATCAGGAGAAATGAGGTGGTCGGTATCATGCAACCTAAACTAAAACATTAGTCAGATCAAATTCAGGTTAAAGCAAGAGTCTCCAGATCAAAGTCAGAATTCCTGATGATGTCATCAGGACTTTGACAGTACCTAGAATTCTGTCTTTGATCTCAGGAGGACATGAAAGAAACACAATTGAGGAAAGTAGAAGAGAGCACATTCAGCTTCATTAGAAACACTTGAACTGTTGAACAGTAGAATTTGTTTGAAACAGTTTACAACACTTAGTGACAGGATTGAAGAGGGAAGATTTTTCTACTTTAAATTTAATTCTAACTTCAAAGTCAAGTCAAGTCAAGTCAATTTTATTTATAAATGCCAAATCACAACAGAAGTTATCACATGACACTTTACAAGTTTATCTACTGAGATCGGTACCCTGGAAGGTATCACCTTGGCCCCCAGCACGACCCTAAGGAACCTTGGAGTTCTCTTTGATGAGGATCTGTCCTTTAATGCCCACATTAAGCAAATTTCTAGGACTGCTTTCTTTCATTTGTGAAACATTGCTGAGATCAGACACATCCTGTCTCAAAAAGATGCAGAAAAACTAGTCCATGCCTTTGTCTGCCTTTTGCCTTGCCTTTGAGAATTCAAAATTCTCCTTCTAACATACAAAGTCCTCAACAGTCAGGCTCCTTCATACCTGACAGAGCTCCTAGTCTCCTATTATTCAGCTAGAACCCTTCGCTCCCAGGATGCAGGATTACTGGTGGTTCCTAGAGTTCTAAAAGTACACTGGGAGCCAGAGCCTTCAGCTATCAGGCTCCCCTCCTGTGGAACCGTCTCCCAGTTTCGGTCCAGGATGCAGACACCCTCTCGACCTATAAGAACAGACTAAAGACCTTCCTTTTTGATCAGGCTTATAGTTAGGCTGCTTAGGCTGGCCCTTAGATATGCTGCTATAGGCTTAGGCTGCTGGGGGATCTCCCATGGTGCACTGGGCTTCTCTCTCCTCCTCTCTGTCCTCCTGTATGTGTCATACATAAATCATACTCATACGTATTACGAACTCGTCTCCTTTTCCGGAGCCTGAGTTTATTGACTGATTGACTGAAAACGAGCAAACATAATAGGGTCTTCGCCTGAAGTACCTTCAGGCTCAGGCCCTAACAAATCATGTCAGAGATGTGTTCTAACACCCCTCAGTAATGGTCAGGAAACACAACAACCTTTTGTTTATTTCCATGATTTTCTTGAGGTTCATTTTACCATTTTTTTAAACTGAAATCGAGGGTTTACTGACTAAAAAAAGGTCCAGAGGCCCACAACAAAATATTCAAATCAATATTTCCATGGATAAGGAAGCCTAACAAGGAAACCAAGAGATGGGAAACAACTTGGATGATAGAAAATTGTTTTTAGTTTATTTGACAGCTGATTGAAGACGTGGGTCAAAACTGACCTGTTCACATAAGAGATGGGAACAGAAAGCTAACACAAGAGGAAGGTTGAAGCTATGAAAAAGGAGTTTGATAAAAATCTTGAACTGACAGTAGAAATATCCTTTTGTATGTTTACCTTTGTTGACAGAAGTCACTTTAGCTTGGCAGTGAAAAGAATCTCTGCTAGCTTGACGAATAAGTGGCACAAACTGGGTTCAAGCTGGACTTTGGACACTGGTATCTGCAACAACTCCCATCAACTCCTAATCTAGCATCTCTGCTGTGGCTCAAACTATTTTACAGAACATTTGACAGACCTGTGGAGCAGTGAGGACAGACATGAGTTGATGCACATGATCCACTGAAGCGCCATTTTACCCTGCCACTGAGGTCACCAACATGAGCTGGAGTTGGGACTCTTGAACTGAACCTGGTATCACAGCGACACCTACTGCTGCTAAATGGAACAGCGACATTGAACCCAAGTACAGGATTGAAGGGAGACTGATGGTCGCTGTTTGGGTTTTTGAAGAACAAGGAGGGCGTTGGTTCAAGCTGGATTTTCAGAGACTATTTCCCCAACCTCTACATTGGCATCTACACTGTCATCCAGTCAGGTGACTGAAGTCATCCAGTCATGTGACTGAAGTCATCCAGTCATGTGACTGAAGTCATCCATTCATGTCAGTGATGTCACTTGGCAGGACTGTCATTGCCATCACATTCTAGAAAAGAACCCAGACTCCACATTTACTCCTGTCTATTATTGTGTCCCACCCTCCTGGTCCTTACTCTGAATTCTCAGAGTTTATATCCAGTTCAGTTCTCAAAACAGATGAAGTCATGAGTGTAGATTAATTTCCTTTTCTCCACTGATTATATGTCAAGGTTTGTGTGTGGGGGTGGAGCCTATCCAAGCAGCCTTCGGACAAGAGGCGGGGTTCATCCTGGATGTGTCACCAGTCCATCACAGGGCCAACACATAGAGACAGACAACCATTCACACTCACAGCCACACCTAAAGTCAATTTAGAGTATCAATCAGCCTCGTCCCCTCTTGATGTCTTTGGACTGTGGGAGGAAGCTGGAGTACCAGAGAGAACCCACACAGACACAGGGAGAACATGCAGACTCCACACAGAAAGATCCTGTGCTCAAGTTTGGGCTCAAACCTGGAACCTTTTCGCTGTGAGGCAACAGTGCTGACCACTGCACAACCATGTCTCCCAGGATATATTATCCAAGAATTATTTTGATTTATGATATGATTATTGACATTTTAACAATTTTACCACTTCAATAATAATGTACCACCTAATAAATCAAGTGCACACTTTATCTCTGTTCCTGTCATGACTTGAGCTTGGATGAGAACCCAAAGCCACGACTCCCAGGCAAGGTGCCAGATGAAGAAAGTTTATTACTAAAGTACAAATCCAAACCACTCTTATGAGGAAAAAAGCCTAAACTACAAAAACTCAAACTCACTCGACTGAGGAGAACCTGACTAGACAAAGTGACAAAGAAACTCAAAGTTAGATCAAGTAAGGAGCATGGCATGGAAAACAAAACCTGACTAGACAAAGATTCAACAAAAACACAAACTTGATGAGGCATTAAATGACGTAGCACGTTTGGAACTGACGGAAAAGACAAACTCCAGAAGAAAGAAACTCCAAAAAGAAACTGAAATTCCAGACTGGAGTACCAAGACTCTGAGAGGGTCATGTTCACTCAGACCTGGATTAACAACTGTGTCATGATGAGTTTCCAGGACCTTTTCAATTATGGTGCTATGAGCCAACTTAAAGGAAATAGAAGGGAGCTGTGCCCCCCCTCCCCCCTCCCTCAGTGGAGGAGGAGAGGAGCAGGAGACCTGTCACAGGAGAGGAGAGGTGCTGGTGACCAGTAAACCTGCCTCAGTGGTCTTTTCTGGTGTCAAATGCTCACACGTACACACAATTATCACAGTTACTGAGGACAGAAAAATGATGGAGGTCGTACTGGAGAAGAGTTCAAACTGGAGCCAGGAGGCAACGACCATTCCATCATCCATCTTCCAGCATTCCCCTCCAGCACTCACTATCACCCAGAAGTCCATCCTGTTAGACTGGAAACCTCCAAACAACCTCAACATCCTACAGTGGAAGAAGCTGCTGATGAGCAGAAATCCCTGGAAAAATGTCTGCATCCATCAACCATGAAACCACCAACTTCAGTAAAACCTGGTCCACTACCATCAATAAATGAACCTGACCTCCAACCCTCAAAGTGACATTGAACACACAAACACCCAACACATTCAACACACACACACACACACACACACACACACACACACACACACACACACACACACACACACACACACACACACACACACACACACACACACACACACCAGCTCCATTCACCCTTTATTCTTTTTAAAATGTCTTTATTTGTTCATACATTTATTGTTTTCATTACAATATCATAATTATATTATATTTAATATTATTGTTGCTGTATTAGAAACATTTCTACTGATCGTGGTGATAACAACAAAAGCATTGAAAAGGATACCATTGATTCTGAATAATACAGAATTACTGCATGATGAAATTATTATTATTGTTATTATTATTAATACTCTCACTCAATCAATATTTTGTTCTATTTTATTATTAATAATGTATCATTTCAGACATTATAACTATGTTCTGGTCTCTTTCTCCTCGTCTACTTGCTTGTTTATATATTTTTTGACAGTAGAAATGCTACAAATCCTGTATGAGGAATCACTGCAAGTGGAGGAGGAAAAAATATGAACAGCAAACCAGAGATGAACAATTTATCCTCATTCACCATTATTATTACCAAACACAAGTTATTAATGAAATGTGACACTTCTCTCTCATTATTATAATTATTATTATTATTATCATTATTATTATCACTGTTTTTGTGGCATCACTGTTTTCTGGTTCTCATCCCTACTCTTGCTATTATTGTTCTGGCATTAACAACGTTGTTAATGATGACATCACCTTTATATTAATATCACAACTATGGTTATTGTTTTTCTTATTATGGTGATAGTCATTAATTACATATTTCTACTCTTTGTCTCCTATGTGTTTGTTTATTCTTTGCTGTACAAAATGATTGTGGAATTATATTTTATTGATATTTCTGTATGATAGAAACCAGAGGTTCTCAATTACAAATGTTAAAAGGCCTTAAAGTAGGATTTATTTCTCTACCCATTCATTTATTCTATTTCTTTTTTCAATGATCTTCTTCAGATGTCATTCATCAGCCTACCATGATAGATATTCATCATTCATTATTAATATGATTGAGATACAAAGATAATGAACACAACACACACACCATCAATTTACACACAACACTGACACAATATTAGTCTCTCATTATTAATGAATTATTGATTTGTTGAAATTATTTTTAGCTTATTTCTTTTTTATTCATTTTATTTTATTTAATATTCAATATTAATTTGTATTTCATTCAATAATCAAAAATTATATTCATTATTATTGATTATTATAATTTTGACCAAATCGCTCCTCAATGCACAACATTGGCAAAAAAGTCTTTTCTGGTTCTGACCCCCCCTCCCCACACACACACGCACACACACACACACACACACACACACACACACACACACACACACACACACACACACACAATTTCTGCAAATGTGGCTTCAGTGTCTTTGATTCTTGTCTCTTATTTCATGGTTCAGTTGTTGACACTCAGTCTTTTCTCAGCGTTCCTGTTATCTTGTCTCTCCTGCTTCATGTAAATTAAAAGAATATTTTTCAAGTTGATCTGAAACTAAGCTGAGACTAGTTAGACTGTGGATGACCGACACTCTCTGGGTTTAGCAGCAGCTCAGCCACCTCATGTGATTGAACTACTGTGTTTGTACCAGCACACTACAACTGGAGAACAGTCCATTTATTTGACTTCTTGACATACGGAACACAGAACATCAGAGCAGTTGAGGGCCGACTGGAGCAAACAGTGAGGGAGTCAATCCAGAAATGCAGCTGCTGCCTCCAGGACATGAGCCAGCTGATTTGAGCCGTTTCAAACACACGTCTATCTGAACCATGCAGATCAACAACACCTCCAACAGGAAGCCTACCTGAGCTCCACAGCACCAGCAGCACCAGCAGCACCAGCAGCACCCTGCCATCCATGTCCAGTGTCAAGCTCCTCCGATCGTCTGCTACTAGTTTCTTCACTCTTATTTCCTCATCAGGACTCTTAAGTGCAGCTTTTCATGTCCGTGTCAACAGCTCCTGATGTGCTGAAGTGATACAAAGATAAAGCTGAGGGTCGGACACGTCATCCACATCAGAGTTGCGACACTCATGATCTTCTGATCAGATGAGCAGTTTCCTCTCCTTCACTGCTGCAGACGCATCAGATTGTCAGCACCACATCTCCTGTTTCCTGATGTAAAACGACACCTACTTCATAAAACAAGCCTGACCAACTTAACACATTTCATGTCAACTGCATTTAACAACACAGAGATGTTTTGTTGAATCCTACTAGAGGTGAATCTCATCCATGATTCTCCAGACATTTTTTAAATCAAGATCCTGGGGGTGGACTGTCTTTGGGAAGCTGAGGTGTCTGGTGGTCTTGGTGGACCCTCTGTAGCTCAACTGAGACCACCAGAGTCAGTGTGACTGTAAGCCTTCAAAGCCAGCATGAAGGAGCTGGTTTTATCTTTGAAGGGGAAATCACACACACAGCTACTCTCAGTTCCCAAATGTGTGTGTCCTCACTCCTCCGTCCTCCTGCTGCCCTCAGAATACAGACACAATTCAACCTGGTAGGTCTGGTGCATAGAAGTGCTCCTGAAAAGATTTGTGTCAGCCCACAGCTGGCTGTTCTTACCTGGAACCTCAAGATGAAACTGCTTCCACAGATTGGAAATGAATCTGATGTTGACTTTTGGACAAATCACCTGTTCATCAGTTCAACCATCACTTCCATCCATTTTCTACTTCTTATCTTATGATAGAAAGGAGTCTATCTGCTGTGTGACGGAGGCAGTTACTGTGAGCTGCTGCATGTCTCAGCTGTGTGTGTGTGTGTGTGTGTGTGTGTGTGTGTGTGTGTGTGTGTGTGTGTCAGTGACGTGCGGTCAGGGGAGGCAAGTGAGGCTTTGGAAAGATACTACAAAATTTTATATACATGATTATATACACTACTTTTTCAATTAGAATGTGGATCAGATCAGCTGATTTCAGTGTGAAGTCCATCCCTCCATCCACTTTCTATTCTTATCCTTTAAGGGTCACGGGGGGGGGGGGGGGCGATCCCAGGTGACATTGGACAAGAGGCAGGGTTCACCCTGGACAGGTCACCAGTCCATCAGGAGAAATGAGGTGGTCGGTATCATGCAACCTAAACTAAAACATTAGTCAGATCAAATTCAGGTTAAAGCAAGAGTCTCCAGATCAAAGTCAGAATTCCTGATGATGTCATCAGGACTTTGACAGTACCTAGAATTCTGTCTTTGATCTCAGGAGGACATGAAAGAAACACAATTGAGGAAAGTAGAAGAGAGCACATTCAGCTTCATTAGAAACACTTGAACTGTTGAACAGTAGAATTTGTTTGAAACAGTTTACAACACTTAGTGACAGGATTGAAGAGGGAAGATTTTTCTACTTTAAATTTAATTCTAACTTCAAAGTCAAGTCAAGTCAAGTCAATTTTATTTATAAATGCCAAATCACAACAGAAGTTATCACATGACACTTTACAAGTTTATCTACTGAGATCGGTACCCTGGAAGGTATCACCTTGGCCCCCAGCACGACCCTAAGGAACCTTGGAGTTCTCTTTGATGAGGATCTGTCCTTTAATGCCCACATTAAGCAAATTTCTAGGACTGCTTTCTTTCATTTGTGAAACATTGCTGAGATCAGACACATCCTGTCTCAAAAAGATGCAGAAAAACTAGTCCATGCCTTTGTCTGCCTTTTGCCTTGCCTTTGAGAATTCAAAATTCTCCTTCTAACATACAAAGTCCTCAACAGTCAGGCTCCTTCATACCTGACAGAGCTCCTAGTCTCCTATTATTCAGCTAGAACCCTTCGCTCCCAGGATGCAGGGTTACTGGTGGTTCCTAGAGTTCTAAAAGTACACTGGGAGCCAGAGCCTTCAGCTATCAGGCTCCCCTCCTGTGGAACCGTCTCCCAGTTTCGGTCCAGGATGCAGACACCCTCTCGACCTATAAGAACAGACTAAAGACCTTCCTTTTTGATCAGGCTTATAGTTAGGCTGCTTAGGCTGGCCCTTAGATATGCTGCTATAGGCTTAGGCTGCTGGGGGATCTCCCATGGTGCACTGGGCTTCTCTCTCCTCCTCTCTGTCCTCCTGTATGTGTCATACATAAATCATACTCATACGTATTACGAACTCGTCTCCTTTTCCGGAGCCTGAGTTTATTGACTGATTGACTGAAAACGAGCAAACATAATAGGGTCTTCGCCTGAAGTACCTTCAGGCTCAGGCCCTAACAAATCATGTCAGAGATGTGTTCTAACACCCCTCAGTAATGGTCAGGAAACACAACAACCTTTTGTTTATTTCCATGATTTTCTTGAGGTTCATTTTACCATTTTTTTAAACTGAAATCGAGGGTTTACTGACTAAAAAAAGGTCCAGAGGCCCACAACAAAATATTCAAATCAATATTTCCATGGATAAGGAAGCCTAACAAGGAAACCAAGAGATGGGAAACAACTTGGATGATAGAAAATTGTTTTTAGTTTATTTGACAGCTGATTGAAGACGTGGGTCAAAACTGACCTGTTCACATAAGAGATGGGAACAGAAAGCTAACACAAGAGGAAGGTTGAAGCTATGAAAAAGGAGTTTGATAAAAATCTTGAACTGACAGTAGAAATATCCTTTTGTATGTTTACCTTTGTTGACAGAAGTCACTTTAGCTTGGCAGTGAAAAGAATCTCTGCTAGCTTGACAAATAAGTGGCACAAACTGGGTTCAAGCTGGACTTTGGACACTGGTATCTGCAACAACTCCCATCAACTCCTAATCTAGCATCTCTGCTGTGGCTCAAACTATTTTACAGAACATTTGACAGACCTGTGGAGCAGTGAGGACAGACATGAGTTGATCCACATGATCCACTGAAGCGCCATTTTACCCTGCCACTGAGGTCACCAACATGAGCTGGAGTTGGGACTCTTGAACTGAACCTGGTATCACAGCGACACCTACTGCTGCTAAATGGAACAGCAACATTGAACCCAAGTACAGGATTGAAGGGAGACTGATGGTCGCTGTTTGGGTTTTTGAAGAACAAGGAGGGCGTTGGTTCAAGCTGGATTCTCAGAGACTATTTCCCCAACCTCTACATTGGCATCTACACTGTCATCCAGTCAGGTGACTGAAGTCATCCAGTCATGTGACTGAAGTCATCCAGTCATGTGACTGAAGTCATCCATTCATGTCAGTGATGTCACTTGGCAGGACTGTCATTGCCATCACATTCTAGAAAAGAACCCAGACTCCACATTTACTCCTGTCTATTATTGTGTCCCATCCTCCTGGTCCTTACTCTGAATTCTCAGAGTTTATATCCAGTTCAGTTCTCAAAACAGATGAAGTCATGAGTGTAGATTAATTTCCTTTTCTCCACTGATTATATGTCAAGGTTTGTGTGTGGGGGTGGAGCCTATCCAAGCAGCCTTTGGACAAGAGGCGGGGTTCATCCTGGATGTGTCACCAGTCTGTCACAGGGCCAACACATAGAGACAGACAACCATTCACACTCACAGCCACACCTACAGTCAATTTAGAGTATCAATCAGCCTCGTCCCCTCTTGATGTCTTTGGACTGTGGGAGGAAGCTGGAGTACCAGAGAGAACCCACACAGACACAGGGAGAACATGCAGACTCCACACAGCTGGGGCTCGAATCTGGAACCTTCTTGCTGTGAGGCCACAGTGCTGACCACTGCACCATTGTGTCCCCTGAAAATGCCACCAGATCGTTTGGATTTCCTTTAAAATCAAGTACACATGAACATGAAGAGGTTTTCACAGGGTTGGTGGTGCAATGGATAGCATGACTGACTACTGTCAGAAGATTCTAGGTTCAACTCCTGGCTTGCGCACTTAAAACTTTATACTGAGAAGCTTTCACACCTGAAGTGTGAACCACTGCTAAAAGTCCCTGAAATCCTCCAAGGTTTCCTCCTTGTCTGCTGTAAACATGAACACATGCATGGATCCTGCTACCTCTCACATGTTAAGCTGGCACTTGACAGTGACAGCAGGAGAACAAAAGAGCTTGTTTCTAACATTACTTGACAGCACTTTTTAGGGCCTGAGCCAGAAGGAACTTCTGGCAAAGACTCCATTATTTTTTCCACTTTTTTTTCTTCTTGCAATCAACACTGCCCAGAGTTGATCTGCAGGAAATAAGACTCATACAATTGATGCAGTTTGGTCAGACGGTGCAGACACACTTGACACCCAGAGAGGTGAGCAGGTTTTGGACCAAGTTGAAACTTGTGAAGTATTTGAGACAGAAAATGACAGAAAGCTGTGGCTGTGTTCTGGTTCTGCATGTTTCAGATTTATTCCCCTCCCAGTAATGTCTTATTTCCAGCTCTGCTCTCCCTCAACTACTGTTTAGTGTCATATTTATTTTGCTGACTACTTCATTGACATGTGGTCAAAATGTCTTGTGTTTCCTGAAATTAACTGAGTGCTGCTCAGTAAAGTAGACATGACTTGAGATTCTATTCCTGCTTGGTCCATTTCAACATTCTTATCCTTCCTAGCATTGGAGATAAAGTATCAGTCAGGGCTGTACTTGATTAGTACTGCATATAGTACACATCAGTCACTGCCATTACACAGTGGAATGGAAGTTGAAATACTGTTGACCAGCAAGCTGAAAACTGTTGTGGTATTTGACAATTCTATTGTTTCTGAATGAAAATCATGTGAAGGAGAATCATTGAGACATCCTAAAAATGGCTGAGGTCTGCTGAGCTGCAGCAGGTCTGAGCTGCTTTTGATGCCCAGATGATGAGGAGGCAGTGAATGTTGGGTTTGGTGGAGCTGAAAAAATGCTGCAGGTGTTGAGAGGTCTGCTGGTGTCCAGGACTTCCTCTCCAGTTCTCAGCTTCTCCCTGCAGTTCCCACAAACACCACAACAGTCCTGGAACCCCTGCAGATGGTGGAGGACCATGATGACCCCGATGCACCATCAGGCCATCAAAAACCAGTCCTGATGATCAAAAAGGTCCCTCCACTCATCCAGCGTCAACTCTAGAAGAAGCTTCTGGAACAGATGAGCAAACGCACTCAACTAGAAATCATGATTTAAACACAATGTTGATTTTTACAATTTCCTTCAATGTTTTAAAAACCATCAAAGTAGACAGAAGCCCAGATGGTCCAAACCTGTTTCCTGTCTCCTGCCATTGTGGAGAGCCTCTGTTCTGTCCTGCTGCTGTCCAGTTGTCTCTACTGAGCTCCTCTGCTGGTTCCACCTTGAAGAGGGTCTGAGCTAAAATTGAACCTTGGGGAACATCAACCTTTGATCTCAGAGTTTTGTGTTTGATTTTAGAATTCTTTCTTTGATCTCATCTGAGACAAAGACATGGAAGCTCAATCTGGTGTTGAGGAGGCCCTGATCGTATAGTGGTTAATACTCTGTGTTGTGGCCGCAGCAACCCCGGTTCGACTCCGGGTCACGGCAGCATGAGACAAATTTCTTGTGTGTATTGATGGACACAAACCAAGCAGAATTTTCCCACAATGCAATAGGGCGGTGTTTGGTCAGTGTTGAGCAGGCGTCAGTCTGACAATGATGTCATATTATTTTGTTATCACTTGACCAGACCCAAAAGTAGGCTCCAGGTATCAGTCTCTTCTCAATGCTAATATCTGCTAGCTTAGTCTGCTACTTTGATGGCTCTGACTACTAAAAGGTCCAGACCCCTGGATATGGTGGTTCCTACCTAAACGTAGATTCTGTCAGCTCATGTTTTGAAATCAACTCACCATGAACACAAGTAGATTTCAATGGACTGCAAATGTGTCTCATTTAATGGTAAACATGTCAAATATAAATTCCATCACCTGAGGAGGTCTGCTGCTGGAATTAAGCTCCAGATATTCACAAGATATTTTATATCTTAAAATGAAGCATTTTTATATTTGATTTATTATTCATTAGCCTGCTTCATGTGGTGTGATTTTATGTGTCCTATATTGAATCGAACTTTGTAAACGATCGTCCCTCAGGATGTTGAATGATGTCAAAAAAGTGTTCTCTAAGCTCTCCTTTCCTCGAAATAGAGGAGTCTCTGCTGAGGTTGTTCCCTCTCAGAGTCCTGACGTCTATTCGGATGCACCGAGAGACTCAGGCAAACAGAAGACAAGGGGAAGTGAAGTAACCTGAAAATGAGAGGGGAGGTTCGACATCAAACTAAAACAGGAAGAACAGGACACAAATGGGATATCAAAATAAGAGAGACCATGAGACATGACCCCCCAGTTCCTGCTGCTTCCAGCTCTTCATATCGAGCCCCTCGTACAGTGGTTGAGAGAGACCACAAATATTCAAGGTGTCTACATAAATGGAGAAGAACACAAGGTGGCGCTGGACGCTGATGATGTTTTAACATATTGAAGTGAGCCCCCTAACACAGGACCTGCATTAATAAAACTCTTTGAAACACTGGAAGCTTTGCTGGATATCAATTCTCCATTCTAATCACTCACCTCCAGAACACATGGAGGAAAACCTCCACCTGGATTGGGGCCAGAACTCCTTGAAGATGATAGAAGAAGATGGAACTCCATTTCCTTTCTGAGTCTGAGTCACAGGGTTGATAGAGTAAAAACAAATGTCCTACCACAAGATCTCTTTCTAGTTCCAGGACCAACTGGAGAAATTGCCTTCAAAACCGTTTCTGAATTGAACAAAATGCTTTCCAGATTTATCTTGCAGGGGAAGAAACCCAGGCTCAAATTTAAACCACACCATGAATGAGCCCCAGTTCCTGCTGTACTGGCCCATCAAAATCTGGAAAAATGTTTCCGTAATGTCCAAATCTCAATGAATAATTTGGAATGTTAACAGGAGAATATCACTACAAGTCATTTAATGATGTGCTTTTAATCCAGGGTTCAAGCCTCATGAAATGAACCCTAGATTTAAATCCTGGATTCAAAGAGAGTAACAACTTTCTACTCACTTGTGGAAAATGGAAATTTAAAAGATTTGAAAGCCTGAGAAGAGAATATCACTGAGAAAGTCGGACTTTTTAGAATCTTCTTCGGTGAGCAATTATTTTAGAACACGACATCAGAAATGAAACAGACTTTAATGATCCAATGCTGAAAATATTCTTGGCTGCCCATCAAGAAACAAGTAAAACCTCATATCGTATGTTGTTTTCCGTTTGACCTGATTCTTGGTTGTCAACTAACTGGCTCATTGGCTTTCTTGATGGAACAACAAAAGCAAAAGTTGAAGACTTTGAATATCCAGACCTCTGGCGTGATTCTCAGCTGTCATTTAAATTTCACATGAACTCAGTGTCCAAGCAAATATCTGGTTGGCTAAAATGACTTTTGTCGTTCTGTTGACTTTTTCCATGAGAAGTCTGGAAAAGTATTATAACACAGTTCATGTTCCCAATGTTGGACTACGCTGGTGGTTTCTATGGGAACACTGGTGACGGCCCCAGGCCTGGGTCCTATGCAGCGTTGTGTGTGCAGGGTCCTGTTGGTGGGTGTGTTTGTGTCTTTGCAGGTCTGACGTCCTCAACAGTCAGGTTCCTTCATACCTGACAGAGCTCATAGGTGAACCCTGCCTCTCGCCCGTAGATGCTGGGATAGGCTCCAGCCCCCCCTGCAACCATTAATGTGGGTGTTTTGTTAATTGCATGCCACATGAAATTATTATTGGTCACTTTTCTAGCAACAGTCGCACAGTGGCAAGACAAGAACACTTCTACTTTTGATGATGACAGTTTGTTCAACACTAAACTTCATCCAGTACCATGTTGTCAAACACTGGAACATCCACAGCACCTGAACAGGGACTTGAACCCTGGACCCTCAGATTAAAAGTCTGATGCTCTACCGTCTGAGCTACTCAGGCTCTTTCTACAGCATTTAGACAGGAAAAGAAACACCTGTGAAGGTCAAACTGCTGCTTTCTTGACTTGTTCAATCCTCCATGTTAAAGTCCACCATGCTTTTGATTGGCTCTGATTCTCTGTGGCAAAATCCAACAAGAGGCTCCAAAAATGTCTTGAATGTCATAAGAATGCACAGGACAAGATGTTCGTTTCCTTCATGTCTGCAGTTCCTCCACTGGAAAGTAAAGTCAATGCTGTTCCTCTGCTGAAACCTGGGATCGGACCAGGGACCTTTAGATCTTCAGTCTAACGCTCTCCCAACTGAGCTGTTTCAGCTCTGAGGGAGGGCCCTGCTTCTCTCATTTTATAATCTCTTCCACTCTCACTAGAACTTAGAGAGGATTTGAGCTTCTGAAGTCATGACACATTGAACAGTTCGACAGGACCATTTTTGATGAATGTCTGAATCACACAAGCCTCTTTTGTTTGTCTTCTTCCCAGTTGCCTCAACATTGTGAGAGCCAATAATTCCACATCTGTACCAGACAAACCTCTGGTTGGTGGGTTTTCTGGATCTTTCTGTTCTAACAGTGTCTTTTGTCTTAATTATGCCTCTTTCACATGAAAACAAACACAAAATGAAAAGCAGAACAAGCCAGAACCCAAAATATGGATTTGCAAGGTCAAACAAACAACAACCAGTCAAGCAAATCAAACCAACAGAAACCAACTACTGGTTCAAAACCAGTAAAAAACAAAAACAGAGGAAAAGTCTCTGTGTGCAAGAACATGCATGTGTGTGTGTGTGTGTGTGTGTTTAGATGCGTGTGTGTGTGTGTGTGTTTAGATGCGTGTGTGTCAAAAACTGACAACATGAGCCAACAGTGGTGGTGTCTGTCAAAGAGGTGGAGCTCTGTCCTTCACCTGCAAGATTTCAGCAGGCAGCTCAGGTCCAGTTTTCTTCACTGTGCCACCATGATAAGTTTCCTCCTGAGAAGTTCTTGTCCAAGGTCATAGCTAGTAAAAGAATTGTCACAGTGATACTGGGACCCTGCAGTCCAGTCGTCATATCCAGGACCACACTGGACATGGCCGTCTTTGTTTGTTTTGTTGTTGTGCAACGTGAGAGAACGTGACAGACCATTTTATACCAAAGACAGGCTCTGTGTGTGTGTGTGTGTGTGTGTGTGTGTGTGTGACCATGTTAAATTCTTTTAAATAAATGTGTTTCAACCTGCTATTATTTGTATGCTGTATGATTTCTGAAAACCAAGACTAACTAAGCGCACTGACCGATTGAGCCACAGAGACTCTGAGTCTCCTGCTTTTCATGAAGAGTTTTCAGGCTAATTTCAGAGTGTGAGGTCCACACTGCACATTTGAGGGAACATGAAGGACAGATGAGAGTCTGACTGTCATGGTGAAAGCCTTCAGCACTAGAACTGAAACAGCCCCCACCATCTTAACCCCCCCCAGACCAAACATCATCATCCAGCCTCCAACCAGAGGTCCATCAGTTATCATGGGAGCCACGTGTGGAGTCTGGATTCTTTTCTAGAAAGTGACGGCAATGACAGTCCTGCCAAGTGACATCACTGACATGAATGGATGACTTCAGTGCATCCAATTACCAAGTCCACTGCAGCAGTCCTTGTTGCTGTCTGCTGTTGTGTCACAGCAAAGTCTTTGGTGCTGGGATGAGGTCATGGAGACGATCTGGGAGCAGTCCTGATGTCAAATGGACAAAATGTGTCAACATGAAATAAAATTGGAAACCTATTTGAAGCCTTATTTTGTGTTTGATGGACATTTTTTTTTAAATCTCTAATGACTTGTTTTAACTGAACCTACTGGATCCTGTGGTGCCTGATGAGGAGACAACTTGCAACTCTCTTCTGGGAGGCCTCCCTGCATGCTCATTCAAGCCTCTGCAGATGATCCAGAATGCAGCAGCACGCCTGGTGCTTCCAGCCCAGCGCTGCTCCAAATCTCTAGCCAGACTCTTCTCTTCTGTTGTTCCCAAATGGTGGAACAAACTACCGAACTCTGTGTGTTCTACTGAGTCCCTTTCTACTTTTAAGAGACAATTGAAGACTCAATTGTTCAGAGAGCACCGAGGCACTTGACCTGACTCTTCTCCTCTTTGTGCTGTGGGGTAGAATAAGTAAGAGGGTCCAAGACCCAGCACTTAGTGATTATGTAGCACTAACTGTGTTGTGTGATGTTGTATGTCTGTCAAAAAAAAGAAAAAAAAAAGGGAGGGGGGGGCGACACTTCTTCTGCCACTAGATGGCGGTACCTGTGACCAAATCACAACTGAAGCACTTTTGCACTTCCTATGGACTTTTCCTTAATTAAGTCTAAATTCTTACTTGTGTTGTACGTCACTTTGGACAAAAGCGTCTGCTAAATGAAATTGTAGAATTGTAGAATTGTAGAACTTGGGTACAAAGTTGAAGAGGAGGGTTTTTGGAGGGGAGGGGATTTTTTTTCCAGTGTTGTAAATCAAAGTAACTACAACTACATGCTAGAATTTCTCAAAATGTCCTAAGATGGATTCCAAACCAAATCAGCTGTCACAAGGGAAAGTCTGCATGTAAACACACACACACACACACACACACACACACACACACACACACACACACCAACTGACATTCCCAGGGACTAAACCAAACCAATTCCTACGTAACCCAAAGCTCCACCTCAGTTCCAGATGAAACTGGTTGAACATGGAACCATCCCACTTGGAACATTTCCATCAACTTCACCACCACTGGAGTATCAACAAAGATTTTGGTCAACACCAGAATGGTTGAGACAAGACAACATGCTACCAATCCTCTCTCTCTCCCTCATCATCAGCTGCTACAGCCCTTGAAAGAAAACCTTTGACACATGGACCTACAGTAGGAGCAGATGTTGTCTCCCCTGGAACAGCAGTTTAACGTTGTTGGCAGGACTCGAACCTGCGCGGGGAGACCCCAATGGATTTCTAGTCCATCGCCTTAACCACTCGGCCACAACAACTACACTCCCATGAGCATGAGTAGAGGACTGATATTCAACAATTTATCTTCATCAAAGCACAGTAGATTTTTTTTATCTTCTCACAAACACAAACTATTTGTGTGTGTGTGTGTGTGTGTGTGTTGTTTACCAGCAAGCTGAAAACTGTTGTGGTTTTTGACAATTCTATTGTTTCTGAATGAAAATTATGTGAAGGGACTTCCGGTGACGCCATGATGTAGAAGACACGAGGGAGAATTGCTCCGAGAGAAAACTTATGTAAAAATAGCTCTTTAACGTGATATTAGCAGCAGAAAGGGGTCGAGGACGCGGATAATCAGAGACTAAAGATAAGAGAAATAAAATGGACAAAAAAGGGAAGTCAGCTAAGAAAGAAAATGCGAATGATACAGGCGCCGGTGGAGCGCGGAGCGCCGCACCGGGGATGGCGATGTCCGGAGACGAGGTATCGATGATATTAGCGGAGCTCCGTAAACTACGCCAAGAACATGCAGACGCGGTGACGGAAAACAAAGGAGCCTTAGCAAGACTAGAAGCTAAAATAGCTGAAATGGGGGAGAAAATGGCTCAGTTGGAGCAGCGGTCAGATGAGATGGAAGAGAGGATTAACGACACGGAAGGCCGGACGGCGAGGCTGGAAAGAATGGTCACTTTTCTACTTCAACACGAGGCAAGGCTGTCCGCGAAATGCGAGGACTTGGAATCAAGATCAAGAAGAAACAACATAAGAATACACGGAATCCCAGAGGGCGCTGAGAAAAACGACACCATAGGATTTGTGACTCATTTTATTCAGTCCTCAATGAACTTCCCTGATAAAATGGCGGTTCATTTCAAGAGAGCGCACCGATCACTGACTACGAAGCCGAGAGAAAACACGGCCCCCCCGCGAGCAATAATTGTTCGCTTCCTCAACTACAGGGTGAAAGAACGGGTGATTCAAGAAGCATGGAAGAAAAAGCTCACGTATGAGGGTCTACTTTAACCAGGATTACACAAATGAAGTACAAAAAAAGAGGAAACAAGTAAGGGAAGTTATAAAGAAACTGAAGGAGAAGAACGTGAAGGCACAATCTCCATATCCTGCACAGCTGAAAGTCTTTCTGGAAGACGGGACAAAGACGTTTGCCACATTAATGGATGCTGCACCCATGCTGAGGAATATGGGGATTCAGGTGGAGGAGGAGGACGAGACAGAGAGACTACAGAGAGTGATGGCGCAAGGCAGCTGGACCATAATGACGGGACAGAGGGGGAGAAGACAGCAGCCAAACATCACAGAGACGGATCTACGGGCCCTTATCAAGTGAAGTATTTCATACGAAGAGGATGCCCTGAAATATACATGATCAATAAAAGTGTCTGTTAAAAAGGACATACACGAAGACAAATGGAGCTGGTTAAGAGGTAATTTACTACTTATAAAAAAAAAAACAAAAAAAAACAGACAAAATATTGTTTTGGTTCTATTTTGGAGCAAAATCACTGCTTTTGTGGAGCAAATGGCAACTTTACACAACATCCGAGAAGTTGCAAGTGCACATAGTGCGAACCACCAGAGGGCCTTCGTCACAACTCTCTGGTCAGGGGACAGTTGGGAGTCTTGTTTTTCTTGTTTTTCTTGTTATTGTGTATTCGTTCTTGAGGAGATGCAGACTTGTCTTTTTCGCTGTGCTACTTTTTGCACAGTTATATTAGTTAATAAGAGATGTAAAGTTACTGGGTTTCCACTTAAACAAATATGAGTAGGCTAAACCTTGTGTCATATAATGTCCATGGCTTGAATCACCCCATAAAGAGAAAGAAAATACTGAGTCAATTGAAAAAAATGCAATGTTCAATAGCTTTGATACAAGAAACACATCTGGATGACAACGAATGTAACAAACTGAAAAGGGAATGGGTAAACCAAGTATTTCATGCTTCTTTTGGAAAAAGAAGGGGAGTAGCCATATTAATAAATAAATCCCTGCAATTTCATACAGAGAAAGTGATAAAAGATCATCTGGGAAGATATATAATGATGGTTGGTTCCATAAGCGATATGACAATATCCATACTAAATGTTTATGCCCCAAATGAGGAAAATGCGGCATTCTTTAAAAATATAGCCAACGTAATTGCCAACAATGGGAAAGGGATGATAGTGATTGGGGGTGATTTTAACACAGTGCAGAATGGTAAGCTGGATAGATTGCCTCCAGAACAGGGACCAAGTGTAAAAAAATCTAAGGTACTAAATAATGTCATAAGAGAGCGAGGTCTTACTGATCCATGGAGAAGAAATAACCCTAGAGGGAAGGATTTGACTTTTTACTCAAACCCACACGGGAGTTATTCAAGGATAGATTTTTTCTGCGTTTCACAACAACATATGCATAAAGTGCTGGACTGTGGCACAGACACCATCACTATAAGTGATCATGCTCCTATTACGCTAACGGTAGATATGGGTAATGAATCTTTTTTCAAATACTGGAGACTTAATGTATCTCTGTTATCAGATGAGAGTGTGGTAAAGGAACGAAAACAAAATTTAAAGGAATACTTTCAAACTAATGACAAAGGGGAAGTTTCACCTTCAATTTTATGGGACGGGGGGAAGGCAGTTATTAGAGGGAAAATAATAGAGATATCTTCCAGAATGAGAAAGGCCCGATTAAAGCAACAAAATATGTTAGAGAATAAAATTAGAGAGTTGGAATTGGAACACAAAAGAACATCAAGTAACTCAACACTTATCGAACTGAAAAAAATCAAACAACGGCTCGATGAACTATTAACTTACAAAGCAGAGGGGGCTTTAAGGTTTACGAATCAGAGATATTATGAGATGGGGAATAGAGCCAGCAGATTATTAGCATTTCAACTTAGAAAAGCCCAGGCAAATAGGACGATAAATAAAATAAGACATCCTAACTCTAAAAAATATATGATAAAGCCAACGGAGATAGCAGCAGCGTTTGCAGAATATTATAAAAATCTATATGATGACCCTGACTCGCAATCACTAGAAAATAAAACACTGGCATTCCTCAAAAGATTGCACTTACCGTCATTATTAACAGAGGAGGCATCTGAAATGGTTAGGCCAATCTCAGTACAGGAAATAGCTAATACAATTAAGGTACTTAAAAATAATAAATCCCCTGGCACGGATGGGCTCTCGGGAGAATTTTATAAGTGTTTTGCGAAGGAGATTACACCAGCCCTTTTCAAAGGATTTAATTATGCCCTGACATCAGGTGACCCAGCAACATCTTGGTCAGAAGCCATTATCTCAGTCATACATAAAGAAGGAAAGGACCCAACCACATGTGAAGGATACAGGCCTGTCAGCTTGTTATGTAGTGATCTGAAGATATTGACTCATATTTTAGCACATAGGATACAGATATATATATAACAAAATTAATCAAACCAGATCAGACAGGGTTCATCCCTGGTAGACAAGGAGCTAACAATATTAGGAGAACATTAAATCTTATATCATGTACTAAAAACAACAGACAACCCGCTTTGATGCTCAGTTTAGATGCACAAAAGGCATTTGACCGGGTAAAATGGAGCTTCCTATATCGGACATTAGAAGTTTTTGGGTTTCATTCAACATTTATAGATTGGGTAAAATTGGTTTATAAAAACCCCAAATCACGGATTAGAGTTAACGGATGCTGTTCAGATTTCTTTCCCCTCAAAAGAGGGGTCAGACAAGGGGATTGTCTGAGTCCATTGCTGTTGGCATTAAGTACTGAACCATTAGCCGAATCAATAAGACAAAATAAGGATATTAAGGGAATAAGAGATGAAGGGGGAGTGGAGCATAAAATATCTTTATTTGCTGACGATATATGAACATATCTAAGTGAACCCTCCTTAACTATACCAGCTTTATTGAACAATCTGAATGAATATGGAGAATCATCAGGTTATTTAACTAATGAATCTAAGTCAGTAGCAATGATGCTTTCAGGCAAATATCCAACTGAATTAGAGGGAAAGTTCAATTTCAAATGGACCACCACAGGGTTTAGATATCTTGGCATCATTATTACTCCCATTATATCACAGCTATTAAAAGAAAATTATGGAAAACTGATTACAGAAATAAAGAAGGATTTGGCCAGATGGGAGATATTGCCCCTGTCGATGGTGGGAAGAATCGAAACAGTGAGAATGAACATTGTACCCAGATTGTTGTTTCTGTTCGAGTCACTGCCAATTATGGTCTCTAGTTCAACTTTTAAGATGTTAGACAAAATCATATCTAAATTTGTTTGGCAAAATAAAAAAGCTAGAATCAAATACAAAATCCTTCTTTGCCCAAAAGAGAAGGGAGGGTTAAATTTACCTGGTCTAAAAAATTATTATTGGGCAGCACAACTTAGAGCGATTATTACGTGGATCACGAAGGAGACAGACACAATGTGGGTGGGAATGGAACAAAATTCCTGTCAGAAAACACCTTTGGAGGTACTCCCGTTTTTGAAAGAGAAGATGCAGAAAAAAGAGGGGATGCGTAATGACTGGATTAGGGTAACAATAAAAGTATGGTCAATAGTGCGAAAAAAACTGAAAATATCGAACTCAATAAGTAGAATCACCAAAAAAGCAGGAAATCCAGACTTTTTACCATCTGTTATGGATGCAGGGTACAACAAATGGAGAAGTAAGGGGTTAATTTATATTGCACAAGTTTTCAATGGACAGTATATGAAGTCGTTTGAGCAACTTAAAAAAGAGTTTAACTTACCGAACCATGACTTCTACAAATTTCTACAATGAAGACACTACCTTCAGAAGCACAGAGAGTGGGAAAATATTTGTAGAACACCATCTAAGCTGGAGGAATTGCTGTTGTCGTATTTGGAGGGGGAGACTAAAAAGGGGTTAATATCAAAAATCTATAGAGTACTACAACATGAATGTAAGGACAACAATTTGGATGTTAAGGAAAAATGGGAATTAGAAACAAATACGATTATACCAGATGAAAATTGGGAGGAAACATTCAGAGCAGGACACAAATTAACAAGCAGCCCAATGTGGAGGGAGTTTGACTGGAAGGTGAAGATGAGATATTTCAACACTCCATCTAAGACTTCAAAATATAGCAACACATCTGAACTGTGTTGGAGAGGATGTCAGTTAATAGGAGATTTTACGCACATATTCTGGGATTGCCCACAGCTGTTGAACTTCTGGGAGAATGGTCGGAAGGAGATTGGGCAAATTTTGGACATTAATTTTGCTTTGGACGCAGCAATGTTTATCCTTGGCATACCACCTGAGAATCTGACAGACAGAAACCTGATTGCTTTGTGGAGGATTTTGATTCTGATCGCTAAAAAGACAATAACAGCCTGCTTGCTAAAGCCAGAACCTCCAAACATATCACAATGGAGGAATAGAGTAAAAAATGTATACATCATGGAAAAAATCACAGCAAGGTTACAGCTGAAAACAGGACAGTTTGCTGAAAGATGGGCACCAGTGAAAACAGTATTGGAATTATAAACATCAACATTTTTTAAAATTTTTTTATTTATTTATTTTTTTTTCATGTGTATCTTGGAATAAGTATCTGAACACTTGTCTGGAATATTTGTCTGCGCATCTCTGTCATGTTCTATCTGTGCTGTATGTATGTTAAATAAAAAATAAGTTCCAAAAAAAAAAAAAGCCTCACAGTAATTCAATAATCTAGAAGTAGAAACCAGAGTCACTTGGGACAAGGATGGGATTCAAACCCATGCTTGCAGAGCACAATGGATTAGCAGTCCATCACCTTAACCACTCGGCCACCTCGTCTGCTTATGGCAACCCTCACCTTTTTAACAGCTGAACTCTTTGGAGCCTATTTGTCAGAAATGGACCCAGCAGGAGCCACTGAACACAACTCTGACATAATCAGGCTTCTTCCCAGCAGCATCGTGCTACAGAAGGCAGAATACAGACCATCGACACATCATCAGAGTGAACACCAGCTGATGTTTACAAGTTTAATTCACCTCTTACTACAAAATGACATCCAAGCTCAGATTCTCTTGTCCTGATTGAACAAGTAAATGTTTAAGAAGATGAGAGTACCAGACTTTTTCATCCAAGGAAACAAGCATCCTATCACTGTCCTATGCAGAGTTTCTATGAAAAAAAGTGAGACAACCCCAAGATTTTCTTTTTCCTCTTGTTGGATTTTGCCACAGAGAATCAGAGCCAATCAAAAGCTTGTTGGACTTTAACGTTGGAGGACTGAACAAGTCATGACATCATCAGTTTTACCTTCACAGGTGCTTCATTTACTTTACTTTCAATTTTACAGAGGTAGAACCTGAAATCAAAGCTGTCTGTCAAAAGAAGTGAAAGCTTCCCAGGCTGTGATGTTCTTGTCTACAAACTGTCTTGTATGGAGCTTCAATCTTTAATAAAAAGAATAAAAAGAGGATAACATTTGTTGTGATTTGGCGCTTTAAAAATAAAACTTACGACTTACATGGAAACTGTGGGGGGGGGTGGAGCCTCCATCAGGTATGTGTTTGATGTCTGAATTCTGTCTCTGATGTCTGAATTCTGTCTTTGATCTCTGGGTTCTGAGCATTGGTCTCCTGCTTCAGTCTTTGATCTCTGACTGATCCTAAACTAATCAAAGGATCACATCAGCATATTGGTCCAGTCTACAGATGGTGATTTTACCTATTTGAAGCCTTATTTTGTGTTTGATGGACATTTTTAAAATCACTAATGATTTTTTGACTGAACATCCTGGACACTGTGGTGCCTGATGAGGAGACAACTTGGGTACAAAGTTGAACAGGAGGGTTTTTGGAGAAGGGATATTTTTGCAGTGTTCCAAGTCAATAATAACTGTGGCAAAATGTCATCATTTTTCAAAATGTCCTCACGAAGATGGTTTGAAATTCTGTCTCTCCCTCATCCTCAGCTTCTACAGCCCTTTAAAGAAAACCTTTGACTCGTGGATCTAAAAAGATCAGATGTTGTCTCCTCCAGAACATCAACACTTTAACGTTGTTGGCAGGACTCCAACCTGAGCAGGGAGACCCCAATGGATTTCTAGTCCATCGCCTTCACCACTCGGCCACAACAACCACATTCACACACAAATTTGTAAAAGATTCACATTGACACAATTCTTTAAAATTATGTTACAAGCCCATTTGTGTGAGGTCCTATTTTCTCTTTTTCAGCATTCCTTTGTTTCCAGGTCTCTAATAAGTGCAGAATTACAAAGACAAGCAAGCTTGATCCATCCTGGGCAGGTGATAGGAGCCATTGACCACTGGCCAGAGACCCTGGCACAGACGTTGGGGATGGTGATAGAGAGCATTTCTACAATTATATTATACATTTATAGAAGTCTACAATCCTACAATTTCATTGAGCAGACGCTTTTGTCCAAAGCCACTTGCATATGTTTTTGGTGAGTTTGGCTCCTGAGCTCAAGACAGTTGTGACTAATAAAGGACAGCTTCAAACGCAGCTGTGAAGCCTCATTGTCAGCTGGGAGGAACGACAGGTGTCTCCCTCTAGTGGCTCCTCACAGCAACACAAGCCTCATTTCATTCACATGCATCCACCACCTCACTACCAAAGGCCAGTTGGGCCTCCACAGACAGGTGAGTTTCAAGTGTTGGACAAAGGTCTTTAAGATGTTCTTATTAATTCTATAACATCTGAGACTAAAATCTATGGAATTACAACTAACAAGCAGTCAAACACCTGATCAGATGCTCCTTCATGAGGCTGAGAAGAATCAATCTAAACTGGGATGAAGAAAATGAATTGAGAAGAGAAACCTACTGATTGGATGACATGGACCCACCTGATCCATGTCAGCCTTGTTGGAGCAGAAAGAGGTGGATCAGAGGAATCAGTGGATCAAGACTCAGGTGTCAGATGCAGAATGTCTTTATTGACAATGGAGTCAGAGAAATCTTCCAATGTGAGAGAACGTGACAGACCATTTTATACCACAGACAGGCTGTGTGTGTGTGTGTGTGTGTGTGTGTGTGTGTGTGTGTGTGTGTGTGTGTGTGTGTCCTAACTGACTGGAAACTGGATAATAACCAGACTAACTTTTATTATTGACCAAGTCTGGGTGACTCACTTAATTCATAACTGAAGTGATTATTTAATTAATAAACAGAACATTTGTCCAAAAGTCATGATCAAATTCATGTAAAATCTGAGCAACGAGGGTTTGAAAATGTTCAAATGAGCCAAAACAATGTCCTGGGATCCAACCAGGGACCTTTAGATCCACACCAATCTTCCCTGACCTCATAGAAACTGGAACATTTCAACAAATAAATTCAAATTCAACTAAGCAGCAACTCTAGAACAGTCAGAGCACTTGCTAATTCCCCTGTTAGCTCCAGATCAGACAATGCAGGCTCACCTTCACACTTGGTTGTACGACCGTCACCAGTTGAATCTTCTCTGGTTCAACAAACTCTGGGGACTCAAGACACAAATCAGCACCGGTGCAGGTCCAGATCCAGATGTTAGCTGATGGGGACAATGGCTTAAGGGAGCTCCAGGTAGCTGGTTTGAACTGGTCCCTCATCTCTGTGAGGAGAAACCATCTGAGGTGGAGGGTGAAGATCTGCTTTGTCCTCCTGATCTCCCAGTAAAGCCAGTATCAGTAGCGGCTGGCTCATAGGGGGCGCTGGGGCGCCGCCCCACCAGCTGTGGAGAGGAAAATCCCTACATGTATTGATACATATATATGTGCATATGTTTACAATTTGTATCGTCAGTGTGAGCCTTACTTAATTGTGTGTGTCTACATGCAATATGGGTCATTTAAACAACATTTACGCCAACTGACTCATTCAATTAATAGTGAATTTACTCTGATAGACTGTATAATTTGTCTTTAGGGGCGCTCGTCAAAGCGCCCCAGACCTGCAATTAATTAGCCAATCCTGTATGGTTGCTAGGGAAAAATAATGAATAATTGGCCAATCAACATCGCCAAATTTAACGGCGTTGGGGCGCTGGAAAAGTCGCCCCTACGCCAACGTAAAATGCGTGAAGGTTTGGATTGCTAAAGCTAGCAGAGGAGCCCGCGATATTCTTTTTGCGTAGTGAGATTCCCAGATTTCCGAATCCCTACGAAAAAAATACCGCGAGAAGTGAGTGAGAGAGAAAATGGCGACAACAACGATCGAAGTTCAAGAGCAGCAGTTTCCACCAAATTCGGTGAGATCCCTTTTAAATGTCCCTTTTGCGAGGAGGACCATGGCGGAAAAAATCCGCGTTAAGGAGCTGGGACCGGACAAGCCTGAAATCAACATCCAGCAGTCCTACAACAGGACTTTTTGCCGGAGCTGGTTTCAGCGCAAGCCGTGGCTGACGGGTTGTGGAGCAGCCAACGCACTTTTTTGCTTCCCCTGCATCCCTTTCAGGAGTGACCGGTGTGATTCAGCATGGACACAGACAGGAATCACTGACCTAAAGCACCTCTCCGAGCGGATTAAGAAACACGAAAGAGCGAAAATTCACATGGAAAACTGCGTGAAGCTAGCGGTTCTTGGGAAGATTAGCATAGCAACGCAGCTCGATGACAGTCACCGCATCCCTGTAAGGAAGCACAATGATGACGTAGATAAGAACCGTAACATCTTATCTAAGATAATTAACTGTTAAATTCTGTGGTGCTTTTGAACTGGCTCTGCGGGGACATGACGAAAGTGATTCCTCTGACAACGCTGGAATATTCAGAGGTCCAGTTGACTTGATGGCATCCATTGATCGGGACTTGAGGGAGCACCTTGAAAATGCAACCGTTTTTAAAGGCACCTCGAAGACAGTACAGAACGAGCTCCTGGACTGTATGCTGGCAGTTTTGAGAGAACAGATCCTGGATGAAGTTAAATCGGCAGACTTTTTAGCGATCCAGGCTGATGAAACTACTGACGTTTCAACACAGTGTCAGTTAGTCTTAGTTCTGAGATACATTGACGACCGCCACAATATTCAAGAGCGGTTCTTTGAATTTTTGAAACTGCCCAACACCTGTGCGGATGCAATAGCCAGTGCCTTATTGGAGAGGCTGCACAGCATCCTTTCTGAGGGACAAGAAAAGAAGCTGATTGCCCAGGCCTGTGATGGGGCAGCTGTGATGAGGGGTGCCAAAGGAGGAGTGCAGCGAAAGGTACAAGACATCTATCCAAACGCTCACTATGTTCACTGCTATGCCCATCAGTTAAACCTGATACTGCAGCAAGCAACCTCCCACATCCCTCAGATCAGTCACTTTTTTTCTGACATGGGGGGATTTGCTTCTCTTTTCTCTAAGTCAAGCAAGAGAACTGCAGTGCTTGATGAGATGGTTGCGCACCGACTTCCAAGTGCATCATCAACACGTTGGAACTTCAACAGTCGTGTTAACACAGTTTATGAGCACAAGAAGGATCTGGTGAATTGCTTTCAGGCTATCCGGAACAGTGAAGGGTTTGATAGCCAGACAAAGAGAGAAGCTGGTGGCTATGTGAGAATGCTGGAAGATGAAACTTTTTGTTTTTTACTGGCCCTGTTCCACAAAATCATGCCACATGTGGACATCCTTTACAACCAGCTGCAGAAGAGAAACATTGATGCTGTCTACATGGCAGGAGTCACCCAGACATTCATTGACCACATGCAGGCTATCAGGTATGCTAAATTAATTAATTTGTAGCCTAACCTAAATTTCTCTGTATATGTAGACTTAAATGCTTATATATCATCTTATTTAAAGAATTGATTTATCTGTATAATATAATTGACAGTAATGATATCCACCTTTGGTTTTGTTAATGTATCCCTAACCAGTTTTTAGAACTTACTCATGAAACTTATGTGTTGGGTCAGGGAGGATGTGCCTACTCTGGCTGAGGATGAGGAGTTCAGGGGACCTGCTCAGGAGCCACCCGCAAAGAGACGCAGAACCTTGGGAGAAGACACACTGCACCATTTGGCACTGGAGGTAAGAACTTGCTTCTTAGTGTGATTTGAATCACATTATTAAATAAAATCAAAATAAGATGTTGGCCATATGATACAGTGGTCCAGACTTAAATGTATATTCTTTTATGATGATGTGAATCATTACAGTATGTTTATTACATAATGTAGGCTAGCTCATCAGGTCAATGTATTAAGACAAGTGAAGATGCAATAATTCCTATTTTGTATAATTATATCATTGCATAGGTATGTGACACCATTGTGAGCCATGCCAAGGAGAGATTTAGTTTCACCAAGCATCTTGTCAGCGCCACACTCCTGCAAGGAGACCTGTTCCCACAGCACAGCCGAAAGTTCCCAGATTCAGCACTGAAAACCACAGTGGAAGCCTATCCCTCATTGGACAAGGCCAGACTTCAAACAGAGCTGTCTCTGATCTACGGGAACGAAGAGTTTCAGAGTTGCAGTGGTGCACTGGCTCTCTATCAGGTTTTGATGGAAAATAACCTTCAAGACACGTTCACTGAAACTGTAAGTCTGCTCAACATCCTCATCACCACACCAATGACAACGTCAGAATCTGAGAGGTGCTTCTCCACTTTGAAGAGGATAAAAACTTTTCTTACAAATGCAATGGCACAAGATCGGCTCAACGCTCTGGCTATGCTCTCCATTGAGAAAAAACTGACACGAAACACTCCTGGTTTCAACACCAGGGTCATTGAGAAATTTGCCTCCCAGAAAGAGAGACGAGCAAAGTTCCTGTACAAATAACTGCTGAATTCAAACACACACCCAGAAAGACTGAAACAAATAGACAGAGAGACAGAGGGAGAGAGACAGGTAGACGAAGAGAGAAAGAGAGACGGACACAAAGAGAGAGAGACAGAGAGAGACACACACACTAAGAGACAGACAAACAGAGATAGAGACACAGAGAAAAGGACACAAAGACGGAGACACAGAGAAGGAGACAGAGACAGACACAGATGAACAAAGAGAGAGACAGAGAGAGAGAGAGACAAACACACACATTGTTGATTTGTATTGTATAGATTAAGCTCAAATCACCTTCTGTAAAGTTAACATCATTGTATAATATTTGATCGCATAAAATTGACTGTAGTTGTAAATTGTTGTTGTTTTTTTTTGTCTTTGAAACTGTCGATTTTAAGAAGGAAAGTAAATACTATTTTAAAACATTGAATAATTGTCCGGCTGCTCTTTTTGAATGATTATACTAGACTAGGCACGGAAATGTTTTTGGCACACCAGCCCCACCAAGAATTTTTTTCACCAGCCGCCACTGGCTTCTGTCATTTAGTTTCCAGGAAATGTTGATGACACTCTGGGATTTCTTGTTCTCCTGCTGTCACTGTCAAGTGCCAGCTTAACATGTGAGAGGTAGCAGGATCCATGCATGTGTTCATGTTTACAGCAGACAAGGAGGAAACCTTGGAGGATTTCAGTGACTTTTAGCAGTGGTTCACACTTCAGGTGTGAAAGCTTCTCAGTATAAAGTTTTAAGTGAGCGAGCCAGGAGTTGAAGCTAGAATCTTCTGACAGTAGTCAGTCATGCTATCCATTGCACCACCAGCCCTGTGAAAACCTCTTCATGTTCATGTGTACTTGATTTTATAGACAATCCAAACGATCTGGTGGCATTTTCAGGGGACACAATGGTGCAGTGGTCAGCACTGTGGCCTCACAGCAAGAAGGTTCCAGATTTGAGCCCCAATTGTGTGAGTCTGCATGTTCTCCCTGTTCCTGTGTGGGTTCTCTCTGGTACTCCAGCTTCCTCCCACAGTCCAAAGACATCAAGAGGGGACGAGGCTGATTGATACTCTAAATTGACTGTAGGTGTGGCTGTGAGTGTGAATGGTTGTCTGTCTCTATGTGTTGGCCCTGTGATGGACTGGTGACCTGTCCAGGATGAACCCTGCCTCTTGTCCGAAGGCTGCTGGGATAGGCTCCACCCCCACACACAAACCTTGACATATAATCAGTGGAGAAAAGGAAACTAATCTACACTCATGACTGAATCTGTTTTGAGAACTGAACTGGATATAAACTCTGAGAATTCAGAGTAAGAACCAGGAGGGTGGGACACAATAATAGATAGGAGGAAATGTGGAGTCTGGGTTCTTTTCTAGAATGTGAAGGCAATGACAGTCCTGCCAAGTGACATCACTGACATAAATGGATGACTTCAGTCACATGACTGGATGACTTCAGTCACATGACTGGATGACAGTGTAGATTCCAATGTAGAGGTTGGTGAAATAGTCTCTGAGAATCCAGCTTGAACCAACGCCCTCCTTGTTTTTCAAAAACCCAAACAGCGACCATCAGTCTCCCTCCAATCCTGTACTTGGGTTCAATGTTGCTGTTCCATTTTGCAGCAGTAGGTGTCGCTGTGATACCAGGTTCAGTTCAAGAGTCCCAACTCCAGCTCATGTTGGTGACCTCAGTGGCAGGGGAAAATGGCGCTTCAGTGGATCATGTGGATCAACTCATGTCTGTCCTCACTGCTCCACAGGTCTGTCAAATGTTCTGTAAAATAGTTTGAGCACAGCAGAGATGCTAGATTAGGAGTTGATGGGAGTTGTTGCAGATACCAGTGTCCAAAGTCCAGCTTGAACCCAGTTTGTGCCACTTATTTGTCAAGCTAGCAGAGATTCTTTTCACTGCCAAGCTAAAGTGACTTCTGTCAACAAAGGGAAACATAAAAAAGGATATTTCTACTGTCAGTTCAAGATTTTTATCAAACTCCTTTTTCATAGCTTCAACCTTCCTCTTGTGTTCGCTTTCTGTTCCCATCTCTTATGTTAACGGGTCAGTTTTGACCCTCGTCTTCAATCAGCTGTCAAATAAACTAAAAACAATTTTCTATCATCCAAGTTGTTTCCCATCTCCCGGTTACCTTGTTAGGCTTCCTTATCCATGGAAATATTGATGGGAATATTTTGTTGTGGGCCTCTGGACCTTTTTTTAGTCAGTAAACCCTCGATTTCAGTTAAAAAATGATCAAATGAACCTCAAGAAAATCATAGAAATAAACAAAAGGTTGTTGTGTTTCCTGACCATTACTGAGGGGTGTTAGAACACATCTCTGACATGGATTGGTTTGATTTATTATTCATTTTAATATTATTAACTATTGTAACATCCATGGTGTTATGGGTCAGTTTCGACCCTCATATATTTACTTCAAGAAAAAGGCAAAAAAGTCTCTTTTTTTCAGCAATAAAACTTTAATACAAACACAAAATGAAAAGCAGAAATGGAGTGACTGCAGGAACAGGAGCTCCATGGAGCTCAAAGGAGTGATCACTCTCAACTTTGAGCAGTCCTGTTCAGAGTTTTCCAACAGGGCTTTGAGAGACCAAGAGTTCCCCAGAGCTGCAAGGAGGAACAAGAAGGAGACTTGGAAAAAGAAGGGAGGGAAACCTGCTGATGTGTTATGAACTTAAGTCACATAAAGTTCTCCATTTATTGAGTTTGTATTTTAAAACTTAATTGTGCAGTTCAGTGTTGAACAATAAAGAATGTGTTTATTGGTGATAAAGCATTTCAAGCTTTAAGTAGGAGGAATTGCTTTCTTGATCACCCCTTGACTAATAACACCTACAAAATAAAACACACCACTGCTGTGGGCACCCACCTCATGGGAGTCAGGCCCCTGGTGGTCATGGCCCCCAGGAGCCGTGGTGGGCGTCCCTGATTTTCATTTCTGAAAGGTGGCAACCTGACAGCAAACAAACCCATCCTCTGAACCAGGAGTCTCAGTTGAGGCTGCATCTGAAACCAAAGACTGTGTATGAATAACTGTCAACCCACATTCTTTGTCTGGACTAAAAGTTAATTAGTTAACAGTTGGCTAAGCTACCTGTGGTCAACTACTGATTTAAAAAAGGTCCAGAGGCCAACAACAAAATTTTCAAATCATCCAGTCATGTGACTGAAGTCATCCAGTCACGTGACTGAAGTCATCCATTCATGTGACTGAAGTCATCCATTCACGTGACTGAAGCCATCCATTCATGTGACTGAAGTCATCCATTCATGTCAGTGATGTCACTTGGCAGGACTGTCATTGCCGTCACATTCTAGAAAAGAATCCAGACTCCACATGTGGCTCCCATGATAACTGATGGACCTCTGGTTGGAGGCTGGACGATGATGTTCTGACTTGAAGGAAAACTCCTTGTCCAAATTCCATTGTGTTCAAATTTAAAGTCCCACAATAAGAAGTAGCTGAATCTGACAGGTGAAGGTTTGGAACTACAAGATGGTTGATGTTTTCTTGACTTGATGCTCTGACTGTCAGGGTAGATGACAGCTTCTTTCTGCTGCTGCATCTGAGTGGCTATGATGTGAGGTTTTACCTCCCAAGGTTGTCTGGTTCCAGAGGAAATTTGAAAATTCCAGTCCCCAACCTTGGCTGTTCTGAAACTCTTCTCCTGAATCACTCCTGAGCTGCAGCAAGAAAAAATACCAGTGCCCAACCAGATCAACTTCATGGCTGCTAACAGCCTCAGACACTTGATTTCCATCAATCTGGAGCCAAGAAGGCCCTCACCTGTGGTTCTCCTCCAGGAGGGTCCAGGTTCTGCCATTGTGGCTCCTTGTGCCACTGCCAGAGAGCCTCAGCTGCACACTGCAACATTTCAACAGGAGATTTACATTCCTTCAAATGTCCTGACATCTTCTTCCAATGGTTCTGTTCTATCTTTATATTTTAAAATCAATCACACAATGAAAGCTGCCACAGCTGGTTTAAGAGAGAGAACACACTAAGAGATTAGAAACCAGTAAAATATGCTTTTCTGTGTGCAAACTAGTGAGGGGCATGGAAGGATATTTTACCACCAATACAGAACCCAAACTTTAGTCATGTGATGAGATGGCGACTGTGAAGAGTGATTATGAAGTTAATGGACAAAATGTGAATTGAAAGAAAATACATTAAAAAAATACTAAATAAACAAATAAATAAAAGAAGGAGCACAAATGACATTTTTCTGCACAAATTTACTGGTATTAGACTGCATTTTTGGTTCATGAGTAGATGAAAGAGTATCACATATATATTATATACATGTGATACATGCACGTGGCTTTGGACAAAAGCTTATAGAAATTGTAGAATTATTTAAACATACCAAGTGGACTGTTTCAGGTTTCTTGAAGATGCTTCAGCTCTCATCCAAGAGGTGTCTTCAGTTTTCTTCACTGATGGGAGGATTTATAGCTCTGTGGGGGCGGGACCTTCTACAGAGGTGATTGACACATGTGAGCTCTGGGTGTCAGAGTTGTTTTGGTCAGGTTGTGAAAGGGAAGTTGACCCAACTGGTATCTGTGTCAGTTAAAAGCCTCACAGTAATTCCATAATGTTGGAGTAGAAACCAGAGTCGCTCACGACGAGGATGGGATTCGAACCCATGCGTGCAGAGCACAATGGATTAGCAGTCCATCGCCTTAACCACTCGGCCACCTCGTCTGCTGACAGCAACCCTGAGCTTTTAAACACCTGAACTCTTTGGAGCCTATTTGTCAGAAATGGACCCAGCAGGAGCCACTGAACACAACTCTGACATAATCAGGCTTCTTCCCAGCAGCATCGTGCTACAGAAGGCAGAATACAAACCATCGATACATCATCAGAGTGAACACCAGCTGATGTTTACAAGTTTAATTCACCTCTTACTACAAAATGACATCCAAGCTCAGATTCTCTTGTCCTGATTGAACAAGTAAATGTTTAAGAAGATGAGAGTACCAGACTTTTTCATCCAAGGAAACAAGCATCCTATCACTGTCCTATGCAGAGTTTCTTTAAAAAAAAAAGTGAGACAACCTCAAGATTTTCTGTTTCCTCTTGTTGGATTTTGCCACAGAGAATCAGAGACAATCAAAAGCTTGCTGGACTTTAACGTTGGAGGACTGAACAAGTCATGACATCATCAGTTTTACCTTCACAGGTGCTTCATTTACTTTACTTTCAATTTTACAGAGGTAGAACCTGAAATCAAAGCTGTCCATCAAAAGAAGTGAAAGCTTCCCAGGCTGTGATGTTCTTGTCTACAAACTCTGTCTTGTATGGAGCTTCAATCTTTAATAAAAAGAATAAAAAGAAGATAACACTTGTTGTGATTTGGCGCTTTAAAAATAAAACTTACGACTTACATGGAAACTGTCTGGGGGGGGGGTGGAGCCTCCATCAGGTATGTGTTTGATGTCTGAATTCTGTCTTTGATCTCTGGGTTCTGAGCATTGATCTCCTGCTTCAGTCTTTGATCTCTGACTGATCCTAAACTAATCAAAGGATCACATCAGCATATTGGTCCAGTCTACAGATGGTGATTTTACCTATTTGAAGCCTTATTTTGTGTTTGATGGACATTTTTAAAATCATTAATGACTTTTTGACTGAACATCCTGGATCCTGTGGTGCCTGATGAGGAGACAACTTGGGTACAAAGTTGAAGAGGAGGGTTTTTGGAGAGGGGATATTTTTGCAGTGTTCCAAGTCAATAATAACTGTGGCAAAATGTCATCATTTTTCAAAATGTCCTCACAAAGATGGTTTGAAATTCTGTCTCTCCCTCATCCTCAGCTGCTGCAGCACTTTAAAGAAAACCTTTGACTCGTGGATCTAAAAAGATCAGATGTTGTCTCCTCCAGAACATCAACACTTTAACGTTGTTGGCAGGACTCCAACCTGAGCAGGGAGACCCCAATGGATTTCTAGTCCATCGCCTTCACCACTCGGCCACAACAACCACATTCACACACACATTTGTAAAAGATTCACATTCACACAATTCTTTAAAATTGTGTCACAAGCCCATTTGTGTGAGGTCCTATTTTCTCTTTTTCAGCATTCCTTTGTTTCCAGGTCTCTAATAAGTGCAGAATTACAAAGACAAGCAAGCTTGATCCATCCTGGGCAGGTGATAGGAGCCATTGACCACTGGCCAGAGACCCTGGCACAGACGTTGGGGGTGGTGATAGAGAGCATTTCTACAATTATATTCTACATTTATAGAATTCTACAATCCTACAATTTCATTGAGCAGATGCTTTTGTCCAAAGCCACTTGCATATGTTTTCGGTGAGTTTGGCTCCTGAACTCAAGACAGTTGTGACTCATAAAGGACAGCTTCAAATGCAGCTGTGAAGCCTCATTGTCAGCTGGGAGGACCGACAGGTGTCTCCCTCTAGTGGCTCCTCACAGCAACACGAGCCTCATTTCATTCACATGCATCCACCACCTCATTACCAAAGGCCAGTTGGGCCTCCACAGACAGGTGAGTTTCAAGTGTTGGACAAAGGTCTTTAAGATGTTCTTATTAATTCTATAACATCTGAGATAAAAATCTATGGAATTACAACTAACAAGCAGCCAAACACCTGATCAGATGCTCCTTCATGAGGCTGAGAAGAATCAATCTAAACTGGGATGAAGAAAATTAATTGAGAGGAGAAACCTACTGATTGGATGACATGGACCCACCTGATCCATGTCAGCCTTGTTGGAGCAGAAAGAGGTGGATCAGAGGAATCAGTGGATCAAGACTCAGGTGTCAGATGAAGAATCTCTCTTTCAGAGAAATCTTCCAACGTGAACGTGACAGACCATTTTATACCAAAGACAGGCTGTGTGTGTGTGTGTGTGTGTGTGTGTGTGTGTGTGTGTGTGTGTGTGTGTGCGTGTGTGTGTGTCCCTACTGACTGGAAACTGAATAATAACCAGACTAACTTTTGTTATTGACCAAGTCTGGGTGACTCACTAAATTCATAACTGAAGTGATTATTTAATTCATACATAAAACATTTGTCCAAAAGTCATGATCAAATTCATGTAAAATCTGAGCAACGAGGGTTTGAAAATGTTCAAATGAGCCAAAACAATGTCCTGGGATCCAACCAGGGACCTTTAGATCCACACCAATCTTCCCTGACCTCATAGAAACTGGAACATTTCAACAAATAAATTCAAATTCAACTAAGCAGCAACTCTAGAACAGTCAGAGCACTTGCTAATTCCCCTGTTAGCTCCAGATCAGACAATGCAGGCTCACCTTCACACTTGGTTGCACGACCGTCACCAGTTGAAGCCTCTCTGGTTCAACAAACTCTGGGAACTCAAGACACAAATCAGCACCGGTGCAGGTCCAGATCCAGATGTTAGCTGATGGGGACAATGGCTTAAGGGAGCTCCAGGTAGCTGGTTTGAACTGGTCCCTCATCTCTGTGAGTAGAAACCATCTGAGGTGGAGGGTGAAGATCTGCTTTGACCTCCTGATCTCCCAGTAAAGCCAGTATAGATGTTGAGCTTGGAGGAGTTGATGGCCTCCTTCATCTTCTTGTTGGAGATGTTTGCTAAACTCAGCACCACCATTGATCAGAGGAAAGTCCACTTGTCAGCTGGACACTGGAGTTTCTAGTGACCTGCAGGATCTTAGTTGTGGTGGCAGCAGGCCTGTTCCAAGAGCTTTGCTCACATTCATGATCAGGCTTCATAATGGTTCTGGACCACTGTGTGATAGGAGCTGATACTGGAGCAGCAGAAGACAAATATAGAGAAGAAAAGACAAAAGACAGAGAGAAAGGAGGGAGAGAGTGACAAAAAGATGGGAACAAGATGAGGGTGAAAGACAAGCAGAGAGAAAGACAGGGGGACAGGGGGATGGAAGACAGACACAAAAACCAACAACAGCAACAGCAGCAATAATAGTTTTGATATTGTCCTGTTATTGATGTTTTCATGTGAAAGTGGCATATTTAAGATAAAAGACACTGTTAGAACAGAAAGATCCAGAAAACCCACCAACAAGAGGTGTGTCTGGTACAGATGTGGAATTATTGGCTCACACAATGTTGAGGCAACTGGGAAGAAGACAAACAAAAAAGGCTTGTGTGATTCAGACATTCATCAAAAATGGTCCTGTCGAACTGTTCAATGTGTCATGACTTCAGAAGCTCAAATCCTCTCTAAGTTCTAGTGAGAGTGGAAGAGATTATAAAATGAGAGAAGCAGGGCCCTCACTCAGAGCTGAAATAGCTCAGTTGGGAGAGCGTTAGACTGAAGATCTAAAGGTCCCTGGTCCGATCCCAGGTTTCAGCAGAGGAACAGCATTGACTTTACTTTCCAGTGGAGGAACTGCAGACATGAAGGAGACTAACATCTTGTCCTGTGCATTCTTATGACATTCAAGACATTTTTGGATTCTCTTGTTGGATTTTGCCACAGAGAATCAGAGCCAATCAAAAGCATGGTGGACTTTAACATGGAGGATTGAACAAGTCAAGAAAGCAGCAGTTTGACCTTCACAGGTGTTTCTTTTCCTGTCTAAATGCTGTAGGAAGAGCCTGAGTAGCTCAGACGGTAGAGCATCAGACTTTTAATCTGAGGGTCCAGGGTTCAAGTCCCTGTTCAGGTGCTGTGCTGGTGTTCCAGTGTTTGACAACATGGTACTGGATGAAGTTTAGTGTTGAACAAACTGTTATCATCAGAAGTAGAAGTGTTCTCGTCTTGCCACTGTGAGACTGCAGCTGCAGGTCAAATGTGAGATAAAAGTGACTAATAATAATTTCATGTGGCATGCAATTAACGAAAGACCACAAATAACACTGGTCAAGTTAATCTTATTTATATTGCACCAAATCACAACAAAACTTATCTCATGACACTTCACAGGTAGAGCAGGTCCAGTACCAAACTCCTTCAATGAATCTACACCCAACAATTCTCCATCAGCAAGCACATCCTGCAACAGCGGCGACAAAAACCTTCCTTTTAACAGGCAGGAACATCGAGCAGATCCAGGTTCAATGGGGACGGCCTTCTGCTTTGACCGGTTGGGGGGAAAGAGAACAGGAACAAAACAGATAATGGAGGAAGACGGATATGTAGAAGGAAAGAGAGGGACAGAGAAAAAGAGAGAGAGAGACTGATGGACAGACGGTGATGTGAGTAGGTGGAGCTACGGGTGGCAGCTTGAGCCTCTTCAGCTCTGCAGCCTCCTCCAGCAGCACCCAGATCTGGAATGAGAGGAGCCTAAAAGGATCCTGAGAAGGAGACAAGTTAGTAATACCTATGAGTATAATTAATGTATGACACATATAGGAGGAGAGAGAGGAGTAGAGAGAAGTCCAGTGCACTGCATCTGCCATCTGTCTACTTCAAATTACACGCTGCATGACATTCAATTTCAAAGCAAAGGAAAGACGCTTCAAGAAAAGGTGTGTGAGGGAAGCTCGCTCATGCTGGTCCCCAAAGACTCAAAGCGGCCCTTTCCTCACAAAGAAACAAAAAAAGCTTAGAGCACCTGGTATTCCAAGGCAGTCTCCCATCCAAGTACTAACCAGGCCCAACCCTGCTAAGCTTCCGAGATCAGACGAGATCGGGCGTGTTCAGAGTGGTATGGCCGTAAGCCTTTGGCTCTTACACACATGGGCTCTATATCCATTTCACTCACTTTACAACATCAGAAAAAAAGTGATGCGCAACAGCCTCAGGGTCTTTTCACACGGCAAATAGGTGTCCTGTCAATACAACGAAAAGAATGTTGATGTCATCTAGAGAAAAGTACTGCATCTGCCATCTATCTACTTCAAATTACACACTGCATGACATTCAATTTCAAAGCTGCGGAAAGGCGCTTCAAGAAAAGGTGTGTGAGGGAAGCTCGCTCATGCTGGTCCCCAAAGACTCAAAGCTGCCCTTTCCTCACAAAGAAACAAAAAAGCTTACAGCACCTTGTATTCCCAGGCGGTCTCCCATCCAAGTACTAACCAGGCCCGACCCTGCTTAGCTTCCAACATCAGACGAGATCAGGCGTGTTCAGAGTGGTATGGCCGTAAGCCCTTGACTCTTACACACAAGGGTTCTATATCCATTTCACTCACTTTACAACCTCAGAAAAAAAGTGATGCGCAAAAGCCTCAGGGTCTTTTCACACGCCAAATAGGTGTCCTGTCAATGCAACGAAAAGAATGTTAATGTCATCGAGAGAAAAGTACTGCATCTGCCATCTGTCTACTTCAAATTTCACGCAGCATGACATTCCATTTCAAAGCTGCAGAAAGGCGCTTCAACAAAAGGTGTGTGAGGGAAGCTCGCTCATGCTGGTCCCAAAAGTCTCAAAGCTGCCCTTTCCTCACAAAGAAACAAAAAAGCTTACAGCACCTGGTATTTCCAGGCGGTCTCCCATCCAAGTACTAAACAGGCCCGATCCTGCTGAGCTTCCGAGATCAGACGAGATCGGGCGTGTTCAGAGTGGTATGGCCGTAAGCTCTTGACTCTGACACACATGGGCTCTATATCCATTTCACTTACTTTACAATCTCAGAAAAAAAGTGATGTGCAACAGCCTCACGGTCTTTTCACACGCCAAATAGGTGTCCTGTCAATACAAAGAAAAGAATGTTGATGTCATCGAGAGAAAAGTACTGCATCTGCCATCTGTCTACTTCAAATTACACACTGCATGAAATTCCATTCCAAAGCTGCGGAGGGCGCTTCAAGAAAAGGTGTGTGAGGGAAGCTCGTTCATGCTGGTCCCCAAAGATTCAAAGCTGCCCTTTCCTCACAAAGAAAATAAAAAGCTCACAGCACCTGGTATTCCCTGGCGGACTCCCATCCAAGTACTAACCAGGCCCAACCCTGCTTAGCTTCCAAGATCAGACGAAATCGGGCGTGTTCAGAGCAGTATGGCCGCAAGCCCTTGACTCTTACACACATGGGCTCTATATCCATTTCACTCACTTTACAATTTCAGAAAAAAACTGATGTACAACAGCCTCACGGTCTTTTCACACGCCAAATAGGTGTCCTGTCAATACAAAGAAAAGAATGTTGATGTCATCGAGAGAAAAGTACTGCATCTGCCATCTGTCTACTTCAAATTAACCACTGCATGAAATTCCATTCCAAAGCTGCGGAGGGCGCTTCAAGAAAAGGTGTGTGAGGGAAGCTCGTTCATGCTGGTCCCCAAAGATTCAAAGCTGCCCTTTCCTCACAAAGAAACAAAAAAGCTTACAGCGCCTGGTATTCCCAGGCGGTCTCCCATCCAAGTACTAACCAGGCCCGACCCTGCTTAGCTTCCGAGATCAGACGAGATCGGGCGTGTTCAGAGGGGTATGGCCGTAAGCCCTTGACTCTTACACACATGGGTTCTATATCCATTTCACTCACTTTACAATCTCAGAAAAAAAGTGATGTGCAACAGCCTCACGGTCTTTTCACACGCCAAATAGGTGTCCTGTCAATACAAAGAAAAGAATGTTGATGTCATCGAGAGAAAAGTACTGCATCTGCAATCTGTCTACTTCAAATTACACGCTGCATGAAATTCAATTTCAAAGCTGCAGAAAGGCGCTTCAAGAAAAGGTGTGTGAGGGAAGCTCGTTCATGCTGGTCCCTAAAGACTCAAAGCTGCCCTTTCCTCAAGCTGAAGTTAAAAGAATTGCAAATTAATCCTTCACAGGTACTTGTTCACGGAGATGGATGAAATAAAAATTGAATATATTCTCGTATTATAAAAATACAATGAACAAAATTATTAACAATGAGGAAGAGGATTTTCAAAACAAAACAAACAGTGTCTTTCTTGGTTCTGAGCTTTCGTTCCACTGAAAATAAAAATCTTTTTTAGTTAGATAGTTTCACATAAAATACCCTCAATTCATCCTTAACACCTCAATTGTAAGGAAAAAACAGTTTCCTCTACAAAAGATAACCCTTTTCTTTTTTTTAATATACATCATATTTAATCCCTTTCAGAATCCTTAAGTTACTTTCTAAAACGGTATTCTTTAATTTACAACAACTAAAACTCAATATTTTACCTGTGGGCACACACACATTCATATGAAAAACCTTTAATTTAATTTTTACCTGTTTCAGGCCTGTTTATTGAAGCTCGTGTGCGGTCGGGGCTTCACAACTGTAATGGCCGCTTCACTCGCAGCTGAGCACACAATAAAAGCAAGTGCATGTGTATGTTAGTCCTCACAAATCCAGGGTTTTATTAGAAGGGGGAGAACGGGAATGGAGGATGAGAGTCTGAATGGTAATGGCAATGGTGGTGGCAGTCACAATCCAAACACTCACACGCAATGGCGGGACAGCGAAAGTCACGAAGAAGAAAACACAGCAGGACAGGGCACAGCAGAACAGCAGAGCCATCTGATGGAAACCCGTCTCTCTCTCTCTCCAGTGTCCGTCTCCTTCAAGCATATTATCTTAATTTAGCCACAATTATCAAACATTATCTCGTGTCGAATTCGCATTACCTTTACTTTCGCTCCAAAAATATTACAACGCTAAAGCTACGATTTGCAGGCACATTAACATGGAATGCTATCCCTAGCTAGCACGTCGCTAACCACGTACACACCCAGTCTCTTTTCACTACAACAGTGAGATAAAGCGCAAATACAGGCATAAATATTCACCTCTCGAAGGTCACACAGAAGTTTACATCAGGACCACCAGTCGTCGACCTCCAAAATAAACTTAAATGCTCTCCACACAAATGATGCCTCCCCTCTTAACTCTCTGATCATTGCCTCTGTTTCTCTCCCCATGCGCGCTAACGACTCACCTCACAAACCTGCGCCACTAGTCCCACCCCTTACACAGTAACTTTCCTCTCATTGGCTTTTGCGGTCTTAATACACCCAAAGATAAAACAGGAATGAAATGATTGACAGGAAACAATTGAGGTTACATGTAAACTCGGCTTCTTCCCCTCTCCTTATTCTCAGATCACTGATCTTTTACAGACTCAGAGAACTTAAAGACCTTTTGATGAATTTATTTTTTAACTGTAAATAGTTTTACTTTTTAAATGTTACATATTATATTTATGCTTTTAACCTGCTCACATTATAACCAATTTTAACGATTATGAACTCTATTTATTTTTGAACTTTTTAACACATCTTTTTATGCTTTTTATGCTATGTAATTTATTTGATTTTTGTACACGGCTACATGTCGTATGATAACAAGAGTGTATATTGTTTACAATGTGTTACAGTCAATGGGTGGCACGTTGGTACCGTGGTTAACAGTGTCGCCTCAAAGCAAGTTCAAGTCCTGGCTCGAGCACAGGTTCTTTCTGTGTGGTGTGTGCATGTTCTCCCCGTGCCTGCGTGGGTTGTCTGTCTATTTGTGTTGGCCCTGCAATGGACTGGCTCCCTGTCCAGGGTGAAACCTGCCTCTCACCTGAAAGCCACTGGGAAAGGCTCCAGCCTCCCCCTGCAACCCTTAACAGAAATAAGCTGGGATGCATGGAAGTATAGAAAGCGGATACAATGAAGCGCATACAAATTTTTCGAACGCACGAAAAAGTCTCACCTTTTGTTTTTTTCATATTGGTTAGTTTGGAAGCATGGAATTTCTGACAAAGCCTAAGTTTGTATTGTTTATTCACTGATTTTTCTGACAATTTACAAACAAAGCTTTCAAAACTGAGAGGACAAGCAGTGGTGTTTAACATCAACACCCAACATGGGGCTTGAACCAACAACCCTGAGACTAAGAGTCTCACGCTCGACTGACTGAGCTAATCAGGTTACGTCAGTATAAGTCCCATAGCATGAAGTGGTCAGAGTGAGAGAGTCACAGTCCTGTGAGTGATCACCCACCCATCCATCCATCCATCCATCCATCCATCCATCCATCCATCCATCCATCCATCCATTTTTTCCGCTTATCCTGTTAAGGGTCACAGGGTGGGGCTGGAGCCTATCCCAGAAGGGACATTACCTTGGACAGGTAAGCAGTCCATCGCAGTCCACCGCAGCCAACAAATATTGACAGACAACCATTCACACTCACAGCCATACCTACGGTCAATTTAGAGTTGCATTTCCATTTGCATGTCTTTGGACTGTGGAAGGAAGCTGGAGTACCTGGAGAGAACCAGCACAGGGAAAACATGCAGACACTCTCAGGATTTATTCCAATGAAGCGCCTAAAAAAGGAGAGTTGGAACTCACTCAGATGAATGAGACATTATAAGCCATCAAATATATACATGTAGGTGTAGTGTTGGAGATCCAAGAAAAGAGGGAGAAAAGAGAAGAGAAGAAGAAGAAGAAGAAAAAAACAGCTTCTTTGACCAGATAACATAGTTGTCTATTTCAATGTTTGAGGTCTGAAAAAATAACTGATTAACTGTGAAATGTGATGGACAGGCAAGTACTTACTAGGATCAGGGCAGCTGGAAAATAGGCTCCTGCATCTGTAGGCAATATCAGAGACAAAGAAAAATCAACACAAATGAGCAGGCACTTGAACGATGCTAAAACCACTCTTTTTTAAACAAATACAACCACAGCTTCTGATCTATGGCCTTAACTACACTGTAATCATGCCATCAGACAGACTCATGCCAGAGCAGTAGCCTAGCACAAGATGGAGGAACGTAATTGCATGTAAACACAGTCAGTGTGCACTCATCTTAATATGAACCGACTTAACTGTTGTGTGACACGTATATTGTGTGTACTGTAAAATGGTTCAGACTATCAGAAAGCTTCATGAATTCACAGGCAAAATATAGATGTCGCACACATTAATTTGTGGAGGCTTGAGATGTAAAAAGTAAAGTCAACTCTCTGTGTTTTTTGGATGAATTTGCAAGCATTTTCAACATTTTGGCTAGCTGCTAAATCTGGCTAGCATGATGTGCAGGAGTGTAATTATCAATGCAAATGTGGCAGGATGAGAGGTCCCATCCTAGCAGTGAGACTGGTTGGTGATGCCTGACTTGGCTTGTACCATCATTAGCCAACCAGTGTGTGGCGCTGCTCTATAAATAGGGGCAGCATCTACCTGGTCAATCTCTTGCTCTTGGGGTCCGGGGTCCTCCCACTTCCTGGTCACCTCGCTTCCGCCTCTGACCGCCTCACGTCTGCCTTCTCACCAACGTCTGTGTTGGTATGTAGCAGTAGCTCCCTGTAGCTCGTGTTGCATGCTGATCATGCACGTTGCTACAGACTACCCTGCTTTGCTCTGGCTGTTTTGCTACAGACTACCCTGCTTTGCTCTGGCTGCTGTTTTGCTACAGACTACCCTGCTTTGCTCTGGCTGTTTTGTTACAGACTACCCTGCTTTGCTCTGGCTGTTTTGCTACAGACTACCCTGCTTTGCTCTGGCTGTTTTGCTACAGACTACCCTGCTTTGCTCTGGCTGTTTTGCTGCAGACTACCCTGCTTTGCTCTGGCTGTTTTGCTGCAGACTACCCTGCTTTGCTCTGGCTGTTTTGCTGCAGACTACCCTGCTTTGCTCTGGCTGTTTTGCTGCAGACTACCCTGCTTTGCTCTGGCTGTTTTGCTGCAGACTACCCTGCTTTGCTCTGGCTGTTTTGCTACAGACTGTCCTGCTTTGTTACAGGCTCCTGCTCTATTAGCCTGCTCTGCTACTAGCCTGTTCTGCGACCTACTGGCCATCTACACGTTTTGCTTGTTTGTTTGTTCACTGTTTACTGTGTTCACTGGAGTGCTCTACTTCTGTGTTAACGAAGTGGAATCTGCTGTGTGTTGAACTGGAGGTTGTTTCAGTAATTCACCTTGTTTAACCAGAGTCTGCCAGATCCTGATGTCCACCGTGTGGCGCCACTAAACTGTACTTCATGGTGCTCTGAAGGTTTGGATCTGCATTGTTTCCCATTCCTCCGCTTGGGCTTCAGGGTGCAGCAAGCTGCTGAACGGCTATCCGTTAGCTCCCTGGTCTAGCAATGGAGAAATGAACTCGTTTCTGGTTATTTTGGATTGTATTATTTTTCCTTGCTAATTTGTGTTTAATAATTAAATATTGTTTCTCAAATTAATTTGTAAATTGTGGTTTGAGTTTGTTTTTTGTTTTTTTTAGTTTTGGAGTTAAATTATAATTCTTGTCATTTCGTTTCAGGTACTGGAAGCTCACGGTCCTGGTGTCGCTTTGCCTCTTGTGTGCTGTGCACCCCTGTTTTGCTTTAATCATGTTTTTAAATGTGATGTCCCAATTGATCAGGGTGTCTTCTGCCTTGGGATCCCTCACCCCCACTGGTAAGCTCCAGACTTGTTTAGATTTATTCTTGTTCTTTTTAATCTGCTGGCCTGTTTACAATAAAATATTTTTGTCATGGAACCACGTCTCCTGCCAATTAGTAAATGAACCTGTGAGTGCCTTTTGGTCGCTACGTTAACTATTTCCTTGGTCAAAATTCCCAAGGTGCCGTTGTCCGGCTTTGGTCACTATTATATTTTAATAAGTGCTCCCCCCACTCGTGTGTGTCGCCACACAAACTGGAAACTTCACTTAGCCTCCACTGGCCTACAGACTTTGCGCCAGTGTCTACAATAAATGCAATCGCTACTCACCAAATGACTGAGATTGAGATGGATGACGAAAACCAAGGCTCTGGCCTCACGTGCAGCTCAGGAGATTCTCCTTGCGTCCATAAGGCAAAGATACTGCATGATACTGTTGCTTTATTTACAGTGAAGTACTGTATTTTAGCATTACAGCATAGTTCTGTTAAACAGTCATGGGGTGTAATTTAACAGATTCCTATTAGAATTAACGGCAAAGTACTGTATTTTTATAAACAGGGTGATACTGTTGAAATCTGGTAGTACACTGCAAGCAATTGCTGTAAATGTACAAGTCCCAAGACTTTCATAAAATTCATCACTGGATTCAGGACGACCCCTGCTGCTCGGCCCCGGTGGGCGGGAGGAGGCTCAGGCCCAAACAACGCTGACTGCAGCTTTAATTTAATCCTAGGTTTATGTAATACTCTGATAAATCAGTGGTATTTATGTCATGATTTTCATACGAATAAGTTAAAAACAAAATGCCAGTTCATGGTTAAGCTAAAATTTACATAAATATTTGTTTGTTTAAAATTAGTAACTTTCAAAAAAAACATAATTTCATGGGGTGTGAATGTCGTTAAAAAATGTTAAAGTAATTCTATTAAATTAGGTTATGTGCGTGAGTTCATGACCTTTAGTGTTTACACTTCCGGGAGAAACGCGCGCGAGGAATCGTGTGAATTGCGTAACGTTATTGGAGTTTCGAGACTGTGTGTCGTCGGAGAGGAGTTTTTATCGGTAACGGACTGTGAACTGTAATTGACTGACGTGATCGGAGTGCGTGAGTCGGATTCTCCGCCACCGATTGTGTTTTGAGCACCAGGCAAGTCCAGTTACAGAAGCTAGCGGGAGCTAGGCTAACGCTGTCCACGCTGAAGGGAGACGCCGCTGCACGGACGGGACAGGAGCTTCGGATAGTCGCCTCGGGAGAGTCGTTAATGGAGGACGCGTCACTGCTGCCGAGTCACGGAGGTCTGTTGCTGCGGGCTGCTGCGAGCGGGACGGTTGCTGCCACAACGAGCGAGGGATTCATCGGCTGCGGTCCAGTATTGTTGACGTCACCGACACACGGGGGGATCTGGTAAAGGTTTCCATCATGAGCTCCAACTAAAGCGGGCCAACGAAAGTAAACGGACTGCACTCGAAATAAAATTAGACAGTTGAAAAAAAGACAAACAATATACCCCGGGATTCTTTTTATTTTCTATAGTCTTGTTTATTCAAGGTTTGAATGTGTTTTTCTGCGAGCCTTTAATACATTTTCTAAACTGAAATCTTGTGTTGGTTTCATTGAATTTGTGTGTTGTTACTGAAGCTTTACAGCAGAGTTTAAAGGTCAAGTGTACTCCCCATAGCCTGCATTTGAATATTTAAGAGTGAGAATCATACATTGCCCTAGATTGATTTTAATTATTCCAGATGGGACTTTTACCATACAAGATATTTGAAATGAGTTAAAGTGTTCCCTGTAAGCCTAAGGTGGGTTTTAATATTGGAGCCGGTGGTAAAAGGGTTACATTTAGAAATCTAAACCCCTGCTACCATGAGCACACATGGAAATAAAGACTCAACTGACCGCTCGGTCTACTTCAGCTAGCACACTGAACAATACTGTTGTTTACTTGCTAGCTGATAAGTGAGCAGCTGATGTTTGCAATAACATTGAAATAAACTAAAAATAGAGTCAATAGCTCAAATCCTATCACCACCAAAGGAGCCACGTCTTTAACACTTCAATCTCATAGCGACTCCTCAGGATTTCTTCTCTCCATTGCATTTTGTAGGAGGCTCCTGCCGGTCCACACTGCCTTCCCCCTAACAGATTCAGCTACTGAGACTAAAGTTCGTTAGTGAGCTCAATGCATTAAAATGACTTAATATTTGTTGAAAACTAAATAGGCATGAAGCTGTAACCTCACATGAACACTTGAAGTCTAGATTTCAGTTGCATGTGAAGAAATCAGCATAAAATCCTTGTGTTGGTGTTTAAACCTGGACTACCAGAACCAGGCTAAGAGGTGTTTGTCTGTTAGCTGTGAAGCAAACTGAAACATGAAGGCTTTGAGGGTTTGTTCTCAACACAAAGAAAGATTCAATGCTCAGACAACTGCCAACTCTGTAAAAAAAAAATTTTTTTTTACAAATCTCAGTTTATTTCTTCATGAAGATCTTAATGAGGCAATCAGCACCAGAGCACTAAAGTTAAAATTAGTAACACTGTCACTAACGATGGATTTATTTGACCCAATGTAGTTTTCCTGATCAAATATAGTTTTCATCAAAATATTATTTTTTTATCATTAATTATTTCCCAATGTGCAACGTCACATGAATGAAAAAATGGAGGACCCTATAAAATGACCTGACGTCAGTGTTCAAGGGTGAAGTCATTTTTGGAATGAAGAAGAGTTCATCCAGCTTTTTTTGCCTCGTGTCTCTGAACCAGCTCATTTGTTGTGTCCACGCAGAGAGAGAGAGAGGATAAATGTGATCGTGGAGAAGTCCTTTTGTTCTTCAACTTGTCCAACTTGATGGTGAGTCTCCTTTTATCAAGGATTACTGAATGCTTGTGTTATTCATGGCATTGTTAACACTTTATAAACCCTTCATTCAGAGCTGTAAAGAACCTTTAACCTCATATACCAGACATCAAAGTGGGCCACTAACTGGTGAGAGGAAGCTATGCTATGCTGCTACATTCTGAAGAGGTAAAGTAGCAGGTTCTGAGAGTGATGGCTAACCTGGATGTGTTCATCTCCTACTTTAATATCAGCGTCCCAACTTGGAGCTCTGACCACCTCCAGGTTTTGGTTCCTGTTTCTGCTTCAGTCAACAGGGAACTCAAACCTGCAATAGAATCATCAACAACAATGGAATAGAAAACAGAGGAAGAAAAAATATCATAAACTTACAAAGCTGAGAAATGTTAATGAAGAATAAATGCACACATTATGATTGAGGCCAGAAACTAAAACTCCACACCAAATGTATTTTGACATGTAGGGATAATGAACTTGAATGTGTTGAAATAGCAGATAAATGAATCCACTATCACACAACAAGATGATGACCCACTATCACAAGATGGCGTCACAGATCCTGATGATCTGTGCAGGAAACACCAAGCAAAACATGACTAAAAAGCTCCTGTTGTTCCCTCCATGAAAAACTGTGGCACTGATGAGAAGAAGGATCCCAGCGTCCTCTGAGGATCCATCGCCTCACCATTCGGTAGAAGGATGATAGGGTCGGCACCAGGAGAAACCCTTGTGTCTCCGATGCAGGGAAGATGGAGCACTGAAGAGGACACATTGTGGCGTCCTGAAGAGGACATTTGGTGGAGCCTGAGACAGCAAACATCATGCCGCCCTTCATCAGAAGAACCACAGCACCAGAAGAAAGAATCCTGGCAGTGACGACAGGGAGGATCAGGGTGTCCTCCTCACCACCACCTTTAAACCTTCAAATGAACTTTCAAAAGCTTCAGAGTGGAGAATGATTTTTTTTAAACCTTTTTTTTTGTTTTTCCTTTAATTCTCATTTGTGCGATTGTCTGATTCATTAGAAATAAACACTGTCTGCTGGGTTTAAGTTGACTGTGATTCTCTTTTTGCATGCAAGTTGAAAGTTATGCCAATAAAAACCGCAAGTATTTGAAGACCAAAGGAAGAACCCCCAAAGTCAGGACCCTGAGTTCAAAGTGAGCGCTCTGATCTCAGAGGTTTGGGATATTTCACATCCCATGGCCCTTCGAATAAGAGCCCTGTGTCACTGTCTACAAGTTTTAAACCGTATTTGTTTGTGAAAATTAAAACCAGACGACCACTGTGGTCCTTTTTACACGGTAAGTAAAGCCCAGATGCCATGGTGGACCTGTTAGCACCCTGGACTTTGAATCCAGTGACCTGAGTCCAAGTCTCTGTTCCAGCAGGTTTCCTGCAACCTTCAGAAGAGCTGCTATGTTTCTCTGTAGTTAACTAAGTGATGCTCTCAGCAGGTTGAGGGCACCACCAACAAGTGAGGTTATGAACCTCTGACTTGTAGGAAGAAGGTAGGAGATCTCCAACAAGATCCTTCTTTCCTCTGTCCTCCTTGGATCTCATGGATCATCACAGTCAAGTGGAGACCCAAGCTCCTGGATGGATGTGGCACTCAGGAATTGCTGAGTTTTCCAGTGGATTTTGTTCCATCCATGGTTCAGGAGCAGGATTGCTCCTGGTTAACCTTGTATCTGTGGACCCCAACTGTGTGTTTTTGAGAATTTTTCATGTCATGTCAAGAAATCAGGCTGGTGGGTTTTTCAATGAGAGAAATTCTGGTAACTTAATTAAGTGGCATGTTTGTTGAAGCAGTAATTAACTGATAAATTAAGGAAGGCGTGGCCAGTCTTTGCTCACAGGTCATACGATGTCGTTAGAAAGTCCTGAATAAATCTGGAGTTCCATGATTTCCTTGTGGTTCATGTTTCTTTTAGCAATGTAGTCTGGAACAAGAGCAAGATGAACCTCCAAATATCAACAGTTTGGATTGCAGGTGATGTCAAGCTGTATTTTGAGGAAACTCCTCCTTGTGTTTGGTTCCATGGTGAAATGGTGAGCACTCTGGACTCTGAATCAGTGATCAGAGTTCAAGTCTCAGGGGGACCTTCCTGTCTGGAATGTGTCCCATGGAACAAACTGATAAAGAGATATTATGAGGTTCTAATGTTCTGGTTCATTTCTTGTCCTTTAGAAAAATGAAATTCATTTCTTACTGCCATGAACACAGACTGTGTGTTTTATGTTAACAATAAATGCAACAACTCAGGAGCCAGTCGCTCCTGTGGAAAAATTCTACTTTGTCAATGAATTAATTCATTTGATATTGAAGTCTGCGATTTTAAGTTTCTGTCAGGATGGCCGAGCGGTCTAAGGTGCTGCGTTCAGGTCGCAGTCTCTCCTGGAGGCGTGGGTTCAAATCCCACTTTTAACAAAGGATGTTTTCTCCACATTCCTATGCATCCACAATGGAAAATTCCAAACCAAGTTGAAGCTGCTCTCCACTGATGGGAGTGAGTGGTCGTCTGCCAAAGTGGGTTGAACTGGCAGCAGAGGAGGCAAACGAGTTTCCCTGTGACGTTCCAACATTGGCCTGGTTTCCTCCAACATGGAGCAGCCACCAAAATCTAACTACAAATGTTGGATCAAAGTCTACTGAAGAAATGCATTTTCTTTCAATTCACATTTTGTCCATTAATTTCATAATCAGAGTCACCATCTCATCACATGACTAAAGTTTGGGTTCTGTATTGGTGGTAAAATATCCTTCCATGCCCCTCACTAGTTTGCACACAGAAAAGCATATTTTACTGGTTTCTAATCTCTTAGTGTGTTCTCTCTCTTAAACCAGCTGTGGCAGCTTTCATTGTGTGATTGATTTTAAAATATAAATATGGAACAGAATCATTGGAATAAGATGTCAGGACATTTGAAGGAATGTAAATCTCCTGTTGAAATGTTGCAGTGTGCAGCTGAGGCTCTCTGGCAGTGGCACAAGGAGCCACAATGGCAGAACCTGGACCCTCCTGGAGGAGAACCACAGGTGAGGGCCTTCTTGGCTCCAGATTGATGGAAATCAAGTGTCTGAGGCTGTTAGCAGCCATAAAGTTGATCTGGTTGGGCACTGGTATTTTTTCTTGCTGCAGCTCAGGAGTGATTCAGGAGAAGAGTTTCAGAACAGCCAAGGTTGGGGACTGAAATTTTCAAATTTCCCCTGGAACCAGACAACCTTGGGAGGTAAAACCTCCAATCATAGCCACTCAGATGCAGCAGCAGAAAGAAGCTGTCATCTACCCTGACAGTCAGGGCATCAAGTCAAGAAAACATCAACCATCTTGGAGTTCCAAACCTTCACCTGTCAGATTCAGCTACTTCTTGTTGTGGGACTTTAAATTTGAACACAATGGAATTTGGACAAGGAGTTTTCCTTCAAGTCCAAACATCATCGTCCAGCCTCCAACCAGAGGTCCATCAGTTATCATGGGAGCCACATGTGGAGTCTGGGTTCTTTTCTAGAATGTGACGGCAATGACAGTCCTGCCAAGTGACATCACTGACATGAATGGATGACTTCAGTCACATGACTGGATGACTTCAGTCACATGACTGGATGACTTCAGTCACATGACTGGATGATAATGTAGATGCCAATGTAGAGGTTGGGGAAATAGTCTCTGAGAATCCAGCTTGAATCAACACCCTCCTTGTTCTTCAAAAACCCAAACAGCGACCATCAGTCTCCCTCTAATCCTGTACTTGGGTTCAATGTTGCTGTTCCATTTTGCAGCAGTAGGTGTCGCTGTGATACCAGGTTCAGTTCAAGAGTCCCAACTCCAGCTCATGTTGGTGACCTCAGTGGCAGGGTAAAATGGCGCTTCAGTGGATCATGTGGATCAACTCATGTCTGTCCTCACTGCTCCACAGGTCTGTCAAATGTTCTGTAAAATAGTTTGACCACAGCAGAGATGCTAGATTAGGAATTGATGGGAGTTGTTGCAGATACCAGTGTCCAAAGTCCAGCTTGAACCCAGTTTGTGCACTTATTTGTCAAGCTAGCAGAGATTCTTTTTGACAAGAATTTTTCCTTTCGTTTTAGTTATCGTCAGTCATCGAAGACTGGATTCAGTTAAATTCCCATCTTAGCCTTTTAGTTTAGAAAAGTTTTAGTTTAAATTTAGTCTTTTGTCTTAAGTTTTAGTCTCATTTTAGTCTGAAGCAATGTTTCATTTTCCTGAGATGTTGCAAAGGGATATGTGATGTTCTATAAAACTCCATACAAAGCAAACATGAAACTGTCATTTAAACTGAGATTGAAGCACATTGCTCTTGTCAATAAGGATCATGATCATAATAATGAAACGTCAGAAGCCTGTTAGAAAAAGTGCAAGTTCTTGTTTATTTTCTGTATTTGACTGACAAGCCACAAGAGTAAAGCTCCAGCTGCGGGATGGCGGGCCTTCATGTGTCTTTTCAAACTGGTCGTGTTTTTTCCACTAATCTAAGATCCACAACGCTCCCCATCCTTGTCAGGAACAACACACTCCGTCTTCTGTTCAGCAGGATGATAACAGAAATGCGTCCATAAATCCGCTCGTCTTTTTCTTCCAACTTTCCACGCTGCCGCCACAGGTGAAGGTCTGCTGCTCGTCTACACAGCGTCTCTGCAACGTGCACTGAAACACCACGGAGGGCGGGGCGGGTGTGGGGTCGGGGCCGCCAATCAAAAAGTCGGACTGAGAGTTCAAATTTGTTTTGAGATGATTTATTGGTTCAAAAGAAAAGAAATCAAGGCATTAAGGATGGTTGTAACCCTGAGAGTCCGACCGGCCGCCGTCATCCTTTTCATCACGTTTTTACTCGTCAGCTTATAGTGAACAGCGATTTTGTTTTAATTTTCATTGTCAGTACTATTAGTATAGTATAGTCCATCCACTGTCATCTTCCACTTATTCCTACACATTAAGGGTAGCGGGGGGGCTGGAGCCTATCCCAGCGTCAACGGGCGAGAGGCGGGGTTCACCCTGGACAGGTCGCCAGTCCATCGCAGGGCCAACATAGAGAGACCTTTTTTTAGTCAGTAAACCCTCGATTTCAGTTAAAAAAATGATAAAATGAACCTCAAGAAAATCATAGAAATAAACAAAAGGTTGTTGTGTTTCCTGACCATTACTCAGGGGTGTTAGAACACATCTCTGACATGGATTGGTTTTATTTATTATTCATTTTAATATTATTAACTATTGTAACATCCATGGTGTTATGGGTCAGTTTCGACCCTCATATATTGACCTCAACAAAAAGGAAAAAAGTCTCTTTTTCAGCAAATGAACTTTAATACAAACACAAAATGAAAAGCAGAACAAGCCAGAACCCAAAATATGGATTTGCAAGGTCAAACAAACAACAACCAGTCAAGCAGATCAAACCAACAGAAACCAACTACTGGTTCAAAACCAGTAAAAAACAAAAACAGAGGAAAAGTCTCTGTGTGAAAGAACATGCATGTGTATGTGTGTGTGTTTAGATGTGTGTGACACACTTCATTTTTTGACAACATGAGCCAACAGTGGTGGTGTCTGTCAAAGAGGTGGAGCTCTGTCCTTCACCTGCAAGATTTCAGCAGGCAGCTCAGGTCCAGTTTTCTTCACTGTGCCACCATGATAAGTTTCCTCCTGAGAAGTTCTTGTCCAAGGTCATAGCTGGTAAAAGAATTGTCACAGTGATACTGGGACCCTGCAGTCCAGTCGTCATATCCAGGACCACACTGGACATGGCCGTCTTTGTTTGTTTTGTTGTTGTGCAGGTCGATGGGAAAACGAGGCCAAATGAGAATCCCCTGAAGCTCCCATGACTGGGAGAGGAGCTGCTGTCAGTGGGTTGCTGACAGTGCACTTCTGACTTCAGGTTTGGCTCGAATTGTTGCTTTGTGGTCTTATTTTGATCACTGGGTCAAAACCGATACTTACTCTTTTATAATTTAGTGACAAAAATGTTTTTGCTTTATTTTGTTGAACTGGAGGTTCCTGACAAAGTCAAAAAGCAATAAACAAATTGATGTGCTTCTTTGATGCATTTAAAACCTCCAAACAGGTCACACAGGAGGAAGGTGAAATCATGTGACCATCATTATAACAGCTGTTGACCTTGTTTGAACTATTTGATGGTGCTAAATATTGCCAGCTTGCTAACGTTAACTAGCTAACGTTAGCTAGCTAGCTAATATTATTTTCTAACTTCAGGCCTAAATTTGGGATTGATTGTGAAAATTGTTCACCTCACCTTTGTCAGCACCAGGTTTTTTCTTGATGATGTCATTGTAACTGCCTTTCTGATTCTAAAATATAAATGCATCCAAGAATAAAAATGTAAAACTGCCCCTCCATGGAAATATCATATTTAATATATTGCAATATTCTTTTCCAGTATACTTCACTATATTTTTGTTTTATCAGAGAGACTTTAATGTCTGTCTTTGGTTTCTAAACTCTGACTCTCCTGTTATTGGTGCTGACTGAATTCTACCACCTGACAGACTGGGAAGGCTCATATTTGTGATGGATCCATAAATACATGAAGGTCTTGTTTCAATGAATTGGCGTGAAATAACTTGTTATTTTGTTCGTGGTTGTCATGGTGACTCGTGGTGTCGGGGCTCCATTGATGATGGCATTTTGTCGTGGTTGTGCACGTGTGCAACTCAAGGTGAACGTACTCACAGTTGATGGAAGCAACTCAGATCAGCTGTTCTGGAACCAGATACTCAGAGTTTCCCATCTCAGAGTGTCAACTCAGGAGTGATTGAGGAGAAGAGTTTCAGAACAGCCACAGTTGGGGGACTTCCATCCAGCCATCCATTTTCTTTACCTGTAAGGGAGTTCAGGAATCTGGAGCTGCTTCGTTCAGGTGGATCCAGAACACAAGATGGGTGTCAGTCAGGACACCAGAAGGAGACCAGCATCTGGAAGGTGAAGATGCTTTAATCTGACACTGTTGTGTCAACAGTTCTGAAATAAGAACAAAAATAAACAGTATTATTTCCACCTCATACTCCTGCATATATTCAAGTGAACAGGGAACACCAATTCATGCACAACTTCTCCTGTGTGTTCATCCACAGTCACTAAACAACAACCAAACCAAACAAAAGGGGGTTTGCTAGCGTGGCCTGCTGAGGTAGAAAGGAGCTGTACAAATTGAGTCCTTTTACCATTTCTTTCCTGGCTGCTTCTGGCGGCGCTGTCGTCACTTCCTGTGACAGTGGTAGGGAAAGGGGTCCCCCTTCAGAATAAGTTTTATATCATTATGTTACTGCCTCTTCAAGATGCCTTCAACAGACCAACTCCCTGAATAGCACAGTGAGGTGGTGTGGCCGAGCGGTTTAAGGTGCTGGATTAAGACTCCAGTCTCTGAGGAGACACAACTTCTTGCATGTTGGTGCCCCATCACACACAACAGGTGCACTTGTACTCTTTTCACCTCTGACCCACAAACATTCCACCAGTGAACGTCCAGAAATTGAAGCATAAACAGTTCAGCAACAATGAATTCTTCAAATCCTCCTCTGAAATAAGAGATGAATCTTTACCTGCTGAGGCCTGCTTCAGAGAAAATTGTGAAACCTTCAACACTCACATTCCTGTTCTTGTCACAATCCTGCTCTCCTCAATCAAGGCCTGTTCAATGAATGGTAGAGCAGAGTGGAGCAGAGGAAGCGTGCTGGGCGCAGAACCCAGAGGTTGATGGAACAAAACCATTCTCTGCTGAAAGAAAGGAGCAAAATAAACCTGATTGTTTTGAAATGTGAGTCTGTTAAAAAGAGGTAGAAATGGTGATGTAGTCAGTTGTCCCTTTTGTTTTATTACAGAGACCTCATTGTTAATGAAATAATTTTAATTCTTTACTTGAAGTTTCATGCTGTTTCGACTGAAAAAGGCGAGTTCCTGGAGAAGATCTTCCAGGGCGTCCAGGTTAAAGCGGTGCCCCAGCTGGCACCAGGATCTGACCCAGGTCCTGCATGTGAGATACTGTCAGTTCTGTTCTGCCCTGCTCACAACCACAGGCTGGTGTTGAGGCCTGCAGCAACCAGGGCCCCAGTCACCAAGTGTATAAAGGCTGGTCATTGTGGCAGTGGGAGGAGTCAAAATGAAGACAGACCAATGTGAGCAGGACGTGACTGCAAAAGTAAGAAGAACTTGACCATGTTTCCTACAGTACCCAGGAGGCTTGGTAGTTGTTGAAGGAAGCTCCAAAAGCAAAGAGCAGACAGCAGGATATAAAAAGAAAAGATCCAGACACTAAAACTACAAGTAGAAACAAGATTAAATACTAAAAGCTTTGGAAAGATACTCCAAGGTTGTATACACATTATTATATACACTACTATTCTCCATGACTCCTAAAGAGGGACAGGAAGAATTAGAATGTGGATCAGATCAGCTGATTTTAATGTTAAGTCCATCCCTCCATCCACTTTCTATTCTTATCCTTTAAGGGTCACGAGGGGGGGGGGGGGGGGGGTCCCAGGTGACATTGGGCAAGAGGCAGGGTTCACCCTGGACAGGTCACCAGTCCATCAGGAGAAATGAGGTGGTCGGTATCATGCAACCTAAACTAAAACATTAGTCAGATCAAATTCAGGTTAAAGCAAGAGTCTCCAGATCAAAGTCAGAATTCCTGATGATGTCATCAGGGCTTTGACAGTACCTAGAATTCTGTCTTTGATCTCAGGTGGACATGAAAGAAACACAATTGAGGAAAGTATAAGAGAGCACATTCAGCTTCATTAGAAACACTTGAACTGTTGAACAGTAGAATTTGTTTGAAACAGTTTACAACACTGAGTGACAGGATTGAAGAGGGAAGATTTTTCTACTTTAAATTTAATTCTAACTTCAAAGTCAAGTCAAGTCAATTTTATTTATAAATGCCAAATCACAACAGAAGTTATCTCATGACACTTTACAAGTTTATCTCATGAGATCGGTCCCCTGGAAGGTATCACCTTGATGCTTGATGTTCCTGCCTGTTTAAAGGGTTTGTCACCACTGTTGCAGGATGTGCTTGCTGATGGAGAATTGTTGGGTGTAGATTCATTGAAGGAGTTTGGTACTGGACGTGCTCTACCTGTAAAGTGTCATGAGATAACTTTTGTTGTGATTTGGTGCAATGTAAATAAAATTAACTTGACCAGTGTTATTTGTGGTCTTTTGTTAATTTCATGCCACATGAAATTCTTATTGGTCACTTTTCTTGCGACAGTCTCACAGTGGCAAGACAAGAACACTTCTACTTTTAATGATGACAGTTCGTTCAACACTGAACTTCATCCAGTACCATGTTGTCAAACACTGGAACATCCACAGCACCTGAACAGGGACTTGAAGCCTGGACCCTCAGATTAAAAGTCTGATGCTCTACCGTCTGAGCTACTCAGGCTCTTTCTACAGCATTTAGACAGGAAAAGAAACACCTGTGAAGGTCAAACTGCTGCTTTCTTGACTTATTCAATCCTCCATGTTCAAGTCCACCATGCTTTTGATTGGCTCTGATTCTCTGTGGCAAAATCCAACAAGAGGCTCCAAAAATGTCTTGAATGTCATAAGAATGCACAGGACAAGATGTTCGTTTCCTTCATGTCTGCAGTTCCTCCACTGGAAAGTAAAGTCAATGCTGTTCCTCTGCTGAAACCTGGGATCGGACCAGGGACCTTTAGATCTTCAGTCTAACGCTCTCCCAACTGAGCTGTTTCAGCTCTGAGGGAGGGCCCTGCTTCTCTCATTTTATAATCTCTTCCACTCTCACTAGAACTTAGAGAGGATTTGAGCTTCTGAAGTCATGACACATTGAACAGTTCGACAGGACCATTTTTGATGAATGTCTGAATCACACAAGCCTTTTTTGTTTGTCTTCTTCCCAGTTGCCTCAACATTGTGAGAGCCAATAATTCCACATCTGTACCAGACACACCTCTTGTTGGTGGGTTTTCTGGATCTTTCTGTTCTAACAGTGTCTTTTATCTTAAATATGCCACTTTCACATGAAAACATCAATAACAGGACAATATCGATACTATTATTGCTGCTGTTGCTGTTGCTGTTGTTGGTTGTCTGTCTGTCTGTCTTCCATCCCCCTGTCTTTCTCTCTGCTTGTCTTTCACCCTCATCTTGTTCCCATCTTTTTGTCATTCTCTCCCTCCTTTCTCTCAGTCTTTTGTCTTTTCTTCTCTATATTTGTCTTCTGCTGCCCCAGGATCAGCTTCTGTCACTCAGTGGTCCAGAACCATTCTGAAGCCTGATCATGAATGTGAGCAAAGCTCTTGGAACAGGCCTGCTGCCACCACAACTAAGATCCTGCAGGTCACTAGAAACTCCAGTGTCCAGCTGACAAGTGGACTTTCCTCTGATCTGTGGTGGTGCTGAGTTTAGCAAACATCTCCAACAAGAAGATGAAGGAGGCCATCAACTCCTCCAAGCTCAACATCTATGCTGGCTTTACTGGGAGATCAGGAGGTCAAAGCAGATCTTCACCCTCCACCTCAGATGGTTTCTACTCACAGAGATGAGGGACCAGTTCAAACCAGTTACCTGGAGCTCCCTTAAGCCATTGTCCCGTCTCCCCCCCCCCCCCCCCCACACACACACACACACACAGCCTGTCTTTGGTATAAAATGGTCTGTCAGGTTCTCTCACGTTGGAAGATTTCTCTGACTCCATTGTGAATAAAGAGATTCTTCATCTGACACCTGAGTCTTGATCCACTGATTCCTCTGATCCACCTCTTTCTGCTCCAACAAGGCTGACATGGATCAGGTGAGTCCATGTCATCCAATCAGTAGGTTTCTCTTCTCAATTAATTTTCTACATCCCAGTTTTGATTGATTCTTCTCAGCCTCATGAAGGAGCATCTGATCAGGTGTTTGACTACTTGTTAGTTGTAATTCCATAGATTTTAATCTCAGGTTTTATAGAATTAATAAGAACATCTTAAAGACCTTTGTCCAACACTTGAAACTCACCTGTCTGTCGAGGCCCAACTGGCCTTTGGTAGTGAGGTGGTGGATGCATGTGAATGAAATGAGGCTCGTGTTGCTGTGAGGAGCCACTAGAGGGAGACACCTGTCGTTCCTCCCAGCTGACAATGAGGCTTCACAGCTGCATTTGAAGCTGTCCTTTATGAGTCACAACTGTCTTGAGCTCAGGAGCCAAACTCACCAAAAACACTTCATCTTGGTCATGTGGTCTGTTTGTCAGGAGATTCCAAATCAAAAATTGTTGACACACAAGAGAAGAAAACACGTCAAAGTTTGTTCATTTTTATGAATCAAACTGAAAATGAACAGAAGAGTGACAATGAAAATGGATTCAAAAATAATAAATAACAATAAATAATGAATAAATACTCAGAATTTACTGGCATTTGACTGCATTTTGTGGTTAATACGTAGATAAAAGAGTAACATATATATTCTATACATGTGAGAAACGTACATGGCTTTGGACAAAAGCATTTGCTCAATGAAATTGTAGGATTATAGAATTCTATAAATGTATAATATAATTGTAGAAATGCTCTCTATCACCACCCCAATGTCTGTGCCAGGGTCTCTGGCCAGTTGTCAATGGCTCCTATCACCTGCCCAGGATGGATCAAGCTTGCTTGTCTTTGTAATTCTGCACTTATTAGAGACCTGGAAACAAAGGAATGCTGAAAAAGAGAAAATAGGACCTCACGCAAATGGGCTTGTGACACAATTTTAAAGAATTGTGTAAATGTGAATCTTTTACAAATGTGTGTGTGAATGTGGTTGTTGTGGCCGAGTGGTGAAGGCGATGGACTAGAAATCCATTGGGGTCTCCCTGCTCAGGTTGGAGTCCTGCCAACAACGTTAAAGTGTTGATGTTCTGGAGGAGACAACATCTGATCTTTGTTAGATCAACGAGTCAAAGGTTTTCTTTAAAGTGCTGCAGCAGCTGAGGATGAGGGAGAGACAGAATTACAAACCATCTTCCTGAGGACATTTTGAAAAATGATTCCAAATCCGAAGTTGTTGATACACAAGAGAAGAAAACACGTCAAAGTTTGTTCATTTTTATGAGTCACACTGAAAATGAACAGAAGAGTGACAGTGAAAATGGATTCAAAAATAATAAATTATCATAAATAATGAATAAATACTCAGAATTTACTGGCATTTGACTGAATTTTGTGGTTAATCAGTAGATAAAAGAGTAACATATATATTCTATACATGTGATATACGTACATGGCTTTGGACAAAAGCATCTGCTCAATGAAATTGTAGGATTGTAGAATTTTATAAATGTAGAATATAATTGTATAAATGCTCTCTATCACCACCCCAACGTCTGTGCCAGGGTCTCTGGCCAGTGGTCAATGGGCTCCTATCACCTGCCCAGGATGGATCAAGCTTGCTTGTCTTTGTAATTCTGCACTTATTAGAGACCTGGAAACAAAGGAATGCTGAAAAAGAGAAAATAGGACCTCACACAAATGGGCTTGTGACAGAAACTAAGATAATTTTGTGAATATCCATCCTCTACAAATGTGTGTCAATGTGGTTGTTGTGGCTGAGTGGTGAAGGCGATGGACTAGAAATCCATTGGGGTTTCCCTGCTCAGGTTGGAGTCCTGCCAACAATGTTAAGCTGTTGATGTTCTATGTCAGGGTGAACGTCATACCTGTGCCTGATTCAGTGTGGTGGCTCATACCTGAATTTATCCAAACCAGCTAACTTCTTAACGCCAATCTACACAGTTTCAATCATACAAACCTCAAACTGCAGTAAGAAATTTTCAATTCTCTCATCCACCAACAATCCTCATCTATAAAATCTGGAAGATGGAACCGCAGAAAGTCTGCGGGAGAACGTAGACGAGTGCTGCCACCGACCCATCATGGGGAAGACCGGTAACGTGGCTAAACATCAGGAGTCATGAGTTTGCTCAAAAATAATGACTTGGAGTGAGTTCAATGAGTTCATAGCCAACAATTCTCCATCAGCAAGCACATCCTGCAAAAGCAATGATGACAATTTTCCTTTTAAAAAGCAGGAACGTTGCGCAGATCCAGGATCAGTGGGAACGGCTGTTTGCTTTAAACGGTTGGGGGGAAAGAGTCGATTTATTGTCGAGTCAATGTTATTTATATTGTGCCAAATCACAAAAAAAGTTATCTCAAGACACTTGACAGGTAAAGCAGGTCTAGAACCACACTCCTTCAATGAATTCACGTATGTGAAGATGTTCAACTTATGTGACAAATTCTCATGACAATGAGTCCAGAGAGCCTGTCAGCGTTGACATTCCCCTGGTGTCAGTGAAGTCATGTCAACGAACCTGGGGCCTGTAGTTGGTGTCCATCCTTGATATCCTCCAAACAGGTCATCAAACTTGGCCCTCGTCAGCTTGAAGGACAGCTGGAAACGGCCTTCGTCCAGGCACAGTTTTTGGAGAAAGCGAGTTAAGAAGTTTAGAGTTCCAAGAAGCTTCTTCAGTTCGTTCAGTTTGGTCCTGTAGAACTGTTCAATGTGTCATGACTTCAGAAGCTCAAATCCTCTCTAAGTTCTAGTGAGAGTGGAAGAGATTATAAAATGAGAGAAGCAGGGCCCTCACTCAGAGCTGAAACAGCTCAGTTGGGAGAGCGTTAGACTGAAGATCTAAAGGTCCCTGGTCCGATCCCAGGTTTCAGCAGAGGAACAGCATTGACTTTACTTTCCAGTGGAGGAACTGCAGACATGAAGGAAACTAACATCTTGTCCTGTGTATTCTTATGACATTCAAGACATTTTTGGAGCCTCTTGTTGGATTTTGCCACAGAGAATCAGAGCCAATCAAAAGCATGGTGGACTTTAACATGGAGGATTGAACAAGTCAAGAAAGCAGCAGTTTGACCTTCACAGGTGTTTCTTTTCCTGTCTAAATACTGTAGAAAGAGCCTGAGTAGCTCAGACGGTAGAGCATCAGACTTTTTTTCTGAGGGTCCAGGGTTCAAGTCCCTGTTCAGGTGCTGTGGATGTTCCACTTCAGAATTCAGAATAAGGACCAGGAGGGTGGGACACAATAATAGATAGGAGTAAATGTGGAGTCTGCCTTCTTTTCTAGAATGTGTGGCCAAGTGACATCACTGACATGAATGGATGACTTCAGTCACATGACTGGATGACAGTGTAGATTCCAATGTAGAGGTTGGGGAAATAGTCTCTGAGAATCCAGCTTGAACCAACGCCCTCCTTGTTTTTCAAAAACCCAAACAGCGACCATCAGTCTCCCTCCAATCCTGTACTTGGGTTCAATGTTGCTTTTCCATTTTGCAGCAGTAGGTGTCGCTGTGATACCAGGTTCAGTTCAAGAGTCCCAACTCCAGCTCATGTTGGTGACCTCAGTGGCAGGGGAAAATGGCGCTTCAGTGGATCATGTGGATCAACTCATGTCTGTCCTCACTGCTCCACAGGTCTGTCAAATGTTCTGTAAAATAGTTTGAGCCACAGCAGAGATGCTAGATTAGGAGTTGATGGGAGTTGTTGCAGATACCAGTGTCCAAAGTCCAGCTTGAACCCAGTTTGTGCCACTTATTTGTCAAGCTAGCAGAGATTCTTTTCACTGCCAAGCTAAAGTGACTTCTGTCAACAAAGGTAAACATACAAAAGGATATTTCTACTGTCAGTTCAAGATTTTTATCAAACTCCTTTTTCACAGCTTGAACCTTCCTCTTGTGTTAGCTTTCTGTTCCCATCTCTGATGTTAACAGGTCTGTTTTGACCCACGTCTTCAATCGGCTGTAAAATAAACTAAAAACAATTTTCTATCATCCAAGTTGTTTCCCATCTCTTGGTTACCTTGTTAGGCTTCCTTATCCATGGAAATATTGATTGGAATATTTTGATGTGGGCCTCTAGACAAACAAACAACAACCAGTCAAGAAAGTCAAACCAACAGAAACCAACTACTGGTTCAAAACCAGTAAAAAACAAAAACAGAGGAAAAGTCTCTGTGTGTAAGAACATGCATGTGTATGTGTGTGTGTTTAGATGCGTGTGTGTCAAAAACTGACAACATGAGCCAACAGTGGTGGTGTCTGTCAAAGAGGTGGAGCTCTGTCCTTCACCTGCAAGATTTCAGCAGGCAGCTCAGGTCTAGTTTTCTTCACTGTGCCACCATGATAAGTTTCCTCCTGAGAAGTTCTTGTCCAAGGTCATAGCTGGTAAAAGAATTGTCACAGTGATACTGGGACCCTGCAGTCCAGTCGTCATATCCAGGACCACACTGGACATGGCCGTCTTTGTTTGTTTTGTTGTTGTGCAATGTGAGAGAACATGACAGACCATTTTATACCAAAGACAGGCTGTGTGTGTGTCTGTGTGTGTGTGTGTGTGTGTGTGTGTGTAACCATGTTAAATTCTTTTAAATAAATGTGTTTCAACCTGCTATTATTTGTATGCTGTATGATTTCTGAAACCCAAGGCTAACTCAGGTGTACATACTGCAACCTAAAGTATGGTAATGAGGAGAATGATGAAAAATCCACAAGGTGATCAGAAAATAATAAATGTATTCAGGAAAACAAAATCATCTCTGAACATGTGTGATTGAAATATGTCAGTGGGACTGGCAGAATCTGGCTTTACCACAAAGTGTCTCATTAAGAGATCTCTCACATGCATCTGCTGGGGAGGGTCAATCTGTCCGTCCACATTCAGATCATTGATGCAACGACTCTGTTCTGATCAAACTACTCAGGATGAAACAGACCAATATTGACATCAAGTAGCAACTCAGCAGCTGATCAACAGAGTCCTAAGCACCAGGAGAGCCTGTCCATCGTCCCTGGGTGGGCTCGAATCACCAGCCTCTCGGTTAACAGCCGACCGATTGAGCCATAGAGACTCTGAGTCTCCTGCTTTTCATGAAGAGTTTTCAGGCTAAATTTCAGAGTGTGAGGTCCACACTGCACATTTGAGGGAACATGAAGGACAGATGAGAGTCTGACTGTCATGGTGAAAGCCGTACTCTGGTGCTGGGATGAGGTCATTGAGATGATCTGGGAGCAGTCCTCATGTCAAATGGACAAAATGTGTCAACATGAAATGTAATTGGAAACCTATTTGAAGCCTTATTTTGTGTTTGATGGACATTTTTTAAATCTCTAATGACTTGTTTTAACTAAACCTACTGGATCCTGTGGTGCCTGATGAGGAGACAACTTGGGTACAAAGTTGAAGAGGAGGGTTTTTGGAGGGGAGGTGATTTTTTTTCCAGTGTTGTAAATCAAAATAACTACAACGACATGATAGAATTTTCTCAAAATGTCATGACTAAGATGGATTCCAAACCAAATCAGCTGTCACAAGGGAAAGTCTGCATGTAAACACACACACACACACACACACACACACACACACACACACACACACACACACACACACACACACACCAACTGACATTCCCAGGGACTAAACCAAACCAATTCCTACTTAACCCTAAGCTCCACCTCAGTTCCAGATGAAACTGGTTGAACATGGAACCGTCCCACTTGGAAAATTTCCATCACCTTCACCACCACTGGAGTATCAACAAAGATTTTGGTCAACACCAGAATGGTTGAGACAAGACAACATGCTACCAATCCTCTCTCTCTCCCTCATCATCAGCTGCTACAGCCCTTGAAAGAAAACCTTTGACACATGGACCTAAAGTCAGAGCAGATGTTGTCTCCTCTGGAACAGCAGTTTAACGTTTTTCGCAGGACTCGAACCTGCGCGGGGAGACCCCAAAGGATTTCTAGTCCGCCACCTTAACCACTCGGCCACAACAACTACACTCCCATGAACATGAGTAGAGGATTGATATTCAACAATTTATCTTCATTGAAGCACAGTAGATTTTTTTAATCTTCTCATAAACACAAACTATTTGTGTGTGTGTGTGTGTGTGTGTGTGTGTGTGTGTGTGTGTGTGTGTGTGTTGTTTACCAGCAAGCTGAAAACTGTTGTGGTATTTGACAATTCTATTGTTTCTGAATGAAAATCATGTGAAGGAGAATCATTGAGACATCCTAAAAATGGCTGAGGTCTGCTGAGCTGCAACAGGTCTGAGCTGCTTTTGATGCCCAGATGATGAGGAGGCAGTGAATGTTGGGTTTGGTGGAGCTGAAAAAATGCTGCAGGTGTTGAGAGGTCTGCTGGAGTCCAGGACTTCCTCTCCAGGTCTCAGCTTCTCCCTGCAGTTCACACAAACACCACAACAGTCCTGGAACCCCTGCAGATGGTGGAGGACCATGATGACCCCGATGCACCATCAGGGCATCAAAAACCAGTCATGATGATCAAAAAGGTCCCTCCACTCATCCAGGGTCAACTCTAGAAGAAGCTTCTGGAACAGATGAGCAAACACTCTCAACTAGAAATCATGATTAAAACGCAATTTTGATTTTTACAATTTCCTTCAATGTTTTAAAAACCATCAAAGTGGACAGAAGCCCAGATGGTCCAAACCTGTTTCCTGTCTCCTGCCATTGTGGAGAGCCTCTGTTCTGTCCTGCTGCTGTCCAGTTGTCTCTACTGAGCTCCTCTGCTGGTTCCACCTTGAAGAGTGTCTGAGCTAAAATTGAACCTTGAGGAACTTCAACCTTTGATCTCAGAGTTTTGTGTTTGATCTTAGAAATCTGTCTTTGATCTCACCTGAGACAAAGACACGGAAGCTCAAACTGCTGTTGAGGAGGCCGTGATTGTATAGTGGTTAGTACTCTGTGTTGTGGCCTCAGCAACCCTGGTTCAAATCCAGGTCACGGCAGCATGAGACAAATTTCTTGTGTGTACCGATGGACACAAACCAAGCTGAAATTTCCCACAATGCAATAGGGTGGTGTTTGGTCAGTTTCTTCTCAATGCTAATGTCTGCTAGCTTAGTCTGCTACTTTGATGGCTCTGACTACAAAAAGGTCCAGACCCCTGGATATGGTGGTTCCTCCCTAAACGTAGATTCTGTCAGCTCATGTTTTGAAATCAACTCACCATGAACACAAGTAGATTTCAATGGACTGCAAATGTGTCTCATTTAATGGAAAACATGTCAAATATAAATTCCATCACCTGAGGAGGTCTGCTGCTGGAATTAAGCTCCAGATATTCACAAGATATTCTAGAGCTTTAAAATAACCCTTATCCCAGTGGCTTTCACGTGTGAGACAGAAGAACATGGATGGATGGAAATATAATATTTAATATATTGCAGGATATTTTCCAATATATTCCACTATATTTACTATATTTTCGGTCTTGTTTCAATGTTATAACATTAAGCTCATCTTAGTAAAACAATGAAGTTACCTGAACTAAATTCTTGAAAAAAAAAACTGTCACTGACTGAAATAAATCTAATCTACTTCAAAGTTCCTTCTGTTGTCATAAGTCAGCCATTTTAAGTGTACTTGTAGTTCCAGAGCATTCCAAATGGAGATGATATGAATCATTTTGTTCGATGAACTCAGTTCCTCTGCTTTGATGTTGGTGGACTGAGTGGAGTTTGCCTGAACCTGCTTGAACCTGTTTGCTCCTGCTCAGTCCCTCACTCAAGCCTCACTCAGCCTCAGCAACACCGCTCCACTGAGGACTGATTCAGGTTCCTAGCAACCAAATACAGAGGAGAGCCCAGCCTCACGGCAGGTCTTTGCAGAATCAATTTTCACAATCAAAGCTCCCACAGCTGCAAAAAGTGAGAGGACAAGCAGTGATGTTCAAGTTGAACGTCCAACGTGGGGCTTGAACCCACAATCCTGGGATTAAGCATCTCATGCTCTACTGACTGAGCTAGTTAGGCTACATCTGAGTAGCTTCAATAGCATGAAGTGATCAGAGTGAGAGATGTTACAAGCGCTTCATCTGCAAAAGAAAAGAACAGCGCCATCTGGCATACACGTGACCACAGTCACATGAGCAATCACATGATTAATGAATGACAACAAACACACCTTCATCTTTGACAAAACAGTAAAATAAAAGGTGAATCACAGATGAGACACCAGTGGTAAAAACACTAAAGTGCTGTCAAGGAGAAACAGGATACGACCAAACACACGCACAAGTTACAGAGAGAGAACTCTCCCAGAGGGAACCACTCAAAGGAGAACCATAGACATCATCAGGCTGTATGACCTCATCAATATGAGACAGGGGGATAGGAAACAAGCTCAGAGATGTCAGAAACATGAGATCCAAGTGGTGAGAAAGCTTCAACTGGTGAGGTTACAGAAGAAGACTGAGAGATCAAAGACAATTTGTGTCCACAAAGAAATCATTGAGAAATCAAGGTGAGATCAAAGAAGGAATTCTAAGATCAAACACAAAACTCTGAGATCAAAGGTTGAAGTTCCCCAAGGTTCAGTTTTAGCTCAGACTCTCTTTAATATCTCTATACTGCCACTTGTCATCAGGAGACTCAGTATAAACTTCCACAGTTCTGCTGATGTCACATAGCTGTACATCGCCGTGTCTCCTGATGACTTCCTCCACGTCACCTGTTGATGTGACAGGACTCGACCAAACATCATGTTTTGATGAAGAGGGTGTGAGTCTGAGTTGGCTCAGTTGAGACAACTGGACAGCAGCAGGACAGAACAGAGACTCTCCACAATGACAGGAGACAGGAAACAGGTTTGGACCATCTGGGCTCCACCCACTTGTATTTATTAAAGGAAATTGTAAAAATCAACAAAGTGGAAACATTGGTTTTGCCAGTGGGTTTAAATCATGATTGATATGTTAGTGTTTGTTCATCCATTTATTTGCCCAAGAGAAGAAGAAGTGACTCTGAGTCAAACTGGAGTCCTTTGAGGTCTGGCATCTCAAGAAGGAGGAGCATTCAGGCTGAGGTCATCATAACAGTCAGGATGTGCTGACTCATCATTAGTGGGAATCTCAGTGTCAATGTTGTGTAGTGAGGGACAGCACTGTTGCTGTGGCCTGATATGTAGATGAAGGAATCAATGAGACACCATGAAGACAGACAGCATTGCTGGACAACACCTTCTTTTATTACTTCAGCATTGGCAAGAACTGGAAGCATCAGCAGAACCACCACAGAAGAAGAACACTTTTTTTTTTTTTACAGATTTTTCATGTCACCAAGCACTCTATGAGCTAAACTGCCCCCTTCTGGTGTAACTACGCATGTACAGGTGAAACAATGAAACTCTTACCAAAAATAACAGAAAATCATGGAGCTCATTATGACATCACACTAACTACTTTCACTCCAGAAATCAGGTCATGACATCATAAAGAAGAATAGAAGTCTCTTCCTCACAGGTGTCACAGAACAAAATCTCTCCAACACTAAACAGTAGTGAGAGAGCAAAGCTGGTAAGAAGACAGGACTGTTGGAGGAGGAAACCTCTCAATGTTCCAGAGTTGTTTCAGTGGAAGACATCACATTTGGGAGGGAGGTTCTTGACATTTTCATCCATTTTTATTTTGGTCAGATGAACACATCATGAGCTCTACTTGGACAGAATACGCCTTCAAACAGGCAGGGGTGCTGAGGCTCAGAGACCAACAGTTGAACAACATCAGAGCTCATCAGAACAAAGACCAAGGTGTCTGTTTTCATTTCAAAAGATTTGTTGTCAGTGAGTCTATTATATTTTTCATCAACACCTGAATGAAGGATGGTTTCATGAAAAACTGTCATTTTTTTAACGAAAGCTGAGAAAAACACAGTTTTGTCAAAGAAGTGGTTTTCCAGCATCAAACTGGACTTCATTTTGTTTCCATCTCTCATTTGGTGACTTCAAATGTTCACTGTAAAAATCCAGCCTACTAATCAGGAGGAGGCCCAGTATTGGACCATGAGCTGATCTCTGCTAAGTTGATTTTGTGATTATTTTTCAACAAAATGTGCTCAGACGGCTCCTCAACAGTTCTGATGATGAACAGAACCTCTGTCCTCATGGGTCATGTGACAGGATGAGACCTCTACATGAGCCAGAAGCAGTGAACGCACCCCCGCACAGCAGAACATGTTCACTTGACCTGCTCTGGCTACTTGTGGTTAGCTTGCTGCTAACAAAAGTGGGTACAAAAATGGAATCATGGTCCCTTCAGACTTTCCTTCAGTTTTATTCTGTCAGTGGAACGAGTCAGTTTGGGCTGTAGAGACTAAAACAATCAAGCCAATGTTTTGCAGCCACTTCTTCTTGGATGTTTATGGGAAAAAAGTATTTTGGGGCCACAGTGCATCACGTGGTGGATGGGGGAGGAGCATCCAAATCTGAGGAGACGTTTCCATTGGATGGAAAATGAGTCGACACCACTGAGGGAAGGATGAGTCCTCAAATGTTTGAATTGTTTTAACAGGAAGAGAAAAAAAGAAAAACCGGGAGTTTGATGTAAAAACACTGGAAAAGTTTTTGGTTTGTCATGTGTGGAGAGATAAATGAGCCATGACCACAGAGATGCAGGATCAGAACTGAGAACATGGAGTTTTCATTTCAGGGACCTTCAACAACCTTTGATCTATCTGATAAAACAGGCCAGAACTGAGACTTGACCTTGAGAACAGAGATGGACGATCATGAAAACATGAGAAAAACCACAAGACTGCAATTAGGAGACGTCCTGTTGCTTTAAACATCATCACGGTGAAAGCAGAAGAAGCCTGGAGCTCAGTTGTGGCGGCCCTGCAGTCACACGTCCGTGGTGTCTTGGTGGTGAACTCCAGCCTCTTCATCAACCAAGCCTTCCTCTGTAGCATCACCAGCGTTGAGTTCAATGTTCTCCTGGTGTCCTGCCTGCCGCTCCATTTTGGCCTGGAAGACATGACAGCTCAGACCTCCAGTTGCTGCTGAAACAACTGCTCATAGCCAAGGACTACGAAGCTACGTCGTGTTACCTTGAAGTAGCAGTAGAAGAAGACAGCACATGACCCCAGGATCAGATGGTGGATGAACGCTCTGATGATGAAATCACTTAAAGGCACTGAAAAACATTTAGAATCATCACATTTGATCAATGACATCACCACTGACCGCCACAGACATGTTGATGGTTGAAGGTTCTTGATGGAAGGCTGCATGTTAAAGGAACACGCTAAATTTTAGGAGAAGTCTCTGACTGTCCATCATCCCCAGAGCCAGACTAGAAGATGGAGACCCTTCTCTAGGAGCTGAGACTCATGCTAGTTAGCTTAGCACAATGAATGGTAGGAGGTGGGAAGTGTTAGCATAAAAGTCCCAAACAGTCGTTGCCTGTGGAAGGAACTGAAAAAAAAGAAAATAGAAGTTTTAATATAAACAGACAGAAAATGTTGTTATTTCATGTGTTTTCACATAAAACAGACACCCCCTATTTTTTGAATTTATTCCACCTGACCAGTAGGTGGAGCTCTGACGCTTACGTGGGTTAGGCTGAGAGATTTTTCCCACAGGCCCAACGACGCCTCAGAAATCAAACGGACTTGAGAAGACGTTCATCCATCGTTTCTCTCTTCATTGATCCTCAGTCTTCATCCTGGGTATCACATGTAGCGTCCAGATACCCCTCAGTCTGGAGCCGCTACACCTGCATTCATATATCTGGGCTTGTGGATCACTTTTAACAGACATTCTAATTTTAGAATCAGACACATAGCTGGGACTACTTTCCTGACTGGGAGCAGTGATTTGGCCACCAAAACCAAATGTTTGTTGGAGCAGGAGAGCGACTGCTGCTACTGATCATGGCCGACATTGGAAGAGAGGGTGAGGAGGAGGAGGAGGAGGAGGAGGAGGACTGCAGGACAAACCAACATCATGATCCTGAGACAGTTGATGCTAACACTTCCCACTCACTACCATTCATTATGCTAAGCTAACTCATGGTCTGCTGGTCTCTGCTGGTCTCAGCTCCCTCATGGACACACAGAACATGTAATTACAACATTCTTGGTTTGATTTCACCAACGTGTTGAACCTCATGCAGTTTCCTCTCTCTTTGTTTCCTGTTTGTTCAAACTGTCCAGTTCAAGTCTGGGGCCTCTTGCAACGAGATCGTTTCCTGTCAGGTTCGTTCTGACACTGAGTTTGAAGTGGGACCTTCACATGAGCAAATGATAGGACGAACAAATGTTTCTGGAGAAACTATTAACACTTGCTAACACTTCCCAACCGCTACGATTCAATGTGCTAAGCTAACTAGCGAGGGTCTCAGCTCCCTAGAGGAGAGTCTCTGTCTCCTTGTCTGGTTCTGGGGATGATGGACAAGAAGCATATTTCCCAGAAGGTTGGTGGATTCATTTAACACAGACTATTTTTACACGTCCGCCATCGTTCCACTGTTATTCTGAAAATGACAACAGTCCAGATTTAATCAGGATTCTAGAAAGAGTTTATTCTGGGTGGGTTTTCAAAACTGAGCATTTCTCAATGAAAACGTAGGACAGACCAATATTATTTAGGTTTGAGGCTTTTCTGTCATGAATGAACTTCAGAAGGAATTAAAACTGTAGAGTCTCACAGTGTGAGACACTTTAACTGGACGGGAGACAAACAAATGACAAGTCAAGTCAGTTTTATCTATATTGCACCAAATCACAACAAAAGTTATCTCATGACACTTTACAGGTGTCTGCTTTCTGAATTGTACCAAGGTGCTTGTTTCCTTGGACTTATAGATTTCTTTTTTAACGGGGCATTTGAGTCCAAAGTTGTTCTTAAGGAGCCTGTTGGACTGTCAAGAAAATGATCAATTTGACAGTGAACTTTAGCTCCGCCCTTCATCTCTCAGACTAGCCTAGCTAGTTAGAATTAGCTAGCTGGACTATTTTCCATAGTCATGTAAACAGCTTCATCAGAATGTTGTCATTTTCAGGCTAAAAACATGAAGCAGGAGAACAGAGGAGTAGAAAGTGCATGTAAATGTAGTCAGGGTCACATTCTTCTGTCTGACTCCAGCTGGTCCTGTTGTCACCTGCTATGATGAGGTGGAGCTCCTGGCTCTCAGAGGAGAAGTGATGGGGGAAAACATGGGACAGGTGATAAACACATTTGTAGTTCCCTCGGTGGGTGTGGTCTGCTGCTGAGAACAGGAACTGGGCGGAGTACTTGAGCGCTGGTAGGGTGTAGTTCTGTGCCGTGCTGGAGGTGGAGAAGATGAGCTGGAACAGGCCTCCTGGGTACTGTGGTTCAACAGAGCAACTGATGGTGAAGTTGGAGCCCCGGAGCAGCAGAGTCTCCTGCTGCCTCACCTCAGAGACGCCGTCAGTGAAGGCAGAGAAGGAGATGTTTGGCTGGACCAGCAAATCTGTGGAGGGGGGAGCAGAAGAAAGGCTGAATCAGCAGATGTGCTGGTGTCATCGAGGAAGCAGCAGCTTGTTTGGAATGTCCAGTTTTACCTGAGCACACCACCATCAGACTGGTAGCACTTTGAACTTCATCAGTCTCCACTACACACTCCCGCAGTCCAGATGCTGACTGGACACAAGAAGACCTGATCCACCACACAGGCCTGGATCGCGAGTTCTGTCTTTTATTTGTCAAAGCAGCAGAGCCACAATTCATCCGTCTACACACTGCAGAGGCAGACTGGTGGAGCCATTCAGGACCCCCAGGGGCCGCTGGTCTCCACTCTCCCTGGTGTTTGATCTCCACGGTCCCAGCACAGCGACTGGGCTCTCCCACCATCCTGACTCCATCAGGCTCTGAGCAGACACAGGAATCATGAGTGGTAGAAGTAAAGCAGTGGGATGAAGCAGATCTATGACCTTCACCTGAGCAGACGAGGCCAACGCTTTTCCCAGGTAAGCAGGTCTTCCTCACTGAGCCAGACCTTCCACAGTTTAGCAGAGCAGATTCATCTCCACCACACTGGAACTTTGCTGCCATGACTGGGGTCTCCATGTCTGTATACGGGCCCCCGTGGAGGAGGGACGGAGCCCCACACCCCAACTCTCTACACACCACCTCTGCATCCTGCAGGCCAAAATCCTCCTCACACACAGAGGACCATGACTGGTTAGACTTCACCTCCAGTCTGCCTGAGCACAGACTGGACCCCCCCACCAGCCTGACAGACTCTGTGGAGACATCAGGAAATCATCATTCTAATATTCACCCATTTTTCTCAGCTACTAATCCTGCTTAAACTCATCGGAAAAAACAAGAACCATGAAACTTCCCTTCCTGACTCACCTTCCTCTTGTTATTGCTTGATGAGGCTGAACCCCCAAACACACACACACACACACACACACACACACACACACACACACACACACACACACACACACACACACACACACACACACACACACACACACACACTCATATTTGAGACAACTTGGTCTCTCTGCTTAAAGTGAAACATCTGGATTCCGTATTTCACATCATCAACATGACCCTCATCAAAATCAGGATCTCATCATTGTCAGAATAACAGAGGAATATTTGTGTTCATGTAAACAGCCAAAGACAACTTGTCCTGGATCTCAGTCACATGACTGTTAGTGTCAATAATGTTACCCGAGCAGGTGATTTCCTGGATGGAGGAACCAGGAGAGTTCCATGATCTCACACACTCCTTCAGTGTTGATGGAGACTGAACACACTCAGAGTAGATGAACCACATGAGTCGTTCTGAGGACTCGTCTCTCTCCTGTATTGAGACAGCAGAACCACAGTCCAGCCGTCTACATATCACAGCTGTTTCCTTCAGGGTCCAGGACCGGTCTGTCTCTGCTGCTCTCCACTCTCCCAGGTGTTTCACCTCCAGTCTTCCAGCACAGTGGTTTGCTCCTCCCACCAACCTGACATCATCAGCATCTGAGCAGAGACAAGAGCATCATTAATACATGAATATGCAACAGGACGGAGGAGGACCTGAACCAAAGCTCCACCTGAGCAGATGAGTCCAACTGATTTGCCAGGTGAGCAGGTGTTTCCAGACCCTGAGCGTCCACAGTCCAGGAGGGAAGATTCATGGCCCTCACACTGGAACGCCTGAGCCCAGAATGGAGACTCTGCTGGTCCAAAAAGTCCCCCCTCCAGGACTGAAGGTGTCCCACATCTCAGCTCTCCACACAGCACCTCTGCATCCTGCATGTCAAAGTCCTCTTCACACACTGAGGACCACAGCTGGTTAGATTTCACCTCCAGTCTGCCAGAGCAAAGGTTCGACCCGTCCACCAGCCTGACAGACTCTGAAAAAGACAACAAGAGGCAGATTCATGATGAGAATGAATTCATGTCAACATGAACTCACCGTTTCATGCCTCTGACATGTTAACTAGCAAACCCTGGAAATGAGACAGGAAAACACAGATTTCCAAGGAATTGAACCTGAGAATGAAAAAGAAAATTTAGAATTGCAAGGAATTTATCCTCTTTGAAATAATTCACATGCTCTTATATCATCTGAAATCCCACACGTGTAAATCAGAGAACACAACTGGAATCTCTGGTTTTCATCACCATCTTGACCCTTGTCAAATTTGAGCACCGGTGGCTTGAAGTTAAGAAATATTAACTTGTGATTGGAGGGTTGCTGGTTCAATCCTCAGGATTTGCAGGAAGAAGCAGTGTAAATGACTCTCATGTCGGTCTGTTTCTGAGGGAAAATTTCCTGAGGGGTTTTAATTTGTTCAGGTAATTTTCAGGATTTGAGAATTTCATTTTGAAGGGAATCCAGTTACGTTCCTGTTTTGCACATCTGGCAGGCAGCAATTTGATGCCTTCACAGAATGAAGTGAGGTTAAACAGGGTTTTCCTGATGTGTGCTGATCCTGTTAAAGACACTGAAGCTCCTGGCTGGAACTGGAACAAGGAATTCTGTGGTTCATTTGTTTGATATCAATTTATGGGAATCAGTGAACTTGATCGAGTGTTGAGATGAAGGCTATGCTAACAGGAGCTTCTCTCACAACTGTTTCTCAGTCTTGTTAGCTTCTCTACCTCACCACATGAGCACACTATGGGTGAACATGACTCATTTTTGTGGTTCGTTGTTGTGTAGATTGTTCATGTTGCACATCTGACGTTTAAAATTGTTGTTTTTCTAAGAGATAAATTTATTTCATTTATCTGTCTTTTAGCTCGGAAGGTTTTTTTCTGAAGACAAAAATGAAACAGAGAGACAGTAAATTATGTTAAAATACAACTGAAAGCTGAACAGATTAAAAAGCTACTGGAAACATCAGTACACTTCACCTTTGTCTCACCGGGAATGAGCTACAAGCAGCACTGCTGCCTCCCTCACTACCACCACCATGGGGCCCTTGAGCAAGGCCCTCAGTGGCTGAACTGAGCAGCTTGTTTTATGTGATAATGAACATTATCAGAGTGATGCTGCAAATGTGAGTCCCTCAGTGAGTTTCCTCTGGTAAAATAAAGGTTAAAAAAGGGAATATCATCATTGTCAGAATAACAGAGGAACATTTGTGTTCATGTAAACAGCAAAAGTCAACTTGTCCTGGATCTCAGTCATATGACTGTTAGTGTCAATAATGTTACCTGAGCAGGTGATTCCCAGGATGGTGGAACCAGGATAGTTCCATGATCTCACACACTCCTTCAGTGTTGATGGAGACTGAACACACTCAGAGTTGATGAACCACATGAGTCGTTCTGAGGACTCGTCTCTCTGCTGTGTTGAGACAGCAGAACCACAGTCCAGCCATCTACATATCACAGCTGTTTCCTTCAGGGTCCAGGACCAGTCTGTCTCTGCTTCTCTCCACTCTCCCAGGTGTTTCACCTCCAGTCTACCAGCACAGTGGTTTGCTCCTCCCACCAACCTGACATCATCAGCATCTGAGCAGAGACAAGAGCATCATTAATACATGAATATGCAACAGGACGGAGGAGGACCTGAACCAAAGCTGCACCTGAGCAGATGAGTCCAACTGATTTGCCAGTTGAGCAGGTGTTTCCAGACCCTGAGTGTCCACAGTCCAGGAGGGAAGATTCATGGCCCTCACACTGGAACACCTGAGTCCAGAATGGAGACTCTGCTGGTCCAAAAAGTGCCCCCTCCAGGACTGAAGGTGTCCCACATCTCAGCTCTCCACACAGCACCTCTGCATCCTGCATGTCAAAGTCCTCTTCACACACTGAGGACCACAGCTGGTTAGATTTCACCTCCAGTCTGCCAGAGCAAAGGTTCGACCCGTCCACCAGCCTGACAGACTCTGAGAAAGACAACAAGAGACAGATTCATGATGAGAAGGAATTCATGTCAACATGAACTCACCTGTTCATGCCTCTGACATGTTAACTAGCAAACCCTGGAAATGAGACAGGAAGACGCAAATTTCCAAGGAATTTATCCTCCTTGAAATAATTCATGTGATCCAACAGGGCTGGTTCGAGACAGTCACATATAAGGGGGCAGATGGAAATGTGAAGGGGGCAAAGGGTGGCAACACATGTGGGAAAATGGTGTGGTGGCGGTGTTGGGGGGGGGGGGTAGGTGGTTCTCTGGATAACTGATATTATCATGTAGTTTGATTGCTCTTTATCAGACCTTTACCCTAAGACCGGTCCCACTTGGTCCAACTTGTCCCACCTGAAGGCTAAGCTTCTGCTGGTGTAACTCTTCAGGTCACTGAGGCCCACAAACCCCCTGACCCTGATGAGGTGGCAATACCTCTGGGCAAAATTAAAAAAAAGAAAACAAAAACAAAAACAAAAAACAAAAAAACATTTCTTAGGATGACAACAACTAAATCTTGACATCTACCTTCATTGGATGGCCTGTATCAAATATATTCAAACCCAACAATAACACTTATCATGATTGCCAATGTCAACAAAAAAAAAAGGGTAGGCCAGGTTATTAAAGAAAAATCCCTTCACCAAGTCTCGAAAAACAAAACCGATCAATAGAAAATAAATAAATAAATAAAATAAAGAATAAAATAAAACATCCATCCATCCAGATCTCGACAACCAACAACATTGAAGGTCTTTGTTGGCTCCATGCAGCAGACCAGCTCACTGTGGTGCTTGTGGGATCCAGAAAGAAACACTTCTCTTACAGAGTCAAACAGTGAGAAGAACAACGGGCTGGTCCTCAGTTGACTCTACAAATACAGATGTGCGTGCAGCTGAGTGACAGGGAGATGAGAGGAAGCTGAGACTGTATCACGCACTTTTTTTGCATTTTTTCCGCTACTGCAGATAATTTTGTCAACTCATAATATATCAATTTTGTACGTATATCAAAATGTGTTTTTTTTTAACTTCTAAAATTTTGATTTGAGGGGGCAGGGCATTTGTTTGAGACAGATCTTGCTTCCCCATAGAGCCGCCCTGTTGATCTTATATCATCTAATATCCCACATGTGTCAATCAGAGAACACAACTGGAATCTCTGGTTTTCATCACCTTCTGGACCCTTGCAAAATTGAGCACTGGTTATGTCACGATCCCTGTCTCGTGCTTCCTGTTTTATTTTGTAGTCATGTCCTGTCTTCCTGACCTCCCTCCTGTGATTCCCTCATGTGTCTCACCTGGTTGATTGCACCACCTGTGTCTTGTTTCCCCTCTCGTATTTAACCCGTGTGTTTTCCCCTGTTAGGTTGTTGGGTCATTGTTGTTGTTGATGATGTCGCTGTCGTCGCTGATTGTTCTGTCTTGTATACTGTCAAGTTCATCAGTCACCGGTCAAGCCTCCAGCCTCACGTCTTGTCTCCGCCCTCACGCCACGTCTCCGCCCTCACGCCACGTCTCAAGCCTTCGCCCTCACGCCACGTCCAGCCCCCAGTCACCCAGCTTCAATAAACCTCTTTTGTGCACCTCCCAAAATTGTCTGCATTTGGGTCTCCCACACCATCCTCAACCCTCAACCCTAACATGTTACCAAAAGGAAAGAAAATTGCCTTGTGATTGGAAGGTTGCTGGTTCAATCCTCAGGATTTGCAGGAAGAGAGTGTAAATGACTCGAATGTCGGTCCATTTCTGAGGGAAAATTTCCCGTGGGCTTTTATTTTGTGAAGGCAATTCTCAGGAGTTGAGGCTTTTATATTGAAGAGCGTCCAGTTAAGTTCCTGCACATCTGGCAGGCAGCATTTTGAAGCTCCTGGCTGGAACTGGAACAAGGAACTCTGTGTTTCATTTGTTTGATATCAATTTATGGGAATCAGTGAACTTGATTGAGTGTTGAGATGAAGGCTATGCTAACAGGAGCTTCTCTCACAACTGTTTCTCAGTCTTGTTAGCTTCTCTACCTCACCACATGAGCACACTATGGGTGAACATGACTAATTTTTGTGGTTCGTTGTTGTGAAGATTGTTTATGTTGCAGATCTGACATTTTAAAAAAAAGCTAATTTCATTTATCTGTCTTTTAGCACTTGAGGGTTTTTCCTGAAGAAAAGGATGAAACAGACAGTAAATTATGTTAAAATCCTGCTGAGTGCTGAACAGATTAAAAAGCTACTGGAAACATCAGTGCACTTCACCTTTGTCTGGCCAGGATTGAGCTACAAGCAGCACTGCTGCCTCCCTCATGAACACCACTGAGGTGCCCTTGAGCAAGGCCCTCAGTAGATGAACTGAGCAGCTTGTTTTGTGTTTTTGTGAACATTATCAGAGTGATGCTGCAAATGTGAGTCACTCAGGGAGTTTCTTCTGGTTAAATAAAGGTTAAAAAATGGAATATCATCATTGTCAGAATAATAGAAGAATATTTGTGTTCATGTAAACAGCCAAAGACAACTTGTCCTGGATCTCAGTCACATGACTGTTAGTGTCAATAATGTTACCTGAGCAGGTGATTTCCAGGATGGAGGAACCAGAAGAGTTCCATGATCTCACACACTCCTTCAGTGTTGATGTAGACTGAACACACTCAGAGTCGATGAACCACATGAGTCGTTCTGAGGACTCGTCTCTCTGCTGTGTTGAGACAGCAGAACCACAGTCCAGCCGTCTACATATCACAGCTGTTTCCTTCAGGGTCCAGGACCGGTCTGTCTCTGCTGCTCTCCACTCTCCCAGGTGTTTCACCTCCAGTCTACCAGCACAGTGGTTTGCTCCTCCCACCAACCTGACATCATCAGCATCTGAGCAGAGACAAGAGCATCATTAATACATGAATATGCAACAGGACGGAAGTGGACCTGAACCAAAGCTCCACCTGAGCAGATGAGTCCAACTGATCTGCCAGGTGAGCAGGTGTTTCCAGACCCTGAGCGTCCACAGTCCAGGAGGGAAGATTCATGGCCCTCACACTGGAACACCTCAGTCCAGAATGGAGACTCTGCTGGTCCAAAAAGTCCCCCCTCCAGGACTGAAGGTGTCCCACATCTCAGCTCTCCACACAGCACCTCTGCATCCTGCATGTCAAAGTCCTCTTCACACACCGAGGACCACAGCTGGTTAGATTTCACCTCCAGTCTGCCAGAGCAAAGGTCCGACCCGTCCACCAGCCTGACAGACTCTGAGAAAGACAACAAGAGGAAGATTCATGATGAGAATGAATTCATGTCAACATGAACTCACCTGTTCATGCCTCTGACATGTTAACTGGCAAACCCTGGAAATGAGACAGGAAAACATAGATTTCCATGAAATGGAAATGTGAAGGGGGCAAAGGGTGGCAACAGATGTGGGGAAATGGTGTGGTGGCGGTGTTGGGGGGGGGGGGTAGGTGGTTCTCTGGATAACTGATATTATCATGTAGTTTGATTGCTCTTTATCAGACCTTTACCCTAAGACCGGTCCCACTTGGTCCCACTTGGCCCACCTGAAGGCTAAGCTTCTGCTGGTGTAACTCTTCAGGTCACTGAGGCCCACAAACCCCCTGACCCTGATGAGGTGGCAATACCTCGGGGCAAAATTAAAAAGAGAAAAGAACAAAAACTAAAAAAAAACAAAAAACATTTCTTAGGATGACAACAACTAAATCTTGACATCTACCTTCATTGGATGGCCTGAATCAAATATATTCAAACCCAACAATAACACTTATCATTATTGCCAATGTCAACAAAACTAAAAGGGTAGGCCAGGTTATTAAAGAAAAATCCCTTCACCAAGTCTTGAAAAACAAAACCGATCAATAGAAAATAAATAAAATAAAGAATAAAATAAAACATCCATCCAGATCTCGACAACCAACATCATTGAAGGTCTTTGTTGGCTCCATGCAGCAGACCAGCTCACTGTGGTGCTTGTGGGATCCAGAAAGAAACACTTCTCTTACAGAGTCAAACAGTGAGAAGAAAAAACGGGCTGGTCCTTAGTTGACTCTACAAATACAGATGTGCGTGCAGCTGAGTGACAGGGAGATGAGAGGAAGCTGAGACTGTATCACACACCTTTTTTTGCATTTTTTCCGCTACTGCAGATAATTTTGTCAACTCATAATATATCAATTTTGTCTGTATATCAAAATGTGTTTTTTTTAACTTCTAAAATTTTGATTTGAGGGGGCAGGACATTTGTTTGAGACAGATCTTGCTTCCCCATAGAGCCGCCCTGATGATCTTATATCATCTAATATCCCACATGTGTCAATCAGAGAACACAACTGGAATCTCTGGTTTTCATCACCTTCTGGACCCTTGCAAAATTGAGCACTGGTTATGTCACGATCCCTGTCTCGTGCTTCCTGTTTTATTTTGTAGTCATGTCCTGTCTTCCTGACCTCCCTCCTGTGATTCCCTCATGTGTCTCACCTGGTTGATTGCACCACCTGTGTCTTGTTTCCCCTCTCATATTTAACCCGTGTGTTTTCCCCTGTTAGGTTGTTGGGTCATTGTTGTTGTTGTCGTTGTTGATGATGTCGCTGTCGTCGCTGATTGTTCTGTCTTGTATACTGTCAAGTTCATCAGTCACCGGTCAAGCCTCCAGCCTCACGTCTTGTCTCCGCCCTCACGCCACGTCTCAAGCCTTCGCCCTCACGCCACGTCCAGCCCCCAGTCACCCAGCTTCAATAAACCTCTTTTGTGCACCTCCCAAAATTGTCTGCATTTGGGTCTCCCACACCATCCTCAACCCCCAACATTGACATGTTACCAAAAGGAAAGAAAATTGCCTTGTGATTGGAAGGTTGCTGGTTCAATCCTCAGGATTTGCAGGAAGAAGCAGTGTAAATGACTCTAATGTCGGTCCATTTCTGAGGGAAAATTTCCCGTGGGCTTTTATTTTGTTAAGGCAATTCTCAGGAGTTGAGGCTTTTATATTGAAGAGCATCCAGTTAAGTTCCTGCACATCTGGCAGGCAGCATTTTGAAGCTCCTGGCTGGAACTGGAACAAGGAACTCTGTGTTTCATTTGTTTGATGTCAATTTATGGGAATCAGGGAACTTGATTGAGTGTTGAGATGAAGGCTATGCTAACAGGAGCTTCTCTCACAACTGTTTCTCAGTCTTGTTAGCTTCTCTACCTCACCACATGAGCACACTATGGGTGAACATGACTAATTTTTGTGGTTCGTTGTTGTGAAGATTGTTTATGTTGCAGATCTGACGTTTAAAAAAAGAGCTAATTTCATTTATCTGTCTTTTAGCACTTGAGGGTTTTTCCTGAAGAAAAGGATGAAACAGACAGTAAATTATGTTAAAATCCTGCTGAGTGCTGAACAGATTAAAAAGCTACTGGAAACATCAGTGCACTTCACCTTTGTCTCACCAGGATTGAGCTCCAAGCAGCACTGCTGCCTCCCTCATGAACACCACTGAGGTGCCCTTGAGCAAGGCCCTCAGTAGATGAACTGAGCAGCTTGTTTTGTGTTTTTGTGAACATTATCAGAGTGATGCTGCAAATGTGAGTCACTCAGGGAGTTTCTTCTGGTTAAGGAAAGGTTAAAAAATGGAATATCATCATTGTCAGAATAATAGAAGAATATTTGTGTTCATGTAAACAGCCAAAGACAACTTGTCCTGGATCTCAGTCACATGACTGTTAGTGTCAATAATGTTACCTGAGCAGGTGATTTCCAGGATGGTGAAACCAGGAGAGTTCCATGATCTCACACACTCCTTCAGTGTTGATGTAGACTGAACACACTCAGAGTCGATGAACCACACGAGTCGTTCTGAGGACTCGTCTCTCTGCTGTGTTGAGACAGCAGAACCACAGTCCAGCCGTCTACATCTCACAGCTGTTTCCTTCAGGGTCCAGGACCAGTCTGTCTTTGCTGCTCTCCACTCTCCCAGGTGTTTTACCTCCAGTCTACCAGCACAGTGGTTTGCTCCTTCCACCAACCTGACATCATCAGCATCTGAGCAGAGACAAGAGCATCATTAATACATGAATATGCAACAGGATGGAGGAGGACCTGAACCAAAGCTGCACCTGAGCAGATGAGTCCAACTGATTTGCCAGGTGAGCAGGTGTTTCCAGACCCTGAGCGTCCACAGTCCAGGAGGGAAGATTCATGGCCCTCACACTGGAACACCTGAGCCCAGAATGGAGACTCTGCTGGTCCAAAAAGTCCCCCCTCCAGGACTGAAGGTGTCCCACATCTCAGCTCTCCACACAGCACCTCTGCATCCTGCATGTCAAAGTCCTCTTCACACACTGAGGACCACAGCTGGTTAGATTTCACCTCCAGTCTTCCAGAGCAAAGGTCCGACCCGTCCACCAGCCTGACAGACTCTGAAAAAGACAACAAGAGGCAGATTCATGATGAGAATGAAGTCATGTCAACATGAACTCACCTGTTCATGCCTCTGACATGTTAACTAGCAAATCCTGTAAATGAGACAGGAAAAAAGATTTCCTAGGAATTTATCCTCCTTGGAAAAATTCATGTGATTGTTGAAACTGGGAAACAATATTCCTGCTCATTTCTTACTGAACCTAATATCCCAGGATTTAATATCCCACATTTCTAAATCAGAGAACTCAACTGGAATCTCTGGTTTACATCAGCATCCTGACCACATAGAGAAGTGAACTTGTGATGGGAGGGTTGTCAGTTCAATCATCAGGAGAGGCAGGAAGAAGGAGTGTAAATGAATCTGATAGGCTGTTATTGGGGTTAAACTCTGTGAGCTTTTATTTTCTTAAGGCCTTTTTTAGTCGAGGCTCCAAACATGTAGGAATCATTCAAAACTTTGAAGCGCCAAGTTGGAATGAGAACAAGGTCTTCTGTCATTTTTCTGTTTGATGCCATGTTCTGTGTTTTGGGTGGGGTTTTTGTATCTGTGTGTTGAGGTAAAGGCTATGCTGACATCAGTCAAGTCAAGTCACTTTTATTTGTATTGAGCCTAATCACTACAAAAGTTATCTCATGACACATTACAAGTACAGCAGGTCCAGCACCAAACTTCTTCAATGAATCTACACCCAACAATTCTCCATCAGCAGGCACAAAAGCAGTGACAAAAGCCTTCCTTTTAACAGGCAGGAACGTCGAGCAGATCCAGGCTCAACAGGAACGGCCTTCTGCTTTGAATAGCAGGGGGAAAGAGAGCAGGAGAGCAGGACAAGACAGAAAAGGGAGGAAGACAGATAAACAGAAGGAAAGAGAGGGACAGATGTAAAGACAGAGAGAAAGTGGAAGAGACTGATGGACAGATTGGGACGGGGATTAAAAAGAGTTCTGTGGAAATACAACTTGATATTCGGCTTCAATTCCATACGACAGGACGAGGTTGAGGGTGTGACTGAGACAGTGAGTGGGCTCACCTGCAGACTGATGGAAACCAATGGAGTCTAAAACCATGAGCTTTGGTCACAACTGTTTCTCAGTCTTGTTAGCTTCTCTACCTCACCACATGAGCACACTATGGGTGAACATGACTCATTTTTGTGATTCATTGTTTTGAAGATTGTTCATGTTGCACATCTGACGTTTAAAATTTGTGTTTTTATTTAGAACTGATTTCATTTATCTGTCTTTTAGCTCTGAAGGTTTTTTTCTGAACACAAAAATGAAACAGAGAGACAGTAAATTATGTTAAAATACAACTGAAAGCTGAAAAGATTAAAAAGCTACTGGAAACATCAGTACACTTCACCTTTGTCTCACCAGGATTGAGCTACAAGCAGCACTGCTGCCTCCCTCACTACCACCACCATGGGGCCCTTGAGCAAGGCCCTCAGTGGCTGAACTGAGCAGCTTGTTTTGGTTTTTGTGAACATTATCAGAGTGGTGCTGCAAATGTGAGTCACTCAGGGAGTTTCCTCTGGTTAAATAAAGGTTAAAAATGGATATCATCATTGTCAGAATAATAGAAGAATATTTGTGTTCATGTAAACAGCCAAAGACAACTTGTCCTGGATCTCAGTCACATGACTGTTAGTGTCAATAATGTTACCTGAGCAGGTGATTTCCTGGATGGTGGAACCAGGAGAGTTCCGTGATCTCACACACTCCTTCAGTGTTGATGTAGACTGAACACACTCAGAGTTGATGAACCACATGAGTCGTTCTGAGGACTCGTCTCTCTGCTGTGTTGAGACAGCAGAACCACAGTCCAGCCATCTACATATCACAGCTGTTTCCTTCAGGGTCCAGGACCGGTCTGTCTCTGCTTCTCTCCACTCTCCCAGGTGTTTCACCTCCAGTCTACCAGCACAGTGGTTTGCTCCTCCCACCAACCTGACCTCATCAGCATCTGAGCAGAGACAAGAGCATCATTAATACATGAATATGCAACAGGACGGAGGAGGACCTGAACCAAAGCTGCACCTGAGCAGATGAGTCCAACTGATTTGCCAGGTGAGCAGGTGTTTCCAGACCCTGAGCGTCCACAGTCCAGGAGGGAAGATTCATGGCCCTCACACTGGAACACCTGAGTCCAGAATGGAGACTCTGCTGGTCCAAAAAGTGCCCCCTCCAGGACTGAAGGTGTCCCACATCTCAGCTCTCCACACAGCACCTCTGCATCCTGCATGTCAAAGTCCTCTTCACACACTGAGGACCACAGCTGGTTAGACTTCACCTCCAGTCTGCCAGAGCAAAGGTTCGACCCGTCCACCAGCCTGACAGACTCTGAAAAAGACAACAAGAGGCAGATTCATGATGAGAATGAATTCATGTCAACATGAACTCACCTGTTCATGCCTCTGACATGTTAACTAGCAAACCCTGGAAATGAGACAGGAAAACACAGATTTCCAAGGAATTTATCCTGAGAGTGAGAAGGAAAATATAGAATTGGAAGGAATTTATCCTCTTTGAAATAATTCATGTGATTATTGAAGCTGGGAATCATGATTCCTGCTCTTTCCTCCCTAAACCATCTAATATCCCACATGTGGATACCAGAGTACACAACTGGAATCTCTAGTTTACGTTATCATCACCACCATTTTCAGATCCTAGCAGTGGCAGCCTAAAGTTGTGATTCTCAAACTGTGGAAAACCCAAATATCTTTTGGAAAGTTAAACAAGTCAAAATTGTTTTGAAACAATGAATACTATAGAAAAAATAGCAAACAATTTTGAAAGAAAATACATTTCTGTATCAATCAAGGATGGTTCCAAGTCTGCTTTCAGACAGGAGGTGGAGCAGCTGGTCCACTGGGGCAGTCTGAACCACCTGGAGCTGAACCTGCTCAAGAATGTGGAGATGACAGTGGACTTCAGGAGAAGCCCACCCACACTCTCCCCCCTCACCATCCTCAACCATACAGTGTCTCCTGAGGACATGTTCAAGTTCCTGGGAACCACAATCTCCAAGAACCTGAAGTCCACCTCTAACATGGACACTGTCCAGAAAAAAAGCTCAGCAGAGGTTGGACTTCCTGTGACAGCTCAGGAAGTTGAACCTGCCACAGGAGCTGCTGATCATCTTCTATACTACAATCATTCAGTCTGTCCTGTTCACAGCCATCACTCTGGTTTGGATCGGCCACCAAACAAGACAGGATCAGACTGCAACGAACAATCGGGTCAGCAGAGAGAATCATGGGGGCCGACCTACCTGTCATCCAGGACCTTTATCGGTCCAGGGTCAGGAAACGGACAGGCACCATCTCTGCTGACCCATCACACCCCAGTCACAAACTGTTTGATCCCCTCCCCTCTGGAAGATGCTACAGAGCCCTGGATGCTGAGACCACCAGGCTAAAAACAGTTTCTACCCTCAGGCTTTCAGTCTGATGAACGGGAAATAGTCAGAGTGTCAGGAAATAAAAACAAACATCTGCTACACCAGTAGCTCAATAGCAGGTGATCTGACAGGAGGGAACTGCAAATCATAACAATGGTGATGAAGGAAAAGCCGGCCCTGGTGTTGTTCAGTGTGAAAACCCTGGAAGAGATCGTCATGAGGCCACAGCTCCTGGAGGAGCTGAATGATTCCCAACTCCTGTGTTGTCCTGAGGATGAACTCACGTCACTGCTGCTCGCCTCCACAGAAGAACCAGAGCCAGCGTTTCCCTGATTGATGCTAAGATACATTCTGATGTGTGTGATTCTACAACTGTCTGGTGTGCGTCTCAGTCAAACAGCAACAGTGTGTTGGCCTACCTGTGCTGGACCCTGAGCAGCACACACTGGGTCTTCTATTGGAACCTGTGCTCAGTGTGTATTGCTATCAAAGGTGATTCCAACAGAGGCTCCAGCTGACTGCTGCATCAGAGCACTGATACCAAAGACACTGCCCAGCTCCTTACTTTCAAATATTCTCAAACACTATTTCTAATATAATTTACTGTATTTCATCAGTGATCAATGCATCATTTATAGCAGTAATTGGCAACAAGTGGATCTTTTCACTGGAACCTCAGAGTTCACCAGATTGACACACACACTTGAAAACAAGTTCAGATTCATAAAATATTCCAGTGTTTCGTGTTTCTCTATGGTTGTCTGATGGTTGGCCTCTGACTCACTCTGACTCTGAGAAAACATGCTGTGCACCTCTTATGCAGCTGAACAGAGGCGCTATGACACTGTTCCATGCTCATCATGGAGGTACTTGCTTCAAGAGTTAGACAACCACATGCCTGAAGGACAGAGAAGTGAACTTGAAACTAAAAGGTTGTTGGTTCAATCCTCAGGACTGGTAGGAGGAAGCAGCCACACTCATTAACACCACCAAGATGCCCTTGAGCAAGGCTCTCAGAGGTGGTACTGAGCAGCTGCTGTTCTATGACTGTGAATGTGATCAGGGTGCTCCTGCAAATGTGAGTCACTCTCAGTGAGTTTCCTTGGACTAAATAAAGGTAAAAAATAAAAACACTGGAGTTTTGTGAATATTTGTGTGCATGTTAAAAAAACAAAGTCACTTGTACTGGATCACAGCAACATGACTGCATTACTGTGTACCAAATCACATACTTCCATACTGCATATGTAAAATTTTCAAACTGAGTATTCTAAGCAAAGTATGTACTCAATCGCGCAGTGCGCGTGTTTCGAGGGTGCAGTGCTGTCCCAAACCACATCCTGCCGTGCGGTGCACTCTTCAGAAATGATGACGTGATGTCTTCTTCTTCTACACAGATTTGTGACTGGCGAGCACCGCATCAGCATCAGCTAATTACCGCCACCTTTTGCCTGTGCTTGTTTGTCAATTTCTGAAGCAGTAAAAAAGCAAAATGGAGGGTCATCGCACATTGTTACACCACAATAGGCACCAACAACACGATGTCCTCCTTCTACTGGCTGAAGATGCAACTGTCTGTAGAGTTTAATTGTGTGATTTATTTAGCACAACATTTTGGTGACAAGTGATTTTATCTTTTCAAACCCGTGTCCACACAGAATTTCCAACTTGTCCCTGTTATTTCATGTAAAGATGACTCTATACAAGTCAGTGTTGGCCGACTCTCACCACAGCAAGTGTCCACAGTTGCACACTCAAAATCTTAACTGATTGGAGTACGTCATCCGGGAACTTTTGCATTCTCAATTTTTGAAAACTATCCATACGTTTTTCCATTTTCAGTTGAGTAGACTAAAAATTTTAAGTATGCAGTATAGAAGTATGCGATTGAGAAAACACGCAGTGAGAGTCTTCTGGCGAGATGAAGGTTAAAAAAATTGTTATGTTATTGTCAGAATCATAGAGGAACATTTGTGTTCATGTAAACAGCCAAAGACAACTTGTCCTGGATCTCAGTCACATGACTGTTAGTGTCAATAATGTTACCTGAGCAGGTGATTTCCTGGATGGTGGAACCAGAAGAGTTCCATGATCTCACACACTCCTTCAGTGTTGATGTATACTGAACACACTCAATGTCGATGAACCACACGAGTCGTTCTGAGGACTCGTCTCTCTGCTGTGTTGAGACAGCAGAACCACAGTCCAGCCATCTACATATCACAGCTGTTTCCTTCAGGGTCCAGGACCAGTCTGTCTCTGCTTCTCTCCACTCTCCCAGGTGTTTCACCTCCAGTCTACCAGCACAGTGGTTTGCTCCTCCCACCAACCTGACATCATCAGCATCTGAGCAGAGACAAGAGGATCATTAATACATGAATATGCAACAGGACGGAGGAGGACCTGAAGCAAAGCTCCACCTGAGCAGATGAGTCCAACTGATCTGCCAGGTGAGCAGGTGTTTCCAGACCCTGAGCGGCCACAGTCCAGGAGGGAAGATTCATGGCCCTCACACTGGAACACCTGAGCCCAGAATGGAGGCTCTGCTGGTCCAAAAAGTCCAACCTCTAATTGGCCTCCCTGGATGAGTTTTACATTTTACTTTCTACTGCTCACTGCAGGTCCAGTCAAGTGAGAGCACTTTTCCTTCACCTGCCTCAGCATTTTGGGACTCAAAAGTACTGCAATTGGAAAACTGTGGAACCGACAGGGAGGGAGAAGAAAATGTCCTTGAGAAGCAGCTAAATACATAAAAACTGATGCTACATTTCCAGGCAGCACCTCTGGTTTGAAGTAAACATACTAGCTTTGTTTATATGTGATCTAACCTCATGTACACAGCAAGTTAATGGTGTGATTCTCATGACACTCCTGCCTAAACTGTATAATACAACATTATTCCACATTTATACTTGGATTCATCTGCATGTTCCAGTTGATTTGCACTTCTGGTTGGATGCTAGCTGCATGTCAGTACTTGTACTCTGAACAATGACAAATTTGAATCTATAATTGATGTTTAATATACATCATCGAGGCTATTTGTACGTATTCAGTGGAAAATGTTTTTATTGCACCAGGTGAACAAGTGCACCTCCTAAAATTACGAGTGTATATTAGGCCTGTCACAGTAACACGTTATGTTAGTTGATGTATCCCATCAATTTCGTACCTCTTATCTTGTTAAGGGTGGCGGGGGGCTGGAGCCTATCACAGCAGCCTTCCTGTGAGAGGCCAGGTTCACCCTGGACGAGTTGTCAGTCCATCACAGGGCCAACACATAGAAACAGACAACCATTCACACTCACAGCCACACCTACGGACAATTTAGAGTATCAATCAGCCTCGTCCCCTCTTGATGTCTTTGGACTGTGGGAGGAAGCTGGAGTACCAGAGAGAACCCACACAGACACAGGGAGAACATGCAGACTCCACACAGAAAGATCCTGTGCTCAAGTTTGGGCTCAAACCTGGAACCTTTTCGCTGTGAGGCAACAGTGCTGACCACTGCACAACCATGTCTCCCAGGATATATTATCCAAGAATTATTTTGATTTATGATATGATTATTGACATTTTAACAATTTTACCACTTCAATAATTATGTACCACCTAATAAATCAAGTGCACACTTTATCTCTGTTCCTGTCACGAATTGAGCTTGGACGAGAACCCAAAGCCACGACTCCCAGGCAAGGTGCCAGATGAAGAAAGTTTATAACTAAAGTACAAATCCAAACCACTCTTATGAGGAAAAAAGCCTAAACTACAAAAACTCAAACTCACTCGACTGAGGAGAACCTGACTAGACAAAGTGACAAAGAAACTCAAAGTTAGATCAGGTAAGGAGCATGGCATGGAAAACAAAACCTGACTAGACAAAGATTCAACAAAAACACAAACTTGATGAGGCATTAAATGACGTAGCACGTTTGGAACTGACGGAAAAGACAAACTCGCACCAGACAAAGAGAAATGCAGACGACATAAACTCATGAGGTGACGGAAACAGGAGGACACAGTCGGGGTGGGGAAGACAATCAGACTGGTGGGAAATCCACCACGGGGAAGTGGAAGTTACCAGAAACTGGGAGGATGGTTAAATTTCAAAATAAAACAGGACGTCATGACACAACATAGACACATGGCAAACAAAGAACACCACTACATGCATGGACATGACAGTTACAAGAGTATTTAAGTCTGTTACATCACCAAAGAGGACCAGTATCATGATGGGTTTATAGAGAAAGGACTCCAAAAAGAAACTGAAATTCCAGACTGGAGTACCAAGACTCTGAGAGGGTCATGTTCACTCAGACCTGGATTAACAACTGTGTCATGATGAGTTTCCAGGACCTTTTCAATTATGGTGCTATGAGCCAACTTAAAGGAAATAGAAGGGAGCTGTGCCCCCCCTCCCCCCTCCCCCCTCCCTCAGTGGAGGAGGAGAGGAGCAGGAGACCTGTCACAGGAGAGGAGAGGTGCTGGTGACCAGTAAACCTGCCTCAGTGGTCTTTTCTGGTGTCAAATGCTCACACGTACACACAATTATCACAGTTACTGAGGACAGAAAAATGATGGAGGTCGTACTGGAGAAGAGTTCAAACTGGAGCCAGGAGGCAACGACCATTCCATCATCCATCTTCCAGCATTCCCCTCCAGCACTCACTATCACCCAGAAGTCCATCCTGTTAGACTGGAAACCTCCAAACAACCTCAACATCCTACAGTGGAAGAAGCTGCTGATGAGCAGAAATCCCTGGAAAAATGTCTGCATCCATCAACCATGAAACCACCAACTTCAGTAAAACCTGGTCCACTACCATCAATAAATGAACCTCTGAGATGCCTGACCTCCAACCCTCAAAGTGTCATTGAACACACAAACACCCAACACATTCAACACACACACACACACACACACACACACACACACACACACACACACACACACCAGCTCCATTCACCCTTTATTCTTTTTAAAATGCCTTTATTTGTTCATACATTTATTGTTTTCATTACAATATCATAATTATTATATTTGATATTATTGTTGCTGTATTAGAAACATTTCTACTGATCGTGGTGATAACAACAAAAGCATTGAAAAGGATACCATTGATTCTGAATAATACAGAATTACTGCATGATGAAATTATTATTATTGTTATTATTATTAATACTCTCACTCAATCAATATTTTGTTCTATTTTATTATTAATAATGTATCATTTCAGACATTATAACTATGTTCTGGTCTCTTTCTCCTCGTCCACTTGCTTGTTTATAAGTTTTTTGACAGCAGAAATGCTACAAATCCTGTTTGATGAATCACTACAAGTGGAGGAGGAAAAAAATAGGAACAGCAAACCAGAGATGAACAATTTATCCTCATTCACCATTATTATTACCAAACACAAGTTATTAATGAAATGTGACACTTCTCTCTCATTATTATTATTATTATTATTATTATTATCACTGTTTTTGTGGCGTCACTGTTTTCTGGTTCTCATCACTACTCTTGCTATTATTGTTCTGGCATTAACAACGTTGTTAATGATGACATCACCTTTATATTAATATCACAACTATGGTTATTGTTTTTCTTATTATGGTGATAGTCATTAATTACATATTTCTACTCTTTGTCTCCGATGTGTTTGTTTATTCTTTGCTGTACAAAATTATTGTGGAATTATATTTTATTGATATTTCTGTATGATAGAAACCAGAGGTTCTCAATTACAAATGTTAAAAGGCCTTAAAGTAGGATTTATTTCTCCACCCATTCATTTATTCTATTTCTTTTTTCAATGATCTTCTTCAGATGTCATTCATCAGCCTACCATGATAGATATTCATCATTCATTATTAATATGATTGAGATACAAAGATAATGAACACAACACACACACCATCAATTTACACACAACACTGACACAATATTAGTCTCTCATTATTAATGAATTATTGATTTGTTAAAATTATTTTTAGTTTCTTTTTCCCCCCAGATAATTCTTTTAATTTTAGCATTTCAATTCATGAATTAATCTTGTTCATTGTTTCCTCCAATTTCCTGCCTCTCCCTTTCCAGTTTGTCCAGTCCTCTTTAAAGAGAAAACACACAAAATGACTTTCAACTGTCCGATTGCTCAACTACTTGAATAAATGAATCATAAATAAATGAGACAAATATGTCATGAGCAGACGCCCTGACATTGGGTCTGGGGGTTGAACTGGGAGGAGATGGAATAGCGGCTGGTGGCTTCCATCAGCAGCTTCCTCCTTTCGTTTGGTTCCACACCCGACGCTGCTAACTAGTGGCTAGCCAGCCTCAGCTGTGAGCCTCTGCTGCTGATGCTGACTGGACAGGTTCCCCCCTCCTCCTTCTCTCTTTGGGACACTCATACATACACACACACACACTCACACACACACACACACACACACATACACACACACACACACACACACGTTATCACTTTGTATCTTTTGGTTCGATTGAACTGTTATACCAACGTGTTGCTGATTGATTGATGCATTGTGTTTAATAAACATTTTTAATCATAAGAGAGAAGTCGCAGTGTCTTTTGTGTCCAAAACTGTGGTCACGTGTCTCAGTGATAGGCAGCGCTCTGATCTCACCCTTCTAAGATCAGAGTTGTCCCTGTTTAGTTGATATTACAGAATATTGACTGTTTAGTGGATAAACTCTGTTTGAGACTGACAATTTTTACAAATTTGGTCAACATTTTAGTTTCCCTGAACTCATCAGGGTGGTGCCCCGATTGATTAATATTCAATCTTAATTAGTATTTCATTCAATAATCAAAAATTGTATTCATAATTATTGACAATTATAATTTTGACCAAATCGCTCCTCAACGCACAACATTGGCAATAAAGTCTTTTCTGGTTCTAACCCCCCTCCCCAAAGACACACACACACACACACACACACACACACACACACACACACACACACACACACACACACACACACACACACACACACACACACAATTTCTGCAAATGTGGCTTCAGTGTCTTTGATTCTTGTCTCTTATTTCATGGTTCAGTTGTTGACACTCAGTCTTTTCTCAGCGTTCCTGTTATCTTGTCTCTCCTGCTTCATGTAAATTAAAAGAATATTTTTCAAGTTGATCTGAAACTAAGCTGAGACTAGTTAGACTGTGGAGGACCGACACTCTCTGGGTTTAGCAGCAGCTCAGCCACCTCATGTGATTGAACTACTGTGTTTGTACCAGCACACTACAACTGGAGAACAGTCCATTTATTTGACTTCTTGACATACGGAACACAGAACATCAGAGCAGTTGAGGGCTGACTGGAGCAAACAGTGAGGGAGTCAATCCAGAAATGCAGCTGCTGCCTCCAGGACATGAGCCAGTTGATTTGAGCCGTTTCAAACACACGTCTATGTGAACCATGCAGATCAACAACACCTCCAACAGGAAGCCTACCTGAGCTCCACAGCACCAGCAGCACCAGCAGCACCCTGCCATCCATGTCCAGTGTCAAGCTCCTCCGATCGTCTGCTACTAGTTTCTTCACTCTTATTTCCTCATCAGGACTCTTAAGTGCAGCTTTTCATGTCCGTGTCAACAGCTCCTGATGTGCTGAAGTGATACAAAGATAAAGCTGGGGGTCGGACACGTCATCCACATCAGAGTTGCGACACTCATGATCTTCTGATCAGATGAGCAGTTTCCTCTCCTTCACTGCTGCAGACGCATCAGATTGTCAGCACCACATCTCCTGTTTCCTGATGTAAAACGACACCTACTTCATAAAACAAGCCTGACCAACTTAACACATTTCATGTCAACTGCATTTAACAACACAGAGATGTTTTGTTGAATCCTACTAGAGGTGAATCTCATCCATGATTCTCCAGACATTTTTTAAATCAAGATCCTGGGGGTGGACTGTCTTTGGGAAGCTGAGGTGTCTGGTGGTCTTGGTGGACCCTCTGTAGCTCAACTGAGACCACCAGAGTCAGTGTGACTGTAAGCCTTCAAAGCCAGCATGAAGGAGCTGGTTTTATCTTTGAAGGGGAAATCACACACACAGCTACTCTCAGTTCCCAAATGTGTGTGTCCTCACTCCTCTGTCCTCCTGCTGCCCTCAGAATACAGACACAATTCAACCTGGTAGGTCTGGTGCATAGAAGTGCTCCTGAAAAGATTTGTGTCAGCCCACAGCTGGCTGTTCTTACCTGGAACCTCAAGATGAAACTGCTTCCACAGATTGGAAATGAATCTGATGTTGACTTTTGGACAAATCACCTGTTCATCAGTTCAACCATCACTTCCATCCATTTTCTACTTCTTATCTTATGATAGAAAGGAGTCTATCTGCTGTGTGACGGAGGCAGTTACTGTGAGCTGCTGCATGTCTCAGCTGTGTGTGTGTGTGTGTGTGTGTGTGTGTGTGTGTGTGTGTGTGTGTGTGTGTGTGTGTGTGTGTGTGTGTGTGTCAGTGACGTGCGGTCAGGGGAGGCAAGTGAGGCTTTGGAAAGATACTACAAAATTTTATATACATGATTATATACACTACTTTTTCAATTAGAATGTGGATCAGATCAGCTGATTTCAGTGTGAAGTCCATCCCTCCATCCACTTTCTATTCTTATCCTTTAAGGGTCACGGGGGGGGGGGGGCGATCCCAGGTGACATTGGACAAGAGGCAGGGTTCACCCTGGACAGGTCACCAGTCCATCAGGAGAAATGAGGTGGTCGGTATCATGCAACCTAAACTAAAAGATTAGTCAGATCAAATTCAGGTTAAAGCAAGAGTCTCCAGATCAAAGTCAGAATTCCTGATGATGTCATCAGGACTTTGACAGTACCTAGAATTCTGTCTTTGATCTCAGGAGGACATGAAAGAAACACAATTGAGGAAAGTAGAAGAGAGCACATTCAGCTTCATTAGAAACACTTGAACTGTTGAACAGTAGAATTTGTTTGAAACAGTTTACAACACTGAGTGACACGATTGAAGAGGGAAGATTTTTCTACTTTAAATTTAATTCTAACTTCAAAGTCAAGTCAAGTCAAGTCAATTTTATTTATAAATGCCAAATCACAACAGAAGTTATCACATGACACTTTACAAGTTTATCTACTGAGATCGGTACCCTGGAAGGTATGACCTTGGCCCCCAGCACGACCCTAAGGAACCTTGGAGTTCTCTTTGATGAGGATCTGTCCTTTAATGCCCACATTAAGCAAATTTCTAGGACTGCTTTCTTTCATTTGTGAAACATTGCTGAGATCAGACACATCCTGTCTCAAAAAGATGCAGAAAAACTAGTCCATGCCTTTGTCTGCCTTTTGCCTTGCCTTTGAGAATTCAAAATTCTCCTTCTAACATACAAAGTCCTCAACAGTCAGGCTCCTTCATACCTGACAGAGCTCCTAGTCTCCTATTATTCAGCTAGAACCCTTCGCTCCCAGGATGCAGGATTACTGGTGGTTCCTAGAGTTCTAAAAGTACACTGGGAGCCAGAGCCTTCAGCTATCAGGCTCCCCTCCTGTGGAACCGTCTCTCAGTTTCGGTCCAGGATGCAGACACCCTCTCGACCTATAAGAACAGACTAAAGACCTTCCTTTTTGATCAGGCTTATAGTTAGGCTGCTTAGGCTGGCCCTTAGATATGCTGCTATAGGCTTAGGCTGCTGGGGGATCTCCCATGGTGCACTGGGCTTCTCTCTCCTCCTCTCTGTCCTCCTGTATGTGTCATACATAAATCATACTCATACGTATTACGAACTCGTCTCCTTTTCCGGAGCCTGAGTTTATTGACTGATTGACTGAAAACGAGCAAACATAATAGGGTCTTCGCCTGAAGTACCTTCAGGCTCAGGCCCTAACAAATCATGTCAGAGATGTGTTCTAACACCCCTCAGTAATGGTCAGGAAACACAACAACCTTTTGTTTATTTCCATGATTTTCTTGAGGTTCATTTTACCATTTTTTTTAAACTGAAATCGAGAGTTTACTGACTAAAAAAAGGTCCAGAGGCCCACAACAAAATATTCAAATCAATATTTCCATGGATAAGGAAGCCTAACAAGGAAACCAAGAGATGGGAAACAACTTGGATGATAGAAAATTGTTTTTAGTTTATTTGACAGCTGATTGAAGACGTGGGTCAAAACTGACCTGTTCACATAAGAGATGGGAACAGAAAGCTAACACAAGAGGAAGGTTGAAGCTATGAAAAAGGAGTTTGATAAAAATCTTGAACTGACAGTAGAAATATCCTTTTGTATGTTTACCTTTGTTGACAGAAGTCACTTTAGCTTGGCAGTGAAAAGAATCTCTGCTAGCTTGACAAATAAGTGGCACAAACTGGGTTCAAGCTGGACTTTGGACACTGGTATCTGCAACAACTCCCATCAACTCCTAATCTAGCATCTCTGCTGTGCTCAAACTATTTTACAGAACATTTGACAGACCTGTGGAGCAGTGAGGACAGACATGAGTTGATCCACATGATCCACTGAAGCGCCATTTTACCCTGCCACTGAGGTCACCAACATGAGCTGGAGTTGGGACTCTTGAACTGAACCTGGTATCACAGCGACACCTACTGCTGCTAAATGGAACAGCGACATTGAACCCAAGTACAGGATTGAAGGGAGACTGATGGTCGCTGTTTGGGTTTTTGAAGAACAAGGAGGGCTTTGGTTCAAGCTGGATTCTCAGAGACTATTTCCCCAACCTCTACATTGGAATCTACACTGTCATCCAGTCAGGTGACTGAAGTCATCCAGTCATGTGACTGAAGTCATCCAGTCATGTGACTGAAGTCATCCATTCATGTCAGTGATGTCACTTGGCAGGACTGTCATTGCCATCACATTCTAGAAAAGAACCCAGACTCCACATTTACTCCTGTCTATTATTGTGTCCCACCCTCCTGGTCCTTACTCTGAATTCTCAGAGTTTATATCCAGTTCAGTTCTCAAAACAGATGAAGTCATGAGTGTAGATTAATTTCCTTTTCTCCACTGATTATATGTCAAGGTTTGTGTGTGGGGGTGGAGCCTATCCAAGCAGCCTTCGGACAAGAGGCGGGGTTCATCCTGGATGTGTCACCAGTCCATCACAGGGCCAACACATAGAGACAGACAACCATTCACACTCACAGCCACACCTACAGTCAATTTAGAGTATCAATCAGCCTCGTCCCCTCTTGATGTCTTTGGACTGTGGGAGGAAGCTGGAGTACCAGAGAGAACCCACACAGACACAGGGAGAACATGCAGACTCCACACAGAAAGATCCTGTGCTCAAGTTTGGGCTCAAACCTGGAACCTTTTCGCTGTGAGGCAACAGTGCTGACCACTGCACAACCATGTCTCCCAGGATATATTATCCAAGAATTATTTTGATTTATGATATGATTATTGACATTTTAACAATTTTACCACTTCAATAATAATGTACCACCTAATAAATCAAGTGCACACTTTATCTCTGTTCCTGTCATGACTTGAGCTTGGATGAGAACCCAAAGCCACGACTCCCAGGCAAGGTGCCAGATGAAGAAAGTTTATAACTAAAGTACAAATCAAAACCACTCTTATGAGGAAAAAAGCCTAAACTACAAAAACTCAAACTCACTCGACTGAGGAGAACCTGACTCGACAAAGTGACAAAGAAACTCAAAGTTAGATCAAGTAAGGAGCATGGCATGGAAAACAAAACCTGACTAGACAAAGATTCAACAAAAACACAAACTTGATGAGGCATTAAATGACGTAGCACATTTGGAACTGACGGAAAAGACAAACTCCAGAAGAAAGAAACTCCAAAAAGAAACTGAAATTCCAGACTGGAGTACCAAGACTCTGAGAGGGTCATGTTCACTCAGACCTGGATTAACAACTGTGTCATGATGAGTTTCCAGGACCTTTTCAATTATGGTGCTATGAGCCAACTTAAAGGAAATAGAAGGGAGCTGTGCCCCCCCTCCCCCCTCCCTCAGTGGAGGAGGAGAGGAGCAGGAGACCTGTCACAGGAGAGGAGAGGTGCTGGTGACCAGTAAACCTGCCTCAGTGGTCTTTTCTGGTGTCAAATGCTCACACGTACACACAATTATCACAGTTACTGAGGACAGAAAAATGATGGAGGTCGTACTGGAGAAGAGTTCAAACTGGAGCCAGGAGGCAACGACCATTCCATCATCCATCTTCCAGCATTCCCCTCCAGCACTCACTATCACCCAGAAGTCCATCCTGTTAGACTGGAAACCTCCAAACAACCTCAACATCCTACAGTGGAAGAAGCTGCTGATGAGCAGAAATCCCTGGAAAAATGTCTGCATCCATCAACCATGAAACCACCAACTTCAGTAAAAGCTGGTCCACTACCATCAATAAATGAACCTCTGAGATGCCTGACCTCCAACCCTCAAAGTGACATTGAACACACAAACACCCAACACATTCAACACACACACACACACACACATACACACACACACACACACACACACACACACACACACACACACACACACACACACACACACACACCAGCTCCATTCACCCTTTATTCTTTTTAAAATGTCTTTATTTGTTCATACATTTATTGTTTTCATTACAATATCATAATTATATTATATTTAATATTATTGTTGCTGTATTAGAAACATTTCTACTGATAGTGGTGATAACAACAAAAGCATTGAAAAGGATACCATTGATTCTGAATAATACAGAATTACTGCATGATGAAATTATTATTATTGTTATTATTATTAATACTCTCACTCAATCAATATTTTGTTCTATTTTATTATTAATAATGTATCATTTCAGACATTATAACTATGTTCTGGTCTCTTTCTCCTCGTCCACTTGCTTGTTTATATATTTTTTGACAGTAGAAATGCTACAAATCCTGTATGATGAATCACTGCAAGTGGAGGAGGAAAAAATATGAACAGCAAACCAGAGATGAACAATTTATCCTCATTCACCATTATAATTACCAAACACAAGTTATTAATGAAATGTGACACTTCTCTCTCATTATTATAATTATTATTATTATCATTATTATTATTATCACTGTTTTTGTGGCATCACTGTTTTCTGGTTCTCATCACTACTCTTGCTATTATTGTTCTGGCATTAACAATGTTGTTAATGATGACATCACCTTTATATTAATATCACAACTATGGTTATTGTTTTTCTTATTATGGTGATAGTCATTAATTACATATTTCTACTCTTTGTCTCCTTTGTGTTTGTTTATTCTTTGCTGAACAAAATTATTGTGGAATTATATTTTATTGATATTTCTGTATGATCGAAACCAGAGGTTCTCAATTACAAATGTTAAAAGGCCTTAAAGTAGGATTTATTTCTCTACCCATTCATTTATTCTATTTCTTTTTTCAATGATCTTCTTCAGATGTCATTCATCAGCCTACCATGATAGATATTCATCATTCATTATTAATATGATTGAGATACAAAGATAATGAACACAACACACACACCATCAATTTACACACAACACTGACACAATATCATTCTCTCATTATTAATGAATTATTGATTTGTTGAAATTATTTTTAGTTTATTTCTTTTTTATTCATTTTATTTTATTTAATATTCAATATTAATTTGTATTTCATTCAATAATCAAAAATTATATTCATTATTATTGATTATTATAATTTTGACCAAATCGCTCCTCAATGCACAACATTGGCAAAAAAGTCTTTTCTGGTTCTGACCCCCCCTCCCCACACACACACGCACACACACACACACACACACACACACACACACACACACATACACACACACACACACACACACACACAATTTCTGCAAATGTGGCTTCAGTGTCTTTGATTCTTGTCTCTTATTTCATGGTTCAGTTGTTGACACTCAGTCTTTTCTCAGCGTTCCTGTTATCTTGTCTCTCCTGCTTCATGTAAATTAAAAGAATATTTTTCAAGTTGATCTGAAACTAAGCTGAGACTAGTTAGACTGTGGATGACCGACACTCTCTGGGTTTAGCAGCAGCTCAGCCACCTCATGTGATTGAACTACTGTGTTTGTACCAGCACACTACAACTGGAGAACAGTCCATTTATTTGACTTCTTGACATACGGAACACAGAACATCAGAGCAGTTGAGGGCCGACTGGAGCAAACAGTGAGGGAGTCAATCCAGAAATGCAGCTGCTGCCTCGTGGACATGAGCCAGCTGATTTGAGCCGTTTCAAACACACGTCTATCTGAACCATGCAGATCAACAACACCTCCAACAGGAAGCCTACCTGAGCTCCACAGCACCAGCAGCACCAGCAGCACCAGCAGCACCCTGCCATCCATGTCCAGTGTCAAGCTCCTCCGATCGTCTGCTACTAGTTTCTTCACTCTTATTTCCTCATCAGGACTCTTAAGTGCAGCTTTTCATGTCCGTGTCAACAGCTCCTGATGTGCTGAAGTGATACAAAGATAAAGCTGAGGGTCGGACACGTCATCCACATCAGAGTTGCGACACTCATGATCTTCTGATCAGATGAGCAGTTTCCTCTCCTTCACTGCTGCAGACGCATCAGATTGTCAGCACCACATCTCCTGTTTCCTGATGTAAAACGACACCTACTTCATAAAACAAGCCTGACCAACTTAACACATTTCATGTCAACTGCATTTAACAACACAGAGATGTTTTGTTGAATCCTACTAGAGGTGAATCTCATCCATGATTCTCCAGACATTTTTTAAATCAAGATCCTGGGGGTGGACTGTCTTTGGGAAGCTGAGGTGTCTGGTGGTCTTGGTGGACCCTCTGTAGCTCAACTGAGACCACCAGAGTCAGTGTGACTGTAAGCCTTCAAAGCCAGCATGAAGGAGCTGGTTTTATCTTTGAAGGGGAAATCACACACACAGCTACTCTCAGTTCCCAAATGTGTGTGTCCTCACTCCTCTGTCCTCCTGCTGCCCTCAGAATACAGACACAATTCAACCTGGTAGGTCTGGTGCATAGAAGTGCTCCTGAAAAGATTTGTGTCAGCCCACAGCTGGCTGTTCTTACCTGGAACCTCAAGATGAAACTGCTTCCACAGATTGGAAATGAATCTGATGTTGACTTTTGGACAAATCACCCGTTCATCAGTTCAACCATCACTTCCATCCATTTTCTACTTCTTATCTTATGATAGAAAGGAGTCTATCTGCTGTGTGACGGAGGCAGTTACTGTGAGCTGCTGCATGTCTCAGCTGTGTGTGTGTGTGTGTGTGTGTGTGTGTGTGTGTGTGTGTGTGTGTGTGTGTGTGTGTGTGTGTGTGTGTGTGTGTCAGTGACGTGCGGTCAGGGGAGGCAAGTGAGGCTTTGGAAAGATACTACAAAATTTTATATACATGATTATATACACTACTTTTTCAATTAGAATGTGGATCAGATCAGCTGATTTCAGTGTGAAGTCCATCCCTCCATCCACTTTCTATTCTTATCCTTTAAGGGTCACGGGGGGGGGGGGGCGATCCCAGGTGACATTGGACAAGAGGCAGGGTTCACCCTGGACAGGTCACCAGTCCATCAGGAGAAATGAGGTGGTCGGTATCATGCAACCTAAACTAAAAGATTAGTCAGATCAAATTCAGGTTAAAGCAAGAGTCTCCAGATCAAAGTCAGAATTCCTGATGATGTCATCAGGACTTTGACAGTACCTAGAATTCTGTCTTTGATCTCAGGAGGACATGAAAGAAACACAATTGAGGAAAGTAGAAGAGAGCACATTCAGCTTCATCAGAAACACTTGAACTGTTGAACAGTAGAATTTGTTTGAAACAGTTTACAACACTTAGTGACAGGATTGAAGAGGGAAGATTTTTCTACTTTAAATTTAATTCTAACTTCAAAGTCAAGTCAAGTCAAGTCAATTTTATTTATAAATGCCAAATCACAACAGAAGTTATCACATGACACTTTACAAGTTTATCTACTGAGATCGGTACCCTGGAAGGTATGACCTTGGCCCCCAGCACGACCCTAAGGAACCTTGGAGTTCTCTTTGATGAGGATCTGTCCTTTAATGCCCACATTAAGCAAATTTCTAGGACTGCTTTCTTTCATTTGTGAAACATTGCTGAGATCAGACACATCCTGTCTCAAAAAGATGCAGAAAAACTAGTCCATGCCTTTGTCTGCCTTTTGCCTTGCCTTTGAGAATTCAAAATTCTCCTTCTAACATACAAAGTCCTCAACAGTCAGGCTCCTTCATACCTGACAGAGCTCCTAGTCTCCTATTATTCAGCTAGAACCCTTCGCTCCCAGGATGCAGGGTTACTGGTGGTTCCTAGAGTTCTAAAAGTACACTGGGAGCCAGAGCCTTCAGCTATCAGGCTCCCCTCCTGTGGAACCGTCTCCCAGTTTCGGTCCAGGATGCAGACACCCTCTCGACCTATAAGAACAGACTAAAGACCTTCCTTTTTGATCAGGCTTATAGTTAGGCTGCTTAGGCTGGCCCTTAGATATGCTGCTATAGGCTTAGGCTGCTGGGGGATCTCCCATGGTGCACTGGGCTTCTCTCTCCTCCTCTCTGTCCTCCTGTATGTGTCATACATAAATCATACTCATACGTATTACGAACTCGTCTCCTTTTCCGGAGCCTGAGTTTATTGACTGATTGACTGAAAACGAGCAAACATAATAGGGTCTTCGCCTGAAGTACCTTCAGGCTCAGGCCCTAACAAATCATGTCAGAGATGTGTTCTAACACCCCTCAGTAATGGTCAGGAAACACAACAACCTTTTCTTTATTTCTATGATTTTCTTGAGGTTCATTTTACCATTTTTTTAAACTGAAATCGAGGGTTTACTGACTAAAAAAAGGTCCAGAGGCCCACAACAAAATATTCAAATCAATATTTCCATGGATAAGGAAGCCTAACAAGGAAACCAAGAGATGGGAAACAACTTGGATGATAGAAAATTGTTTTTAGTTTATTTTACAGCTGATTGAAGACGTGGGTCAAAACTGACCTGTTAACATCAGAGATGGGAACAGAAAGCTAACACAAGAGGAAGGTTGAAGCTATGAAAAAGAAGTTTGATAAAAATCTTGAACTGACAGTAGAAATATCCTTTTGTATGTTTACCTTTGTTGACAGAAGTCACTTTAGCTTGGCAGTGAAAAGAATCTCTGCTAGCTTGACAAATAAGTGGCACAAACTTGGTTCAAGCTGGACTTTGGACACTGGTATCTGCAACAACTCCCATCAACTCCTAATCTAGCATCTCTGCTGTGCTCAAACTATTTTACAGAACATTTGACAGACCTGTGGAGCAGTGAGGACAGACATGAGTTGATCCACATGATCCACTGAAGCACCATTTTACCCTGCCACTGAGGACACAAACATGAGCTGGAGTTGGGAATCTTGAACTGAACCTGGTATCACAGCGATACCTACTGCTGCAAAATGGAACAGCAACATTGAACCCAAGTACAGGATTGGAGGGAGACTGATGGTCGCTGTTTGGGTTTTTGAAGAACAAGGAGGGCGTTGGTTCAAGCTGGATTCTCAGAGGTTATTTCCCCAACCTCTACATTGGCATCTACGCTGTCATCCAGTCACATGACTGAAGTCATCCAGTCATGTGACTGAAGTCATCCAGTCATGTGACTGAAGTCATCCAGTCATGTGACTGAAGTCATCCAGTCATGTGATTGAAGTCATCCAGCCATGTCAGTGATGTCACTTGGCAGGACTGTCATTGCCGTCATATTCTAGAAAAGAATCCAGACTCCACATGTGGCTCCCATGATAACTGATGGACCTCTGGTTGGAGGCTGGACGATGATGTTTGGTCTGGGGGGGTTAAGATTGTGGGGGCTGTTTCAGTTCTAGTGCTGAAGGCTTTCACCATGACAGTCAGACTCTTATCTGTCCTTCATGTTCCCTCAAATATGCAGTGTGGACCTCACACACTGAAATTTAGCCTGAAAACTCTTCATGAAAAGCAGGCGACTCAGAGTCTCTGTGGCGCAATCGGTCAGCGCGATCAGCTGTTAACCAAGAGGCTGGTGGTTCGAGCCCCCCCAGGGATGATGAACAGGCTCTACTGGTGCTTAGGACTCTGTTGATCAGCTGCTGAGTTGCTACTTGATGTCCACATTGGTCTGTTTCATCCTGAGTAGTTTGATCATAACAGAGTCGTTGCATCAATGATCTGACTGAGGACGGCCAGATTGACCCTCCACAGCAGACGCATGTGACAGATGTCTTGCTGAGACACTTTGTGGTAAAGCCAGATTCTCCCAGTCCCACTGACATATTTCAATCATACATGTTCAGAGATGATTTTGTTTTCCTGAATACATTTATTATTTTCTGATCACCTGGTGGATTTTTCATCATTCTCCTCATTACCATACTTTAGGTTGCAGTATGTACACCTGAGTTAGTCTTGGGTTTCAGAAATCATACAGCATACAAATAATAGTAGGTTGAAACATATTTATTTAAAAGAATTTAACATGGTTACACACACACACACACACACACACACACACACACACACACACACACATTCTGTCTTTGGTATAAAATGGTCTGTCACGTTCTCTCACGTTGCACAACAACAAAACAAACAAAGACGGCCATGTCCAGTGTGGTCCTGGATATGACGACTGGACTGCAGGGTCCCAGTATCACTGTGACAATTCTTTTACCAGCTATGACCTTGGACAAGCACTTCTCAGGAGGAAACTTATCATGGTGGCACAGTGAAGAAAACTGGACCTGAGCTGCCTGCTGAAATCTTGCAGGTGAAGGACAGAGCTCCACCTCTTTGACAGACACCACCACTGTTGGCTCATGTTGTCAGTTTTTGACACACACGCATCTAAACACACACACATACACATGCATATTCTTACACACAGAGACTTTTCCCCTGTTTTTGTTTTTTACTGGTTTTGAACCAGTAGTTGGTTTCTGTTGGTTTGATTTGCTTGACTGGTTGTTGTTTGTTTGACCTTGCAAATCAATATTTTGGGTTCTGGCTTGTTCTGCTTTTCATTTTGTGTTTGTATTAAAGTTCTGTTGCTGAAAAAGAGACTTTTTTTCCTTTTTGTTGAAGTAAATATATGTGGGTCGAAATTGACCCATAACACCAAGGATGTTACAATACTTAATAATATTAAAATGAAGAATAAATCAAACCAATCCATGTCAGAGATGTGTTCTAACACCTCTCAGTAATGGTCAGGAAACACAACAACCTTTTCTTTATTTCTATGATTTTCTTGAGGTTCATTTGATCATTTTTTAACTGAAATCGAGGGTTTACTGACTAAAAAAAGGTCCAGAGGCCCACAACAAAATATTAAAATCAATATTTCCATGGATAAGGAAGCCTAACAAGGAAACCAAGAGATGGGAAACAACTTGGATGATAGAAAATAGTTTTTAGTTTATTTGACAGCTGATTGAAGACGTGGGTCAAAACTGACCTGTTAACATCAGAGATGGGAACAGAAAGCTAACACAAGAGGAAGGTTCAAGCTATGAAAAAGGAGTTTGATAAAAATCTTGAACTGACAGTAGAAATATCCTTTTGTATGTTTACCTTTGTTGACAGAAGTCACTTTAGCTTGGCAGTGAAAAGAATCTCTGCTAGCTTGACAAATAAGTGCACAAACTGGGTTCAAGCTGGACTTTGGACACTGGTATCTGCAACAACTCCCATCAACTCCTAATCTAGCATCTCTGCTGTGGTCAAAATATTTTACAGAACATTTGACAGACCTGTGGAGCAGTGAGGACAGACATGAGTTGATCCACATGATCCACTGAAGCGCCATTTTACCCTGCCACTGAGGACACTAACATGAGCTGGAGTTGGGACTCTTGAACTGAACCTGGTATCACAGCGACACCTACTGCTGCAAAATGGAACAGCAACATTGAACCCAAGTACAGGCTTGGAGGGAGACTGATGGTCGCTGTTTGGGTTTTTGAAGAACAAGGAGGGCGTTGGTTCAAGCTGGATTCTCAGAGGTTATTTCCCCAACCTCTACATTGGCATCTACGCTGTCATCCAGTCACATGACTGAAGTCATCCAGTCATGTGACTGAAGTCATCCAGTCATGTGATTGAAGTCATCCAGCCATGTCAGTGATGTCACTTGGCAGGACTGTCATTGCCGTCACATTCTAGAAAAGAACCCAGACTCCACATGTGGCTCCCATGATAACTGATGGACCTCTGGTTGGAGGCTGGACGATGATGTTTGGACTTGAAGGAAAACTCCTTGTCCAAATTCCATTGTGTTCAAATTTAAAGTCCCACAATAAAAAGTAGCTGAATCTGACAGGTGAAGGTTTGGAGCTACAAGATGGTTGATGTTTTCTTGACTTGATGCTCTGACTGTCAGGGTAGATGACAGCTTCTTTCTGCTGCTGCATCTGAGTGGCTATGATGGGAGGTTTTAACCTCCCAAGGTTGTCTGGTTCCAGGGGAAATTTTAAAATTCCAGTCCCCAACCTTGGCTGTTCTGAAACTCTTCTCCTGAATCACTCCTGAGTTGCAGCAAGAAAAAATACCAGTGCCCAACCAGATCAACTTAATGGCTGCTAACAGCCTCAGACACTTGATTTCCATCAATCTGCAGTCAAGAAGGCCCTCACCTGTGGTTCTCCTCCAGGAGGGTCCAGGTTCTGCCATTGTGGCTCCTTGTGCCACTGCCAGAGAGCCTCAGCTGCACACTGCAACATTTCAACAGGAGATTTACATTCCTTCAAATGTCCTGACATCTTATTCCAATGGTTCTGTTCCATCTTTATATTTTAAAATCAATCACACAATGAAAGCTGCCACAGCTGGTTTAAGTGAGAGAACACGCTAAGAGATTTGAAACCAGTAAAATATGCTTTTCTGTGTGCAAACTAGTGAGGGGCATGGAAGGATATTTTACCACCAATACAGAACCCAAACTTTAGTCATGTGATGAGATGGTGACTCTGATTATGAAGTTTATGGACAAAATGTGAATTGAAAGAAAATACATTTCTTCAGTAGACTTTGATCCAACATTTGAAGTTAGATTTTGGTGGCTGCTCCATGTTGGAGGAAACCAGGCCGATGTTGGAACATCACAGGGAAACTCATTTGCCTCCTCTGCTGCCAGTTCAACCAACTTTGGCAGACAACCACTCACTCCCATCAGTGGAGAGCAGCTTCAAGTTGGTTTAGAATTTTCTGTTGTGGATGCATCGGAATGTGGAGAAAACGTCCTTTGTCAGAAGTGGGATTCAAATCCACGCCTCCAGGAGAAACTGCGACCTGAACGCAGCACCTTAGACCGCTTGGCCATCCTGACAGAAACTTAAAGTTGCAGACTTCAATATGAAATGAATTAATTCATTGACAAAGTAGAATTTTTCCACAGGAGCGACTGGCTCTTGAGTTGTTGCATTTATTGTTAACATTAAACACACAGTCTGTGTTCATGGCAGTAAGAAATGAATTTCATTTTTCTAAAGGACAAGAAATGAACCAGAACATTAGAACCACATAATATCTCTTTATCAGTTTCTTACATGGGACACATTCCAGACAGGAAGGTCCCACTGAGACTTGAACTCAGATCACTTTTTTCTTCAAAAGAAATGTGTTCTTCTCATGTTGAGCTGTGGACATCAACTGACTGCTTTTGTTGCCACTGCCTTGCTGGCAGGAAAAGCCTGAGCAGAAATGAAGAGTGAGTTCAAGGCAGTAGATTTCACTCCATAGTTTAGGCCTTCATCCAGCAAGGAACCATAAATGATTATGTCAGCACTCCTCTAGCACTGCGATGCAGCTTAGAGAGGTCGGAGAAGCACATGACTTCTCTCACTGGTTATTGATGTTTCTCTATATCTATATATAATTTATGTCATGTATATATTTGTATATTAATATGTTATTCATGTTTCATAAAACATGTTCAAAATAATGTTCCTTTTGGGAATTCATTTTTTGGAGAGCAAGTAGAAAATGTAGGAGCCTCACATTCAAGTGACCTGCAAAGTTATGATCAAGGCAGCATTTCTTGTTTGCACAGGTTGATAATTGACGTGAGGTGGTGACACGGAACGGCGTGGACACAACAAATGATGAGCTGCTTCAGAGACATGAGGCAGAAAAAGGTGGATGAACAAGTTACTGGTGGAGTAAAACATTCAGTAACATCCAGGCCCAAAGACAAGAGAGGCCAAAGCTCCAGGAGTCTTTGATCTCTGAATTCTGTCTTTGATCTCTGAATTCTGTTCATTGATCTCCTGCTTCAGTCTTTGATCTCTGCCTGATTCTAAACTAATCAAAGGATCACATCAGCATATTGGTCCAGTCTACAGATGGTAATTTTACCAAGTGCACTGCAGCAGTCCTTGTTGCTGTCTGCTGTTGTGTCACAGCAAAGTAAGGAAACAGCCTGACGGTCCTCAGGAGGAAATTCAACAACCTCCAAAGATGGAGGTGAATCTAGACCTGCTCATGTTTGCTGTCCTTGATGAACTTGGGCGGTACTCTGGTGCTGGGATGAGGTCATGGAGACGGTCTGGGAGCAGTCCTGATGTCAAATGGACAAAATGTGTCTACATGAAATAAAATTGGAAACCTATTTGAAGCCTTATTTTGTGTTTGATGGACATTTTCTGAATCTCAAATGACTTTTTTGAACTGAACCTACTGGATCCTGTGGTGCCTGATGAGGAGACAACTTGGGTACAAAGTTGAAGACGAGGGTTTTTGGAGGGGAGGGGATTTTTTTTCCAGTGTTGTAAATCAAAATAACTACAATGACATGATAGAATTTCTCAAAATGTCCTGACTAAGATGGATTCCAAACCAAATCAGCTGTCACAAGGGAAAGTCTGCATGTACACACACACACACACACACACACACACACACACACACACACACACACACACACACACACACACACCAACTGACATTCCCAGGGACTAAACCAAACCAATTCCTACTTAACCCTAAGCTCCACCTCAGTTCCAGATGAAACTGGTTGAACATGGAACCGTCCCACTTGGAACATTTCCATCACCTTCACCACCACTGGAGTATCAACAAAGATTTTGGTCAACACCAGAATGGTTGAGACAAGACAACATGCTACCAATTCTCTCTCTCTCCCTCATCATCAGCTGCTCCAGCCCTTGAAAGAAAACCTTTGACACATGGACCTACAGTAGGAGCAGATGTTGTCTCCTCTGGAACAGGAGTTTAACGTTGTTGGCAGGACTCAAACCTGCATGGGGAGACCCCAAGGGATTTCTAGTCCATCGCCTTAACCACTCGACCACAACAACTACACTCCCATGAACATAAGTAGAGGATTGATATTCAACAATTAATCTTCATTGAAGCACAGTCGATTTTTTTTAATCTACTCACAAACACAAACTATTTGTGTGTGTGTGTGTGTGTGTGTGTGTGTGTGTGTGTGTGTGTGTGTCAGTGGTTTTGACTGAGGAATGAAGAGGAGGATTTCTCCATTTTTGTCGTCACTCTGCAACTAATTTTCAGTTTAACTCATAAAAATGAACAAACTTTGACATATTTCTTTCTTTTGTGTGTCAACAACTTTGGTCTTGAAAGCTCCTGACAAACACATCACATGTCACACAGTCTACACTTTTAATCTGTTGAGAACATGAAACATGTGGCCCCAGTGACCCTGCATGGCATTTTTGTCCAATTTAAATTTTGATTCATGACCCAGAACCACTCAAAACCCCAGAAAAAATAAAGGTTTTGGTGCATTAAAGACATAAATAATAACATCATCATGTTTCAAGGTTTTCTTCCCTCAAATCTGAAGGTCAAGCTGCATTATCTGCTGTGCTTATTAGCAGGGGAATTAGCTCCAATGGTAGAGTGCCAGCTTAGCATGTGAGAGGTAGAGGGATCCATGGCCTCATTCTCCAGAATACTTCAGCTTGTTCTGTTGATCAGAGGAGCTGCTGGGTGATGAATGCTGATGTTTTTCCACTGCTGTGATAAAGTGTCACCCTGTTACTGATATGTGAATGAACACCTGCTCAGTTCAAAGCTGCAATGAAACCAGGGACTTTGAACCACACAGTGAAGGGAACAGATTTTTCTGTGCTGAGATGGAACCAAAGCTACTAGACAGATGGAGCTTGATCCAACAACAGGGAAATTTGGATGTTACCACAGCTCAATTACAAGACAGAAAGAAAAGGAAAGTTAAAGTTAAATATATCAAAAGAGAGGAGAAGACCATTGTATACAAAGTTGCATGTGTACAAAACACCAAATATACACAGTTTGCAATGAAGGGTGGAGGCTTGGAGGTTTACAGAGTTTGTCCTTGCAGGTGTCAGTGACTCAGTAGTGTCTAGCAAAGCTGGAGCCGGGGCTCAAACCCAGAACCTTCTTGCTGTGAGGCAACACTGCAGACCACTGCACCACCGTTGTAGATCCGAACTGTTCCATCAACGTGTTGCTGATTGATGCATTGTGTTTAATAAGCTCTTTTTATTATTTGAGAAGTCGCAGTGTCCTTTTGTGTACAAAACTGTGGTCATATGTCCAAGTGATAGCCAGCGCTCTGACCTCACCCTTCCAAGATCAGTTATTCCTCGAAGTTTATCACTGAATATTGACTGTTTAGTGGATAAACTCTTTTTGAGACTGACAATTTTCCCAAATTTGTTCAACACTTTAGTTTCCCTGAACTAATCAGGGTGGTGCCCCGATTGATATTTAATGTTCATTCGTCTGGATCTGGGAAGGTCCTCACTGTGCTGTAAATTTCCTTCTCCATTACCGGCAAAAACGGCACAAACATGCGACTTACATTTCACGCGATGGGAAAGGCTTTGATAGCATTTTGAATGCTTATGTGACTCAACGATTGTCACCTTTCGTCATCGCACAGGGGAGCAAAATAATTCTGATCACTGAAAATGACTATCAGCTTAAACTTATCCACTCATTCTCCTTCATCCCCATCCCACTCCAGGAATTTCGGAAAGTGTCAGGGTGTAAAACGGAGCTTAAAGGTGACTATCCGCACAAGTTCACAAACGTCTCAAGAAATGGGTAAAAAGGTCCCCATCCCTCGCCTGCAATGTATGGAGCAGATGAGATGGCACCGAGACAGAGACAGGATTTTTTAACTGGTATCACTCAGTAAAAGATCAGGAGTTCAACTATGACCAGGAGTTTGTAGCTCATTGGGAAAATGATGTCCAAATCTAGGCTGAGGGCACAATCAACTTTCACGATGAATTCGTCAAGACAACCGGCTGTGACCCGTTTGATAGCAGTTTCCTAAAACCCCAAACCATTGCAATCCTCTGTCCAAACAATTGTCACACCGAGCACAAGGCTTTCTCACACGCCTCTATACAGTGGCTGGAGTTTGAAGCCTTGTCACGCGGGATTTCAGTGACATGCTTTGAATGGCGGGGAAGTGAAATTTTCTGTTGATGGATGTGCCGATGTAGACGGACAGAAAATTGTCTTGAATTTCTAGGCTGCTATTTTCACGGGTGTCCCGCGTGTTTCAGCCCCCACGAAGGATCTCTTCTGTCAGGTGTGTGTTTTAGCGAGCTGCACTCAGACACCATGAAAAGGGGAGGGCACTTAAAAAGGGATCATAAGGTGCAAACTGTAGTGCTCAAGTGGGAACATGATTGGAGTTCTACAAAAAAATGGATCCAGCCATTAAAAGTTTCCTAGAGGTTTCAAGAACCACTCCCGTTAGACCCTAGAGCTGCCTTATTCGGTGGGCGTACATCTGCCATCCGTCTGCGTCACATCGTCGCCCAGAGGAGCTTATTGATTATGTTGATTTCACCTCCTTGTATGCCTTTGTAAATGTGCATTTCCACGATCCCCTCGGACACCCAATAATTAGAAAGGATTTTGATGACGTTGAAAACTATTTCAGACTGATTCATGCTAAGGTTCATCCTCCACAGAAACTGTTTTTCCCTGTGCTGCTGATGAGAAATGACAAAGGGAAATTGATTTTCACACTCTGTCGTTCATGTGCACTCATGAACAATCAGGCTACTGCTTGTACACACAGTGTTGAAGAGAGGGCGCTTCAGGGGGTCTGGGTAACGGTCGAGCTAATTGAAGCATTGAGAAAAGGATATATCCTGGCTGAAATTTATTAGGTGTGGCACCTTGAAGAAAAATCAGACGAGTTGTTTCAAGAATACATCTACACTTTCCTGAAACAGAAGCAAGAGGCGTCAGGCTACCCTTCAGGAGTCGAAGACCCTGCAAGTAAACGCTGTTACGGACGGTGCCCTGTGACGTCACTGCACGGTCCTCTTTCTCCCTCACCTGCTTCTGCCAGCCCCAGAGCCAGCCCTGCGCCCTGATTGGCCTCCTCCGCAGCCAATCCCGTCAGTCAGTGGCACCAGGAGGATTTAAATGGAGAGCGGGGCCAGACGCCGGGGGCGACTCGGCACGGTGGCAGACGTCGTCCCTCGCGTGGCTCCCTTAGAATCTCCTAAACGTAACTGAACGTGATCTGTGTGATCCTTTGATAGATACCAGTGGTGGTTTTAGTTTAGTTTGCCCTGCGTGGCGTGGCGTGGTCGCTCCGGTGGAGTTGTTTTACTTTATTGTTGTTTTCTGTTTTCGTTTGGCCCTGCGCGCCCGCGCTCCCTGTACCTTGTGGCGTTTGAGAAGAAAAACTGCCCGCTAAGTGCACCAGGATCTCTTCGTGTTACGTCTCCTTCCCCCTAGCCGAGCCGGGTCGTAACAACGCGCTTACATCAGATTATAAAGAAGCAGGGGATCGAGCTTGACCCTCAAAATTCTCTACAATCCAGCAAAAAAGACAGATTGCTAAACTTCTGCTAAATTCTATCTGGGAAAACCAGCACAAAGATCGAACAGCTCTCAACCAGCCTGGTGAGCACCCCTGGACGTTTTTGTTTTTTTTAAATTTCTCTTTTCGAGCAAGTATGGCGTTTCTCAGTTCCACTTCATAAATGATGACGTTGCAGTCGTTCAATGGCGGTATAGTTCTAAGTGCGTCCTACCCCCAGGCAACGCAAATATTTTTCTTGCCGCATTCAGAACGTCTTCCGTGCGTCTCGAACTCTATAAGCAATTAGATTTGCTCCAAGAACGTGTTGTGTCCTGCCGTACTGATTCTGTCGTGTGCACCTCCAGCCCCAGTGATCGATATCACCCTCCTCTCTGTAATTACCTGGGGACCTGACATCAGAATTAGACCGGGGTGATTATGTGTAACTGTCAGCGGCTGGTCTCCTATCTTACACAACAAGGCAAGGTGACATCACGTGCTAAAGGAATTACGCAGAATTTTTAGAACACACGTAAAATTAACTTTGACAGTCTCACAGACCTGGTAGAGGGATACCTCCCAAGACTGTGACAACCATCGCAAAATCCCAGCCGAATACAATAAAATTACACGCAATATAAAGACCTTTGAGCTCACTAACAAACATCAACTTCCCAGTCGTCTTTGATAAGAGGCGCCTCCTTGCAGATGGCATAACATTACCGTTTGGTTATTAGCCAATAGCCAATTGGTTAACAAATGTTCCCTGGATGAAGAGAATATTTTCTACAGAGTTTTAATGATGCGACTAAAGAGCCCTACTCATATTTAATCCTGGACTTGAGGCCTGAATGAGCAGAACACCTCCGGCTGCTCAGCGGGGTCCTCCCTCATGAGTGGCCCACAGTGGATCTCTACAAGAAGTGATTTATCAAATTAAAAATGTCCAAGCGGATTAGAGGAAACTTTCCTGTTTTAAAAGCATTGCTGGCTCTCAAACCAAAGGAGAGGAGAATCTTTCTATGCAAAGGCTCAGAAGATCTCATCCTGACACTCTGCCAGATTGCTTTGAATGTGTTAAAGGGAAACATTCCTCTCCCCTCTGAGCAGTTCGCTAAACTGAACAAACAGAAGAAGTTTATTCAACTTTCTGCTAACCGTAAAACATAAGCGTCAGGTGTTGGCTCAGTCGGGTGGTTTCCTCCTCCCTTTATTAGGGGCTGCAATTCCATTCCTAAGCAGTTTGTTAGAAAGAGAGACACAAAGCCGCAGAGTGTCATCATGGGGTCATTTAATAAAAGTCGTCTATTGAAAACAACGGAGAGAGAGCTCAACATGCTTTGGAAGAGAAAATGGAACGTCTGTTAAAACTACCAGGGCCGACATGCATCAAACTGTTACACTCATGCACGCGAGCAATTATGGCTTAAACCCTCCAAAACCTTCAATGAATCAGTTCACCAGATACGGAGTAAGAGAGAACGTGGGAAAAATCTCAGATATTGTCGTTACTATTAGACACGGATTACGACAGGACCCCTTCTAAATCGACCAGCGACAAACGCGAGCTGTATCCATCTTCATCTGTTGAATGGCATCTGTCTACACCGAACCCCTCCAGATTGCTCGATTTCAGTCGATAAAATGAATTTGTGCAAACTGTATCTTTTAATCAATAAATGTTTTATTGAAAATATATGAGAGACAGAGTATTCATTCAGAACAGATAGAACAATCGTTAAATAGTTTTAAAGAGCATGCTTTGATTATACGTTTGACCACTTTTCACGCGTGAAATATATTTAACATATTTCTTGACAAACTTGGTGACAAGACAATCATCCATCCATCCATTGTCTTCCACTTATTCCTTTTAAGGGTCGCGGGGGGAGGAGCCTTTCCCAGCAGCCTTCGTGTGAGAGGCAGGGTTCACCCTGGGCAGGTCGCCAGCCCATCGCAGGGCCAACATGCACAGATAAACAACCATTCACACTCACACTCATACCTACAGTCAGTTTAGAGCAGGGGTGGGCAACCATGTGCCATGGAGAGCCATGTGTATGCAGGTTTTCCTTCCAACGTCACTCTTCTGTGGCTGAAGGTGTTTTAATCAGTGGAATCACCTGTTAAAGGGTTAGGTTGGAAGGAAAACCTGCATACACACGGCTCTCCATGGCACATGGTTGCCCACCCCTGCTTTAGAGTATCAATCAGCCTCGTCTCCAAATGCATGTCTTTGGATGGTGGGAAGAAGCCGGAGTACCAGAGAGAACCCACGCAGGAACAGGGAGAACATGGAGACTCTGAAAGACCCGTGCCCGAGCTCGAACCCGGAACCTTCTTGCTGTGAGGCAACAGCACTAAACACTGCACCACTGTGCAGCCATGACAAGAGAATCATTCCTTCTTAAATTATAAGAACACAGTTGGAACCCACAGCAGGTTACAGAGATTACTTGTGTGAGATAGTGTAGTCCCCTGCCTCGCCAGAAGGTGGCGCGCACACCATAAGGAAGATCCTCAGTGTATTCACTCTCTGAAAAGAGACATTGCAGAGAGCACGAGGCTATCTTACTGAAGCCTGGTAGGAAAAACCCTTGGAGAGGCTGAAAATCATTAAACCTGGTACAAGCATTCAAATATTGAGTGTCCATTAGGTTACAAGCAGTGAGAGAAAGAGTTGAGCTGAATGAATCTGATAGCTCCTCACGACACCTCCAGTAACAAAGCTAATGCTGATGCAAGAGTTATGCTAACTGTCAAACTCCTTTCTGCTATGAAAGACTGTTCTTTAAAAACAATCAGAGTTGTGACCTGATACTTGATGTTTTATACCCCGTAGAGACAGATTCAGGTTGTTTTATGGGATTGAAATGTTCACTAATAAATAAATGATCATAGCATCTGTTCGTTTAGCTCTGCTGCTAACTCAGTAAGCTACTTTCAATTGTAGCAGATCACTGATAGTTCCCATTGGAGGTGCCCATACTTCTTAGAGTTACCATTCATTTCATTGAAGGAGCACTTGCACTGTTTATTGGTCAGATATGATTGATTTATATCATTCAGTGTCTAAAGTGTGTTTGATGTGAATAAGTCATGTGACTGAAGTCATTGTAGCACCGGTATCACACCATTAACTGTGCCACTGGACCAGTTCTAGGCTCTAAGGAGTGGGGAGCAAGAGTTATAATACCAGAGACCGTAGTTTTATGTAGAAAAGGCCGGCAATTTACTGAATATAAACACACATAAATCACAGGACACGAAACCAAAAATTCCCTGCAGGTTCTCAATAAAGAGGTAAGTATAAATGGAAAAAAAAAGTATTTCACTCTCTTGTTCTTTTATTCACCTAGTTTATTTTGGTAAAGCTAATCTAATTTACTTAGACCAGTCTTTTCTCCTAGGTTGTACCTATTTTAGGTTTCCTATTTTTCTTCCTAAGTTAACTTTTTCCTTTCTTTTACAGGTAAGAAACACCTTAATCACAGATAAATCAAAGTGGACCACAGTTATTCGAATCACATTTGAAAATATAAACTCAATAAAAAATAAAAGTATGACACTTCAAATTTAAGTTCAAGTCCAAACGTGTTTGGTTCAATGAAAAGTTCTCAGTTCTGTTCACTTCAGTTCAAACCAGTTCCTGATACCCCTACCACTGTGTCAAGGAGTTACCACACGCAAGAAATCCCCTCACGATGCGATGGAGAAGATGACTTGAAGGTCTGGGTCTGGCTCGCCATCTTGAATCCCATCCGTGAATGTGCACGCCCGCACATGGCAGACCAATCCTAACTCCGACCGAGCTTCCCACCGTGCAAAAACACCTGACCAAAACCGATGTGGCTTTGCTCTCATAAAATCCCCATCAGCTCCCGACCAGGTAAGTTATGGTTTTCAGCTATTTTATCGGCTTTTTCAACTGTTTTTTTTTTTGTTAATTGATCACCACTCGCTTCCTCTGGTTTCTCCGCTGCTCTTCTTCTCGGGTCTCTGCTGCAGCATCACTCAGGTGCTGAGTCTGTGTAAGGGACCAGCGACGTCATTTTCAGTCAGCAGACTAATTTACATTCAATTACTCACTTTTAACTTTCAAAATTATTTATGCAGCTTTTATTCAAATATTTATTCTTATTTATCTCATATTTTAACATGGGTTACATCATCCAGTCACGTGACTGAAGTCATCCATTCATGTCAGTGATGTCACTTGGCAGGACTGTCATTGCCGTCACATTCTAGAAAAGAATCCAGACTCCACATGTGGCTCCCATGATAACTGATGGACCTCTGGTTGGAGGCTGGACGATGATGTTTGGACTGGAAGGAAAACTCCTTGTCCAAATTCCATTGTGTTCAAATTTAAAGTCCCACAATAAGAAGTAGCTGAATCTGACAGGTGAAGGTTTGGAACTACAAGATGGTTGATGTTTTCTTGACTTGATGCTCTGACTGTCAGGGTAGATGACAGCTTCTTTCTGCTGCTGCATCTGAGTGGCTATGATGGGAGGTTTTACCTCCCAAGGTTGTCTGGTTCCAGGGGAAATTTGAAAATTCCAGTCCCCAACCTTGGCTGTTCTGAAACTCTTCTCCTGAATCACTCCTGAGCTGCAGCAAGAAAAAATACCAGTGCCCAACCAGATCAACTTCATGGCTGCTCACAGCCTCAGACACTTGATTTCCATCAATCTGGAGCCAAGAAGGCCCTCACCTGTGGTTCTCCTCCAGGAGGGTCCAGGTTCTGCCATTGTGGCTCCTTGTGCCACTGCCAGAGAGCCTCAGCTGCACACTGCAACATTTCGACAGGAGATTTACATTCCTTCAAATGTCCTGACATCTTATTCCAATGGTTCTGTTCCATCTTTATATTTTAAAATCAATCACACAATGAAAGCTGCCACAGCTGGTTTAAGAGAGAGAACACACTAAGAGATTTGAAACCAGTAAAATATGCTTTTCTGTGTGCAAACTAGTGAGGGGCATGGAAGGATATTTTACCACCAATACAGAACACAAACTTTAGTCATGTGATGAGATGGCGACTATGAAGAGTGATTATGAAGTTAATGGACAAAATGTGAATTGAAAGAAAATACATTAAAAAATACTACATAAACAAATAAATAAAAGAAGGAGCACAAATGACTTTTTTTTCTGCACAAATTTACTTGTATTAGACTGCATTTTTGGTTCATGAGTAGATGAAAGAGTATCACATATATATTATATACATGTGATACATGCACTTGGCTTTGGACAAAAGCTGAAAGAAATTGTAGAATTATTTAAACGTACCAAGTGAACTGTTTCAGGTTTCTTGAAGACGTTTCAGCTCTCATCCAAGAGGCGTCTGCAGTTTTCTTCGCTAATATCACTCTGTGGGGGCGGGATCTTCTACAGAGGTGATTGACACATGTGAGCTCTGGGTGTCAGAGTTGTTTTGGTCAGGATGTGAAAGGGAAGTTGACTCAACTGGTATCTGTGTCAGTTAAAAGCCTCACAGTAATTCCATAATCTAGGAGTAGAAACCAGAGTCGCTCACGACGAGGATGGGATTCGAACCCATGCGTGCAGAGCACAATGGATTAGCAGTCCATCGCCTTAACCACTCAGCCACCTCGTCTGCTGACAGCAACCCTGAGCTTTTAAAAAGCTGAACTCTTTGGAGCCTATTTGTCAAAAATGGACCCAGCAGGAGCCACTGAACACAACTCTGACATAATCAGGCTTCTTCCCAGCAGCGTCGTGCTACAGAAGGCAGAATACAGACCATCGACACATCATCAGAGTGAACACCAGCTGATGTTTACAAGTTTAATTCACCTTTTACTACAAAATGACATCCAAGTTCAGATTCTCTTGTCCTGATTGAACAAGTAAATGTTTAAGAAGATGAGAGTACCAGACTTTTTCATCCAAGGAAACAAGCATCCTATCACTGTCCTATGCAGAGTTTCTTTCAAAAAAAAAGTGAGACAACCTCAAGATTTTCTGTTTCCTCTTGTTGGATTTTGCCACAGAGAATCAGAGACAATCAAAAGCTTGTTGGACTTTAATGTTGGAGGACTGAACAAGTCAAGACATCATCAGTTTTACCTTCACAGGTGCTTCATTTACTTTACTTTCAATTTTACAGAGGTAGAACCTGAAATCAAAGCTGTCTGTCAAAAAAAGTGAAAGCTTCACAGGTTGTAATGTTCTTGTCTACCATCTCTGTCTTGTATGGAGCTTCAATCTTTAATAAAAAGACTCGTTGTACATTAATAACATCACTGTGCCTCTGCAGTGAATAAGTCACTCCATCCATTTTCTATACCACTTTTTTGTTAAAGGTTATTGGGGAGGGGGGTGAAATTTGGTGGGAGGCAGGGTTCACCCTGAACAGGTCACCAGTCCACAGGTCCACTGAACAGGTCCCCCATGTGGGATGATGGTGTTGAAGGCAGAGGAGAAGTCCAGGAAGAGAAGGTGGACATAGGAGTTCCTGCTCTCCAGATGGATGAGGGCTGCGTGGACCACTGATGAAATGGCGTCATCAGTGGAGCGGTTTTGCCTGTAGGCGTACTGGTGGGGGGTCCACAGAGACGTCAATGGAGGTGTCTATGTGGGCCTTGACCAGCCTCTTAAAGTACTTCATGACTACTGGGGTGAGTGCAATGGGTCGGTAGTCATTTAGGCCTGTCACTGTGGAGCACTTGGGGACAGGGACAATAGTGACAGTCTTTAGGCAGGTGGGGACAGGTGACAGCGCCAGTGAGGTGTTGAAGATGTCTGCCAGCACCTCGGACAGCTGTTGTGCTCAGTCCTTCAGTACTCACCCAGGGATGTTGTCTGGGCGTGCAGCTTTGCAAGGGTTGGTTCCCTGAAAGGTCTTCCTCACGTCTGCTGTGGTCACACTGAGGGGCGTGTCGTCAGGTGGTAGTGTGACTCTGGTGCTGGGGGGGGTGTCAGGGTCCTTGAAGCGGAGAAGAAACTGATTGAAGGAGTGAGGCGCTGGACCCGCTCTACTTGTGAAGTGTCATGAGATAACATTTGTTGTGATTTGGCGCTTTACAAATAAAACTTACAACCATCCATCAGGTTTGTGTTTGATGTCTGAATTCTGTCTTTGATCTCTGGGTTCTGAGCATTGATCTCCCGCTTCAGTCTTTGATCTCTGACTGATCCTAAACTAATCAAAGGATCACATCAGCATATTGGTCCAGTCTACAGATGGTGATTTTACCTATTTGAAGCCTTATTTTGTGTTTGATGGCCATTTTTAAAATCACTAATGATTTTTTGACTGAACATCCTGGACACTGTGGTGCCCGATGAGGAGACAACTTGGGTACAAAGTTGAAGAGGAGGGAGAGAAGGATATTTTTGCAGTGTTCCAAGTCAATAATAACTGTGGCAAAATGTCATCATTTTTAAAAATGTCCTCACTAAGATGGTTTGTAATTCTGTCTCTCCCTCATCCTCAGCTGCTGCAGCACTTTAAAGAAAACCTTTGACTCGTGGATCTAACAAAGATCAGATGTTGTCTCCCCCAGAACATCAACACTTTAACGTTGTTGGCAGGACTCCAACCTGAGCAGGGAGACCCCAATGGATTTCTAGTCCATCACCTTCACCACTCGGCCACAACAACCACATTCACACACACATTTGTAAAAGATTCACATTTACACAATTCTTTAAAATTATGTCACAAGCCCATTTGTGTGAGGTGCTTTTTTCAGCATTCCTTTGTTTCCAGGTCTCTAATATGTGCAGAATTACAAAGACAAGCAAGCTTGATCCATCCTGGGCAGGTGATATGAGCCATTGACCACTGGCCAGAGACCCTGGCACAGACGTTGGGGATGGTGACAGAGAGCATTTCTACAATTATATTCTACATTTATAGAATTCTACAATCCTACAATTTCATTGAGCAGATGCTTTTGTCCAGAGCCACTTGCATATGTTTTTGGTGAGTTTGGCCCCTGAGCTCAAGACAGTTGTGACTAATAAAGGACAGCTTCAAATGCAGCTGTGAAGCCTCATTGTCAGCTGGGAGGAACGACAGGTGTCTCCCTCTAGTGGCTCCTCACAGCAACACAAGCCTCATTTCATTCACATGCATCCACCACCTCACTACCAAAGGCCAGTTGGGCCTCCACAGACAGGTGAGTTTCAAGTGTTGGACAAAGGTCTTTAAGATGTTCTTATTAATTCTATAACACCTGAGATTAAAATCTATGGAATTACAACTAACAAGCAGCCAAACACCTGATCAGATGCTCCTTCATGAGGCTGAGGAGAATCAATCTGAACTGGGATGAAGAAAATTAATTGAGAGGAGAAACCTACTGATTGGATGACATGGACCCACCTGATCCATGTCAGCCTTGTTGGAGCAGAAAGAGGTGGATCAGAGGAATCAGTGGATCAAGACTCAGGTGTCAGATGAAGAATCTCTTCATTCACAATGGAGTCAGAGAAATCTTCCAACGTGAACTTGACAGACCATTTTATACCAAAGACAGGCTGTGTGTGTGTGTGTGTGTGTGTGTGGGGGGGGGGGGGGGCGGGACAATGGCTTAAGGGAGCTCCAGGTAGCTGGTTTGAACTGGTCCCTCATCTCTGTGAGTAGAAACCATCTGAGGTGGAGGGTGAAGATCTGCTTTGACCTCCTGATCTCCCAGTAAAGCCAATATAGATGTTGAGCTTGGAGGAGTTGATGGCCTCCTTCATCTTCTTGTTGGAGATGTTTGCTAAACTCAGCACCACCATAGATCAGAGGAAAGTCCACTTGTAAGCTGGACACTGGAGTTTCTAGTGAACTGCAGGATCTTAGTTGTGGTGGCAGAAGGCCTGTTCCAAGAGCTGGGCTCGCATTCATGATCAGGCTTCATAATGGTTCTGGACCACTGAGTGATAGAAGCTGATCCTGGGGCAGCAGAAGACAAATATAGAGACGAAAAGACAAAAGACAGAGAGAAAGGAGGGAGAGAATGACAAAAAGATGGGAACAAGATGAGGGTGAAAGACAAGCAGAGAGAAAGACAGAGGGATGGAAGACAGACAGACAACCAACAACAGCAACAGCAACAGCAGCAATAATAGTATCGATATTGTCCTGTTATTGATGTTTTCATGTGAAAGTGGCATATTTAAGATAAAAGACACTGTTAGAACAGAAAGCTCCATAAAACCCACCAACAAGAGGTGTCTGGTACAGATGTGGAATTATTGGCTCACACAATGTTGAGGCAACTGGGAAGAAGACAAACAAAAAAGGCTTGTGTGATTCAGACATTCATCAAAAATGGTCCTGTAGAACTGTTCAATGTGTCATGACTTCAGAAGCTCAAATCCTCTCTAAGTTCTAGTGAGAGTGGAAGAGATTATAAAATGAGAGAAGCAGGGCCCTCACTCAGAGCTGAAACAGCTCAGTTGGGAGAGCGTTCGACTGAAGATCTAAAGGTCCCTGGTCCGATCCCAGGTTTCAGCAGATGAACAGCATTGACTTTACTTTCCAGTGGAGGAACTGCAGACATGAAGGAGACTAACATCTTGTCCTGTGCATTCTTATGACATTCAAGACATTTTTGGAGCCTCTTGTTGGATTTTGCCACAGAGAATCAAAGCCAATCAAAAGCATGGTGGACTTTAACATGGAGGATTGAACAAGTCAAGAAAGCAGCAGTTTGACCTTCACAGGTGTTTCTTTTCCTGTCTAAATGCTGTAGAAAGAGCCTGAGTAGCACAGACGGTAGAGCATCAGACTTTTAATTTGAGGGTCCAGGGTTCAGGTCCCTGTTCAGGTGCTGTGGATGTTCCAGTGTTTGACAACATGGTACTGGATGAAGTTTAGTGTTGAACAAACTGTCATCATCAAAAGTAGAAGTGTTCTTGTCTTGAGACTGTCGCTGCAGGTCAAATGTGAAGAACCAGCATCTCCCATTTTGCAAAAAGTTAAATTTTTCTAACTGTTCAATTGGAAAGTATTTTCAGATTCAAGAAGTGATCAAGAGAAACAGGAAAATCCCTCTAAACACAGCAAACTCCATCCATTAATCCATTTTCTACAGTTTTTCCTGTTCAGGGTCTCAGAGGGAACTGCGGCCTGTCCCAGCAGCCTCAGTACAAGAGGAGGGGTTCACCCTGGACAGGTCGCCAGTCCATCACAGGGCCAGGTGAAAGTGCCAACCACTGTCACTGTATAGCAGAGTTACATATGGTGTACCACAGGGTTCAGTTTTAGGACCGATTCTCTTCACTCTTTACATGCTCCCATTAGGTGACATAATCCGGAAGCACTCGATCAACTTCCACTGTTATGCAGATGACACACAACTTTACTTGTCGATGGAGCCAGACGACACAAGCCAGCTTACTCATCTGCAAGACTGCCTGAAAGACATTAAATCCTGGATGTCCTCTAACTTCTTAATGCTCAATTCAGATAAAACTGAGGTAATCATTTTTGGACCGAAACACCACAGGGACACACTCTTGAATCGGATCTCTACTCTAGATGGCATCACCCTAACTCCGAGTACAACTGCAAGGAACCTTGGGGTCATTTTTGACCAGGACCTTTCCTTCAGCTCCCACATAAAGCATGTGACTAGGACCGCCTTCTTCCATCTGCGAAGTATCGCTAAGATTAGGAATATCCTTTCCCAGAGTGATGCTGAAAAACTGGTGCATGCATTTATCACTTCTCGGCTGGACTACTGCAACTCTCTCCTGTCAGGATGTCCTAAATACTCCCTAAAGAGTCTCCAGCTGGTCCAGAACGCTGCAGCGAGGGTTTTGACGGGAGTTAAGAAGAGAGAACACATCTCTCCCACTTTAGCTTCCCTCCACTGGCTTCCTGTAGGATCTAGAATCGACTTCAAAGTCCTTCTGCTGACTTATAAGGCTCTCAATGATAAAGCTCCATCCTATTTGAAAGAGCTCATTAGTCCGTACTGTCCGACCAGAGCGCTCCGCTCCCAGAATGCAGGTCTTTTAGTGATTCCCAGTATCAATAAAAACAGACTGGGAGGTAGAGCCTTTAGTTACCGGGCTCCTCTACTTTGGAACCAGCTCTCTCCATGGGTCAGAGAGGCAGACACTTTAACTACGTTTAAGTCCAGGCTTAAGACCTTCCTCTATGACAGAGCCTTCAGCTAGGACTGGTTCAGGTAGCTCTGAACCATTGATAGCTATGCTGCTACAGGCTTAGACTGCTGGGGGACACATCAGGTTACATGGAGCCCTTCCCTCCTCTCTTCTCCTCTCCCCCTCTCTCCTCCTCTCCTCCCTGCACATTTTTGGAACTGTCACTACCACTACTTGTTGCACTTTGTAGTTTGGCCTTGGTGTCTCGCAGTCTCTCTGTGTTTCCACAGATCCACCAGAGCCCCAACCGCCGCCTGCATCGCCCCCCCCCCCCCCTCTTATTCCCTACTGTTACACTGGCCTGCGCTCCCCTTCCATGAACCAGTCTGCCATCCAGTCCCCCATCAAGCTGGCTTGCTCTCCCTGCCTCCCCTACCAGAAGCTTCCTTCTTCAGCTGTTATTAACATTTCCGTGTTTCCCACATTTTGTATTGTAAACTGTTTTCTTGTCTGTAACAACATCTACTGCACGTCTGTCCGTCCTGGGTGAGGGATCCCTCCTCTGTTGCTCACCCTGAGGTTTCTCAGATTTTTCCCTGTTAAAAGGGTTTTCTATGGAGTTTTTCCTCAGTCGATGTGAGGGTCTAAGGGCAGAGGATGTTGTTATGATGCCATGTGAAGCCCTTTGAGACAAACTGTTTGTGAAAATGGGCTATACAAATAAAATTGCCTTGCCTTGCACTGCACCACCGTGCCACCCCTACTAGTCGTCTACATATCAGTGTTCTCAGTATTGCACTGACATTCACATCAGTATTGTGCTTATATTTTATTTCCTGGCTCTTCAAGCCTCCTATTATGCTGAAGTTGATTGCTTCAGTGACCAGGAGACGTTATCATTGGCAGCTAGTTTACTATTATTGCTGCTGCTGTTGTTGTTGTTGGTTGTGTGTCTGTCTTCCATCCCCCTGTCCCTTTGTCTTTCTCTCTGCTTGTCTTGCACCCTCATCTTGTTCCCCATCTTTTTGTCATTCTCTCCCTCCTTTCTCTCTGTCTTTTGTCTTTTCTTCTCTATATTTGTCTTCTGCTGTCTGTCCTGTCCTGCTCTCTTTCAACAACCAACCAGTCAAAGCAGACGTCCGGTTAAAAAAAATTATCATAAAAGAACTCTTGATTTGATTTGGCTTGAGACATGAAGAAGATAGGATTTTTTTTACTCTTAATTTTAGAAGCATTTACAGATTCATGAAAAGATCATCAATCAGTGTAGTATTTCAGACAGACTTCTGGTCCGTGAGGACGAGGAATCCAGCACAGATCCACAGAACTCCAACTGCCATCTTTGATGATTCCTTTACAGTCTGTAGGGTGGAGAGATCCTACTGAGTCTGGCTTTGAATGTTTGTCTGTGGATGTGTTAACCCTGTCATGGACTGGTGACCTGTCCAGGGTGAACACGGCCTGTCGCCCAAAAGCTGCTTGGATAGGCTCCACCCCCTCCATGACCCTGAACAGGATAAGCAGAAGAAAATGGATAGAAGTCATGACACATTGAACAGTTCTCCAGGACCATTTTCGATGAATGTCTGAATCACACAAGCCTTTTTTGTTTGTCTTCTTCCCAGTTGCCTCAACATTGTGTGAGCCAATAATTCCACATCTGTACCAGACACACCTCTTGTTGGTGGGTTTATGGATCTTTCTGTTCTAACAGTGTCTTTTATCTTGCTTTTATCTTTTATCTTTTGGATCTTTTCTTTATATCTGCATTCTGTGGTGCACGGTGGCTCTGGAAGAGCGCTCTATCTAACTATTTTAACTGTACCCCCCCCCTACAACGAAAATAAAAGATTCTGATTCTGATTCTGACACACACACACACACACACACACACACACACACACACACACACACACACACACACACGCACACACACGTGTATAAACATGATGTTCCGAATGTTTCACTGTCTGTGGTTGTCCATCTTTCCTTGCCTCTTCACTGTCATTGTCAGAACTCTGAGCAATCTTCCTCTCTAGGTGATGTCTCTGAGTGATGATGATTGCTGTCTGTTCAACCAGCTTCATTTGTTGATATCTGAGAAGGACTGAAGACAGCAAAGTGTGCTGATTGGCAAACAACCCCACAAAGGTCAAAGGTCACTGCTCTGAGGCAGACCAGTTTACTATCACCAGGGGTGCACATAAGCAGTCCGCATGCGCGAATGGTTAAGGAACCTGGACAAATGCGCTCGGCTTCAAAGGCTTTTATACGCTTTTGCGTACCGACTGCTACCGACCGCGGGCAAAAGCACTTCTCAAAATGTCAAAGAGACAGGCCCCGCTAAATAATTATTTTCGTGTTTCGTACGCAAAAGCGTATAAAAGCCTTTGAAGCCGAGCGCATTTGTCCAGGTTCCTTACGCATGCGTGCATGCGGACCGCTTATGTGCTCCCCTGACTATAACAGTGGTGACACCATCCACTGCTGGCGCTCTCTTCAGTCCTTCTTGTTTCTGCCCTTTGTGCTTGAGCTCCTAGAGCAGCTGGTCCGGCTCTCCCCCTTTTCTATTCCACTAATTTTTTTTTTTATTTTCTATTTTTGTAATTCATCATCAATCTCAGCTCACGGTCGCTACACTCTTGACCTCCTGTGAGCCTTGAATCTCCATCCTGACCAGCAAAGAGAAGCCACCTTTGTGTTGGAGAAGAGCAGCTTAGTCGAGGAAGCCAGCAGCCTGAGACCAGAGGGTAGCGAATCAACGCGCTTCCCTTCTTCATCGAGCGAATGTCAGCGGGAGCCACGGTCGACGAGGTGGAGGCTTTGGAAGCCGTCCTCCCTCCAGTTCATTGGAGAGGCATCGTACATCGATGGGAGAATACAGCTGAGAACGTCAGCCGGTTACATTGGTTTTCACCTATTCAGGCCTGGACTCCTGTCTCACTGCCAAACTCCGCCTGACTCCGTAGAGCTGGTCAGCCTCCACTCAGTCCTCTTCATTTGTTTGGAGGTCACTATCGTTCATCCTACACACCTTTCCACCTGCCTCTTTGCCGTCTACTTGAAGCTCAGATAAATGGAGGCTAATTCATCCCTGCTACTCAATAAGTGCTTTAATTACTCTGCTGGAATTATCACTCTGTCTTAAGTGTTTTCTTAATTGTATTAAATCCTCTTTAATTTCCAAGAAGTGTTCCAACTCATTCATGCATGCAAGCCACTGATCCACAAGGACTCATTGATGAGCTTAAACCTGAGACTGATCGTTTCTCATTGGACGAGACAAAAATGCAACGAGTGGAGCCCCGAGTAACAACTGGATAAAACATTCTAAAGATACGCCGTCATCACCAGTTTATCAAGTCATGACACTCTTTTTATATCATCTTTTTATATCATCCAACATCCTCAGGGACTATCATTGAAGAAGCTCTATTTAATATAAGATGCATAAAATCACACCACATTAAGCAGGCTAATGAAAAATAAATCAAATGTAAAAATGCTTTATTTTAAGATCTAGAATATCTTGTGAATATCTGGAGCTTAATTCAAGCAGCAGACCTCCTCTGGTGATGGAATTTATATTTGACATGTTTACCATTAAATGAGACACATTTGCAGTCCATTGAAATCTACTTGTGTTCATGGTGAGTTGATTTCTAAAGATGAGCTGACAGAATCTACGTTTAGGGAGGAACCACCATATCCAGGGGTCTGGACCTTTTTGTAGTCAGAGCCATGAAAGTAGCAGACTAAGCTAGCAGACATTAGCATTGAGAAGAAACTGATACCTGGAGCCTACTTTTGGGTCTGGTCAAGTGATAACAAAATAGTGTGACATTGTTGTCAGACTGACGCCTTCTCCACACTGACCAAACACCGCCTTATGGCATTATGGGAAATTTCTGCTTGGCTTGTGTCCATCAATACACACAAAGAAATTTCTCCAGAGTCAGTATGGATAGTGGATACAATTGAGTACATAGTGGTTTTTCATTCTGAGTCAGGTGCAGCTTCAGACACAGCCTGTGTTCATGTTGTTTATTCATTGATTCTCCTTACAATTCACAATCACAGCTGCAGAAAGTGAGAGGACAAGCAGTGATGTTGAAGATGAACGCCCAACGTGGGGCTTGAACCCATGACCCTGAGATTAAGAGTCTCATGCTCTACCGACTGAGCTAGTCAGGCTACATCTGAGTAGCTTCAATAGCATGAACTGATCAGAGTGAGAGACGTTTGCTGCACACAAGCAATTAATCAGACTCACAGTCACGAGCAATCACATGATTAATGAATGACAACAAACACACCTTCATCTTTGACAAAACAGTAAAATAAAAGGTGAATCACAGATGAGACACCAGTGGTAAAAACACTAAAGTGCTGTCAAGGAGAAACAGGATACGACCAAACACACACACAAGTTACAGAGAGAGAACTCTCCCAGAAGGAACCACTCAAAGGAGAACCATAGACATCATCAGGCTGTATGACCTCATCAATATGAGACAGGTGGATAGGAAACAAGCTCAGAGATGTCAGAAACATGACATCCAAGTGGTGAGAAAGCTTCAACTGGTGAGGTTCCAGAACCAAGAGCGAGGTGGAGCCTGCATCACCTACTGGGAGCTTTTTGTCAAAGGTTCAACTTTGATTTGAATGCTTTTCGAGAGACAACGTGCAGGGAGGGAATTTGGTGATGAAGAACAAGTTCCTCTCAGCTTTAAATGGAGTTTTCCAGGAGTCAAAGAGACACTCCTCTGATCCGTTGTCAGATGTGTTCTCATTGCACCACAGCCCTACAGGTTGAGGGTTCTGATCCTAGTCAGACACATTCACTATCATGCTGCTGAGCCTGAAGGGAGGATGAATAAAGGAGTGTCTGAGAGAGCTTCAACAGACAAACTGTCCAGTTTAACAACAAATACTAGTCAGTATTCATGTTGCTGCCGTGACCCGGATTTAAACCAGGGTTGCTGCAGCCACAACACAGAGTACTGACCACTATAGGATCACGGCCTCCTGGAGGCTGAGGTTTGAGCTTCTATGTCTTTGTCTCATTGAGAGATCAAAGACAATTTGTGTCTACAAAGAAATCATTGAGAAATCAAGGAGAGATCAAAGAAAGAATTCTAAGATCAAACACAAAACTCAAGATTCAAAGATTAAAGATTCAAAGTGTTTGTTGTCATATGTACAGTATAGAAACATATATTCCTTATGCTAGGAATATAAAAAGAAATTACTTTTTTTGGATAAATTTCCAATAAACAATGACAGTAGAGAAGTGAGGAAACAGTGCAATTAAACAGTACTGTGCCAAATATTTGAGTATTGCAAAAACAAAAATTGTTCACGTGTAGGCCGAGTTCAAGTAGGGTCCTGAGGTAGTTTTGTTAGGAGTTTAGGAGTCTGATTGCAGAGGGAAAGAAAGACTTCTTTCGTCTTGTGGTTCTGCATTTCTCACTTCTGTCCCTCCGGCCTGAGGGTAGAAGTGTGAACAGACGTGTTGGGGTGGGTGGGGTCCTTCAAGATGGAGGCAGCTCTGCTGTGGACTGTGGTGGTCGATGCTCTGCAGGGGGGGCAGTGGAGTCCTGGTGGTCTCCTCAGCAGTCTCCACCACTCTCTGCAGGCGTTTGCGGTCCATAGCAGCAGCACTGCCGTACCACGCTGTGATGCAGCTGCTCAGATGCTCTCAGTGATGCAGCTGTAGAAGTTGCTGAGGATCTTAGGCGACATGTCAAATTTCCTCAGCCTCCAAAGGAAGTACAGCCACTGTTGTGCCTTCTTCACCAGCTGTGTGGAGTTAAGTGTCCAGGTGAGGTCCTGGCTGATGTGGACACCCAGGTATTTGAAGCTGCACACCCTCTCCACTTCAAGCTCCTGGATGAACAGTGGCTGCTGAGGTCTCCTCTCCTTCCTCATGTCCACAATCATCTCCTTAGTCTTGACTTGTCAGAGCAGGAAATAAACCACTGAAACTGATAGGGAAGCACCAGACAGGCTTGTGTGAGGGATGTCAGGAAGAGGAGCAGGTGGAGCAGGGATATCTGAGGTGGCAGTAGGGGACACAGGTGAGGGATGAGGAGTTTAATGATAGACATGATGGTCGAATATTGTAGTAGATCTGGTTAGGATCGGAAGAAGACTGGAAGTGACTGTTTGGTCCACACTCTGGAACAGAAGGTGGCGGGAATGGGCAAATAAGCTGGATGCCAACCGAAGAAGAAGAAGAAGGAGAGGAAGATGAAGAAACATAAGAAAGCGGGACATTTTCAAAAAAGGAAAGAAGGAGAAGTCCGTGAACCCCCGATCTCGGTCTGTGTTTCCTGAAGGCTGAGTGGCGCCAGTAGAGCCGCAACATGTGCGCCACGCAGCTTCTGCGGGTGTCTGTCCAGGAGCGGATCCTCGCCGCCGCTGAAGACTTCATGCTGCAGCTGGGAGAAGGAGACTCAGCGGCTGGAGTCCCGGTGCTGAGAGCGCTGCTCACCGAGCGGCTGGCGGCGGCCGCGGAGCAGATCGTGGCTCTGCTGGAGGAAACCGTGGCGGAGTACGAGCGGGAGAACCGCCGGCAGAGGTTGCTGCTCGATGCCGTGCTGAAGCCCCGAGTCAGGCTCTACAGAGCAGGTGAGTCCCCGCCAGGGACCTGCTGGGCCCCGAATTCAGCCCAGGAAGTGGAGCTGCAGCAGGGCCGGTTCTAGACAGGCATATGTAAGGGGGCAGACAGAAATGGGAAGGGGGCACATGGTGGTGATGGAGGTTGGAAAGAGTGTGGTGGGGTGGAGGGGTGGGGGTGTTAGGTGGTTCTCTGGATAACTGATTTTGTCATGTAACTGGATTGCTCTTTATCAGACCTTTACCCTAAGACCGGTCCAACTTGGTCCCACTTGTCCCACATGAAGGTTAAAGCCCAGTTCACAAGATTTTAGGCGTCGGCGACTTTCCTCCCCCAAATCAAGGTGAGGCACTAACCACCGCCGCGACAAAAGTAATGAGGTGTGAACAGCTCAAAGACAGTGGACTGGGAGGTCGCATGCGACATCTGCGAAAAAACTGGACATTCTAGCACTGCTAGATATCAGGACTAATCACAGTGACGTAAACGGAGCTGCAGACACTGGAGGTACGTGAACCCAGATGAAAAGAGCTCTGGCAGTGGGGGAGTCACGCATAGAAAACAACAACAACAAAAATGACGAGAGGCATGGATTCTATGGGGTTTGTGATATCCTTGGACACAGGAAAAAGAAAACTAAAAAAAAAAATTCTTCCTCAGATCACACCAACTAAATCTTGACATCTACCTTCACTGGATGGCCTGTATCAAACATATTCAAACCCAACAATAACACTTGTCACTATTGCCAATATCAACAAAACAAAAAGGGTAGGCCAAGTTATTCGAGAAAAATTCCTTCACCAAGACTTGAAAAACAAAACTGATAAATAGAAAATAGATAAAATAAAGAATAAAATAAAACATCCATCCAGATCTTGACAACCAACAACATAAAATTTATCTTCATTGGATGGTCTAATTCGTAGATTAATTTGCAAAATAAAGTAATAAAATAAGACCTCTCAATAAAGCCAATATCAACAAAACTAAAAAGGGTGGGCATTGTATTAAATCTCTTTTTCTGTCTTTTCGTCTCATTTTAAGCTTGTTTGTTTTGCAAGCACCTGAACAGCTCCACTCTCCTTTCTCATCAATCCATTCTACAACAACAGTCTCCTGTTTCCCTTTGCAGAACTCTATCAAATCCTCCATATCCAAGTCATTTGTGATGGACTTCTCATGGACCAACATCACCTGTTCCTCTTTCTTTTATGGAACATGGTGCGATTGTAGGGGGTTAGGAGCCGTGACAAAGTAGAGAAGGAACTCTCCCAAGATGCTGAAGACGCATCAGTGACAGGGCACGGACTCAGGAGGGAAAGAGTGAGAAGAGGTGTAACCTCTCATCTCATTGGTGCCTTTTCCAGTGGATTTTTCAGTTACTGTAGTAACTCTTGTTCATACTCAGTTTGTGGGGAATCTGTTATTTTCTTAAGGGAGAGAGAGAAAGAGAATCTTCATATTCTGAGTGCAACTGAACGCAGCAGAAGTCAGTGTTGGTGCTGAAACCTGACAGGCTCCATCTTGGGTCGTTTGCATCCAAACAGTGATTGGAAGTTGACGGAGGGTAGTGGAGCTGGGAGGGGTGTGTGTGTGTGTGTGTGTGTGTGCGCGCTGTGCAGCCTAAGAAGATACACACACACACACACACACACACACACACACACACACACAGCTGAGTGACAGAGAGATGAGAGGAAGCTGATACTGGATCACTCACATTTTTCAGCTACTTTAGATAATTTTGTCAACTCTTAAAGTAGTAATTTTGTGCACACACTTCAGCAGTGTCTCTGTCTCCAGGACCACAGCTGTACTAGTTTGTTTTCTTATGTGTGTGTCTTTAAAAAAACTTTCAAAAATTAACATAATAATAATGTAAATAAAGTAAATGTGTACATCAAAATGGATGTTTTGGCAGCTAACTTGAAATTAACAATTACAGAAAAACAAAATATATTAATGATGTTAATTGGTTCATGAATGTAATCTACAAAAAAGCTTTCCTTCACAAGAAAATAAACAGATAAATTAAAAGCAACCTAAAACTATTGGCTTCTTCCCTGTTACACTCCTGATTTAATATAAAGCCTCCAAAGAAATGCATACAACATTATAATTAACACTTCAACATTAAAACACAGTCAGCACACACACACACACACACACACACACACACACACACACACACACACACATTTCAGCAGTCTCTCTCTCCTGCAGCAAGTCACATGATATCCAAATGAGTCACGTCAGAATTAACCAATGTTACAGTCGCTTTAGAGAACAAAATACAAAGGCAAAACTCATGCAGACACAAATGAAGCCTTATTTTTTCATTTAAATGCAGTTTCAGTCCAGATCAATGAGTCTTGAGCTGCTAGCTTGTCAGCTAAACACAGAGCATCACAACACTTAGCAGGACCAGAGCAGGAGTCGTTTTGCCGGCTTGAACTGATGTCACTATTGCAGCTCTTTGAGAGCACAAGGAACTCTTTTGCTCAAGACAGAATTTGCTTCAGAAATCGAGGCCAGGACAGGAAGTGACTCATTGCAGCTCAAAAGAGCAAAAAGTAAAGACTGAAAGAGAATCAGAGATCATCAAGAATGTGATGTTATGTCCTTCTGAATCTCAAACAGAAGTCAGTGAGGATGAGCATCCGTTTCAGTGCTCCACATGTAGTACAAGTTTTAGAAACAGAGGGAGTTTGGATGAACACATGAGAAAACACACTGGGGAGAACATGTTCCCATGCTCCGTTTGTGGCAGGAGATTCTCAAAGGGATATTTGACCACACACATGAGAATACACACTGGAGAGAAACCATTCCCCTGCTCAGTTTGTGACACAAGATTCTCAGAAAAGAGATATCTGAAAAGACACATGAGAACACATACGAGAGAGAAACCATTCCCCTGGTCAGTTTGTGGCACAAGATTCTCAGAAAAGAGATATCTGAAAAACCACATGAGAACACACACTGGGGAGAAACCATTCCCCTGCTCCATTTGTGGCAAAACATTCTCAGTTAAGGGACATCTGAAAACACACATGAGCATGCACACTGGGGAGAAACCAGTCACCTGCCCTGTTTGTGGCAAAAGATTCTCACAAAAGGGACAAATAACAAGGCACATGAGAACGCACACTGTGGAGAAACCATTAACCTGCTCAGTTTGTGGCAAAAGATGGTCAGAAAAGGGAAATCTAGAAAAGCACATGAGAACGCACACCGGAGAGAAACCATTTCCCTGCTCAGTTTGTGGTAAAAGATTCTCAGTAAAGGGAAACTGGAAAAGACACATAAGAACACACACTGGGGAGAAAACATTTGTCAAAATGTGGCACTGAAGCTGTGACAAAAGAGTGGGAGACGCAGGTTGAAAGCCAATTAATGAATGTATTTAACAAAAAAAAAAAAAAACACACAACGATGAACCAAAAATGGGCCCAGGTGCTTCCAACTAGGAGGAATGAACAGCTCCCCACCCTCTAGATACCTGCTGCAACACCAGAAACATCATGAAAGACATGAGGTTCCACGTGACTTCAGTTCAACCTGTGTTGGGAGCTAACTTGCTGTATGGGCTGAAACCAGGTTACTTTTGGATGCTGCAAAAATACATCCCTGCAATCATTCAAATAATTATCATACAAGAACATACATCAGGTTTGTATTTTCAAAAGCAGGCAGAAAGATTTTAAACACAACTCTGGATTTTACTGGAGGCCAGTGCAGCGAAGCTAAGACTTGGGTGGTGTGGTCTCTCCTCCTAGTTTCTGTCAATACACGTGCAGGTGCATTCTGGACCAGCTGCAGTCTTCAACCACTTGTTGGTGCAGCCTGATAATAAAGAGTTACAATAGTCCAGCCTAGAAGTAACAAATGCATGGACTATTTTTTGAGCAACATCTTGAGACAGAATGTTTGTAATTTCAGATATTTTGTTGATTTAAAAAGGCGGTCCTTGAAATTTGTTTCATGTGGGAACTGAAGGACAAATCCTGACCAAATAGAACTCCCTAGGTTCTTCACTGTGCTGCTGGAGGCCATAGTGATGCCATCCAGAGCAGTGATATCACTCAGTCATGTGCCTTGAAGGGTTTGGGGCCAAGCACAGGAACTTCTGTCTTATCAGAGTTGAACTGTAAAAAGCTATAAGTCATCCGGGCCTTTATGTCTGGAATGCATGCTTGCAGTTTAGATAAATGTTGGCCTTCATCCGGCTTTGTTGATGAATGAATTGAATATCATCTGAGTAACAATGGAAATTTACGGAGTGTTTTTGAATAAAATGACCAAAAGGAAGCGTTGAAGTGTTCAAGTCCCTGTAGCAGGATTTGATGGTCAATTGTGTCAAAGGCAGCACTGAGGTCTCACAGGATGAGTACAGACTGAAAGCCATGATCTGATGAAATTCAAGGTGTCAGTAATTTCTACCAGTGCTGTCTCTGTGCTGGGCTCTAAAACCAGACTGAAACCCTCAAGTAAACTCTTGTTATGGAGGAAGTCACACAGCTGATGAGCAACTGCTTCCTCCAGGATTTTAGAGAGAAAGGAGAGGTTAGATATCAGTCTGTAATTGGCTACAACCTCAGGGTCTAGAGGAGGCTTCTTCAGCAGCGCTTTAATGACAGCTACCTTCAAGGACTGTGGTTCATATCCTGTTCCTAAAGACAGATTCATCAGATTTAATAAAGAGGTGCTCACTGAGGGAAAGACTTCCTTAAGCAGCCTAGTAGGAAACAATCGAAGAGACAGGATGAAGGTTTTGATGAAGTAATCACTGACTTAAGTTCTGAACTGTTAATTTGATAAAAGTGGTCTCAATAAATATCTGGTTTAACAGCAGTTTCTATGTTTACTGAGTTTACAGGTCAATCAGAATCTATTGAGGGCAGCAGCTGATTAGTTTTATACTAATAGTTCACATTTTGTCATCAAAGAAACTGCTAAAGTCGTCTCTACTGAGAGCTGAAGGAATCCAGGGTCTACAGAGTCAGGACTCTGTCAGTTTAGCTCAGTACTGAAAAGAAACCTGGACTGTTTTTATTTTCCTCTGTTAGTGATGAATAATAGGCAGCTCTGTCTTCACTGAGGGCCTTCTTGTATATTTGAAGACGATTCTGCCTCTTGCTTTAGTTGCCTGGTGTTGGAGTGACACCACACAGCTGTTCTCTGGTGTTTAATTATCTTCTTTTAAAGAAGCAATGGAGTCTGGAGTTGCTGGGAGTGAACCTGCAGTTTTACCTACGATGAGGTCAACCTCCAAATGACTCCACTCAGAATCAGGGATCTCTGTAGTAATGAGACATGGCATTGAGTTTAATACTGATGGAATTACTTCCTTAAGACGTGGTCAGACCCACCCTGAGAGTTTGGTGAGAACCCTTGAAGCCTGGGACTTCAGGTCAAACGCTGAGACCATGGCGTGATGGAGAGTTTGATGATTCATCACAACAATCAATCTGATAACTCCTCCCTGCCTGGTCGATCTGAGTCAAACTTCACGTGTTTGATCAACTTCCTGCCCTGGTGACATCACTACTACAGGTGAAGAGTTAGCAACTGCTCTGTTTGATGAAGCTGCGTTCAGGGAATGAGGAAGTTTCCCTTTGTGTCACAGCTTCTCTACTTTGATCCTCTGATCAGTTCACCAAGAAGAGTCTGGAGTCAGGGGCTTGATGAGTAGAGCTGTTCTACCAGGAGGAGGCTGCTCTGATGGAGTCCTGCCATTGAAACAAGACCTTCATACATTTATGGATCCATCACAAATATGAGTCTTCCCAGTCTTTCAGGTGGTAGAATTCAGTCAGCACCAATAACAGGAGAGTCAGAGTTTAGACATCAAAGACAGACATTAAAGTCTCTCTAATAAAACAAAAATACAGAGCAATATATTAAATGTTGAATAACCATAAATGGAAACCCAGTTTTATATTGGGGTGGCACGGTAGTGCAGTGGTTAACACTGTCACCTCACAGCAAGAAGGCTCCACCCCCCCACCCCCCCCACCCCATGTCCCTTAACAGGAGGCAGTAGAAAATGGATGGATGCAGTTTTGCTCCTTGTCGTTTTCGTTGGTCTGCTGCTGATTTTCTTTCCGACCAAAGCTCTGTGCTCTCTGCTGAATAATCCAACATGTTATTAGTTTTCAAATGGAATTAAGAAACTTCAAACTCTTCTGAACGCACCAAAATGAAGACGTAGTTCAAGCAGCATTGCACACAGGAGGTTAGTGGGACTGGAAATGTTCACCTGGGGAGTCTGGACACATTTGAACCACCACATTTGGGCCTGGGAGGCCAATTTAGATTCAAAACTACCTGAAGCTCAAGGACACAGGCTCACATATTGAAGTATTCTCAGTCTTCACACTTCAAGTATTTTCTACTCTTACCTGAAGCTCAAGTACACAGGCTCACATATTGAAGTATTCTCAGTCTTCACACTTCAAGTATTTTCTACTCTTCACACTAAGTTACCTCTTATATGAAGTTACTTGCTGAGAGTTATGCAGGACACTTTGATGGAAATATAACCTTCTTCTCTAATTAGGACAACAATGTGGGCGTGTAGTGAATCAACACCATAACAGTAATGCAGAGCCGGCCCGCGGCATAGGCAGTATAGGCAAATGCTAAGGGCGCCATCCATCAGGGGGCGCCAGAAGGGGGATATATATATACTGTATAGCAAAGCCTATAACAATAACCTAATAGAAATGATTTTCCCTTTTCCCTAAGTCGCGCCCCCCCCCCCCCCCCACCACACACACCCCACACACGCGCCCCCAGTCCCCCCTCCTCCTCCGACTAATAACACCTTACCAACCTGCTCCATGGGGAACGGTCGTTTTTTGATACGTAATAAAAACATGTCAAAACGTCCCAAACTGTCTGGTGCCCAGGGGAGAAAAAAAAGGAGAGAAGAGGAGGAAAAACGCGATAAAGACAGAGGTAATGTAAATGTAAATGTTACAGTTAAGATGATGTCATGATATTATTTTTCTGTCGCGGAATGATGGATAATAACGTCATTAACCATCAGCATAGGATACCCAGATAGCGAGACTACATTGAAATCTCGGTCAACTATAAATCGATACAGTTGACCGGGAAATAAATATGATTGAAATTTCATCGATTTATAGTTGAGCGGGAATGCTTTCAATGACTCTTTGCCATCTTGGTAGTTAGCTTATCAATAAATAGCCAGCTAACTGTTCATCTTGACATCAGCTTATGTTATGAAAGGGTCTGAGCTGTTATGAAAAATAGTAATGTAACAACATCAACCTTACCTTCCTCAGGTAAATGTGTAAATATGAGATTTATTCAGCAGGCGTTATAATGTTAAATTTGCTTACATTCTGACGTATCGTTGGCTCACGTTTTCCCAGCTTGTAATAGTTCATCAAATTGCTGTTAATTTCCATCTCTTTTATATATTATAACTGTAAGCCTAGCTGTTTGTTAGTTCATATATTCTTAAGTGTGTTTATAGTGGTAAACTTTATATCAAAATGCATCATCAATGTTAAGAGGAAAACATATATTATACTGCAGTTTACTGATACCTTTTCTTCTGCTAATTAGCATTTTACTGACATGACAATAAAACTGATATCATTAGTAATATATAAATTACTTATATCATTTGCACCTCTGAAAAAGTGCACTGTATATTACACAGTATAGTATAGTCTACATGCATGCATTTCTTAGGATTTTCATTTATATTATTTCATTTTATTTTATTCCATGAAATGTGTTATCAGACTGCTGTTTCCTACTCCTCTTCTCTTTTCAGATGCGCTGCTGCATTTATCTTATTAACTTATTTAATGATAAATTAAAAAACTTATCTGAGATCTTCTATGATGCAAGAAGGTCTCAGTGGACTTGCAATTATTAGTATTAACCATGTGGTCTCAAATCAGTTGCCTTATGATGATGTTGTCGATGACTTTGCTGCAAGGAAGACCAGGAGAGTAAAGCTGTAGCAGGTTGTGACTGAGGAGCTTGAATAGTTTAAGCTAAGGTAGTCACAGAAAACACCAATAGAGATCTTTGTAAGATCACCTTTTTATATATAGTTTTAATAAATCCTAGTAATTTTGTTGTGCACACTGGTTTCTTTATGCACTTTTGTACACTTTCTTATTTATATTGTAGTTAAGTTAATTTAGGTCACTTGTTAAGACTGTTTTTTGGGAGTCCTAAATCTAATACTTTATGCAAGTTATTTATGTTATATTTCATATATTCAGTTAATTTTATTTTTGTATTTATTTCATACTTACTTTTTATATTGAGTATTTTGAATGTGAAATTTCTTTATTTAAATAAAAAAAAGTCTAACAAAACTATTTAGTTCCTTGTGAGTATATGTACACTAGAAGTTGAATTTACTGTGATGCAAGGGGGCGCCACCTAAAATCTTGCCTAGGGCCTCAAAATGGCAAGGGCCGGGCCTGGGTGGTTGTGAGAACTGCAGGGAGAAGCTGAGACCTGGAGAGGAAGTCCTGGACACCAGCAGACCTCTCAACACCTGCAGCATTTTTTCAGCTCCACCAAACCCAACATTCACTGCGTCCTCATCATCTGAGCATCAAAAGCAGCTCAGACCTGCTGCAGCTCAGCAGACCTCAGCCATTTTTAGGATATCTCAATGATTCTCCTTCACATGATTTTCATTCAGAAACAATAGAATTGTCAAATACCACAACAGTTTTCAGCTTGCTGGTAAACAGTATTTCAACGTCCATTCCACTGTGTAATGGCAGTGACTGATGTGTACTATATGCAGTACTAATCAAGTACAGCCCTGACTGATACTTTATCTCCAATGCTAGGAAGGATAAGAATGTTGACATGGACCAAGCAGGAATAGAATCTCAAGTCATGTCTACTTTACTGAGCAGCACTCAGTTAATTTCAGGAAACACAAGACATTTTGACCACATGTCAATGAAGTAGTCAGCAAAATAAATATGACACTAAACAGTAGTTGAGGGAGAGCAGAGCTGGAAATAAGACATTACTGGAAGGGGAATAAATCTGAAACATGCAGAACCAGAACACAGCCACAGCTTTCTGTCATTTTCTGTCTCAAATACTTGACAAGTTTCAACTTGGTCCAAAACCTGCTCACCTCTCTGGGTGTCAAGTGTGTCTGCACCGTCTGATCAAACTGCATCAATTGTATGAGTCTTATTTCCTCAAATCAACTCTGGGCAGTGTCGATTGCAAAAAGAAAAAAAGTGGAAAAATAATGGAGTCTTTGCCAGAAGTTTCTTCTGGCTCAGGCCCTAAAAAGTGCTGTCAAGTAACGTTAGAACCAAGCTCTTTTGTTCTCCTGCTGTCACTGTCAAGTGCCAGCTTAACATGTGAGAGGTAGCAGGATCCATGCATGTGTTCATGCTTACAGCAGACAAGGAGGAAACCTTGGAGGATTTCAGGGACTTTTAGCAGTGGTTCACACTTCAGGTGTGAAAGCTTCTCAGTATAAAGTTTTAAGTGAGCGAGACAGGAGTTGAACCTACAATCTTCTGACAGTAGTCAGTCATGCTATCCGTTGCACCACCAGCCCTGTGAAAACCCCTTCATGTTCATGTGTACTTCATTTTACAGGAAATCCAAACGATCTGGTGGCATTTTCAGGGGACAAAATGGTGCAGTGGTCAGCAATGTGGCCTCACAGCAAGAAGGTTCCAGATTTGAGCCCCAGCTGTGTGGAGTCTGCATGTTCTCCCTGTGTCTGTGTGGGTTCTCTCTGGTACTCCAGCTTCCTCCCACAGTCCAAAGACATCAAGAGGGGACGAGGCTGATTGATACTCTAAATTGTCCGTAGGTGTGGCTTTGAGTGTGAATGGTTGTCTGTCTCTATGTGTTGGCCCTGTGATGGACTGGTGACACATCCAGGATGAACCCCGCCTCTTGTCCGAAAGCTGCTGGGATAGGCTCCACCCCCACACACAAACCTTGACATATAATCAGTGGAGAAAAGGAAATTTATCGACACTCATGACTTCATCTGTTTTGAGAACTGAACTGGATATAAACTCTGAGAATTCAGAGTAAGGACCAGGAGGGTGGGACACAATAATAGATAGGAGGAAATGTGGAGTCTGGGTTCTTTTCTAGAATGTGATGGCAATGACAGTCCTGCCAAGTGACATCACTGACATGAATGGATGACTTCAGTCACATGACTGGATGACTTCAGTCACCTGACTGGATGACAGTGTAGATGCCATTGTAGAGGTTGGGGAAATAGTCTCTGAGAATCCAGCTTGAACCAAAGCCCTCCTTGTTCTTCAAAAACCCAAACAGCGACCATCAGTCTCCCTCCAATCCTGTACTTGGGTTCAATGTTGCTGTTCCATTTTGCAGCAGTAGGTGTCGCTGTGATACCAGGTTCAGTTCAAGATTCCCAACTCCAGCTCATGTTGGTGACCTCAGTGGCAGGGGAAAATGGCGCTTCAGTGGATCATGTGGATCAACTCATGTCTATCCTCACTGCTCCACAGGTCTGTCAAATGTTCTGTAAAATAGTTTGAGCCACAGCAGAGATGCTAGATTAGGAGTTGATGGGAGTTGTTGCAGATACCAGTGTCCAAAGTCCAGCTTGAACCCAGTTTGTGCACTTATTTGTCAAGCTAGCAGAGATTCTTTTCACTGCCAAGCTAAAGTGACTTCTGTCAACAAAGGTAAACATACAAAAGGATATTTCTACTGTCAGTTCAAGATTTTTATCAAACTCCTTTTTCATAGCTTCAACCTTCCTCTTGTGTTAGCTTTCTGTTCCCATCTCTGATGTTAACAGGTCTGTTTTGACCCACGTCTTCAATCAGCTGTAACATAAACTAAAAACAATTTTCTATCATCCAAGTTGTTTCCCATCTCTTGGTTTCCTTGTTAGGCTTCCTTATCCATGGAAATATTGATTGGAATATTTTGATGTGGGCCTCTAGACAAACAAACAACAACCAGTCAAGAAAGTCAAACCAACAGAAACCAACTACTGGTTCAAAACCAGTAAAAGACAAAAACAGAGGAAAAGTCTCTGTGTGTAAGAACATGCATGTGTATGTGTGTGTGTTTAGATGCGTGTGTGTCAAAAACTGACAACATGAGCCAACAGTGGTGGTGTCTGTCAAAGAGGTGGAGCTCTGTCCTTCACCTGCAAGATTTCAGCAGGTAGCTCAGGTCTATTTTTCTTCACTGTGCCACCATGATAAGTTTCCTCCTGAGAAGTTCTTGTCCAAGGTCATAGCTGGTAAAAGAATTGTCAGTGATACTGGGACCCTGCAGTCCAGTCGTCATATCCAGGACCACACTGGACATGGCCGTCTTTGTTTGTTTTGTTGTTGTGCAATGTGAGAGAACGTGACAGACCATTTTATACCAAAGACAGGCTGTGTGTGTGTGTGTGTGTGTGTGTGTGTGTGTAACCATGTTAAATTCTTTTAAATAAATATGTTTCAACATGCTATTATTTGTATGCTGTATGATTTCTGCAACCCAAGGCTAACTCAGGTGTACATACTGCAACCTAAAGTATGGTAATGAGGAGAATGATGAAAAATCCACAAGGTGATCAGAAAATAATAAATGTATTCAGGAAAACAAAACATCTCTGAACATGTGTGATTGAAATATGTCAGTGGGACTGGCAGAATCTGGCTTTACCACAAAGTGTCTCATCAAGAGGTCTGTCACATGCATCTGCTGGGGAGGGTCAATCTGTCCGTCCACATTCAGATCATTGATGCAACGACTCTGTTCTGATCAAACTACTCAGGATGAAACAGACCAATGTTGACATCAAGAAGCAACTCAGCAGCTGATCAACAGAGTCCTAAGCACCAGTAGAACCTGTTCATCGTCCCTGGGTGGGCTCGAACCACCTAAGGCTAAATTTCAGTGTGTGAGGTCCACATTGCACATTTGAGGGAACATGAAGGACAGATAAGAGTCTGACTGTCATGGTGAAAGCCGTACTCTGGTGCTGGGATGAGGTCATTGAGATGATCTGGGAGCAGTCCTGATGTCAAATGGACAAAATGTGTCAACATGAAATGAAATTGGAAACCTATTTGAAGCCTTATTTTGTGTTTGATGGACATTTTTTAAATCTCTAATGACTTGTTTTAACTGAACCTACTGGATCCTGTGGTGCCTGATGAGGAGACAACTTGGGTACAAAGTTGAAGAGGAGGGTTTTTGGAGGGGAGGTGATTTTTTTTTCCAGTGTTGTAAATCAAAATAACTACAACGACATGATAGAATTTTCTCAAAATGTCCTGACTAAGATGGATTCCAAACCAAATCAGCTGTCACAAGGGAAAGTCTGCATGTAAACACACACACACACACACACACACACACACACACACACACACACACACACACACACACACACGCACACACACACACCAACTGACATTCCCAGGGACTAAACCAAACCAATTCCTACTTAACCCTAAGCTCCACCTCAGTTCCAGATGAAACTGGTTGAACATGGAACCCTCCCACTTGGAACATTTCCATCACCTTCACCACCACTGGAGTATCAACAAAGATTTTGGTCAACACCAGAATGGTTGAGACAAGACAACATGCTACCAATCCTCTCTCTCTCCCTCATCATCAGCTGCTTCAGCCCTTGAAAGAAAACCTTTGACACATGGACCTAAAGTAGGAGCAGATGTTGTCTCCTCTGGAACAGCAGTTTAATGTTTTTCGCAGGACTCGAACCTGCGCGGGGAGACCCCAAAGGATTTCTAGTCCGCGACCTTAACCACTCGGCCACAACAACTACACTCCCATGAACATGAGTAGAGGATTGATATTCAACAATTTATCTTCATTGAAGCACAGTAGATTTTTTTAATCTTCTCATAAACACAAACTATTTGTGTGTGTGTGTGTGTGTGTGTGTGTGTGTGTGTGTGTGTGTGTGTGTGTGTATGTTGTTTACCAGCAAGCTGAAAACTGTTGTGGTATTTGACAATTCTATTGTTTCTGAATGAAAATCATGTGAAGGAGAATCATGGAGACATCCTAAAAATGGCTGAGGTCTGCTGAGCTGCAGCAGGTCTGAGCTGCTTTTGATGCCCAGATGATGAGGAGGCAGTGAATGTTGGGTTTGGTGGAGCTGAAAAAATGCTGCAGGTGTTGAGAGGTCTGCTGGTGTCCAGGACTTCCTCTCCAGGTCTCAGCTTCTCCCTGCAGTTCCCACAAACACCACAACAGTCCTGGAACCCCTGCAGATGGTGGAGGACCATGATGACCCGATGCACCATCAGGGCATCAAAAACCAGTCCTGATGATCAAAAAGGTCCCTCCACTCATTCAGGGTCAACTCTAGAAGAAGCTTCTGTAACAGATGAGCAAACACTCTCAACTAGAAATCATGATTAAAACGCAATGTTGATTTTTACAATTTCCTTCAATGTTTTAAAAACCATTAAAGTGGACAGAAGCCCAGATGGTCCAAACCTGTTTCCTGTCTCCTGCCATTGTGGAGAGCCTCTGTTCTGTCCTGCTGCTGTCCAGTTGTCTCTACTGAGCTCCTCTGCTGGTTCCACCTTGAAGAGTGTCTGAGCTAAAACTGAACCTTGGGAAACTTCAACCTTTGATCTCAGAGTTTTGTGTTTGATCTTAGAAATCTGTCTTTGATCTCACCTGAGACAAAGACACGGAAGCTCAAACTGCTGTTGAGGAGGCCGTGATCCTATAGTGGTTAATACTCTGTGTTGTGGCCTCAGCAACCCTGGTTCAAATCCGGGTCACGGCAGCATGAGACAAATTTCTGGTGTGTACCGATGGACACAAACCAAGCTGAAATTTCCCACAATGCAATAGGGCTGTGTTTGGTCAGTTTCTTCTCAATGCTAGCTTAGTCTGCTACTTTGATGGCTCTGACTACAAAAAGGTCCAGACCCCTGGATATGGTGGTTCCTCCCTAAACGTAGATTCTGTCAGCTCATGTTTTGAAATCAACTCACCATGAACACAAGTAGATTTCAATGGACTGCAAATGTGTCTCATTTAATGGTAAACATGTCAAATATAAATTCCATCACCTGAGGAGGTCTGCTGCTGGAATTAAGCTCCAGATATTCACAAGATATTCTAGATCTTTAAAATAACCCTTATCCCAGTGGCTTTCACGTGTGAGACAGAAGAACATGGATGGATGAAAATATAATATTTAATATATTGCAGGATATTTTCCAATATATTCCACTATATTTACTATATTTTCGGTCTTGTTTCAATGTTATAACATTAAGCTCATCTTAGTAAAACAATGAAGTTACCTGAACTAAATTCTTGAAAAAAAAAAACTGTCACTGACTGAAATAAATCAAATCTACTTCAAAGTTCCTTCTGTTGTCATAAGTCAGCCATTTTAAGTGTACTTGTAGTTCCAGAGCATTCCAAGTGGAGATGATATGAATCATTTTGTTCGATGAACTCAGTTCCTCTGCTTTGATGTTGGTGGACTGAGTGGAGTTTGCCTGAACCTGCTTGAACCTGTTTGCTCCTGCTCAGTCCTTCACTCAAGCCTCACTCAGCCTCAGCAGCACCGCTCCACTGAGGACTGATTCAGGTTCCTAGCAACCAAATACAGAGGAGAGCCCAGCCTCACGGCAGGTCTTTGCAGAATCAATTTTCACAATCAAAGCTCCCACAGCTGCAAAAAGTGAGAGGACAAGCAGTGATGTTCAAGAAGAACGTCCAACGTGGGGCTTGAACCCACAATCCTGGGATTAAGCATCTCATGCTCTACTGACTGAGCTAGTTAGGCTACATCTGAGTAGCTTCAATAGCATGAAGTGATCAGAGTGAGAGACGTTACAAGCGCTTCATCTGCAAAAGAAAAGAACAGCGCCATCTGGCATACACGTGACCACAGTCACATGAGCAATCACATGATTAATGAATGACAACAAACACACCTTCATCTTTGACAAAACAGTAAAATAAAAGGTGAATCACAGATGAGACACCAGTGGTAAAAACACTAAAGTGCTGTCAAGGAGAAACAGGATACGACCAAACACACACACAAGTTACAGAGAGAGAACTCTCCCAGAGGGAACCACTCAAAGGAGAACCATAGACATCATCAGGCTGTATGACCTCATCAATATGAGACAGGGGGATAGGAAACAAGCTCAGAGATGTCAGAAACATGAGATCCAAGCGGTGAGAAAGCTTCAACTGGTGAGGTTACAGAAGAAGACTGAGAGATCAAAGACAATTTGTGTCCACAAAGAAATCATTGAGAAATCAAGGTGAGATCAAAGAAGGAATTCTAAGATCAAACACAAAACTCTGAGATCAAAGGTTGAAGTTCCCCAAGGTTCAGTTTTAGCTCAGACTCTCTTTAATATCTCTATACTGCCACTTGTCATCAGGAGACTCAATATAAACTTCCACAGTTCTGCTGATGTCACATAGCTGTACATCGCCGTGTCTCCTGATGACTTCCTCCACGTCACCTGTTGATGTGACAGGACTCGACGAAACGTCATGTTTTGATGAAGAGGGTGTGAGTCTGAGTTGGCTCAGTTGAGACAACTGGACAGCAGCAGGACAGAACAGAGACTCTCCACAATGACAGGAGACAGGAAACAGGTTTGGACCATCTGGGCTCCACCCACTTGTATTTATTAAAGGAAATTGTAAAAATCAACAAAGTGGAAACATTGGTTTTGCCAGTGGGTTTAAATCATGATTGATATGTTAGTGTTTGTTCATCCATTTATTTGTCCAAGAGAAGAAGAAGTGACTCTGAGTCAAACTGGAGTCCTTTGAGGTCTGGCATCTCAAGAAGGAGGAGCATTCAGGCTGAGGTCATCATAACAGTCAGGATGTGCTGACTCATCATTAGTGGGAATCTCAGTGTCAATGTTGTGTAGTGAGGGACAGCACTGTTGCTGTGGCCTGATATGTAGATGAAGGAATCAATGAGACACCATGAAGACAGACAGCATTGCTGGACAACACCTTCTTTTATTACTTCAGCATTGGCAAGAACTGGAAGCATCAGCAGAACCACCGCAGAAAAAGAACACTTTTTTTTTTACAGATTTTTCATGTCACCAAGCACTCTATGAGCTCAACTGCCCCCTTCTGGTGTAACTACGCATGTACAGGTGAAACAATGAAACTCTTACCAAAAATAACAGAAAATCATGGAGCTCATTATGACATCACACTAACTACTTTCACTCCAGAAATCAGGTCATGACATCATAAAGAAGAATAGAAGTCTCTTCCTCACAGGTGTCACAGAACAAAATCTCTCCAACACTAAACAGTAGTGAGAGAGCAAAGCTGGTAAGAAGACAGGACTGTTGGAGGAGGAAACCTCTCAATGTTCCAGAGTTGTTTCAGTGGAAGACATCACATTTGGGAGGGAGGTTCTTGACATTTTCATCCATTTTTATTTTGGTCAGATGAACACATCATGAGCTCTACTTGGACAGAATACGCCTTCAAACAGGCAGGGGTGCTGAGGCTCAGAGACCAACAGTTGAACAACATCAGAACAAAGACCAAGGTGTCTGTTTTCATTTCAAAAGATTTGTTGTCAGTGAGTCTATTATATTTTTCATCAACACCTGAATGAAGGATGGTTTCATGAAAAAACTGTCATTTTTTAACGAAAGCTGAGAAAAACAGTTTTGTCAAAGAAGTGGTTTTCCAGCATCAAACTGGACTTCATTTTGTTTCCATCTCTCATTTGGTGACTTCAAATGTTCACTGTAAAAATCCAGCCTACTAATCAGGAGGAGGCCCAGTATTGGACCATGAGCTGATCTCTGCTATGCTGGTAGATGGGAACTTGTTTAAAGTTGATTTGTGATTATTTTTCAACAAAATGTGCTCAGACGGCTCCTCAACAGTTCTGATGATGAACAGAACCTCTGTCCTCATGGGTCATGTGACAGGATGTGACCTCTACTTGAGCCAGAAGCAGTGAACGCACCCCTGCACAGCAGAACATGTTCACTTGACCTGCTCTGGCTACTTGTTAGCTTGCTGCTAACAAAAGTGGGTACAAAAATGGAATCATGGTCCCTTCAGACTTTCCATCAGTTTTATTCTGTCAGTGGAACGAGTCAGTTTGGGCTGTAGAGACTAAAACAATGAATCCAATGTTTTACAGACACTTCTTCTTAAATGTTTATGGGAAAAAAGTATTTTGGGGCCACAGTGCATCACGTGGTGGATGGGGGAGGAGCATCCAAATCTGAGGAGACGTTTCCATTGGATGGAAAATGAGTCGACGCCACTGAGGGAAGGATGAGTCCTCAAATGTTTGGATTGTTTTAACAGGAAGAGAAAAAAAGAAAAACAGGGAGTTTGATGTGAAAACACTGGAAAAGGGATGTTTTTGGTTTGTCATGTGTGGAGAGATAAATGAGCCATGACCACAGAGATGCAGGATCAGAACTGAGAACATGGAGTTTTCATTTCAGGGACCTTCAATAACCTTTGATCTATCTGATAAAACAGGCCAGAACTGAGACTTGACCTTGAGAACAGAGACGGACGATCATGAAAACATGAGAAAAACCACAAGACTGCAATGAGGAGACGTCCTGTTGCTTTAAAGAAGAAGAAGCCTGGAGCTCAGTTGTGGCGGCGCTGCAGTCACACGTCCGTGGTGTCTTGGTGGTGAACTCCAGCCTCTTCATCAACCAAGCCTTCCTCTGTAGCATCGCCAGCGTTGAGTTCAATGTTCTCCTGGTGTCCTGCCTGCCGCTCCATTTTGGCCTGGAAGACATGACAACTCAGACCTCCAGTTGCTGCTGAAACAACTGCTCATAGCCAAGGACTACGAAGCTACGTCGTGTTACCTTGAAGTAGCGGTAGAAGAAGACAGCACATGACCCCAGGATCAGATGGTGGATGAACGCTCTGATGATGAAATCACTTAAAGGCACTGAAAAACATTTAGAATCATCACATTTGATCAATGACATCACCACTGACCATCACAGACATGTTGATGGTTGAAGGTTCTTGATGGAAGGCTGCATGTTAAAGGAACACGCTAAATTTTAGGAGAAGTCTCTGACTGTCCATCATCCCCAGAGCCAGACTAGAAGATGGAGACCCTTCTCTAGGAGCTGAGACTCATGCTAGTTAGCTTAGCACAATGAATGGTAGGAGGTGGGAAATGTTAGCATAAAAGTCCCAAACAGTCATTGCCTGTGGAAGGAACTGAAAAAAATGAAAATAAAAGTTTTAATGTAAACAGACAGAAAATGTTGGGATTTAATGCGTTTTCACATAAAACAGACACCCCCTATTTTTTGAATTTATTCCACCTGACCAGTAGGTGGAGCTCTGACGGTTACGTGGGTTAGGCTGAGAGATTTTTCCCACAGGCCCAACGAAGCCTCAGAAATCAAACGGACTTGAGAAGGCGTTCATCCATCGTTTCTCTCTTCATTGATCCTCAGTCTTCATCCTGGGTATCACATGTAGCGTCCAGATACCCCTCAGTCTGGAGCCGCTACACCTGCATTCATATATCTGGGCTTGTGGATCACTTTTAACAGACATTCTAATTTTAGAATCAGACACATAGCTGGGACTACTTTCCTGACTGGGAGCAGTGATTTGGCCACCAAAACCAAATGTTTGTTGGAGCAGGAGAGCGACTGCTGCTACTGATCATGGCCGACTTTGTAAGAGAGGAGGAGGAGGAGGACTGCAGGACAAACCAACATCATGATCCTGAGACAGTTGATGCTAACACTTCCCACTCACTACCATTCATTATGCTAAGCTAACTCATGGTCTGCTGGTCTCTGCTGGTCTCAGCTCCCTCATGGACACACAGAACATGTAATTACAACATTCTTGGTTTGATTTCACCAACGTGTTGAACCTCATGCAGTTTCCTCTCTCTTTGTTTCCTGTTTGTTCAAACTGTCCAGTTCAAGTCTGGGGCCTCTTGCAACGAGATCGTTTCCTGTCAGGTTCGTTCTGACACTGAGTTTGAAGTGGGACCTTCACATGAGCAAATGATAGGACGAACAAATGTTTCTGGAGAAACTATTAACACTTGCTAACACTTCCCAACCGCTACGATTCAATGTGCTAAGCTAACTAGCGAGGGTCTCAGCTCCCTAGAGGAGAGTCTCTGTCTCCTTGTCTGGTTCTGGGGATGATGGAAAAGAAGCATATTTCCCAGAAGGTTGGTGGATTCATTTAACACAGACTACTTTTACACGTCCGCCATCGTTCCACTGTTATTCTGAAAATGACAACAGTCCAGATTTAATCAGGATTCTAGAAAGAGTTTATTCTGGGTGGGTTTTCAAAACTGAGCATTTCTCAATGAAAACGTAGGACAGACCAATATTATTTAGGTTTGAGGCTTTTCTGTCATGAATGAACTTCAGGAGGAATTAAAACTGTAGTGTCTCACAGTGTGAGACACTTTAACTGGATGGGAGACAAACAAATGACAAGTCAAGTCAGTTTTATCTATATTGCACCAAATCACAACAAAAGTTATCTCATGACACTTTACAGGTGTCTGCTTTCTGAATTGTACCAAGGTGCTTGTTTCCTTGGACTTATAGATTTCTTTTTTAACGGGGCATTTGAGTCCAAAGTTGTTCTTAAGGAGCCTGTTGGACTATCAAGAAAATGATCAATTTGACAGTGAACTTTAGCTCCGCCCTTCATCTCTCAGACTAGCCTAGCTAGTTAGAATTAGCTAGCTGGACTATTTTCCATAGTCATGTAAACAGCTTCATCAGAATGTTGTCATTTTCAGGCTAAAAACAAGAAGCAGGAGAACAGAGGAGTAGAAAGTGCATGTAAATGTAGTCAGGGTCACATTCTTCTGTCTGACTCCAGCTGGTCCTGTTGTCACCTGCTATGATGAGGTGGAGCTCCTGGCTCTCAGAGGAGAAGTGATGGGGGAAAACATGGGACAGGTGATAAACACATTTGTAGTTCCCTCGGTGGGTGTGGTCTGCTGCTGAGAACAGGAACTGGGCGGAGTGCTTGAGCGCTGGTAGGGTGTAGTTCTGTGCCGTGCTGGAGGTGGAGAAGATGAGCTGGAACAGGCCTCCTGGGTACTGTGGTTCAACAGAGCAACTGATGGTGAAGTTGGAGCCCCGGAGCAGCAGAGTCTCCTGCTGCCTCACCTCAGAGACGCCGTCAGTGAAGGCAGAGAAGGAGATGTTTGGCTGGACCAGCAAATCTGTGGAGGGGGGAGCAGAAGAAAGGCTGAATCAGCAGATGTGCTGGTGTCATCGAGGAAGCAGCAGCTTGTTTGGAATGTCCAGTTTTACCTGAGCACACCACCATCAGACTGGTAGCACTTTCAACTCTATCAGTCTCCAGTACACACTCCCGCAGTCCAGATGCTGACTGGACACAAGAAGACCTGATCCACCACACAGGCCTGGATCGTGAGTTCCTTCTTTTATTTGTTAAAGCAGCAGAGCCACAATTCATCCGTCTACACACTGCAGAGGCAGACTGGTGGAGCCATTCAAGACCCCCAGGGGCCGCTGGTCTCCACTCTCCCTGGTGTTTGATCTCCAGGGTCCCAGCACAGCGACTGGGCTCTCCCACCATCCTGACTCCATCAGGCTCTGAGCAAACACAGGAATCATGAGTGGTAGAAGTAAAGCAGTGAGATGAAGCAGATCTATGACCTTCACCTGAGCAGACGAGGCCAACGCTTTTCCCAGGTAAGCAGGTCTTCCTCACTGAGCCAGACCTTCCACAGTTTAGCAGAGCAGATTCATCTCCACCACACTGGAACTTTGCTGCCATGACTGGGGTCTCCATGTCTGTATACGGGCCCCCGTGGAGGAGGGACGGAGCCCCACACCCCAACTCTCTACACAGCACCTCTGCATCCTGCAGGCCAAAATCCTCCTCACACACAGAGGACCATGACTGGTTAGACTTCACCTCCAGTCTGCCTGAGCACAGACTGGACCCCCCCACCAGCCTGACAGACTCTGTGGAGACATCAGGAAATCATCATTCTAATATTCACCCATTTTTCTCAGCTACTAATCCTGCTTAAACTCATCGGAAAAAACAAGAACCATGAAACTTCCCTTCCTGACTCACCTTCCTCTTGTTATTGCTTGATGAGGCTGAACCCCCAAAACACACACACACACACACACACACACACACACACACACACACACACACATACACACACACACGCACATACACACACTCGTATTTGAGACACCTTGGTCTCTCTGCTTAAAGTGAAACATCTGGATTCCATATTTCACATCATCAACATGACCCTCATCAAATTCAGGATCTCATCATTGTCAGAATCACAGAGGAACATTTGTGTTCATGTAAACAGCCAAAGACAACTTGTCCTGGATCTCAGTCACATGACTGTTAGTGTCAATCATGTTACCTGAGCAGGTGATTTCCTGGATGGTGGAACCAGAAGAGTTCCATGATCTCACACACTCCTTCAGTGTTGATGTAGACTGAACACACTCAGAGTTGATGAACCACATGAGTCGTTCTGAGGACTCGTCTCTCTGCTGTGTTGAGACAGCAGAACCACAGTCCAGCCGTCTACATATCACAGCTGTTTCCTTCAGGGTCCAGGACCAGTATGTCTCTGCTGCTCTCCACTCTCCCAGGTGTTTCACCTCCAGTCTACCAGCACAGTGGTTTGCTCCTCCCACCAACCTGACATCATCAGCATCTGAGCAGAGACAAGAACATCATTAATACATGAATATGAAACAGGACGGAGGAGGACATGAACCAAAGCTCCACCTGAGCAGATGAGTCCAACTGATTTGCCAGGTGAGCAGGTGTTTCCAGACCATGAGCGTCCACAGTCCAGGAGGGAAGATTCATGGTGCTCACACTGGAACGCCTGAGTCCAGAATGGAGACTCTGCTGGTCCAAAAAGTCCCCCCTCCAGGACTAAAGGTGTCCCACATCTCAGCTCTCCACACAGCACCTCTGCATCCTGCATGTCAAAGTCCTCTTCACACACCGAGGACCACAGCTGGTTAGATTTCACCTCCAGTCTTCCAGAACAAAGGTCCGACCCGTCCACCAGCCTGACAGACTCTGAAAAAGACAACAAGAGGAAGATTCATGATGAGAATGAATTCATGTCAACATGAACTCACCTGTTCATGCCTCTGACATGTTAACTAGCAAATCCTGTAAATGAGACAGGAAAAAAGATTTCCTAGGAATTTATCCTCCTTGGAAAAATTCATGTGATTGTTGAAACTGGGAAACAATATTCCTGCTCATTTCTCACTGAACCTAATATCCCAGGATTTAATATCCCACATTTCTAAATCAGAGAACTCAACTGGAATCTCTGGTTTACATCAGCATCCTGACCACATAGAGAAGTGAACTTGTGATGGGAGGGTTGTCAGTTCAATCATCAGGAGAGGCAGGAAGAAGGAGTGAAAATGAATCTGATAGGCTGTTATTGGGGTTAAACTCTGTGAGCTTTTATTTTCTTCAGGCCTTTTTTAGTCGAGGCTCCTAACATGTAGGAATCATTCAAAACTTTGAAGCGCCACGTTGGAATGAGAACAAGGTCTTCTGTCATTGTTCTGTTTGATGCCATGTTCTGTGTTTTGGGTGGGGTTTTTGTATCTGTGTGTGGAGGTAAAGGCTATGCTGACATCAGTCAAGTCAAGTCACTTTTATTTGTATTGAGCCAAATCACTACAAAAGTTATCTCATGACACTTTACAAGTACAGCAGGTCCAGCACCAAACTTCTTCAATGAATCTACACCCAACAATTCTCCATCAGCAGGCACAAAAGCAGTGACAAAAGCCTTCCTTTTAACAGGCAGGAACGTCGAGCAGATCCAGGCTCAACAGGAACGGCCTTCTGCTTTGAATAGCTGGGGGAAAGAGAGCAGGAGAGCAGGACAAGACAGAAAAGGGAGGAAGACAGATAAACAGAAGGAAAGAGAGGGACAGATGTAAAGACAGAGAGAAAGTGGAAGAGACTGATGGACAGATTGGGACGGGGATTAAAAAGAGTTCTGTGGAAATACAACTTGATATTCGGCTTCAAATCCGTACGACAGGACGAGGTTGAGGGTGTGACTGAGACAGTGAGTGGGCTCACCTGCAGACTGATGGAAACCAATGGAGTCTAAAACCATGAGCTTTGGTCACAACTGTTTCTCAGTCTTGTTAGCTTCTCTACCTCACCACATGAGCACACTATGGGTGAACATGACTCATTTTTGTGATTCATTGTTTTGAAGATTGTTCATGTTGCACATCTGACGTTTAAAATTTGTGTTTTTATTAAGAACTGATTTCATTTCATTTATCTGTCTTTTAGCTCTGAAGGTTTTTTTCTGAACACAAAAATGAAACAGAGAGACAGTAAATTCTGTTAAAATACAACTGAAAGCTGAACAGATTAAAAAGCTACTGGAAACATCAGTACACTTCACCTTTGTCTCACCAGGATTGAGCTACAAGCAGCACTGCTTCCTCCCTCACTACCACCACCATGGGGCCCTTGAGCAAGGCCCTCAGTGGCTGTACTGAGCAGCTTGTGTTGTTTTCAAGAACATTATCAGAGTGGTGCTGCAAATGTGAGTCACTCAGGGAGTTTCCTCTGGTTAAATAAAGGTTAAAAATGGGATATCATCGTTGTCAGAATAATAGAGGAATATTTGTGTTCATGTAAACAGCCAAAGACAACTTGTCTTGGATCTCAGTCACATGACTGTTAGTGTCAATAATGTTACCTGAGCAGGTGATTTCCTGGATGGTGGAACCAGAAGAGTTCCGTGATCTCACACACTCCTTCAGTGTTGATGTAGACTGAACACACTCAGAGTTGATGAACCACACGAGTCGTTCTGAGGACTCGTCTCTCTGCTGTGTTGAGACAGCAGAACCACAGTCCAGCCATCTACATATCACAGCTGTTTCCTTCAGGGTCCAGGACCGGTCTGTCTCTGCTGCTCTCCACTCTCCCAGGTGTTTCACCTCCAGTCTACCAGCACAGTGGTTTGCTCCTCCCACCAACCTGACATCATCAGCATCTGAGCAGAGACAAGAGCATCATTAATAAATGAATATGCAACAGGACGGAGGAGGACCTGAACCAAAGCTGCACCTGAGCAGATGAGTCCAACTGATTTGCCAGGTGAGCAGGTGTTTCCAGACCCTGAGCGTCCACAGTCCAGGAGGGAAGATTCATGGCCCTCACACTGGAACACCTGAGTCCAGAATGGAGACTCTGCTGGTCCAAAAAGTCCCCCCTCCAGGACTGAAGGTGTCCCACATCTCAGCTCTCCACACAGCACCTCTGCATCCTGCATGTCAAAGTCCTCTTCACACACCGAGGACCACAGCTGGTTAGATTTCACCTCCAGTCTGCCAGAGCAAAGGTCCGACCCGTCCACCAGCCTGACAGACTCTGAAAAAGACAACAAGAGGCAGATTCATGATGAGAATGAATTCATGTCAACATGAACTCACCTGTTCATGCCTCTGACATGTTAACTAGCAAACCCTGGAAATGAGACAGGAAAACACAGATTTCCAAGGAATTTATCCTGAGAGTGAGAAGGAAAATATAGAATTGCAAGGAATTTATCCTCTTTGAAATAATTCATGTGATTATTGAAGCTGGGAATCATGATTCCTGCTCTTTCCTCCCTAAACCATCTAATATCCCACATGTGGATACCAGAGAACACAACTGGAATCTCTAGTTTACGTTATCATCACCACCATTTTCAGATCCTAGCAGTGGCAGCCTAAAGTTGTGATTCTCAAACTGTGGAAAACCCAAATATCTTTTGGAAAGTTAAACAAGTCAAAATTGTTTTGAAACAATGAATACTATAGAAAAAATAGCAAACAATTTTGAAAGAAAATACATATCTGTATCAATCAAGGATGGTTCCAAGTCTGCTTTCAGACAGGAGGTGGAGCAGCTGGTCCACTGGGGCAGTCTGAACCACCTGGAGCTGAACCTGCTCAAGAATGTGGAGATGACAGTGGACTTCAGGAGAAGCCCACCCACACTCTCCCCCCTCACCATCCTCAACAACACAGTGTCTCCTGAGGACATGTTCAAGTTCCTGGGAACCACAATCTCCAAGAACCTGAAGTCCACCTCTAACATGGACACTGTCCAGAAAAAAAGCTCAGCAGAGGTTGGACTTCCTGTGACAGCTCAGGAAGTTGAACCTGCCACAGGAGCTGCTGATCATCTTCTATACTACAATCATTCAGTCTGTCCTGTTCACAGCCATCACTCTGGTTTGGATCGGCCACCAAACAAGACAGGATCAGACTGCAACGAACAATCGGGTCAGCAGAGAGAATCATGGGGGCCGACCTACCTGTCATCCAGGACCTTTATCGGTCCAGGGTCAGGAAACGGACAGGCACCATCTCTGCAGACCCATCACACCCCAGTCACAAACTGTTTGATCCCCTCCCCTCTGGAAGATGCGACAGAGCCCTGGATGCTGAGACCACCAGGCTAAAAACAGTTTCTACCCTCAGGCTTTCAGTCTGATGAACGGGAAATAGTCAGAGTGTCAGGAAATAAAAACAAACATCTGCTACACCAGTAGCTCAATAGCAGGTGATCTGACAGGAGGGAACTGCAAATCATAACAATGGTGATGAAGGAAAAGCCGGCCCTGGCGTTGTTCAGTGTGAAAACCCTGGAAGAGATCGTCATGAGGCCACAGCTCCTGGAGGAGCTGAATGATTCCCAACTCCTGTGTTGTCCTGAGGATGAACTCACGTCACTGCTGCTCGCCTCCACAGAAGAACCAGAGCCAGCGTTTCCCTGATTGATGCTAAGATACATTCTGATGTGTGTGATTCTACAACTGTCTGGTGTGCATCTCAGTCAAACAGCAACAGTGTGTTGGCCTACCTGTGCTGGACCCTGAGCAGCACACACTGGGTCTTCTATTGGAACCTGTGCTCAGTGTGTATTGCTATCAAAGGTGATTCCAACAGAGGCTCCAGCTGACTGCTGCATCAGAGCACTGATACAAAAGACACTGCCCAGCTCCTTACTTTCAAATATTCTCAAACACTATTTCTAATATAATTTACTGTATTTCATCAGGGATCAATGCATCATTTATAGCAGTAATTGGCAACAAGTGGATCTTTTCACTGGAACCTCAGAGTTCACCAGATTGACACACACACTTGAAAACAAGTTCAGATTCATAAAATATTCCAGTGTTTCATGTTTCTCTATGGTTGTCTGATGGTTGGCCTCTGACTCACTCTGACTCTGAGAAAACATGCTGTCCACCTCTTATGCAGCTGAACAGAGGCGCTATGACACTGTTCCATGCTCATCATGGAGGTACTTGCTTCAAGAGTTAGACAACCACATGCCTGAAGGACAGAGAAGTGAACTTGAAACTAAAAGGTTGTTGGTTCAATCCTCAGGACTGGTAGGAAGAAGCAGCCACACTCATTAACACCACCAAGATGCCCTTGAGCAAGGCTCTCAGAGGTGGTACTGAGCAGCTGCTGTTCTATGACTGTGAATGTGATCAGGGTGCTCCTGCAAATGTGAGTCACTCTCAGTGAGTTTCCTTGGACTAAATAAAGGTAAAAAAATAAAAACACTGGAGTTTTGTGAATATTTGTGTGCATGTAAAAAAACAAAGTCACTTGTACTGGATCATAGTAACATGACTGCATTACTGTGTACCAAATCACATACTTCCATACTGCATATGTAAAATTTTCAAACTGAGTATTCTAAGCAAAGTATGTACTCAATCGCGCAGTGCGCGTGTTTCGAGGGTGCAGTGCTGTCCCAAACCACATCCTGCCGTGCGGTGCACTCTTCAAAATGATGACGTGATGTCTTCTTCTTCTACACAGATTTGTGACTGGCGAGCACCGCATCAGCATCAGCTAATTACCGCCTCCTTTTGCCTGTGCTTGTTTGTCAATTTCTGAAGCAGTAAAAAAGCAAAATGGAGGGTCATCGCACATTGTTACACCACAATAGGCACCAACAACACGATGTCCTCCTTCTACTGGCTGAAGATGCAACTGTCTGTAGAGTTTAATTGTGTGATTTATTTAGCACAACATTTTGGTGACAAGTGATTTTATCTTTTCAAACCCGTGTCCACACAGAATTTCCTACTTGTCCCTGTTATTTCATGTAAAGATGACTCTATACAAGTCAGTGTTGGCCGACTCTCACCACAGCAAGTGTCCACAGTTGCACACTCAAAATCTTAACTGATTGGAGTACGTCATCCGGGAACTTTTGCATTCTCAATTTTTGAAAACTATCCAAACGTTTTTCCATTTTGAGTTGAGTAGACTCAAAATTTTAAGTATGCAGTATAGAAGTATGCGATTGAGAAAACACGCAGTGAGAGTCTTCTGGCGAGATGAAGGTTAAAAAAATTGTTATGTTATTGTCAGAATCATAGAGGAACATTTGTGTTCATGTAAATAGCCAAAGACAACTTGTCCTGGATCTCAGTCACATGACTGTTAGTGTCAATAATGTTACCTGAGCAGGTGATTTCCTGGATGGTGGAACCAGGAGAGTTCCGTGATCTCACACACTCCTTCAGTGTTGATGTAGACTGAACACACTCAGAGTAGATGAACCACATGAGTCGTTCTGAGGACTCGTCTCTCTGCTGTGTTGAGACAGCAGAACCACAGTCCAGCCGTCTACATATCACAGCTGTTTCCTTCAGGGTCCAGGACCGGTCTGTCTCTGCTGCTCTCCACTCTCCCAGGTATTTCACCTCCAGTCTACCAGCACAGTGGTTTGCTCCTCCCACCAACCTGACATCATCAGCATCTGAGCAGAGACAAGAGGATCATTAATACATGAATATGCAACAGGACGGAGGAGGACCTGAACCAAAGCTCCACCTGAGCAGATGAGTCCAACTGATTTGCCAGGTGAGCAGGTGTTTCCAGACCCTGAGCGTCCACAGTCCAGGAGGGAAGATTCATGGCCCTCACACTGGAACACCTGAGCCCAGAATGGAGACTCTGCTGGTCCAAAAAGTCCAACCTCTAATTGGCCTTCCTGGATAAGTTTTACATTTTACTTTCTACTGCTCACTGCAGGTCCAGTCAAGTGAGAGCACTTTTCCTTCACCTGCCTCAGCATTTTGGGACTCAAAAGTACTGCAATTGGAGGAGGGTGGAGCCGACAGGGAGGGAGAAGAAAATGTCCTTGAGAAGCAGCTAAATACATAAAGACTGATGCTACATTTCCAGGCAGCACCTCTGGTTTGAAGTAAACATACTAGCTTTGTTTATATGTGATCTAACCTCATGTACACAGCAAGTTAATGGTGTGATTCTCATGACACTCCTGCCTAAACTGTATAATACAACATTATTCCACATTTATACTTGGATTCATCTGCACGTTCCAGTTGATTTGCACTTCTGGTTGGATGCTAGCTGCATGTCAGTACTTGTACTCTGAACAATGACAAATTTGAATCTATAATTGATGTTTAATATACATCATCGAGGCTATTTGTACATATTCAGTGGAAAATGTTTTTATTGCACCAGGTGAACAAGTGCACCTCCTAAAATTACGAGTGTATATTAGGCCTGTCACAGTAACACATTATGTTAGTTGATGTATCCCATCAATTTCGTACCTCTTATCTTGTTAAGGGTGGCGGGGGCCTGGAGCCTATCACAGCAGCCTTCCTGTGAGAGGCCAGGTTCAACCTGGACAGGTCACCAGTCCATCACAGGGCCAACACATAGAGACAGACAACCATTCACACTCAAAGCCACACCTACGGACAATTTAGAGTATCAATCAGCCTCGTCCCCTCTTGATGTCTTTGGACTGTGGGAGGAAGCTGGAGTACCAGAGAGAACCCACACAGACACAGGGAGAACATGCAGACTCCACACAGAAAGATCCTGTGCTCAAGTTTGGGCTCAAACCTGGAACCTTTAGCTGTGAGGCAACAGTGCTGACCACTGCACAACCATGTCTCCCAGGATATATTATCCAAGAATTATTTTGATTTATGATATGATTATTGACATTTTAACAATTTTACCACTTCAATAATTATGTACCACCTAATAAATCAAGTGCACACTTTATCTCTGTTCCTGTCATGAATTGAGCTTGGACGAGAACCCAAAGCCACGACTCCCAGGCAAGGTGCCAGATGAAGAAAGTTTATAACTAAAGTACAAATCAAAACCACTCTTATGAGGAAAAAAGCCTAAACTACAAAAACTCAAACTCACTCGACTGAGGAGAACCTGACTCGACAAAGTGACAAAGAAACTCAAAGTTAGATCAGGTAAGGAGCATGGCATGGAAAACAAAACCTGACTAGACAAAGATTCAACAAAAACACAAACTTGATGAGGCATTAAATGACGTAGCACGTTTGGAACTGACGGAAAAGACAAACTCGCACCAGACAAAGAGAAATGCAGACGACATAAACTCATGAGGTGATGGAAACAGGAGGACACAGTCGGGGTGGGGAAGACAATCAGACTGGTGGGAAATCCACCACGGGGAAGTGGAAGTTACCAGAAACTGGGAGGATGGTTAAATTTCAAAATAAAACAGGACGTCATGACACAACATAGACACATGGCAAACAAAGAACACCACTACATGCATGGACATGACAGTTACAAGAGTATTTAAGTCTGTTACATCACCAAAGAGGACCAGTATCATGATGGGTTTATAGAGAAAGGACTCCAAAAAGAAACTGAAATTCCAGACTGGAGTATCAAGACTCTGAGAGGGTCATGTTCACTCAGACCTGGATTAACAACTGTGTCATGATGAGTTTCCAGGACCTTTTCAATTACGGTGCTATGAGCCAACTTAAAGGAAATAGAAGGGAGCTGTGCCCCCCCTCCCCCCTCCCCCCTCCCCCCTCCCTCAGTGGAGGAGGAGAGGAGCAGGAGACCTTTCACAGGAGAGGAGAGGTGCTGGTGACCAGTAAACCTGCCTCAGTGGTCTTTTCTGGTGTCAAATGCTCACACGTACACACAATTATCACAGTTACTGAGGACAGAAAAATGATGGAGGTCGTACTGGAGAAGAGTTCAAACTGGAGCCAGGAGGCAACGACCATTCCATCATCCATCTTCCAGCATTCCCCTCCAGCACTCACTATCACCCAGAAGTCCATCCTGTTAGACTGGAAACCTCCAAACAACCTCAACATCCTACAGTGGAAGAAGCTGCTGAGCAGAAATCCCTGGAAAAATGTCTGCATCCATCAACCATGAAACCACCAACTTCAGTAAAACCTGGTCCACTACCATCAATAAATGAACCTCTGAGATGCCTGACCTCCAACCCTCAAAGTGACATTGAACATACAAACACCCAACACATTCAACACACACACACACACACACACACACACACACAGACACACACACACACCAGCTCCATTCACCCTTTATTCTTTTTAAAATGCCTTTATTTGTTCATACATTTATTGTTTTCATTACAATATCATAATCATATTATATTTGATATTATTGTTGCTGTATTAGAAACATTTCTACTGATCGTGGTGATAACAACAAAAGCATTGAAAAGGATACCATTGATTCTGAATAATACAGAATTACTGCATGATGAAATTATTATTATTGTTATTATTATTAATACTCTCACTCAATCAATATTTTGTTCTATTTTATTGTTAATAATGTATCATTTCAGACATTATAACTATGTTCTGGTCTCTTTCTCCTCGTCCACTTGCTTGTTTATATATTTTTTGACAGTAGAAATGCTACAAATCCTGTATGAGGAATCACTGCAAGTGGAGGAGGAAAAAAATAGGAACAGCAAACCAGAGATGAACAATTTATCCTCATTCACCATTATTATTACCAAACACAAGTTATTAATGAAATGTGACACTTCTCTCTCATTATTATTATTATTATTATTATTATTATTATTATTATTATTATCACTGTTTTTGTGGCATCACTGTTTTCTGGTTCTCATCACTACTCTTGCTATTATTGTTCTGGCATTAACAATGTTGTTAATGATGACATCACCTTTATATTAATATCACAACTATGGTTATTGTTTTTCTTATTATGGTGATAGTCATTAATTACATATTTCTACTCTTTGTCTCCTTTGTGTTTGTTTATTCTTTGCTGTACAAAATTATTGTGGAATTATATTTTATTGATATTTCTGTATGATAGAAACCAGAGGTTCTCAATTACAAATGTTAAAAGGCCTTAAAGTAGGATTTATTTCTCTACCCATTCATTTATTCTATTTCTTTTTACAATGATCTTCTTCAGATGTCATTCATCAGCCTACCATGATAGATATTCATCATTCATTATTAATATGATTGAGATACAAAGATAATGAACACAACACACACACCATCAATTTACACACAACACTGACACAATATTAGTCTCTCATTATTAATGAATTATTGATTTGTTAAAATTATTTTTAGTTTATTTCTTTTTTCCCCCAGATAATTCTTTTAATTGTAGCATTTCAATTCATGAATTAATCTTGTTCATTGTTTCCTCCAATTTCCTGCCTCTCCCTTTCCAGTTTGTCCAGTCCTCTTTAAAGAGAAAACACACAAAATGACTTTCAACCGTCCGATTGCTCAACTACTTGAATAAATGAATAATAAATAAATGAGACAAATATGTCATGAGCAGACGCCCTGACATTGGGTCTGGGGGTTGAACTGGGAGGAGATGGAATAGCGGCTGGTGGCTTCCATCAGCAGCTTCCTCCTTTCGTTTGGTTCCACACCCGACGCTGCTAACTAGTGGCTAGCCAGCCTCAGCTGTGAGCCTCTGCTGCTGATGCTGACTGGACAGGTTCCCCCTCCTCCTTCTCTCTTTGGGACACTCATACATACACACACACACACACACACACACATACACACACACACACACACACACGTTATCACTTTGTATCTTTTGGTTCGATTGAACTGTTATACCAACGTGTTGCTGATTGATTGATGCATTGTGTTTAATAAACATTTTTAATCATAAGAGAGAAGTCGCAGTGTTTTTTGTGTCCAAAACTGTGGTCACGTGTCTCAGTGATAGGCAGCGCTCTGATCTCACCCTTCTAAGATCAGAGTTGTCCCTGTTTAGTTGATATTACAGAATATTGACTGTTTAGTGGATAAACTCTGTTTGAGACTGACAATTTTTACAAATTTGGTCAACATTTTAGTTTCCCTGAACTCATCAGGGTGGTGCCCCGATTGATTAATATTCAATATTAATTAGTATTTCATTCAATAATCAAAAATTATATTCATAATTATTGACAATTATAATTTTGACCAAATCGCTCCTCAATGCACAACATTGGCAAAAAAGTCTTTTCTGGTTCTGAACCCCCCTCCCCAAACACACACACACAATTTCTGTAAATGTGGCTTCAGTGTCTTTGATTCTTGTCTCTTATTTCATGGTTCAGTTGTTGACACTCGGTCTTTTCTCAGCGTTCCTGTTATCTTGTCTCTCCTGCTTCATGTAAATTAAAAGAATATTTTTCAAGTTGATCTGAAACTAAGCTGAGACTAGTTAGACTGTGGAGGACCGACACTCTCTGGGTTTAGCAGCAGCTCAGCCACCTGATGTGATTGAACTACTGTGTTTGTACCAGCACACTACAACTGGAGAACAGTCCATTTATTTGACTTCTTGACATACGGAACACAGAACATCAGAGCAGTTGAGGGCCGACTGGAGCAAACAGTGAGGGAGTCAATCCAGAAATGCAGCTGCTGCCTCCAGGACATGAGCCAGTTGATTTGAGCCGTTTCAAACACACGTGTATGTGAGCCATGCAGATCAACAACACCTCCAACAGGAAGCCTACCTGAGCTCCACAGCACCAGCAGCACCAGCAGCACCCTGCCATCCATGTCCAGTGTCAAGCTCCTCTGATCGTCTGCTACTAGTTTCTTCACTCTTATTTCCTCATCAGGACTCTTAAGTGCAGCTTTTCATGTCCGTGTCAACAGCTCCTGATGTGCTGAAGTGATACAAAGATAAAGCTGAGGGTCGGACACGTCATCCACATCAGAGTTGCGACACTCATGATCTTCTGATCAGATGAGCAGTTTCCTCTCCTTCACTGCTGCAGACGCATCAGATTGTCAGCACCACATCTCCTGTTTCCTGATATAAAACGACACCTACTTCATAAAACAAGCCTGACCAACTTAACACATTTCATGTCAACTGCATTTAACAACACAGAGATGTTTTGTTGAATCCTACTAGAGGTGAATCTCATCCATGATTCTCCAGACATTTTTTAGGACGTCTGACAGTTTCAGCATCTGAGGAGGCAGACGACAGCGTGTCTGAAACAGAGGGTTTCAAAGTGAAGTCCTCAGATAAATTAGCTGAGTTTCACTAGAATGCTAACCAAGGTCGGGGGGGGGGGGGAGAGAGAGAGAGAGAGAGAGAGAGAGAGAGAGAGAGAGAGAGAGAGAGAGAGAGAGAGAGAGAACAAGCAGTGTACATAAGAATGAAATTTCATTCCAGAGGCAAAAACTCAACACTGCACAACAAAACAGTGAACGCTCCTGAGCTCAGGATGAAAGCAAGCTTTTCCAAGGCATTTAATAAAAGTAAAATCTGACAAAATCTCTGATCTGACTTTTAAATCCATTTATCAAAATGACACTTTTACTGACTTCAGGTGATTTCCTTGCTGTCGTTACTTCTCATTTTTAGGGAGTTTCTTGATCGTCACTCAGGACTTCATCCCCCATGTTTGTGAAGGAAACAGGAAAAAAAGACTGAAAACTGACACACATTCCTGGAATATTAATAACAAACCTGCCAGAGGAATCATGAATAGAACAGACAGGAAAAAAGTTAATTCACTTTAATGATAGCTTTGAGTGTCAACTCACTGATCCTGGATCAGATTTGAGTTTAAAGGATAAAAGCAACTGGACTTGCTTGAATGTCTTGAAGAGGCTTCATCATCCAGGTACTTCTTATCTTGTAGTAACTGCAGTACTTCAACCTTTAACTTGGTCATGTTCACACATTGTCACCACATATTTCAAAGCAGGGAAACTGAACTGGTGATTCAGGCCTGTTAAAAGAACCCTGCAAGTGAATGTGTTGGTCAGACCAGCAGATTGAGGGCCAAGTGTTTCCATGTATTTCTGTGTGAGAAGCAGCGTTGCACCACAGGCTTGTATTTTTGTGTCAAATCTACAAATCTTTGTTCAGTCGTAGAAGCAGGAGGAAGGGAGGACATTGGGTGAGAGTGAGAGTCAGAGGCTGATAGAGAGGAGGGGGGAGGCCGGTGGAGACAAACCACAATCATGAGACGTTTATCAGCACAGACGTGCAGCATTTAGAGAGACGACCTGATAGAAACCTGTTTTTGCTCTTAACTTGCTTTTGCTGGTCTACAATGTTGGAGAGAAGAGAGAGAAATCCACAACACTGGACCGGGCTGATACCAGCGGAACCAGAGCTCCGCTCCTCCAACCTAAAATTAACTTGAGGTCACTCGGTGCATTTTGCTGCTTCCTAACTTGATCTTTTGAAACACATCAGCTTCATTGGGAGAGTGAACAAGAAATGAAATGGTCTCCCTACAAGAGTCACCTTCAAGCTGCTGAGGCAACATGGCTGCTGATCTCTGGTCCTTTTGCTTGAAGCACCGTTGCTTCCTTGACCGGCTGTTTTACTGCACTCCTGGACTTTGTCTGCTAGAACAGAAATATTCAGCCCCCTTTTCCATCATAGAAGCGCTCCTGTTAAAGTTCAACAAAAATACAAAGGACAACAGTGAAACAAAAACACAGATAAAGAAGAAGGTTTACTATTTTTGAATTTGTGTCCCATCCTATGAATCCAAGTCATTGTCAAAACCCCAAAGTTCTAGAAATTAAAACTGCTGACATCATCATCTCCAGGTTTCCCCAGTAAGCCATTTTCTACCATCCACACACAAGAGGTAAAAATAAATTTCAATTTTCAATTGACTTTTAAGACAAAGTGATGAGGTTTGTGTGAGTGGAGATGGTGTTGAATGATCTAAAGGAGACAAATCTAGAAACAGATATGTTTGTGAAACTCCATTTTTATGGCTGCGTCCATTTTGTTATTTTTCCACAAAGTAGTTCAAATCATTGAGATTTCATTTTCAGTCTTTCAAGTAACCTGTATTTAATAACTGAACATGTTACAGAAATGTGACCCAACTCTGTCACTGCAGTCCAGATTTCATTAACATGTCAAGTTAAGCTGCATCAGAGAAAATGTGTTTCTGACTGTTTGTTAACAGCAAAGCTTCATAATGACTCCTGCCTTCATCACCTACGTCTGGATTGGCCTCCAGGAGTTCAAGGAGGACGTCTTCCTCCACTGCTGCCTCAGTCTCATCAAAAATGTCAAGTTCAGCTGCGCTGGGAATCCACAACTGTTTTTTTAACTACAGGAAGAAAGCATTTAACAAGATAAAGCTGGATTAAGTTTAAAAATGTTTCAAATGAAGAACTGCTTCAGCAGCTTTTAATGTTCACGATAAATGCAAAATGTACCATTGCAGTAACTTGTTCACAGTTACATCATGAATTTACATCTTGTCCATTACCAATATTAGTGGATAATAAAAAACTTTCTCATTCAAGCTGAAACCTGCAAGAGGCAGCAGACAAGGTCAAATTAATTTGACACATCAAACTAAACAACAATAAGGTGCATACTGCCCTCTACTGACTCAAGCTGATAATGCCACTATGAACTCTCAGGAAAAGAAAAGCACAAATTAAACAAAATAATACAGGACCTTCACCCCCCCCCCCCCCAAAAAAAAAGAAAAAAGAAATTCAACAGTTTAATGTCCTAAAATAGTGAAGTTACATCAAACCTTGTGTCTGTATGTTGTGATAGTATTTTATACACAAAATGAGACTAAACTCACCTCCATGTTTGATGCAGTACAGAAAAAGAACATAGTTCCCTTCATTCTCCTGCCATTAAAGTTCATAAACTAGCAAGAATGTTAGGTAGCATTAGCATTAACTTCAGCTAAAGTCTACCAGCTTCAGGTGCCTTTATCAATCGCCTTACTCGCTACTTAAGGCTTTATACGCGGCGTATATAAAGTTTTAGAACCTGTAGAAGTTCATATGCTTCGTTTTTTTTCTTTTTAAACCGAATATTCCAGGCACTGCGTTTTCCTCTGGACACCGCGAATCTTAGAAAACAGCGCGTGGAGATGGAGAGTCTTGTGTTTCCTGAAATTAACTGAGTGCTGCTCAGTAAAGTAGACATGACTTGAGATTCTATTCCTGCTTGGTCCATTTCAACATTCTTATCCTTCCTAGCATTGGAGATAAAATATCAGTCAGGGCTGTACTTGATTAGTACTGCATATAGTACACATCAGTCACTGCCATTACACAGTGGAATGGAAGTTGAAATACTGTTTACCAGCAAGCTGAAAACTGTTGTGGTATTTGACAATTCTATTGTTTCTGAATGAAAATCACGTGAAGGAGAATCATTGAGACATCCTAAAAATGGCTGAGGTCTGCTGAGCTGCAGCAGGTCTGAGCTGCTTTTGATGCCCAGATGATGAGGAGGCAGTGAATGTTGGGTTTGGTGGAGCTGAAAAAATGCTGCAGGTGTTGAGAGGTCTGCTGGTGTCCAGGACCTGAGTCGTTGGGTCACAATCCAAATCCATCTTTGTCATCATGACAGCTGGACTCCCACAACATTCTTAGGATGATAAAATGCTGGTTTGGTTCTGTTTCTGATGAGTGGTTCTGAACTAAGATCTGAATCAAAGATGAGACCAAGGTTTTTCACTTGTTGAGAGGCCTCAAGTGCTCGTGTTTCTAGTTTTGCATTCAGTTTCTCTCTGAGCTTCAGGACTAATAATGAAGACCTCAGTTTTGTCCTGGCTGATCTGGAGAAAGTTCTCTGCATCCATGACTGGATCTCTAAATGCAGGTAAGAGGACATCAACTGGTCCTGAGTCATCAGGAGACACGGCGATGTACAGCTGTGTGACATCAGCAGAACTGTAGAAGTTTATACTGAGTCTCCTGATGACAAGTGGCAGTATACAGATATTAAAGAGGGTCTGAGCTAAAACTGAACCTTGGGGAACTTCGGCATTTGATCTCAGAGTTTTGTGTTTCATCTTAGAATTCTTTCTTTGATCTCACCTTGATTTATCAATGATTTCTTTGTGGGCACAAATTGTCTTTGATCTCTCAATGAGACAAAGACATAGAAGCTCAAACCTCAGCCTCCAGGAGGCCGTGATCCTATAGTGGTCAGTACTCTGTGTTGTGGCTGCAGCAACCCTGGTTTGAATCCGGGTCACGGCAGCAACATGAATACTGACTAGTATTTGTTGTTAAACTGGACAGTTTGTCTGTTGAAGCTCTCTCAGACACTCCTTTATTCATCCTACCTTCAGGCTCAGCAGCATCATAGTGAATGTGTCTGACTAGAATGATCACTTGTTTTTAAGATGGCGCTGTTCTTTTCTTTCTCAGTCTGATGAAGAGCTTGTGTGCAGCAAACGTCTCTCACTCTGATCTCTTCATGCTGTAGAACATGGAAGCCCTGGCCTGACGACCTCAGTCAGTAGAGCATGAGACTCTTAATCTCAGGGTGGTGGCTTCAAGCCCCATGTTTACATTCATCTTCAAATCTCTTAGTGTGTTCTCTCACTTAAACCAGCTGTGGAAGCTTTCATCATGTGATTTATTTTAAGATATAAATATGGAACAGAACCATTGGAAGAAGATGTCAGGACATTTGAAGGAATGTAAATCTCCTGTTGAAATGTTGCAGTGTGCAGCTGAGGCTCTCTGGCAGTGGCACAAGGAGCCACAATGGCAGAACCTGGACCCTCCTGGAGGAGAACCACAGGTGAGGGCCTTCTTGGCTCCAGATTGATGGAAATCAAGTGTCTGAGGCTGTTAGCAGCCATGAAGTTGATCTGGTTGGGCACTGGTATTTTTTCTTGCTGCAGCTCAGGAGTGATTCAGGAGAAGAGTTTCAGAACAGCCAAGGTTGGGACTGGAATTTTAAAATTTCCCCTGGAACCAGACAACCTTGGGAGGTAAAACCTCACATCATAGCCACTCAGATGCAGCAGCAGAAAGAAGCTGTCATCTACCCTGACAGTCAGAGCATCAAGTCAAGAAAACATCAACCATCTTGTAGTTCCAAACCTTCACCTGTCAGATTCAGCTACTTCTTATTGTGGGACTTTAAATTTGAACACAATGGAATTTGGACAAGGAGTTTTCCTTCAAGTCCAAACATCATCGTCCAGCCTCCAACCAGAGGTCCATCAGTTACCATGGGAGCCACATGTGGAGTCTGGATTCTTTTCTAGACTGTGACGGCAATGACAGTCCTGCCAAGTGACATCACTGACATGACTGGATGACTTCAGTCACATGACAGGATGACTTCAGTCACATGACTGGATGACTTCAGCAGTAGGTGTCGCTGTGATACCAGGTTCAGTTCAAGATTCCCAACTCCAGCGTGAAAAGAGACTGCTTTTTCTCTTCAACATGAAGGAGTTGAGATTTTCTGAACGTCACTTGTTGATGGTGTCTTGCGCCGTAGTTAGCAGCCACAGACAAACACAACTCCTCTATCAACACCTGTCAGAGACCAGCTGGAGGCTCCACTGAGATTTGAACTCAGATCACTGGATTCAAAGTGCAGAGTGCTCACCATTACACCATGGAACCTGTCAAAGAGGAAATGAGTGAGACAAATTATGGCACTAATCATGATTGAGGGACGACAGTGGTTTTCAGGATATAATTTTCACAAACATATGTTTTCAAGTTTTTGTACAGTGACACAGAGCTCTTATTTGAAGGGCCATAGGTGGCAGATGTGGTAGAGATGTAGGTGTTGCTGTGGAGCAAGATTTGGCACTTGGGGGGTTAATTTTCACATTTCATTGCATAGGAATGTGGAGAAAATGTCCTTTGTCAGAAGTGGGATTTGCATCCACAGCGCCTTAGACCGCTCGGCCATCCTGACAGAAACTTAAAGTGGCAGACTGCAATATGAAATGAATTAATTCATTGACAAAGTAGAATTTTTCCACTGGAGCTACTGGCTCCTGAGTTGTTGCATTTATTGTTAACATTAAACACAGTCTGTGTTCATGGCAGTAAGAAATTAATTTCATTTTTCTAAAGGACAAGAAATGAACCAGAACATTAGAACCACATAATATCTCTCTATCAGTTTGTCCCATGGGACACATTCCAGACAGGAAGGTCCCCCTGAGACTTGAACTCTGATCACTGATTCAGAGTCCAGAGTGCTCACCATTTCACCATGGAACCAAACACAAGGAGGAGTTTCCTCAAAATACAACTTGACATCACCTGCAATCCAAACTGTTGCTATTTGGAGGTTCATCTTGCTCTTGTTCCAGACTACATTGCCAAAAGAAACATGAACCACAAGGAAATCATGGAACTCCAGATTTATTCAGGACCTTCTAAGTACATCGTATGACCTGTGAGCAAAGACTGGCCAGGCCTTCCTTTCTGACAGTAGTCAGTCATGCTATCCATTGCACCGCCAGCCCTGTGAAAACCTCTTCATGTTCATGTGTACTTGATTTTACAGAAAATCCAAACGATCTGGTGGCATTTTCAGGGGACACAATGGTGCAGTGGTCAGCACTGTGGCCTCACAGCAAGAAGGTTACAGATTCGAACCCCAGCTGTGTGAGTCTGCATGTTCTCCCTGTTCCTGTGTGGGTTCTCTCTGGTACTCCAGCTTCCTCCCACAGTCCAAAGACATCAAGAGGGGACGAGGCTGATTGATACTCTAAATTGACTGTAGGTGTGGCTGTGAGTGTGAATGGTTGTCTGTCTCTATGTGTTGGCCCTGTGATGGACTGGTGACCTGTCCAGGATGAACCCCGCCTCTTGTCCGAAGGCTGCTGGGATAGGCTCCACCCCCCCACACAAACCTTGACATATAATCAGTGGAGAAAAGGAAATTAATCTACACTCATGACTGAATCTGTTTTGAGAACTGAACTGGATATAAACTCTGAGAATTCAGAGTAAGGACCAGGAGGGTGGTACACAATAATAGACAGGAGTCAATGTGGAGTCTGGATTCTTTTCTAGAATGTGACGGCAATGACAGTCCTGCCAAGTGACATCACTGACATGAATGGATGACTTCAGTCACATGACTGGATGACTTCAGTCACCTGACTGGATGACAGTGTAGATGCCAATGTAGAGGTTGGGGAAATAGTCTCTGAGAATCCAGCTTGAACCAACGCCCTCCTTGTTCTTCAAAAACCCAAACAGCGACCATCAGTCTCCCTTCAATCCTGTACTTGGGTTCAATGTTGCTGTTCCATTTAGCAGCAGTAGGTGTCGCTGTGATACCAGGTTCAGTTCAAGATTCCCAACTCCAGCTCATGTTGGTGACCTCAGTGGCAGGGTAAAATGGCGCTTCAGTGGATCATGTGGATCAACTCATGTCTGTCCTCACTGCTCCACAGGTCTGTCAAATGTTCTGTAAAATAGTTTGAGCACAGCAGAGATGCTAGATTAGGAGTTGATGGGAGTTGTTGCAGATACCAGTGTCCAAAGTCCAGCTTGAACCCAGTTTGTGCCACTTATTTGTCAAGCTAGCAGAGATTCTTTTCACTGCCAAGCTAAAGTGACTTCTGTCAACAAAGGTAAACACACAAAAGGATATTTCTACTGTCAGTTCAAGATTTTTATCAAACTCCTTTTTCATAGCTTCAACCTTCCTCTTGTGTTAGCTTTCTGTTCCCATCTCTTATGTTAACAGGTCAGTTTTGACCCACGTCTTCAATCAGCTGTCAAATAAACTAAAAACAATTTTCTATCATCCAAGTTGTTTCCATCTCTTGGTTACCTTGTTAGGCTTCCTTATCATGGAAATATTGATTGGAATATTTTGTTGTGGGCCTCTGGACCTTTTTTTAGTCAGTAAACTCCTCGATTTCAGTTAAAAAATGATAAAATGAACCTCAAGAAAAACTTATAAATAAACAAAAGGTTGTTGTGTTTCCTGACCATTACTGAGGGGTGTTAGAACACATCTCTGACATGGATTGGTTTGATTTATTCTTCATTTTAATATTATTATCTATTGTAACATCCATGGTGTTATGGGTCAGTTTCGACCCTCATGTATTTACTTCAAGAAAAAGGGAAAAAAGTCTGTTTTTCAGCAACAGAACTTTAATACAAACACAAAAATGAAAAGCAGAACAGGCCAGAACCCAAAATATGGATTTTCAAGGTCAACAAAAAACAACCAGTCAAGCAAACCAAACCACCAGAAACCAACTACTGGTTCAAAACCAGTAAAAAACAAAAACAGAGGAAAAGTCTCTGTGTGTAAGAACATGCATGAGTATGTGTGTGTGTTTAGATGCATGTGTGTCAAAAACTACAGATCCCCGAATGGATGGTTGGATGGTTGGATGGAACTTCAGCTGTTCTGAAACTCTTCTCCTCAATTACTCTTGAGTTGACTTATTCTTAAATGGGAAACTCTGAGTATCCATTTCCGAAACAGCTGATCGGAGTTGGTTGAATCAACTGTGAGTATAGTCATCTTGAGTTGCACATGTGCACAACCATGATAAAAAACAGTGTGTGGAGCCCTGATACCACAAGTCACCATGAAAACAAGAAGAAAAGATCCACTTATTTCATGACAATGGAGTTGAAGGTCTACATAAAGGCCTATGGAGAGTATGAGAATGAAATTCACCACTGAAGCAGTGCAGGAGAGAGAAAAAGCAGAGGAGAAAATTGCTACCTGAGAAAACACTAAACTTTGAATTAACTATTCCATGGATGTAACATTTAGCTATGAGAGATCGTACCTTACAATTCTAAATATACAAAAGAATAAAACTGAAGAGAAAACTACTGCATCTGCCATCTGTCTCCTTCAAATATTTCTCGAGATACACGCTGCTTGACTGTTTAAATTTCAATGCTGCGGAAAGGCGCTTTAACAAGAAGTGTGTGAGGGAAGCTCGCTCATGCTGGTCCCAAAAGACTCAAAGCTGCCCTTTCCTCACAAAGAAACAAAAAAGCTTACAGCACCTGGTATTCCCAGGCGGTCTCCCATCCAAGTACTAACCAGGCCCAACCCTGCTTAGCTTCCAAGATCAGACGAAATCGGGCGCGTTCAGAGTGGTATGGCCGTAAGCCCTTTACTCTGACACACATGGGCTCTATATCCATTTCACTCACTTTACAACGCTAAAGCTACGATCTGCTGGCACATTAGCACGGAATGCTATCCCTAGCTAGCACGTCGCTAACCATGTACACATCCAGTCTCTTTTCACTATAACAGTTAGATAAAGCGCAAATACAGGCATAAATATTCACCTCTCGAAGGTCACACAGAAGTTTACATCAGGACCACCAGTCGTCGACCTCCAAAATAAACTTAAATGCTCTCCACACAAATGATACCTCCCCTCTTCGCTCTCTGATCATTGCCTCTGTTTCTCTCCCCATGCGCGCTAACTACTCACCTCACAAACCTGCGCCACTAGTCCCACCCCTTACACAGTAACTTTCCTCTGATTGGCTTTTGCGGTCTTAATACACCCAAAGATAAAACAGGAATGAAATGATTGACAGGTAACAATTGAGGTTACATATAAACACGGCTTCTTCCCCTCTCCTTATTCTCAGATCACTGATCTTTTACAGACTCAGAGAACTTAAAGACCTTTATATGAATTTATTTTTGAACTGTAAATAGTTTTACTTTTTAAATGTTACATACTATATTTATGCTTTTAACCTGCTCACATTATAACCAATTTTAACGATCATGAACTCCATTTATTTTTGAACTTTTTAACACATCTTTTTATGCTTTTTATGCTATGTAATTTATTTGATTTTTGTACAGGGCTACGTGTTGTATGATAACAAGAGTGTATATTGTTTACAATGTGTTACAGTCAATGGGTGGCACGGTGGTACCGTGGTTAACAGTGTCGCCTCAAAGCAAGTTCAAGTCCTGGCTCGAGCACAGGTTCTTTCTGTGTGGTGTGTGCATGTTCTCCCCGTGTCTGCGTGGCTTGTCTGTCTATTTGTGTTGGCCCTGCAATGGACTGGCTACCTGTCCAGGGTGAAACCTGCCTCTCACCTGAAAGCCACTGGGAAAGGCTCCAGCCTCCCCCTGCAACCCTTAACAGAAATAAGCTGGGATGCATGGAAGTATAGAAAGCGGATACAATGAAGCGCATACAAATTTTTCGAACGCACGAAAAAGTCTCACCTTTTGTTTTTTTCATATTGGTTAGTTTGGAAGCATGGAATTTCTGACAAAGCCTCAGTTTGTATTGTTTATTCACTGATTTTTCTGACAATTTACAAACAAAGCTTTCAAAACTGAGAGGACAAGCAGTGGTGTTTAAGATCAACACCCAACATGGGGCTTGAACCAACAACCCTGAGACTAAGAGTCTCACGCTCGACTGACTGAGCTAATCAGGTTACGTCAGTGTAAGTCCCATAGCATGAAGTGGTCAGAGTGAGAGACTCACAGTCCTGTGAGTGATCACCCACCCATCTATCCATCCATCCATACATCCATCCATTTTTTCCGCTTATCCTGTTAAGGGTCACAGGGTGGGGCTGGAGCCTATCCCAGAAGGGACATTACCTTGGACAGGTAAGCAGTCCATCGCAGTCCACCGCAGCCAACAAATATTGACAGACAACCATTCACACTCACAGCCATACCTACGGTCAATGTAGAGTTGCATTTCCATTTGCATGTCTTTGGACTGTGGAAGGAAGCTGGAGTACCTGGAGAGAACCAGCACAGGGAAAACATGCAGACACTCTCAGGATTTATTCCAATGAAGCGCCTAAAAAAGGAGTGTTGGAACTCACTCAGATGAATGAGACATTATAAGCCATCAAATATATACATGTAGATATAGTGTTGGAGATCCAAGAAAACAGGGAGAAAAGAGAAGAGAAGAAGAAGAAGAAGAAAAAAACAGCTTCTTTGACCAGATAACATAGTTGTCTATTTCAATGTTTGAGGTCTGAAAAAATAACTGATTAACTGTGAAATGTGATGGACAGGCAAGTACTTACTAGGATCAGGGCAGCTGGAAAATAGGCTCCTGCATCTGTAGGCAATATCAGAGACAAAGAAAAATCAACACAAATGAGCAGGCACTTGAACGATGCTAAAACCACTCTTTTTTAAACAAATACAACCACAGCTCCTGATCTATGGCCTTAAGTACACTGTAATCATGCCATCAGACAGACTCATGCCAGAGCAGTAGCCTAGCACAAGATGGAGGAACGTAATTGCATGTAAACACAGTCAGTGTGCACTCATCTTAATATGAACCGACTTAACTGTTGTGTGACACGTATATTGTGTGTACTGTAAAATGGTTCAGACTATCAGAAAGCTTCATGAATTCACAGGCAAAATACAGATGTCGCACACATTAATTTGTGGAGGCTCGAGATGTAAAAAGTAAAGTCAACTCTCTGTGTTTTTTGGATTAATTTGCAAGCATTTTCAACATTTTGGCTAGCTGCTAAATCTGGCTAGCATGATGTGCACCGAGTGTAATTATCAATGCAAATGTGGCAGGATGAGAGGTCCCATCCTAGCAGTGAGACTGGTTGGTGATGCCTGACTTGGCTTGTACCATCATTAGCTAACCAGTGTGTGGCGCTGCTCTATAAATAGGGGAAGCATCTACCTGGTCAATCTCTTGCTCTTGGGGTCTGTGGTCCACCCACTTCCTGGTCACCTCGCTTCCGCCTCTGATCGCCTCACGTCTGCCTTCTCGCCACCGTCTTTGCTGGTATGTAGTAGTAGCTCCCTGTAGCTCGTGTTGCATGCTGATCATGCACGTTTTTCATATTCACGTGTTTAATTGTAGGCGTCCGGCTTTTGGGACACGGTCCCTTAATCGCCGCTAGTGGGGAAACACCACACACACATGATCTACACCTGATTGGCACAGCTGGTGAGCCGTGACACTGAGGAAGAACTAGCTGCTGCTTTGCTAACGGGCGCTGTCTTGCCAGACTATCTTGCTTTGCTAGATGCTCCTGCTTTGCTCTGGCTGCTGTTTTGCTGCAGACTACCCTGCTTTGCTCGGGCTGCTGTTTGGCTACAGACTACCCTGCTTTGCTCGGGCTACTGTTTTGCTGCAGACTACCCTGCTTTGCTCTGGCTGCTGTTTTGCTACAGACTACCCTGCTTTGCTCTGGCTACTGTTTGGCTACAGACTACCCTGCTTTGCTCGGGCTGCTGTTTTGCTACAGACTACCCTGCTTTGTTACAGGCTCCTGCTCTATTAGCCTGCTCTGCTACTAGCCTGTTCTGCGACCTACTGGCCATCTACACATGTTTTGCTTGTTTGTTCACTGTTTACTGTGTTCACTGGAGTGCTCTACTTCTGTGTTAACGAATTGGAATCCGCTGTGTGTTGAACTGGAGGTTGTTTCAGTAATTCACCTTGTTTAACCAGAGTCTGCCAGATCCTGATGTCCACCGTGTGGCGCCACTGAACTGTACTTCATGGTGCTCTGAAGGTTTGGATCTGCATTGTTTCCCATTCCTCTGCTTGGGCTTCAGGGTGTAGCAAGCTGCTGGACGGCTATCCGTTAGCTCCCTGGTCTAGCAATGGAGAAATGAACTCCAGTTTCTGGTTATTTTGGGTTATTTTTCCTTGCTAATTTGTGTTTAATAATTAAATCTTGTTTCTCGAATTAATTTGTAAATTGTTTTGAGTTTGGTTCTGTTTTTTTTTGTTTAGTTTTGGAGTTAAATTATAATTCTAGTCATTTCGTTTCAGGTACTGGAAGCTCACGGTCCTGGCGTCTCTTTTCCTCTTGTGTGCTGTGCACCCCTGTTTTGCTTTAATCATGTGTTTTTGTTTTGTTTTTTAAATGTGATGTCCCAATTGATCAGGGTGTCTTCTGCCTTGGGATCCCTCCCCCCCACTGGTAAGCTCCAGACTTGTTTAGATTTATTCTTGTTCTCTTTTTAATCTGCTGGCCTGTTTACAATAAAATATTTTTGTCATGGAACCACGTCTCCTGCCAATTAGTAAATGAACCTGTGAGTGCCTTTTGGTCGGTACGTTAACTATTTCCTTGGGCGAAATTCCCAAGGTGGCGTTGTCCGGCTTTGGTCACTATTATATTTTAATAAGTGCACCCCCCACTCGTGTGTCGCCACACAAACTGGAAACTTCACTTAGCCTCCACTGGCCTACAGACTTTGCGCCAGTGTCTACAATAAATGCAATCGCTACTCACCAAATGACTGAGATTGAGATGGATGACGAAAACCAAGGCTCTGGCCTCACATGTGCAGCTCAGGAGATTCTCCTTGTGTCCAGAAGGCAAAGATACTGCATGATACTCTTGATTTATTTACAGTGAAGTACTGTATTTTAGCATTACAGCATAGTTCTGTTAAACAGTCATGGGGTGTAATTTAACAGATTCCTATTAGAATTAACGGCAAAGTACTGTATTTTTATAAACAGGGTGACACTATTGAAATCTTGTAGTACACTGCAAGCAATTGCTGTAAATTTACAAGTCCCACCGCTTTCATAAAATTCATCACTGATTCAGGACGACCCCTGCTACTCGGCTGCGGTGGGCGGGAGGAGGCTCAGGCCCAAACAACGCTGACTGCAGCTTTAATTTAATCCTAGGTTTATGTAATACTCTGATAACTCAGTGGTATTTATTTCATGATTTTCATAGGAATAAATTAAGAATAAAATGCCAGTTCATGGTTAAGCTAAAATTTACATAAGTATTTGTTATGAAGATATTGTATAAAATTTGTTGAATATTAGTAACTTTCAAAAAAACATTTCATGGGGTGTGAATGTCTAAAAAAAAAAGTTAAAGTAATTCTCTTACGTTAGGTTACGTGCGTGAGTTCATGACCTTTAGTGTTTACACTTCCGGGAGAAACGAGCGCGAGGAAGGAGCATCGTGTGAATGGCGTAACGTTATCGGAGTTTGGAGACTGTGTGTCGTCGGAGAGGAGTTTTTATCGGTAACGGACTGTGAACTGTAATTGACCGACGTGATCGGAGTGCGTGAGTCGGATTCTCCGCCACCGATTGTGTTTTGTTGAGCACCAGGCAAGTCCAGTTACAGAAGCTAGCGGGAGCTAGGCTAACGCTGTCCACGCTGAAGGGAGACGCCGCTGCAAGGACGGGACAGGAGCTTCGGATAGTCGCCTCGGGAGAGAGTCGTTAACGGAGGACGCGTCACTGCTGCCGACGGAGTCGGAGGACGGGTCGTGGTTGCCGACGGAGCCGGAGGATGTGCCGCTGCTGCCGAGTCACGGAGGTCTGTTGCTGCGGGCTGCTGCGAGCGGGACGGTTGCTGCCACAACGAGCGAGGGATTCATCGGCTGCGGTCCGGTATTGTTGACGTCACCGACACACGGGGGATCTGGTAAAGGTTTCCATCATGAGCTCCAACTAAAGCGCGCCAACGAAAGTAAACAAGAGTGCACTCGAAATAAAACTAGACAGTTGAAAAAGACAAACAATATACCCCGGGGTTCTTTTTATTTTCTATAGTCTTGTTTATTCAAGGTTTGAATGTGTTTTTCTGCAAGCCTTTAATACATTTTCTAAACTGAAATCTTGTGTTGTTTCATTGAATTTGTGTGTTGTTACTGAAGCTTTACAGCAGAGTTTAAAGGTCAAGTGTACTCCCCATAGCCTCCAGTTGAATATTTAAGAGTGAGAATCATACATTGCCCTAGATTGATATTAATTATTCCAGATGGGACTTTTACCATACAAGATATTTGAAATGAGTTAAAGTGTTCCCTGTAAGCCTAAGGTGGGTTTTAATATTGGAGCCGGTGGTAAAAGGGTTACATTTAGAAATCTAAACCCCTGCTACCATGAGCACACATGGAAATAAAGACTCAACTGACCGCTCGGTCTACTTCAGCTAGCACACTGAACAATACTGTTGTTTACTTGCTAGCTGATAAGTGAGCAGCTGATGTTTGCAATAACATTGAAATAAACTAAAAATAGAGTCAATAGCTCAAATCCTATCACCACCAAAGGAGCCACGTCTTTAACACTTCAATCTCATAGCGACTCCTCAGGATTTCTTCTTCTCTCCATTGCATTTTGTAGGAGGCTCCTGCCGGTCCACACTGCCTTCCCCCTAACAGATTCAGCTACTGAGACTAAAGTTCGTTAGTGAGCTCAATGCATTAGTGACTTAATATTTGTTGAAAACTAAATAGGCATGAAGCTGTAACCTCACATGAACACTTGAAGTCTAGATTTCAGCTGCATGTGAAGAAATCAGCATAAAATCCTTGTGTTGGTGTTTAAACCTGGACTACCAGAACCAGGCTAAGAGGTGTTTGTCTGTTAGCTGTGAAGCAAACTGAAACATGAAGGCTTTGAGGGTTTGTTCTCAACACAAAGAAAGATTCAATGCTCAGACAACTGCCAACTCTGTAAAAAAAAAAAAAAAAAAACATTTTTACAAATCTCAGTTTATTTCTTCATGAAGATCTTAATGAGGCAATCAGCACCAGAGCACTAAAGTTAAAATTAGTAACACCGTCACTAACGATGGATTTATTTGACCCAATGTAGTTTTCCTGATCAAATATAGTTTTCATCAAAATATTATTTTTTTATCATTAATTATTTCCCAATGTGCAACGTCACATAAATGGAAAAATCAACTGGTCCAACTTGATGGTGAGTCTCCTTTTATCAAGGATTACTGAATGCTTGTGTTATTTATGGCATTGTAAACACTTTATAAACCCTTCATTCAGAGCTGTAAAGAACCTTTAACCTCATATCCCAGACATCAAAGTGGGCCACTAACTGGTGAGATGAAGCTATGCTATGCTGCTACATTCTGAAGAGGTAAAGTAGCAGGTTCTGAGAGTGATGGCTAACCTGGATGTGTTCATCTCCTACTTTAATATCAGCGTCCCAACTTGGAGCTCTGACCACCTCCAGCTTTTTGTTCCTGTTTCTGCTTCAGTCAACAGGGAACTCAAACCTGCAATAGAATCATCAACAACAATGGAATAGAAAACAGAGGAAGACAAAATATCATAAACTTACAAAGCTGAGAAATGTTGATGAAGAATAAATGCACACATTATGATTGAGGCCAGAAAGTAAAACTCCACACCAAATGTATTTTGACATGTAGGGATAATGAACTTGAATGTGTTGAAATAGCAGATGAATGAATCCACTATCACACAACAAGATGATGACCCACTATCACAAGATGGCGTCACAGATCCTGATGCTCTGAGCAGGAAACACCAAGCAAAACATGACTAAAAAGCTCCTGTTGTTCCCTCCATGAAAAACTGTGGCACTGATGAGAAGAAGGATCCCAGCGTCCTCTGAGGATCCATCGCCGCACCATTCGGTAGAAGGATGATAGAGTCGGCACCAGGAGAAACCCTTGTGTCTCCGATGCAGGGAAGATGGAGCACTGAAGAGGACGCATTGTGGCGTCCTAAAGAGGACATTTGGTGGAGCCTGAGACAGCAAACATCATGCCGCCCTTCATCAGAAGAACCACAGCACCAGAAGAAAGAATCCTGGCAGTGACGACAGGGAGGATCAGGGTGTCCTCCTCACCACCACCTTTAAACCTTCAAATGAACTTTCAAAAGCTTCAGAGTGGAGAATGATTTTTTTTAAACCTTTTTTTTTTTGTTTTTCCTTTAATTCTCATTTGTGCGATTGTCTGATTCATTAGAAATAAACACTGTCTGCTGGGTTTAAATTGACTGTGATTCTCTTTTTGCATGCAAGTTGAAAGTTATGCCAATAAAAACCACAAGTATTGGAAGACCAAAGGAAGAACCCCCAAGGTCAGGACCCTGAGATCAAAGTGAGCGCTCTGATCTCAGAGGTTTGGGATATTTCACATCCCATGGCCCTTCAAATAAGAGCCCTGTGTCACTGTCTACAAGTTTTAAACCGTATTTGTTTGTGAAAATTAAAACCAGACGACCACTGTGGTCCTGTTTACACGGTAAGTAAAGCCCAGATGCCATGGTGGACCTGTTAGCACCCTGGACTTTGAATCCAGTGACCTGAGTCCAAGTCTCAGTTCCAGCAGGTTTCCTGCAGCCTTCAGAAGAGCTGCTATGTTTCTCTGTAGTTAACTAAGTGATGCTCTCAGCAGGTTGAGGGCACCACCAACAAGTGAGGTTATGAACCTCTGACTTGTAGGAAGAAGGTAGGAGATCTCCAACAGGATCCTTCTTTCCTCTGTCCTCCTTGGATCTCATGGATCATCACAGTCAAGTGGAGACCCAAGCTCCTGGATGGATGTGGCACTCAGGAATTGCTGAGTTTTCCAGTGGATTTTGTTCCATCCATGGTTCAGGAGCAGGATTCCTCCTGGTTAACCATGATTTCCTTGTGGTTCATATTCCTTTTGGCAATGTAGTCTGGAACAAGAGCAAGATGAACCTCCAAATAGCAACAGTTTGGATTGCAGGTGATGTCAAGTTGTATTTTGAGGAAACTCCTCCTTGTGTTTGGCTCCATGGTGAAATGGTGAGCACTCTGCACTCTGAATCAGTGATCAGAGTTCAAGTCTCAGAGGGACCTTCCTGTCTGGAATGTGTCCCATGGAACAAACTGATAGAGAGATATTATGTGGTTCTAATGTTCTGGTTCATTTCTTGTCCTTTAGAAAAATTAAATTAATTTCTTACTGCCATGAACACAGACTGTGTGTTTAATGTTAACAATAAATGCAACAACTCAGGAGCCAGTAGCTCCAGTGGAAAAATTCTACTTTGTCAATGAATTAATTCATTTCATATTGCAGTCTGCAACGTTTAGTTTCTGTCAGGATGGCCGAGCGGTCTAAGGCGCTGCGTTCAGGTCGCAGTCTCTCCTGGAGGCGTGGGTTCAAATCCCTCTTTTAACAAAGGATGTTTTCTCCACATTCCTATGCATCCACAATGGAAACTTCCAAACCAAGTTGAAGCTGCTCTCCACTGATGGGAGTGAGTGGTCGTCTGCCAAAGTGGGTTGAACTGGCAGCAGAGGAGGCAAACGAGTTTCCCTGTGACGTTCCAACATCGGCCTGGTTTCCTCCAACATGGAGCAGCCACCAAAATCTAACTTCAGATGTTGGATCAAAGTCTACAGAAGAAATGCATTTTCTTTCAATTCACATTTTGTCCATTAACTTCATAATCAGAGTCACCATCTCATCACATGACTGAAGTTTGGGTTCTGTATTGGTGGTAAAATATCCTTCCATGCCCCTCAGTAGTTTGCACACAGAAAAGCATATTTTACTGGTTTCAAATCTCTTAGCGTGTTCTCTCTCTTAAACCAGCTGTGGCAGCTTTCATTGTGTGATTGATTTTAAAATATAAATATGGAACAGAACCATTGCAATAAGATGTCAGGACATTTGAAGGAATGTAAATCTCCTGTTGAAATGTTGCAGTGTGCAGCTGAGGCTCTCTGGCAGTGGCACAAGGAGCCACAATGGCAGAACCTGGACCCTCCTGGAGGAGAACCACAGGTGAGGGCCTTCTTGGCTCCAGATTGATGGAAATCAAGTGTCTGAGGCTGTCAGCAGCCATGAAGTTGATCTGGTTGGGCACTGGTATTTTTTCTTTCTGCAGCTCAGGAGTGATTCAGGAGAAGAGTTTCAGAACAGCCAAGGTTGGGGACTGGAATTTTAAAATTTCCTCTGGAACCAGACAACCTTGGGAGGTAAAACCTCCAATCACAGCCACTCAGATGCAGCAGCAGAAAGAAGCTGTCATCTACCCTGACAGTCAGAGCATCAAGTCAAGAAAACATCAACCATCTTGGAGTTCCAAACCTTCACCTGTCAGATTCAGCTACTTCTTATTGTGGGACTTTAAATTTGAACACAATGGAATTTGGACAAGGAGTTTTCCTTCAAGTCCAAACATCATCGTCCAGCCTCCAACCAGAGGTCCATCAGTTATCATGGGAGCCACATGTGGAGTCTGGATTCTTTTCTAGAATGTGACGGGAATGACAGTCCTGCCAAGTGACATCACTGACATGAATGGATGACTTCAGTCACATGACTGGATGACAGTGTAGATTCCAATGTAGAGGTTGGGGAAATAGTCTCTGAGAATCCAGCTTGAACCAACGCCCTCCTTGTTCTTCAAAAACCCAAACAGCGACCATCAGTCTCCCTCCAATCCTGTACTTGGGTTCAATGTTGCTGTTCCATTTAGCAGCAGTAGGTGTCGCTGTGATACCAGGTTCAGTTCAAGAGTCCCAACTCCAGCTCATGTTGGTGACCTCAGTGGCAGGGGAAAATGGCGCTTCAGTGGATCATGTGGATCAACTCATGTCTGTCCTCACTGCTCCACAGGTCTGTCAAATGTTCTGTAAAATAGTTTGAGCACAGCAGAGATGCTAGATTAGGAGTTGATGGGAGTTGTTGCAGATACCAGTGTCCAAAGTCCAGCTTGAACCCAGTTTGTGCCACTTATTTGTCAAGCTAGCAGAGATTCTTTTCACTGCCAAGCTAAAGTGACTTCTGTCAACAAAGGTAAACATACAAAAGGATATTTCTACTGTCAGTTCAAGATTTTTATCAAACTCCTTTTTCATAGCTTCAACCTTCCTCTTGTGTTAGCTTTCTGTTCCCATCTCTGATGTTAACAGGTCGGTTTTGACCCCCGTCTTCAATCAGCTGTAAAATAAACTAAAAACAATTTTCTATCATCCAAGTTGTTTCCCATCTCTTGGTTACCTTGTTAGGCTTCCTTATCCATGGAAATATTGATTGGAATATTTTGTTGTGGGCCTCTGGACCTTTTTTTAGTCAGTAAACCCTCGATTTCAATTAAAAAATGATCAAATGAACCTCAAGAAAATCATAGAAATAAACAAAATGTTGTTGTGTTTGCTGACCATTACTGAGGGGTGTTAGAACACATCTCTGACATGGATTGGTTTGATTTATTATTCATTTTAATATTATAAACTATTGTAACATCCATGGTGTTATGGGTCAGTTTCGACCCACATATATTTACTTCAACAAAAAGACAAAAAAGTCTTTTTTTCAGCAACAGAACTTTAATACAAACATAAAATGAAAAGCAGAAAAGGCCAGAACCCAAAATATGGATTTGCAAGGTCAAACAAACAACAACCAGTCAAGCAAATCAAACCAACAGAAACCAACTACTGGTTCAAAACCAGTAAAAAACAAAAACAGAGGAAAAGTCTCTGTGTGTAAGAACATGCATGTGTATGTGTGTGTGTGTAGATGCGTGTGTGTCAAAAACTGACACTTTTTTTTGACAACATGAGCCAACAGTGGTGGTGTCTGTCAAAGAGGTGGAGCTCTGTCCTTCACCTGCAAGATTTCAGCAGGCAGCTCAGGTCTAGTTTTCTTCACTGTGCCACCATGATAAGTTTCCTCCTGAGAAGTTCTTGTCCAAGGTCATAGCTGGTAAAAGAATTGTCACAGTGATACTGGGACCCTGCAGTCCAGTCGTCATATCCAGGACCACACTGGACATGGCCGTCTTTGTTTGTTTTGTTGTTGTGCAATGTGAGAGAACGTGACAGACCATTTTATACCAAAGACAGGCTGTGTGTGTGTGTGTGTGTGTGTGTGTGTGTGTGTGTGTGTGTGTGTGTGTGTGTGTAACCATGTTAAATTCTTTTAAATAAATATGTTTCAACCTGCTATTATTTGTATGCTGTATGATTTCTGAAACCCAAGACTAACTCAGGTGTACATACTGCAACCTAAAGTATGGTAATGAGGAGAATGATGAAAAATCCACAAGGTGATCAGAAAATAATAAATGTATTCAGGAAAAAAAAACCATCTCTGAACATGTGTGATTGAAATATGTCAGTGGGACTGGCAGAATCTGGCTTTACCACAAAGTGTCTCATCAAGAGATCTGTCACATGCGTCTGCTGTGGAGGGTCAATCTGTCCGTCCACATTCAGATCATTGATGCAACATCTCTGCTATGATCAAACTACTCAGGATGAAACAGACCAATGTTGACATCAAGTAGCAACTCAGCAGCTGATCAACAGAGTCCTAAGCACCAGTAGAACCTGTTCATCGTCCCTGGGTGGGCTCGAACCACCAGCCTCTCTGTTAACAGCCGAGTGCGCTGACCGATTGAGCCACAGAGACTCTGAGTCTCCTGCTTTTCATGAAGAGTTTTCAGGCTAAATGTCAGAGTGTGAGGTCCACATTGCACATTTGAGGGAACATGAAGGACAGATGAGAGTCTGACTGTCATGGCGAAAGCCTTCAGCACTAGAACTGAAACAACCCCCACAATCTTAACCCCCCCAGACCAAACATCATCGTCCAGCCTCCAACCAGAGGTCCATCAGTTATCATGGGAGCCACGTGTGGAGTCTGGATTCTTTTCTAGAATGTGACGGCAATGACAGTCCTGCCAAGTGACATCACTGACATGAATGGATGACTTCAGTGCATCCAATTACCAAGTGCACTACAGCAGTCCTTGTTGCTGTCTGCTGTTGTGTCACAGCAAAGTAAGGAAACAGCCTGACGGTGCTCAGGAGGAAATTCAACAACCTCCAAATATGGAGGTGAACCTAGACCTGCTCATGTTTGCTGTCCTTGATGAACTTGGGCGGTACTCTGGTGCTGGGATGAGGTCATGGAGATGATCTGGGATCAGTCCTGATGTTAAATGGACAAAATGTGTCAACATGAAATAAAATTGGAAACCTATTTGAAGCCTTATTTTGTGTTTGATGGACATTTTTTAAATCTCTAATGACTTGTTTTAACTGAACCTACTGGATCCTGTGGTGCCTGATGAGGAGACAACTTGGGTACAAAGTTGAAGAGGAGGGTTTTTGGAAGGGAGGGGATTTTTTTTTCCAGTGTTGTAAATCAAAATAACTACAACGACATGATAGAATTTTCTCAAAATGTCCTGACTAAGATGGATTCCAAACCAAGGGACTAAACCAAACCAATTCCTACTTAACCCTAAGCTCCACCTCAGTTCCAGATGAAACTGGTTGAACATGGAACCGTCCCACTTGGAACATTTCCATCACCTTCACCACCACTGGAGTATCAACAAAGATTTTGGTCAACACCAGAATGGTTGAGACAAGACAACATGCTACCAATCCTCTCTCTCTCCCTCATCATCAGCTGCTACAGCCCTTGAAAGAAAACCTTTGACACATGGACCTACAGTAGGAGCAGATGTTGTCTCCTCTGGAACAGCAGTTTAACGTTGTTGGCAGGACTCGAACCTGCGCGGGGAGACCCCAATGGATTTCTAGTCCATCGCCTTAACCACTCAGCCACAACAACTACACTCCCATGAGCATGAGTAGAGGATTGATATTCAACATTTCATTTTCATCGAAGCACAGTCAATTTTTTTAATCTTCTCACAAACACAAACTTTTTGTGTGTGTGTGTGTGTGTGTGTGTATGTTGTTTACCAGCAAGCTGAAAACTGTTGTGATATTTGACAATTCTATTGTTTCTGAATGAAAATCATGTGAAGGAGAATCATTGAGACATCCTAAAAATGGCTGAGGTCTGCTGAGCTGCAGCAGGTCTGAGCTGCTTTTGATGCCCAGATGATGAGGAGGCAGTGAATGTTGGGTTTGGTGGAGCTGAAAAAATGCTGCAGGTGTTGAGAGGTCTGCTGGTGTCCGGGACTTCCTCTCCAGGTCTCAGCTTCTCCCTGCAGTTCCCACAAACACCACAACAGTCCTGGAACCCCTGCAGATGGTGGAGGACCATGATGACCCCGATGCACCATCAGGCCATCAAAAACCAGTCCTGATGATCAAAAAGGTCCCTCCACTCATTCAGGGTCAACTCTAGAAGAAGCTTCTGGAACAGATGAGCAAACACACTCAACTAGAAATCATGATTTAAACGCAATGTTGATTTTTACATTTTCCTTCAATGTTTTAAAAACCATCAAAGTGGACAGAAGCCCAGATGGTCCAAACCTGTTTCCTGTCTCCTGCCATTGTGCAGAGCCTCTGTTCTGTCCTGCTGCTGTCCAGTTGTCTCTACTGAGCTCCTCTGCTGGTTCCACCTTGAAGAGGGTCTGAGCTAAAATTGAATCTTGAGGAACTTCAACCTTTGATCTAAGGGTTTTGTGTTTGATTTTAGAATTCTTTGTTTGATCTCAAAGACATGGACGCTCAATCTGGTATTGAGGAGGCCGTGATCCCATAGTGGTTAGTACTCTGTGTTGTGGCCGCAGCAACCCTGGTTTGGCTCCAGGTCACGGCAGCATGAGACAAATTTCTTGCGTGTACTGATGGACACAAACCAAGCTGAAATTTCCCACAATGCAATAAGGCAGTGTTTGGTCAGTGTTGAGCAGGCGTCAGTCTGACAATGATGTCATATTTTTTTGTTATCACTTGACCAGACCCAAAAGTAGGCTCCAGGTATCAGTTTCTTCTCAATGCTAATGTCTGCTAGCTTAGTCTGCTACTTTGATGGCTCTGACTACAAAAAGGTCCAGACCCCTGGATATGGTGGTTCCTCCCTAAACGTAGATTCTGTCAGCTCATGTTTTGAAATCAACTCACCATGAACACAAGTAGATTTCAATGGACTGCAAATGTGTCTCATTTAATGGTAAACATGTCAAATATAAATTCCATCACCTGAGGAGGTCTGCTGCTGGAATTAAGCTCCAGATATTCACAAGATATTTTATATCTTAAATAAAGCATTTTTATATTTGATTTATTATTCATTAGCCTGCTTCATGTGGTGTGATTTTATGTGTCCTATATTGAATCGAACTTTGTAAACGATCGTCCCTGAGGATGTTGAATGATGTCAAAAAAGGGTTCTCTGAGCTCTACTTTCCTCGAAATAGAGGAGTCTCTGCTGAGGTCGTTCCCTGCCAGAGTCCTGACGTCTATTCAGATGCACCGAGAGACTCAGGCAAACAGAAGACAAGGGCAAGTGAAGTAACCTGAAAATGAGAGGGAGGTTCGACATCAAACTAAAACAGGAAGAACAGGACACAAATGGGATATCAAAATAAGAGAGACCATGAGACATGACCCTCCAGTTCCTGCTGCTTCCAGCTCTTCATATCGAGCCCCTCGTACAGTGGTTGAGAGAGACCACAAATATTAAAGGTGTCCACATAAATGGAGAAGAACACAAGGTGGCGCTGGACGCTGATGATGTTTTAACATATTGAAGTGAGCCCCCTAACACAGGACCTGCATTAATAAAACTCTTTGAAACACTGGGAAGCTCTGCTGGATATTAATTCTCCATTCTAAAACACAGGTTCTGACCTTCAATCCCTCACCTCCAGAACACATGGAGGAAAACCTCCACCTGGATTGGGGCCAGAACTCCTTGAAGATGATAGAAGAAGATGGAACTCCATTTCCTTTCTGAGTCTGAGTCACAGGATTGATAGAGTAAAAATAAATGTCCTCCCACAAGATCTCTTTCTAGTTCCAGGACCAACTGGAGAAATTGCCTTCAAAACCGTTTCTGAATTGAACAAAATGCTTTCCAGATTTATCTTGCAGGGGAAGAAACCCAGGCTCAAATTTACACCACTACATGAATGAGCCCCAGTTCCTGCTGTACTGGCCCACCAAAATCTGGAAAAATGTTTCCGTAAAGTCCAAATCTCAATGAATAATTTGGAATGTTAACAGGAGAATATCACTACAAGTCATTTAATGATGTGCTTTTAATCCAGGGTTCAAGCCTCATGAAATGAACCCTAGATTTAAATCCTGGATTCAAAGAGAGTAACAACTTTCTACTCACTTGTGGAAAATGGAAATGTAAAAGATTTGAAAGCCTGAGAAGAGAATATCACTGAGAAAGTCTGACTTTTTAGAATCTTCTTAGGTGAGCAATTATTTTTGAACACGACATCAGAAATGAAACAGACTTTAATGATCCAATGCTGAAAATATTCTTGGCTGCCCATCAAGAAACAAGAAAAACCTCATATCGTATGTTGTTTTCCGTTTGACCTGATTCTTGGTTGACAACTAACTGCTCATTGGCTTTCTTGATGGAACAACAAAAGCAAAAGTTGAAGACTTTGAATATCCAGGCCTCTGGCGTGATTCTCAGCTGTCATTTAAATTTCACATGAACTCAGTGTCCAAACAAATATCTGGTGGGCTAAAATTACTTTTGTCCTTCTGTTGACTTTTTCCATGAGACGTCTGGAAAAGTATTATAACACAGTTCATGTTCCCAATGTTGGACGACGCTGGTGGTTTCTATGGGAACACTGGTGATAGCCCCAGGCCTGGGTCCTATGCAGCGTTGTGTGTGCAGGGTCCAGTTGGTGGGTGTGTTTGTGTCTTTGCATGTCTGACGTCCTCAACAGTCAGGTTCCTTCATACCTGACAGAGCTCACAGGTGAACCCTGCCTCTCGCCCGTAGATGCTGGGATAGGCTCCAGCCCCCCTGCAACCATTAATGTAGGTGTTTTGTTAATTGCATGCCACATGAAATTATTATTAGTCACTTTTATCTCACATTTGACCTGCAGTGACACAAACTGTCACTTTTCTAGTGACAGTCTCACAGTGGCAAGACAAGAACACTTCTACTTTTAATGATGACCGTTTGTTCAACACTAAACTTCATCCAGTACCATGTTGTCAAACACTGGAACATCCACAGCACCTGAACTTGAACCCTGGACCCTCAGATTAAAAGTCTGATGCTCTACCGTCTGAGCTACTCAGGCTCTTTCTACAGCATTTAGACAGGAAAAGAAACACCTGTGAAGGTCAAACTGCTGCTTTCTTGACTTGTTCAATCCTCCATGTTAAAGTCCACCATGCGTTTGATTGGCTCTGATTCTCTGTGGCAAAATCCAACAACAGGCTCCAAAAACGTCTTGAATGTCATAAGAATGCACAGGACAAGATGGTAGTTTCCTTCATGTCTGCAGTTCCTCCACTGGAAAGTAAAGTCAATGCTCTTCCTCTGCTGAAACCTGGGATCGGACCAGGGACCTTTAGATCTTCAGTCTAACACTCTCCCAACTGAGCTGTTTCAGCTCTGAGGGAGGGCCCTGCTTCTCTCATTTTATAATCTCTTCCACTCTCACTAGAACTTAGAGAGGATTTGAGCTTCTGAAGTCATGACACATTGAACAGTTCTACTGGACCATTTTTGATGAATGTCTGAATCACACAAGCCTTTTTGGTTTGTCTTCTTCCCAGTTGCCTCAACATTGTGAGAGCCAATAATTCCACATCTGTACCAGACACACCTCTGGTTGGTGGGTTTTAGTATTTCATGCTTCTTTTGGAAAAAGAAGGGGAGTAGCCATATTAATAAATAAATCCCTGCAATTTCATACAGAGAAAGTGATAAAAGATCATCTGGGAAGATATATAATGATAGTTGGTTCCATAAGCGATATGACAATATCCATACTAAATGTTTATGCCCCAAATGAGGAAAATGCGGCATTCTTTAAAAATATAGCCAACGTAATTGCCAACAATGGGAAAGGGATGATAGTGATTGGGGGTGATTTTAACACAGTGCAGAATGGTAAGCTGGATAGATTGCCTCCAGAACAGGGACCAAGTGCAAAAAAATCGAAGGTACTAAACAATGTCATAAGAGAGCGAGGTCTTACTGATCCATGGAGAAGAAATAACCCTAGAGGGAAGGATTTGACTTTTTACTCAAACCCACACGGGAGTTATTCAAGGATAGATTTTTTCTGCGTTTCACAACAACATATGCATAAAGTGCTGGACTGTGGCACAGACACCATCACTATAAGTGATCATGCTCCTATTACGCTAACGGTAGATATGGGTAATGAATCTTTTTTCAAATACTGGAGACTTAATGTATCTCTGTTATCAGATGAGAGTGTGGTAAAGGAACTAAAACAAAATTTAAAGGAATACTTTCAAACTAATGACAAAGGGGAAGTTTCACCTTCAATTTTATGGGACGGGGGGAAGGCAGTTATTAGAGGGAAAATAATAGAGATATCTTCCAGAATGAGAAAGGCCCGATTAAAGCAACAAAATATGTTAGAGAATAAAATTAGAGAGTTGGAATTGGAACACAAAAGAACATCAAGTAACTCAACACTTATCGAACTGAAAAAAATCAAACAACGGCTCGATGAACTATTAACTTACAAAGCAGAGGGGGCTTTAAGGTTTACGAATCAGAGATATTATGAGATGGGGAATAGAGCCAGCAGATTATTAGCATTTCAACTTAGAAAAGCCCAGGCAAATAGGACGATAAATAAAATAAGACATCCTAACTCTAAAAAATATATGATAAAGCCAACGGAGATAGCAGCAGCCTTTGCAGAATATTATAAAAATCTATATGATGACCCTGACTCGCAATCACTAGAAAATAAAACACTGGCATTCCTCAAAAGATTGCACTTACCGTCATTATTAACAGAGGAGGCATCTGAAATGGTTCGGCCAATCTCAGTACAGGAAATAGCTAATACAATTAAGGTACTTAAAAATAATAAATCCCCTGGCACGGATGGGCTCTCGGGAGAATTTGATAAGTGTTTTGCGAAGGAGATTACACCAGCCCTTTTCAAAGGATTTAATTATGCCCTGACATCAGGTGACCCAGCAACATCTTGGTCAGAAGCCATTATCTCAGTCATACATAAAGAAGGAAAGGACCCAACCACATGTGAAGGATACAGGCCTGTCAGCTTGTTATGTAGTGATCTGAAGATATTGACTCATATTTTAGCACATAGGATACAGATATATATAACAAAATTAATCAAACCAGATCAGACAGGGTTCATCCCTGGTAGACAAGGAGCTAACAATATTAGGAGAACATTAAATCTTATATCATGTACTAAAAACAACAGACAGCCCGCTTTGATGCTCAGTTTAGATGCACAAAAGGCATTTGACCGGGTAAAATGGAGCTTCCTATATTGGACATTAGAAGTTTTTGGGTTTCATTCAACATTTATAGATTGGGTAAAATTGGTTTATAAAAACCCCAAATCACGGATTAGAGTTAACGGATGCTGTTCAGATTTCTTTCCCCTCAAAAGAGGGGTCAGACAAGGGGATTGTCTGAGTCCATTGCTGTTGGCATTAAGTACTGAACCATTAGCCGAATCAATAAGACAAAATAAGGATATTAAGGGAATAAGAGATGAAGGGGGAGTGGAGCATAAAATATCTTTATTTGCTGACGATATATGAACATATCTAAGTGAACCCTCCTGAACTATACCAGCTTTATTGAACAATCTGAATGAATATGGAGAATTATCAGGTTATTTAACTAATGAATCTAAGTCAGTAGCAATGATGCTTTCAGGCAAATATCCAACTGAATTAGAGGGAAAGTTCAATTTCAAATGGACCACCACAGGGTTTAGATATCTTGGCATCATTATTACTCCCATTATATCACAGCTATTTAAAGAAAATTATGGAAAACTGATTACAGAAATAAAGAAGGATTTGGCCAGATGGGAGATATTGCCCCTGTCGATGGTGGGAAGAATCGAAACAGTGAGAATGAACATTGTACCCAGATTGTTGTTTCTGTTCGAGTCACTGCCAATTATGGTCTCTAGTTCAACTTTTAAGATGTTAGACAAAATCATATCTAAATTTGTTTGGCAAAATAAAAAAGCTAGAATCAAATACAAAATCCTTCTTTGCCCAAAAGAGAAGGGAGGGTTAAATTTACCTGGTCTAAAAAATTATTATTGGGCAGCACAACTTAGAGCGATTATTACGTGGATCACGAAGGAGACAGACACAATGTGGGTGGGAATGGAACAAAATTCCTGTCAGAAAACACCTTTGGAGGTACTCCCGTTTTTGAAAGAGAAGATGCAGAAAAAAGAGGGGCTGCGTAATGACTGGATTAGGGTAACAATAAAAGTATGGTCAATAGTGCGAAAAAAACTGAAAATATCGAACTCAATAAGTAGAATCACCAAAAAAGCAGGAAATCCAGACTTTTTACCATCTGTTATGGATGCAGGGTACAACAAATGGAGAAGTAAGGGGTTAATTTATATTGCACAAGTTTTCAATGGACAGTATATGAAGTCGTTTGAGCAACTTAAAAAAGAGTTTAACTTACCGAACCATGACTTCTACAAATTTCTACAATGAAGACACTACCTTCAGAAGCACAGAGAGTGGGAAAATATTTGTAGAACACCATCTAAGCTGGAGGAATTGCTGTTGTCGTATTTGGAGGGGGAGACTAAAAAGGGGTTAATATCAAAAATCTATAGAGTACTACAACATGAATGTAAGGACAACAATTTGGATGTTAAGGAAAAATGGGAATTAGAAACAAATACGATTATACCAGATGAAAATTGGGAGGAAACATTCAGAGCAGGACACAAATTAACAAGCAGCCCAATGTGGAGGGAGTTTGACTGGAAGGTGAAGATGAGATATTTCAACACTCCATCTAAGACTTCAAAATATAGCAACACATCTGAACTGTGTTGGAGAGGATGTCAGTTAATAGGAGATTTTACGCACATATTCTGGGATTGCCCACAGCTGTTGAACTTCTGGGAGAATGGTCGGAAGGAGATTGGGCAAATTTTGGACATTAATTTTGCTTTGGACGCAGCAATGTTTATCCTCGGCATACCACCTGAGAATCTGACAGACAGAAACCTGATTGCTTTGTGGAGGATTTTGATTCTGATCGCTAAAAAGACAATAACAGCCTGCTTGCTAAAGCCAGAACCTCCAAACATATCACAATGGAGGAATAGAGTAAAAAATGTATACATCATGGAAAAAATCACAGCAAGGTTACAGCTGAAAACAGGACAGTTTGCTGAAAGATGGGCACCAGTGAAAACAGTATTGGAATTATAAACATCAACATTTTTTTAAAAAAAATTATTTATTTATTTTTTTTCATGTGTATCTTGGAAAAGTATCTGAACACTTGTCTGGAATATTTGTCTGCGCATCTCTGTCATGTTCTATCTGTGCTGTATGTATGTTAAATAAAAAATAAGTTCCAAAAAAAAAAAAAAGCCTCACAGTAATTCAATAATCTAGAAGTAGAAACCAGAGTCACTTGGGACGAGGATGGGATTCAAACCCATGCATGCAGAGCACAATGGATTAGCAGTCCATCACCTTAACCACTCGGCCACCTCGTCTGCTGATGGCAACCCTCACCTTTTAAACAGCTGAACTCTTTGGAGCCTATTTGTCAGAAATGGACCCAGCAGGAGCCACTGAACACAACTCTGACATAATCAGGCTTCTTCCCAGCAGCATCGTGCTGCAGAAGGCAGAATACAGACCATCGACACATCATCAGAGTGAACACCAGCTGATGTTTACAAGTTTAATTCACCTTTTACTAAAAAATGACATCCAAGCTCAGATTCTCTTGTCCTGATTGAACAAGTAAATGTTTAAGAAGATGAGAGTACCAGACTTTTTCATCCAAGGAAACAAGCATCCTATCACTGCCCTATGCAGAGTTTCTATGAAAAAAAGTGAGACAACCCCAAGATTTTCTTTTTCCTCTTGTTGGATTTTGCCACAGAGAATCAGAGACAATCAAAAGCTTGTTGGACTTTAACGTTGGAGGACTGAACAAGTCATGACATCATCAGTTTTACCTTCACAGGTGCTTCATTTACTTTACTTTCAATTTTACAGAGGTAGAACCTGAAATCAAAGCTGTCCATCAAAAGAAGTGAAAGCTTCCCAGGCTGTGATGTTCTTGTCTACAAACTCTGTCTTGTATGGAGCTTCAATCTATAATAAAAAGAATAAAAAGAAGACAACATTTGTTGTGATTTGGCGCTTTAAAAATAAAACTTACGACTTACATGGAAACTGTTGGGGGGGGGGTGGAGCCTCCATCAGGTATGTGTTTGATGTCTGAATTCTGTCTCTGATGTCTGAATTCTGTCTTTGATCTCTGGGTTCTGAGCATTGATCTCCTGCTTCAGTCTTTGATCTCTGACTGATCCTAAACTAATCAAAGGATCACATCAGCATATTGGTCCAGTCTACAGATGGTGATTTTACCTATTTGAAGCCTTATTTTGTGTTTGATGGACATTTTTAAAATCATTAATGACTTTTTGACTGAACATCCTGGACACTGTGGTGCCTGATGAGGAGACAACTTGGGTACAAAGTAGAAGAGGAGGGTTTTTGGAGAAGGGATATTTTTGCAGTGTTCCAAGTCAATAATAACTGTGGCAAAATGTCATCATTTTTCAAAATGTCCTCACGAAGATGGTTTGAAATTCTGTCTCTCCCTCATCCTCAGCTGCTGCAGCACTTTAAAGAAAACCTTTGACTCGTGGATCTAAAAAGATCAGATGTTGTCTCCTCCAGAACATCAACACTTTAACGTTGTTGGCAGGACTCCAACCTGAGCAGGGAGACCCCAATGGATTTCTAGTCCATCGCCTTCACCACTCGGCCACAACAACCACATTCACACACACATTTGTAAAAGATTCACATTTACACAATTCTTTAAAATTATGTTACAAGCCCATTTGTGTGAGGTCCTATTTTCTCTTTTTCAGCATTCCTTTGTTTCCAGGTCTCTAATAAGTGCAGAATTACAAAGACAAGCAAGCTTGATCCATCCTGGGCAGGTGATAGGAGCCATTGACCACTGGCCAGAGACCCTGGCACAGACGTTGGGGGTGGTGAGAGAGAGCATTTCTACAATTATATTCTACATTTATAGAATTCTACAATCCTACAATTTCATTGAGCAGACGCTTTTGTCCAAAGCCACTTGCATATGTTTTTGGTGAGTTTGGCTCCTGAGCTCAAGACAGTTGTGACTCATAAAGGACAGCTTCAAATGCAGCTGTGAAGCCTCATTGTCAGCTGGGAGGAACGACAGGTGTCTCCCTCTAGTGGCTCCTCACAGCAACACGTGCCTCATTTCATTCACATGCATCCACCACCTCACTACCAAAGGCCAGTTGGGCCTCGACAGACAGGTGAGTTTCAAGTGTTGGACAAAGGTCTTTAAGATGTTCTTATTAATTCTATAACACCTGAGATTAAAATCTATGGAATTACAACTAACAAGCAGTCAAACACCTGATCAGATGCTCCTTCATGAGGCTGAGAAGAATCAATCTAAACTGGGATGAAGAAAATTAATTGAGAGGAGAAACCTACTGATTGGATGACATGGACCCACCTGATCCATGTCAGCCTTGTTGGAGCAGAAAGAGGTGGATCAGAGGAATCAGTGGATCAAGACTCAGGTGTCAGATGCAGAATGTCTTTATTGACAATGGAGTCAGAGAAATCTTCCAATGTGAGAGAACGTGACAGACCATTTTATACCACAGACAGGCCGTGTGTGTGTGTGTGTGTGTGTGTGTGTGTGTGTGTGTGTGTGTGTTTGTGTGTGTGTGTGTGTGTGTGTGTGTGTGTGTGTGTCCTAACTGACTGGAAACTGAATAATAACCAGACTAACTTTTGTTATTGACCAAGTCTGGGTGACTCACTAAATTCATAACTGAAGTGATTATTTAATTAATAAACAAGACATTTGTCCAAAAGTCATGATCAAATTCATGTAAAATCTGAGCAACGAGGGTTTGAAAATGTTCAAATGAGCCAAAACAATGTCCTGGGATCCAAACAGGGACCTTTAGATCCACACAAATCTTCCCTGACCTCATAGAAACTGGAACATTTCAACAAATAAATTCAAATTCAACTAAGCAGCAACTCTAGAACAGTCAGAGCACTTGCTAATTCCCCTGTTAGCTCCAGATCAGACAATGCAGGCTCACCTTCACGCTTGGTTGTACGACCGTCACCAGTTGAAGCTTCTCTGGTTCAACAAACTCTGGGGACTCAAGACACAAATCAGCACCGGTGCAGGTCCAGATCCAGATGTTAGCTGATGGGGACAATGGCTTAAGGGAGCTCCAGGTAGCTGGTTTGAACTGGTCCCTCATCTCTGTGAGTAGAAACCATCTGAGGTGGAGGGTGAAGATCTGCTTTGTCCTCCTGATCTCCCAGTAAAGCCAGTATCAGTAGCGGCTGGCTCATAGGGGGCGCTGGGGCGCCACCCCACCAGCTGTGGAGAGGAAAATCTCTACATGTATTTATACATATATATGTGCATATGTTTACAATTTGTATCGTCAATGTCAGCCTTACTTAATTGTGTGTGTCTACATGCAATATGGGTCATTTAAACAACATTTACGCCAACTGACTCATTCAATTAATAGTGAATTTACTCTGATAGACTGTATAATTTGTCTTTAGGGGCGCTCGTCAAAGCGCCCCAGACCTGCAATTAATTAGCCAATCCTGTATGGTTGCTAGGGAAAAATAATAAATAATTGGCCAATCAACATCGCCAAATTTAACGGCGTAGGGGCGCTGGAAAAGTCGCCCCTACGCCAACGTAAAATGCGTGAAGGTTTGGATTGCTAAAGCTAGCCGAGGAGCCCGCGATATTCTTTTTGCGTAGTGAGATTCCCAGATTTCCGAATCCCTACGAAAAAAAATACCGCGAGAAGTGAGTGAGAGAGAAAATGGCGACAACAACGATCGAAGTTCAAGAGCAGCAGTTTCCACCGAATTCGGTGAGATCCCTTTTAAATTTCCCTTTTGCGAGGAGGACCATGGCGGAAAAAATCCGCGTTAAGGAGCTGGGACCGGACAAGCCTGAAATCAACATCCAGCAGCAGTCCAAGGAAAAGGCTAAATCCTACAACAGGACTTTTTGCCGGAGCTGGTTTCAGCGCAAGCCGTGGCTGACGGGTTGTGGAGCAGCCAACGCACTTTTTTGCTTCCCCTGCATCCCTTTCAGGAGTGACCGGTGTGATTCAGCATGGACACAGACAGGAATCACTGACCTGAAGCACCTCTCCGAGCGGATTAAGAAACACGAAAGAGCGAAAATTCACATGGAAAACTGCGTGAAGCTAGCGGTTCTTGGGAAGATTAGCATAGCAACGCAGCTCGATGACAGTCACCGCATCGCTGTAAGGAAGCACAATGATGACGTAGATAAGAACCGTAACATCTTATCTAAGATAATTAACTGTTAAATTCTGTGGTGCTTTTGAACTGGCTCTGCGGGGACATGACGAAAGTGATTCCTCTGACAACGCTGGAATATTCAGAGGTCCAGTTGACTTGATGGCATCCATTGATCGGTACTTGAGGGAGCACCTTGAAAATGCAACCGTTTTTAAAGGCACCTCGAAGACAGTACAGAACGAGCTCCTGGACTGTATGCTGGCAGTTTTGAGAGAACAGATCCTGGATGAAGTTAAATCGGCAGACTTTTTAGCGATCCAGGCTGATGAAACTACTGACGTTTCAACACAGTGTCAGTTAGTCTTAGTTCTGAGATACATTGACGACCGCCACAATATTCAAGAACGGTTCTTTGAATTTTTGAAACTGCCCAACACCTGTGCGGATGCAATAGCCAGTGCCTTATTGGAGAGGCTGCACAGCATCCTTTCTGAGGGACAAGAAAAGAAGCTGATTGCCCAGGCCTGTGATGGGGCAGCTGTGATGAGGGGTGCCAAAGGAGGAGTGCAGCGAAAGGTACAAGACATCTATCCAAACGCTCACTATGTTCACTGCTATGCCCATCAGTTAAACCTGATACTGCAGCAAGCAACCTCCCACATCCCTCAGATCAGTCACTTTTTTTCTGACATGGGGGGATTTGCTTCTCTTTTCTCTAAGTCAAGCAAGAGAACTGCAGTGCTTGATGAGATGGTTGCGCACCGACTTCCAAGTGCATCATCAACACGTTGGAACTTCAACAGTCGTGTTAACACAGTTTATGAGCACAAGAAGGATCTGGTGAATTGCTTTCAGGCTATCAGGAACAGTGAAGGGTTTGATAGCCAGACAAAGAGAGAAGCTGGTGGCTATGTGAGAATGCTGGAAGATGAAACTTTTTGTTTTTTACTGGCCCTGTTCCACAAAATCATGCCACATGTGGACATCCTTTACAACCAGCTGCAGAAGAGAAACATTGATGCTGTCTACATGGCAGGAGTCACCCAGACATTCATTGACCACATGCAGGCTATCAGGTATGCTAAATTAATTAATTTGTAGCCTAACCTAAATTTCTCTGTATATGTAGACTTAAATGCTTATATATCATCTTATTTAAAGAATTGATTTATCTGTATAATATAATTGACAGTAATGATATCCACCTTTGGTTTTGTTCATGTATCCCTAACCAGTTTTTAGAACTTACTCATGAAACTTATGTGTTGGGTCAGGGAGGATGTGCCTACTCTGGCTGAGGATGAGGAGTTCAGGGGACCTGCTCAGGAGCCACCCGCAAAGAGACGCAGAACCTTGGGAGAAGACACACTGCACCATTTGGCACTGGAGGTAAGAACTTGCTTCTTAGTGTGATTTGAATCACATTATTAAATAAAATCAAAATAAGATGTTGGCCATATGATACAGTGGTCCAGACTTAAATGTATATTGTTTTATGATGATATGAATCATTACAGTATGTTTATTACATAATGTAGGCTAGCTCATCAGGTCAATGTATTAAGACAAGTGAAGATGCAATAATTCCTATTTTGTATAATTATATCATTGCATAGGTATGTGACACCATTGTGAGCCATGCCAAGGAGAGATTTAGTTTCACCAAGCATCTTGTCAGCGCCACACTCCTGCAAGGAGACCTGTTCCCACAGCACAGCCGAAAGTTCCCAGATTCAGCACTGAAAACCACAGTGGAAGCCTATCCCTCATTGGACAAGGCCAGACTTTAAACAGAGCTGTCTCTGATCTACGGGAACGAAGAGTTTCAGAGTTGCAGTGGTGCACTGGCTCTCTATCAGGTTTTGATGGAAAATAACCTTCAAGACACGTTCACTGAAACTGTAAGTCTGCTCAACATCCTCATCACCACACCAATGACAACGTCAGAATCTGAGAGGTGCTTCTCCACTTTGAAGAGGATAAAAACTTTTCTTACAAATACCATGGCACAAGATCGGCTCAACGCTCTGGCTATGCTCTCCATTGAGAAAAAACTGACACGAAACATTCCTGGTTTCAACACCAGGGTCATTGAGAAATTTGCCTCCCAGAAAGAGAGACGAGCAAAGTTCCTGTACAAATGACTGCTGAATTCGAACACACACCCAGAAAGACTGAAACAAATAGACAGAGAGACAGAGGGAGAGAGACAGGTAGACGAAGAGAGAAAGAGAGACGGACACAAAGAGAGAGAGACAGAGAGAGACAGACACACTAAGAGACAAACAAACAGAGATAGAGACACAGAGAAAAGGACACAAAGACGGAGACACAGAGAAGGAGACAGAGACAGACACAGATGAACAAAGAGAGAGACAGAGAGAGACACACACACATTGTTGATTTGTATTGTATAGATTAAGCTCAAATCACCTTCTGTAAAGTTAACATCATTGTATAATATTTGATCGCATAAAATTGACTGTAGTTGTAAATTGTTGTTGTTTTTTTTGTCTTTGAAACTGTCAATTTTAAGAAGGAAAGTAAATACTATTTTAAAACATTTAATAATTGTCCGGCTGCTCTTTTTGAATGATTATACTAGACTAGGCACGGAAATGTTTTTGGCACACCAGCCCCACCAAGAATTTTTTTCACCAGCCGCCACTGGCTTCTGTCATTTAGTTTCCAGGAAATGTTGATGACACACTGGGATTTCTTGTTCTCCTGCTGTCACTGTCAAGTGCCAGCTTAACATGTGAGAGGTAGCAGGATCCATGCATGTGTTCATGTTTACAGCAGACAAGGAGGAAACCTTGGAGGATTTCAGGGACTTTTAGCAGTGGTTCACACTTCAGGTGTGAAAGCTTCTGAGTATAAAATTTTAAGTGAGCGAGCCAGGAGTTGAACCTGGAATCTTCTGACAGTAGTCAGTCATGCTATCCATTGCACCACCAGCCCTGTGAAAACCTCTTCATGTTCATGTGTACTTGATTTTATAGACAATCCAAACGATCTGGTGGCATTTTCAGGGGACACAATGGTGCAGTGGTCAGCACTGTGGCCTCACAGCAAGAAGGTTCCAGATTCGAGCCCCAGCTGTGTGGAGTCTGCATGTTCTCCCTGTGTCTGTGTGGGTTCTCTCTGGTACTCCAGCTTCCTCCCACAGTCCAAAGACATCAAGAGGGGACGAGGCTGATTGATACTCTAAATTGACTGTAGGTGTGACTGTGAGTGTGAATGGTTGTCTGTCTATGTGTGTTGGCCCTGTGATGGACTGGTGACTCATCCAGGGTGAACCCCGCCTCTTGTCCGAAGGCTGCTGGGATAGGCTCCACCCCCACACACAAACCTTGACATATAATCAGTGGAGAAAAGGAAACTAATCTACACTCATGACTGAGTCTCTTTTGAGAACTGAACTGGATATAAACTCAGAGAATTCAGAGTAAGGACCAGGAGGGTGGGACACAATAATAGATAGGAGGAAATGTGGAGTCTGGGTTCTTTTCTAGAATGTGAAGGCAATGACAGTCCTGCCAAGTGACATCACTGACATGAATGGATGACTTCAGTCACATGACTGGATGACTTCAGTCACATGACTGGATGACAGTGTAGATTCCAATGTAGAGGTTGGGGAAATAGTCTCTGAGAATCCAGCTTGAACCAACGCCCTCCTTGTTCTTCAAAAACCCAAACAGCGACCATCAGTCTCCCTCCAATCCTGTACTTGGGTTCAATGTTGCTGTTCCATTTTGCAGCAGTAGGTGTCGCTGTGATACCAGGTTCAGTTCAAGAGTCCCAACTCCAGCTCATGTTGGTGACCTCAGTGGCAGGGTAAAATGGCGCTTCAGTGGATCATGTGGATCAACTCATGTCTGTCCTCACTGCTCCACAGGTCTGTCAAATGTTCTGTAAAATAGTTTGAGCACAGCAGAGATGCTAGATTAGGAGTTGATGGGAGTTGTTGCAGATACCAGTGTCCAAAGTCCAGCTTGAACCCAGTTTGTGCCACTTATTTGTCAAGCTAGCAGAGATTCTTTTCACTGCCAAGCTAAAGTGACTTCTGTCAACAAAGGTAAACACACAAAAGGATATTTCTACTGTCAGTTCAAGATTTTTATCAAACTCCTTTTTCATAGCTTCAACCTTCCTCTTGTGTTAGCTTTCTGTTCCCATCTCTGATGTTAACAGGTCAGTTTTGACCCTCGTCTTCAATCAGCTGTAAAATAAACTAAAAACAATTTTCTATCATCCAAGTTGTTTCCCATCTCCCGGTTACCTTGTTAGGCTTCCTTATCCATGGAAATATTGATTGGAATATTTTGTTGTGGGCCTCTGGACCTTTTTTTAGTCAGTAAACCCTCGATTTCAGTGAAAAAATGATCAAATGAACCTCCAGAAAATCATAGAAATAAACAAAATGTTGTTGTGTTTCCTGACCATTACTGAGGGGTGTTAGAACACATCTCTGACATGGATTGGTTTGATTTATTATTCATTTTAATATTATTAACTTTTGTAACATCCATGGTGTTATGGGTCAGTTTCGACCCTCATATATTTACTTCAAGAAAAAGGCAAAAAATTCTCTTTTTTTTCAGCAATAGAACTTTAATACAAACACAAAATGAAAAGCAGAAATGGAGTAACTGCAGGAACAGGAGCTCCATGGAGCTCAAAGGAGTGATCACTCTCAACTTTGAGCAGTCCTGTTCAGAGTTTTCCAACAGGGCTTTGAGAGACCAAGAGTTCCCCAGAGCTGCAAGGAGGAACAAGAAGGAGACTTGGAAAAAGAAGGGAGGGAAACCTGCTGATGTGTTATGAACTTAAGTCACATAAAGTTCTCCATTTATTGAGTTTGTATTTTAAAACTTAAATGTGCAGTTCAGTGTTGAACAATAAAGAATGTGTTTATTGGTGATAAAGCATTTCAAGCTTTAAGTAGGAGGAATTGCTTTCTTGATCACCCCTTGACTAATAACACCTACAAAATAAAACACACCACTGCTGTGGGCACCCACCTCATGGGAGTCAGGCCCCTGGTGGTCATGGCCCCCAGGAGCCGTGGTGGGCGTCCCTGATTTTCATTTCTGAAAGGTGGCAACCTGACAGCAAACAAACCCATCCTCTGAACCAGGAGTCTCAGTTGAGGCTGCATCTGAAACCAAAGACTGTGTATGAATAACTGTCAACCCACATTCTTTGTCTGGACTAAAAGTTAATTAGTTAACAGTTGGCTAAGCTACCTGTGGTCAACTACTGATTTAAAAAAGGTCCAGAGGCCAACAACAAAATTTTCAAATCATCCAGTCATGTGACTGAAGTCATCCAGTCACGTGACTAAAGCCATCCAGTCACGTGACTGAAGCCATCCATTCATGTGACTGAAGTCATCCATTCATGTGACTGAAGTCATCCATTCATGTCAGTGATGTCACTTGGCAGGACTGTCATTGCCGTCACATTCTAGAAAAGAATCCAGACTCCACATGTGGCTCCCATGATAACTGATGGACCTCTGGTTGGAGGCTGGACGATGATGTTCTGACTTGAAGGAAAACTCCTTGTCCAAATTCCATTGTGTTCAAATTTAAAGTCCCACAATAAGAAGTAGCTGAATCTGACAGGTGAAGGTTTGGAACTACAAGATGGTTGATGTTTTCTTGACTTGATGCTCTGACTGTCAGGGTAGATGACAGCTTCTTTCTGCTGCTGCATCTGAGTGGCTATGATGTGAGGTTTTACCTCCCAAGGTTGTCTGGTTCCAGGGGAAATTTGAAAATTCCAGTCCCCAACCTTGGCTGTTCTGAAACTCTTCTCCTGAATCACTCCTGAGCTGCAGCAAGAAAAAATACCAGTGCCCAACCAGATCAACTTCATGGCTGCTAACAGCCTCAGACACTTGATTTCCATCAATCTGGAGCCAAGAAGGCCCTCACCTGTGGTTCTCCTCCAGGAGGGTCCAGGTTCTGCCATTGTGGCTCCTTGTGCCACTGCCAGAGAGCCTCAGCTGCACACTGCAACATTTCAAGAGGAGATTTACATTCCTTCAAATGTCCTGACATCTTCTTCCAATGGTTCTGTTCTATCTTTATATTTTAAAATCAATCACACAATGAAAGCTGCCACAGCTGGTTTAAGAGAGAGAACACACTAAGAGATTTGAAACCAGTAAAATATGCTTTTCTGTGTGCAAACTAGTGAGGGGCATGGAAGGATATTTTACCACCAATACAGAACCCAAACTTTAGTCATGTGATGAGATGGCGACTGTGAAGAGTGATTATGAAGTTAATGGACAAAATGTGAATTGAAAGTAAATACATTAAAAAAATACTAAATAAACAAATAAATAAAAGAAGGAGCACAAATGACATTTTTCTGCACAAATTTACTGGTATTAGACTGCATTTTTGGTTCATGAGTAGATGAAAGAGTATCACATATATATTATATACATGTGATACATGCACGTGGCTTTGGACAAAAGCTTATAGAAATTGTAGAATTATTTAAACATACCAAGTGGACTGTTTCAGGTTTCTTGAAGATGCTTCAGCTCTCATCCAAGAGGTGTCTTCAGTTTTCTTCACTGATGGGAGGATTTATAGCTCTGTGGGGGCGGGACCTTCTACAGAGGTGATTGACACATGTGAGCTCTGGGTGTCAGAGTTGTTTTGGTCAGGTTGTGAAAGGGAAGTTGACCCAACTGGTATCTGTGTCAGTTAAAAGCCTCACAGTAATTCCATAATGTTGGAGTAGAAACCAGAGTCGCTCACGACGAGGATGGGATTCGAACCCATGCGTGCAGAGCACAATGGATTAGCAGTCCATCGCCTTAACCACTCGGCCACCTCGTCTGCTGACAGCAACCCTGAGCTTTTAAACACCTGAACTCTTTGGAGCCTATTTTTCAGAAATGGACCCAGCAGGAGCCACTGAACACAACTCTGACATAATCAGGCTTCTTCCCAGCAGCATCGTGCTACAGAAGGCAGAATACAAACCATCGATACATCATCAGAGTGAACACCAGCTGATGTTTACAAGTTTAATTCACCTTTTACTACAAAATGACATCCAAGCTCAGATTCTCTTGTCCTGATTGAACAAGTAAATGTTTAAGAAGATGAGAGTACCAGACTTTTTCATCCAAGGAAACAAGCATCCTATCACTGTCCTATGCAGAGTTTCTTTAAAAAAAAAAGTGAGACAACCTCAAGATTTTCTGTTTCCTCTTGTTGGATTTTGCCACAGAGAATCAGAGACAATCAAAAGCTTGCTGGACTTTAACGTTGGAGGACTGAACAAGTCATGACATCATCAGTTTTACCTTCACAGGTGCTTCATTTACTTTACTTTCAATTTTACAGAGGTAGAACCTGAAATCAAAGCTGTCCATCAAAAGAAGTGAAAGCTTCCCAGGCTGTGATGTTCTTGTCTACAAACTCTGTCTTGTATGGAGCTTCAATCTTTAATAAAAAGAATAAAAAGAAGATAACACTTGTTGTGATTTGGCGCTTTAAAAATAAAACTTACGACTTACATGGAAACTGTCTGGGGGGGGTGGAGCCTCCATCAGGTATGTGTTTGATGTCTGAATTCTGTCTTTGATCTCTGGGTTCTGAGCATTGATCTCCTGCTTCAGTCTTTGATCTCTGACTGATCCTAAACTAATCAAAGGATCACATCAGCATATTGGTTCAGTCTACAGATGGTGATTTTACCTATTTGAAGCCTTATTTTGTGTTTGATGGACATTTTTAAAATCATTAATGACTTTTTGACTGAACATCCTGGACACTGTGGTGCCTGATGAGGAGACAACTTGGGTACAAAGTTGAAGAGGAGGGTTTTTGGAGAGGGGATATTTTTGCAGTGTTCCAAGTCAATAATAACTGTGGCAAATATCATCATTTTTCAAAATGTCCTCACAAAGATGGTTTGAAATTCTGTCTCTCCCTCATCCTCAGCTGCTGCAGCACTTTAAAGAAAACCTTTGACTCGTGGATCTAAAAAGATCAGATGTTGTCTCCTCCAGAACATCAACACTTTAACGTTGTTGGCAGGACTCCAACCTGAGCAGGGAGACCCCAATGGATTTCTAGTCCATCGCCTTCACCACTCGGCCACAACAACCACATTCACACACACATTTGTAAAAGATTCACATTTACACAATTCTTTAAAATTATGTTCCAAGCCCATTTGTGTGAGGTCCTATTTTCTCTTTTTCAGCATTCCTTTGTTTCCAGGTCTCTAATAAGTGCAGAATTACAAAGACAAAGCTTGATCCATCCTGGGCAGGTGATAGGAGCCATTGACCACTGGCCAGAGACCCTGGCACAGACGTTGGGGGTGGTGATAGAGAGCATTTCTACAATTATATTCTACATTTATAGAATTCTATAATCCTACAATTTCATTGAGCAGATGCTTTTGTCCAAAGCCACTTGCATATGTTTTCGGTGAGTTTGGCTCCTGAGCTCAAGACAGTTGTGACTCATAAAGGACAGCTTCAAATGCAGCTGTGAAGCCTCATTGTCAGCTGGGAGGACCGACAGGTGTCTCCCTCTAGTGGCTCCTCACAGCAACACGAGCCTCATTTCATTCACATGCATCCACCACCTCACTACCAAAGGCCAGTTGGGCCTCCACAGACAGGTGAGTTTCAAGTGTTGGACAAAGGTCTTTAAGATGTTCTTATTAATTCTATAACATCTGAGATAAAAATCTATGGAATTACAACTAACAAGCAGCCAAACACCTGATCAGATGCTCCTTCATGAGGCTGAGAAGAATCAATCTAAACTGGGATGAAGAAAATTAATTGAGAGGAGAAACCTACTGATTGGATGACATGGACCCACCTGATCCATGTCAGCCTTGTTGGAGCAGAAAGAGGTGGATCAGAGGAATCAGTGGATCAAGACTCAGGTGTCAGATGAAGAATCTCTTTATTCACAATTGAGTCAGAGAAATCTTCCAACGTGAACGTGACAGACCATTTTATACCAAAGACAGGCTGTGTGTGTGTGTGTGTGTGTGTGTGTGTGTGTGTGTGTGTGTGTGTGTGTGTGTGTCCCTACTGACTGGAAACTGAATAATAACCAGACTAACTTTTGTTATTGACCAAGTCTGGGTGACTCACTTAATTCATAACTGAAGTGATTATTTAATTAATAAACAGAACATTTGTCCAAAAGTCATGATCAAATTCATGTAAAATCTGAGCAACGAGGGTTTGAAAATGTTCAAATGAGCCAAAACAATGTCCTGGGATCCAACCAGGGACCTTTAGATCCACACCAATCTTCCCTGACCTCATAGAAACTGGAACATTTCAACAAATAAATTCAAATTCAACTAAGCAGCAACTCTAGAACAGTCAGAGCACTTGCTAATTCCCCTGTTAGCTCCAGATCAGACAATGCAGGCTCACCTTCACGCTTGGTTGCACGACCGTCACCAGTTGAAGCCTCTCTGGTTCAACAAACTCTGGGAACTCAAGACACAAATCAGCACCGGTGCAGGTCCAGATCCAGATGTTAGCTGATGGGGACAATGGCTTAAGGGAGCTCCAGGTAGCTGGTTTGAACTGGTCCCTCATCTCTGTGAGTAGAAACCATCTGAGGTGGAGGGTGAAGATCTGCTTTGACCTCCTTATCTCCCAGTAAAGCCAGTATAGATGTTGAGCTTGGAGGAGTTGATGGCCTCCTTCATCTTCTTGTTGGAGATGTTTGCTAAACTCAGCACCACCATTGATCAGAAGAAAGTCCACTTGTCAGCTGGACACTGGAGTTTCTAGTGACCTGCAGGATCTTAGTTGTGGTGACAGCAGGCCTGTTCCAAGAGCTTTGCTCACATTCATGATCAGGCTTCATAATGGTTCTGGACCACTGTGTGATAGAAGCTGATCCTGGAGCAGCAGAAGACAAATATGGAGAAGAAAAGACAAAAGACAGAGAGAAATGAGGGAGAGAATGACAAAAAGATGGGGAACAAGATGAGGGTGAAAGACAAGCAGAGAGAAAGACAGGGGGACAGGGGGATGGAAGACAGACACAAAAACCAACAACAGCAACAGCAGCAATAATAGTTTTGATATTGTCCTGTTATTGATGTTTTCATGTGAAAGTGGCATATTTAAGATAAAAGACACTGTTAGAACAGAAAGATCCAGAAAACCCACCAACCAGAGGTGTGTCTGGTACAGATGTGGAATTATTGGCTCACACAATGTTGAGGCAACTGGGAAGAAGACAAACAAAAAAGGCTTGTGTGATTCAGACATTCATCAAAAATGGTCCTGTAGAACTGTTCAATGTGTCATGACTTCAGAAGCTCAAATCCTCTCTAAGTTCTAGTGAGAGTGGAACAGATTATAAAATGAGAGAAGCAGGGCCCTCACTCGGAGCTGAAATAGCTCAGTTGGGAGAGCGTTAGACTGAAGATCTAAAGGTCCCTGGTCCGATCCCAGGTTTCAGCAGAGGAACAGCATTGACTTTACTTCCCAGTAGAGGAACTGCAGACATGAAGGAGACTAACATCTTGTCCTGTGCATTCTTATGACATTCAAGACATTTTTGGATTCTCTTGTTGGATTTTGCCACAGAGAATCAGAGCCAATCAAAAGCATGGTGGACTTTAACATGGAGGATTGAACAAGTCAAGAAAGCAGCAGTTTGACCTTCACAGGTGTTTCTTTTCCTGTCTAAATGCTGTAGGAAGAGCCTGAGTAGCTCAGACGGTAGAGCATCAGACTTTTAATCAGAGGGTCCAGGGTTCAAGTCCTTGTTCAGGTGCTGTGCTGGTGTTCCAGTGTTTGACAACATGGTACTGGATGAAGTTTAGTGTTGAACAAACTGTTATCATCAGAAGTAGAAGTGTTCTCGTCTTGCCACTGTGAGACTGTAGCTGCAGGTCAAATGTGAGATAAAAGTGACTAATAATAATTTCATGTGGCATGCAATTAACGAAAGACCACAAATAACACTGGTCAAGTTAATCTTATTTATATTGCACCAAATCACAACAAAACTTATCTCATGACACTTCACAGGTAGAGCAGGTCCAGTACCAAACTCCTTCAATGAATCTACACCCAACAATTCTCCATCAGCAAGCACATCCTGCAACAGCGGCGACAAAAACCTTCCTTTTAACAGGCAGGAACATCGAGCAGATCCAGGTTCAATGGGGACGGCCTTCTGCTTTGACCGGTTGGGGGGAAAGAGAACAGGAACAAAACAGATAATGGAGGAAGACGGATATGTAGAAGGAAAGAGAGGGACAGAGAAAAAGAGAGAGAGAGACTGATGGACAGACGGTGATGTGAGAAGGTGGAGCTACGGGTGGCAGCTTGAGCCTCTTCAGCTCTGCAGCCTCCTCCAGCAGCACCCAGATCTGGAATGAGAGGAGCCTTAAAGGATCCTGAGAAGGAGACAAGTTAGTAATACCTATGAGTATAATTTATGTATGACACATATAGGAGGAGAGAGAGGAGTAGAGAGAAAAGTAGAGAGAAAAGTACTGCATCTGCCATCTGTCTACTTCAAATTACACGCTGCATGACATTCAATTTCAAAGCAAAGGAAAGACGCTTCAAGAAAAGGTGTGTGAGGGAAGCTCGCTCATGCTGGTCCCCAAAGACTCAAAGCTGCCCTTTCCTCACAAAGAAACAAAAAAGCTTCCAGCACCTGGTATTCCCGAGCGGTCTCCCATCCAAGTACTAACAAGGCCCAACCCTGCTTATCTTCCAAGATCAGACAAGTTCGGGCATGTTCAGAGTGGTATGGCCGTAAGCCCTTGACTCTGAAACACATGGGCTCTATATCCATTTCACACACTTTACAACCTCAGAAAAAAAGTGATGCGCAAAAGCCTCAGGGTTATTTCACACGCCAAATAGGTGTCCTGTCAATACAACGAAAAGAATGTTGATGTCATCGAGAGAAAAGTACTGCATCTGCCATCTGTCTACTTCAAATTACACACTGCATGACATTCCATTCCAAAGCTGCGGAGGGCGCTTCAAGAAAAGGTGTGTGAGGGAAGCTCGCTCATGCTGGTCCCTAAAGACTCAAAGCTGCCCTTTCCTCACAAAGAAACAAAAAAAGCTTAGAGTACCTGGTATTCCCAGGCAGTCTCCCATCCAAGTACTAACCAGGCCCGACCCTGCTTAGCTTCCGAGATCAGACGAGATCGGGCGTGTTCAGAGTGGTATGGCCGTAAGCCCTTGACTCTGACACACATGGGCTCTATATCCATTTCACTCACTTTACAACATCAGAAAAAAAGTGATGCGCAACAGCCTCACGGTCTTTTCACACGCCAAATAGGTGTCCTGTCAATACAAAGAAAAGAATGTTGATGTCATCGAGAGAAAAGTACTGCATCTGCCATCTGTCTACTTCAAATTACACACTGCATGAAATTCCATTCCAAAGCTGCGGAGGGCGCTTCAAGAAAAGGTGTGTGAGGGAAGCTCGTTCATGCTGGTCCCCAAAGATTCAAAGCTGCCCTTTCCTCACAAAGAAAATAAAAAGCTCACAGCACCTGGTATTCCCTGGCGGACTCCCATCCAAGTACTAACCAGGCCCAACCCTGCTTAGCTTCCAAGATCAGACGAAATCGGGCGTGTTCAGAGCAGTATGGCCGCAAGCCCTTGACTCTTACACACATGGGCTCTATATCCATTTCACTCACTTTACAATTTCAGAAAAAAACTGATGTGCAACAGCCTCACGGTCTTTTCACATGCCAAATAGGTGTCCTGTCAATACAAAGAAAAGAATGTTGATGTCATCGAGAGAAAAGTACTGCATCTGCCATCTGTCTACTTCAAATTACACACTGCATGAAATTCCATTCCAAAGCTGCGGAGGGCGCTTCAAGAAAAGGTGTGTGAGGGAAGCTCGCTCATGCTGGTCCCCAAAGATTCAAAGCTGCCCTTTCCTCACAAAGAAACAAAAAAGCTTACAGCGCCTGGTATTCCCAGGCGGTCTCCCATCCAAGTACTAACCAGGCCCGACCCTGCTTAGCTTCCGAGATCAGACGAGATCGGGCGTGTTCAGAGCGGGATGGCCGTAAGCCCTTGACTCTTACACACATGGGTTCTATATCCATTTCACTCACTTTACAATCTCAGAAAAAAAGTGATGTGCAACAGCCTCACGGTCTTTTCACACGCCAAATAGGTGTCCTGTCAATACAAAGAAAAGAATGTTGATGTCATCGAGAGAAAAGTACTGCATCTGCCATCTGTCTACTTCAAATTACACGCTGCATGAAATTCAATTTCAAAGCTGCAGAAAGGCGCTTCAAGAAAAGGTGTGTGAGGGAAGCTCGCTCATGCTGGTCCCTAAAGACTCAAAGCTGCCCTTTCCTCAAGCTGAAGTTAAAAGAATTGCAAATTAATCCTTCACAGGTACTTGTTCACGGAGATGGATGAAATAAAAATTGAATATATTCTCGTATTATAAAAATACAATGAACAAAATTATTAACAATGAGGAAGAGGATTTTCAAAACAAAACAAACAATGTCTTTCTTGGTTCTGAGCTTTCGTTCCACTGAAAATAAAAATCTTTTTTAGTTAGATAGTTTCACATAAAATACCCTCAATTCATCCTTAACACCTCAATTGTAAGGAAAAAACAGTTTCCTCTACAAAAGATAACTCTTTTCTTTTTTTTAATATACATCATATTTAATCCCTTTCAGAATCCTTAAGTTACTTTCTAAAACGGTATTCTTTAATTTACAACAACTAAAACTCAATATTTTACCTGTGGGCACACACACATTCATATGAAAAACCTTTAATTTGATTTTTACCTGTTTCAGGCCTGTTTATTGAAGCTCGTGTGCGGTCGGGGCTTCACAACTGTAATGGCCGCTTCACTCGCAGCTGAGCACACAATAAAAGCAAGTGCATGTGTATGTTAGTCCTCACAAATCCAGGGTTTTATTAGAAGGGGGAGAACGGGAATGGAGGATGACAGTCTGAATGGTAATGGCAATGGTGGTGGCAGTCACAATCCAAACACTCACACGCAATGGCGGGACAGCGAAAGTCACGAAGAAGAAAACACAGCAGGACAGGGCACAGCAGAACAGCAGAGCCATCGGATGGAAACCCGTCTCTCTCTCTCCAATGTCCGTCTCCTTCAAGCATATTATCTTAATTTAGTCACAATTATCAAACATTATCTCGTGTCGAATTCGCATTACCTTTCCTTTCGCTCCAAAAATATTACAACGCTAAAGCTACGATCTGCAGGCACATTAGCACGGAATGCTATCCCTAGCTAGCACGTCGCTAACCATGTACACATCCAGTCTCTTTTCACTATAACAGTTAGATAAAGCGCAAATACAGGCATAAATATTCACCTCTCGAAGGTCACACAGAAGTTTACATCAGGACCACCAGTCGTCGACCTCCAAAATAAACTTAAATGCTCTCCACACAAATGATGCCTCCCCTCTTAACTCTCTGATCATTGCCTCTGTTTCTCTCCCCATGCGCGCTAACTACTCACCTCACAAACCTGCGCCACTAGTCCCACCCCTTACACAGTAACTTTCCTCTCATTGGCTTTTGCGGTCTTAATACACCCAAAGATAAGACAGGAATGAAATGATTGACAGGTAACAATTGAGGTTACATATAAACACGGCTTCTTCCCCTCTCCTTATTCTCAGATCACTGATCTTTTCCAGACTCAGAGAACTTAAAGACCTTTATATGAATTTATTTTTTAACTGTAAATAGTTTTACTTTTTAAATGTTACATATTATATTTATGCTTTTAACCTGCTCACATTATAACCAATTTTAACGATCATGAACTCTATTTATTTTTGAACTTTTTCACACTGCTTTTTATGCGATGTAATTTATTTGATTTTTGTACACGGCTACGTGTTGTATGATAACAAGAGTGTATATTGTTTACAATGTGTTACAGTCAATGGGTGGCACGGTGGTACCGTGGTTAACAGTGTCGCCTCAAAGCAAGTTCAAGTTCTGGCTCGAGCACAGGTTCTTTCTGTGTGGTGTGTGCATGTTCTCTCCGTGCCTGCGTGGGTATTCTGTCTGCAATGGACTGGCTACCTGTCCAGGGTGAAACCTGCCTCTCACCTGAAAGCCACTGGGAAAGGCTCCAGCCTCCCCCTGCAACCCTTAACAGAAATAAGCTGGGATGCATGGAAGTATAGAAAGCGGATACAATGAAGCGCATACAAATTTTTCGAATGCACGAAAAAGTCTCACCTTTTGTTTTTTTCATATTGGTTAGTTTGGAAGCATGGAATTTCTGACAAAGCCTAAGTTTGTATTGTTTATTCACTGATTTTTCTGACAATTTACAAACAAAGCTTTCAAAACTGAGAGGACAAGCAGTGGTGTTTAAGATCAACACCCAACATGGGGCTTGAACCAACAACCCTGAGACTAAGAGTCTCGTGCTCGACTGACTGAGCTAATCAGGTTACGTGAGTGTAAGTCCCATAGCATGAAGTGGTCAGAGTGAGAGACTCACAGTCCTGTGAGTGATCACCCACCCACCCATCCATCCATCCATCCATCCATCCATCCATCCATTTTTCCGCTTATCCTGTTAAGGGTCACAGGGTGGGGCTGGAGCCTATCCCAGAAGGGACATTACCTTGGACAGGTAAGCAGTCCATCGCAGTCCACCGCAGCCAACAAATATTGACAGACAACCATTCACACTCACAGCCATACCTACGGTCAATTTAGAGTTGCATTTCCATTTGCATGTCTTTGGACTGTGGAAGGAAGCTGGAGTACCTGGAGAGAACCAGCACAGGGAAAACATGCAGACACTCTCAGGATTTATTCCAATGAAGCGCCTAAAAAAGGAGTGTTGGAACTCACTCAGATGAATGAGACATTATAAGCCATCAAATATATACATGTAGATGTAGTGTTGGAGATCCAAGAAAAGAGGGAGAAAAGAGAAGAGAAGAAGAAGAAGAAGAAAAAAACAGCTTCTTTGACCAGATAACATAGTTGTCTATTTCAATGTTTGAGGTCTGAAAAAATAACTGATTAACTGTGAAATGTGATGGACAGGCAAGTACTTACTAGGATCAGGGCAGCTGGAAAATAGGCTCCTGCATCTGTAGGCAATATCAGAGACAAAGAAAAATCAACACAAATGAGCAGGCACTTGAACGATGCTAAAACCACTCTTTTTTAAACAAATACAACCACAGCTTCTGCTCTATGGCCTTAACTACACTGTAATCATGCCATCAGACAGACTCATGCCAGAGCAGTAGCCTAGCACAAGATGGAGGAACGTAATTGCATGTAAACACAGTCAGTGTGCACTCATCTTAATATGAACCGACTTAACTGTTGTGTGACACGTATATTGTGTGTACTGTAAAATGGTTCAGTCTATCAGAAAGCTTCATGAATTCACAGGCAAAATACAGATGTCACACACATTAATTTGTGGAGGCTCGAGATGTAAAAAGTAAAGTCAACTCTCTGTGTTTTTTGGATTAATTTGCAAGCATTTTCAACATTTTGGCTAGCTGCTAAATCTGGCTAGCATGATGTGCACCGAGTGTAATTATCAATGCAAATGTGGCAGGATGAGAGGTCCCATCCTAGCAGTGAGACTGGTTGGTGATGCCTGACTTGGCTTGTACCATCATTAGCCAACCAGTGTGAGGCGCTGCTCTATAAATAGGGTCAGCATCTACCTGGTCAATCTCTTGCTCTTGGGGTCCGCGGTCCTCCCACTTCCTGGTCACCTCGCTTCCGCCTCTGATCGCCTCACGTCTGCCTTCTCGCCACCGTCTGTGCTGGTATGTAGCAGTAGCTCCCTGTAGCTCGTGTTGCATGCTGATCATGCACGTTTTTCATATTCACGTGTTTAATTGTAGGCGTCCGGCTTTTGGGACACGGTCCCTTAATCGCCGCTAGTGGGGAAACACCCCCCCCCCCCCATCTGACGTGCAGAGGCTGTTTGCCACAGCATACTAGCTGTGAAACCCTTTGCTCTGCATGCGTGCGATCTACACCTGATTGGCACAGCTGGTGAGCCGTGACACTGAGGAAGAACTAGCTGCTGCTTTGCTACCGGGCGCTGTCTTGCCAGACTATCCTGCTTTGCTAGATGCTCCTGCTTTGCTCTGGCTGCTGTTTTGCTACAGACTACCCTGCTTTGCTCTGGCTGCTGTTTTGCTACAGACTACCCTGCTTTGCTCTGGCTGCTGTTTGGCTACAGACTACCCTGCTTTGCTCTGGCTGCTGTTTGGCTACAGACTACCCTGCTTTGCTCTGGCTGCTGTTTTGCTACAGACTACCCTGCTTTGCTCTGGCTGCTGTTTGGCTACAGACTACCCTGCTTTGCTCTGGCTGCTGTTTGGCTACAGACTACCCTGCTTTGCTCTGGCTGCTGTTTGGCTACAGACTACCCTGCTTTGCTCTGGCTGCTGTTTGGCTACAGACTACCCTGCTTTGCTCTGGCTGCTGTTTGGCTACAGACTACCCTGCTTTGCTCTGGCTGCTGTTTGGCTACAGACTACCCTGCTTTGCTCTGGCTGCTGTTTGGCTACAGACTACCCTGCTTTGCTCTGGCTGCTGTTTGGCTACAGACTACCCTGCTTTGCTCTGGCTGCTGTTTGGCTACAGACTACCCTGCTTTGCTCTGGCTGCTGTTTGGCTACAGACTACCCTGCTTTGCTCTGGCTGCTGTTTGGCTACAGACTACCCTGCTTTGCTCTGGCTGCTGTTTGGCTACAGACTACCCTGCTTTGCTCTGGCTGCTGTTTGGCTACAGACTACCCTGCTTTGCTCTGGCTGCTGTTTGGCTACAGACTACCCTGCTTTGCTCTGGCTGCTGTTTGGCTACAGACTACCCTGCTTTGCTCTGGCTGCTGTTTGGCTACAGACTACCCTGCTTTGCTCTGGCTGCTGTTTGGCTACAGACTACCCTGCTTTGCTCTGGCTGCTGTTTGGCTACAGACTACCCTGCTTTGCTCTGGCTGCTGTTTGGCTACAGACTACCCTGCTTTGCTCTGGCTGCTGTTTGGCTACAGACTACCCTGCTTTGCGCTGGCTGTTTGGCTACAGACTACCCTGCTTTGCGCTGGCTACTGTTTGGCTACAGACTACCCTGCTCTGCTACTAGCCTGTTCTGTGACCTACTGGCCATCTACACATGTTTTGCTTGTTTGTTTGTTCACTGGAGTGCTCTGCTTCTGTGTTAACGAATTGGAATCCGCTGTGTGTTGAACTGGAGGTTGTTTCAGTAATTCACCTTGTTTAACCAGTCTGCCAGATCCTGATGTCCACCGTGTGGCGCCACTGAACTGTACTTCATGGTGCGCTGAAGGTTTGGATCTGCATTGTTTCCCATTCCTCCGCTTGGGCTTCAGGGTGGAGCAAGCTGCTGGACGGCTATCTGTTAGCTCCCTGGTCTAGCAATGGAGAAATGAACTCGTTTCTGGTTATTTTGGGTTGTATTATTTTTCCTTGCTAATTTGTGTTTAATAATTAAATCTTGTTTCTCGAATTAATTTTTAAATTGTGGTTTGAGTTTGGTTCTGGTTTTTGTGTTTGTTTTTTTTAGTTTTGGTGTTAAATTATAATTCTTGTCATTTCGTTTCAGGTACTGGGAGCTCACGGTCCTGGCGTCGCTTTTCCTCTTGTGTGCTGTGCACCCCTGTTTTGCTTTAATCATGTGTTTTTAAATGTGATGTCCCAATTGATCAGGGTGTCTTCTGCCTTGGGATCCCTCCCCCCCACTGGTAAGCTCCAGACTTGTTTAAATTCATTCTTGTTATCTTTTTAATCTGCTGGCCTGTTTACAATAAAATATTTTTGTCATGGAACCACATCTCCTGCCAATTAGTAAATGAACCTGTGAGTGCCTTTTGGTCGGTACGTTAACTATTTCCTTGGGCGAAATTCCCAAGGTGGCGTTGTCCGGCTTTGGTCACTATTATATTTTAATAAGTGCACCCCCACTCGTGTGTCGCCACACAAACTGGAAACTTCACTTAGCCTCCACTGGCCTACAGACTTTGCGCCAGTGTCTACAATAAATGCAATCGCTACTCACCAAATGACTGTGATTGAGATGGATGATAACCAAGGCTCTGGCCTCACGTGCAGCTCAGGAGATTCTCCTTGCGTCCATAAGGCAAAGATACTGCATGATACTGTTGATTTATTTACAGTGAAGTACTGTATTTTAGCATTACAGCATAGTTCTGTTAAACAGTCATGGGGTGTAATTTAACAGATTCCTATTAGAATTAACGGCAAAGTACTGTATTTTTATAAACAGGGTGATACTGTTGAAATCTTGTAGTACACTGCAAGCAATTGCTGTAAATTTACAAGTCCCACCGCTTTCATAAAATTCATCACTGGATTCAGGACGACCCCTGCTACTCGGCTGCGGTGGGCGGGAGGAGGCTCAGGCCCAAACAACGCTGACTGCAGCTTTAATTTAATCCTAGGTTGATGTAATACTCTGAGAAATCAGTGGTACTTATTTCATGATTTTCATAGGAATAAGTTAAGAATAAAATGCCAGTTCATGGTTAAGCTAAAATTTACATCAATAAGTATTATGAAGAAGATATTAAAATGTAAATAAAATTTGTTTAAAATTAGTAACTTTCAAAAACACATCATTTCATGGGGTGTGAATGTCTTTCAAAAATGTTAAAGTAATTCTATTACGTTAGGTTACGTGCGTGAGTTCATGACCTTTAGTGTTTACACTTCCGGGAGAAACGAGCGCGAGGAAGGAGCATCGTGTAATGGCGTAACGTTATCGGAGTTTGGAGACTGTTTGTCGTCGGAGAGGAGTTTTTATCGGTAACGGACTGTGAACTGTAATTGACCGACGTGATCGGAGTGCGTGAGTCGGATTCTCCGCCACCGATTGTGTTTTGAGCACTAGGCAAGTCCAGTTACAGAAGCTAGCGGGAGCTAGGCTAACGCTGTCCACGCTGAAGGGAGACGACGCTGCACGGACGGGACAGGAGCTTCGGATAGTCGCCTCGGGAGAGAGTCATGAACGGAGGACGCGTCACTACTGCCGACGGAGTCGGAGGATGTGCCGCTGCTGCGGATTCACGGAGGTCTGTTGCTGCGGGCTGCTGCGAGCGGGACGGTTGCTGCCATAACGAGCGAGGGATTCATCGGCTGCGGTCCGGTATTGTTGACTTCACCGACACACGGGGGGGATCTGGTAAAGGCTCAATGCTCAAAGCTCAATGCATTAAAGTGCCTTAATATTTGTTGAAAACTAAATAGGCGTGAAGCTGTAACCTCACATGAACACTCGAAGTCTAGATTTCAGCTGCATGTGAAGAAATCAGCATAAAATCCTTGTGTTGGTGTTTAAACCTGGACTACCAGAACCTGGACTACCAGAACCAGGCTAAGAGGTGTTTGTCTGTTAGCTGTGAAGCAAACTGAAACATGAAGGCTTTGAGGGTTTGTTCTCAACACAAAGAAAGATTCAATGCTCAAACTGCCAACTCTGTAAAAGAAAAAAAAAAAACATTTTTACAAATCTCAGTTTATTTCTTCATGAAGATCTTAATGAGGCAATCAGCACCAGAGCACTAAAGTTAAAATTAGTAACACCGTCACTAACGATGGATATATTTGACCCAATGTAGTTTTCCTGATCAAATATAGTTTTCATCAAAATATATAATTTTTTTATAATTAATTATTTCCTAATATGCAACGTCACATAAATGAAAAAATGGAGGACCCTATAAAATGACCTGACGTCAGTGTTCAAGGGTGAAGTCATTTTTGGAATGAAGAGTTCATCCAGCTTTTTTTGCCTCGTGTCTCTGAACCAGCTCATTTGTTGTGTCCACGCCGTTCCGTGTTTAACATGTTTTATGTAACATGAATAACATATTAATATACAAATATATACATGACATAAATTATATATAGACACAGATAAACATCAATAACCAGTGAGAGAAGTCATGTGGTTCTCCGACCTCTCTAAGCTGCATCGCCGTGCTGGAGGAGTGCTGACATCATCATTTATGGTTCCTTGCTGGATGAAGGCCTAAACTATGGAGTGAAATCTACTGCCTTGAACTCACTCTTCATTTCTGCTCAGGCTTTTCCTGCCAGCAAGGCAGTGGCAAGAAAAGCAGTCAGCTGATGTCCACAGCTCCACATGAGAAGGACACATTTCTTTTGAAGAAAAAACATTTCAAGGAGTTTTTCCTGCCAATACAGGACAACACCCACTCACAAACCAGTGCTGGACAAGTTCCTTCAAAGCTGTAATGCCTTATTTCTTACTTGTTACTGTCATTTTAAAATTGGTTCCATTACGATTGTGTCTGCCAGCGCTTGGTGACTGTACAGGAGGTCTGGGGACCGCAGGGCCACAACAAGCCCATTTCCTCAACTCTCCATTGAGTACAGAGGTCCCCAAGTATGGACCAGTGAGGATAAATGTGATCGTGGAGAAGTCCTTTTGTTCTTCAACTGGTCCAACTTGATGGTGAGTCTCCTTTTATCAAGGATTACTGAATGCTTGTGTTATTCATGGCATTGTTAACACTTTATAAACCCTTCATTCAGAGCTGTAAAGAACCTTTAACCTCATATCCCAGACATCAAAGTGGGCCACTAACTGGTGAGATGAAGCTATGCTATGCTGCTACATTCTGAAGAGGTAAAGTAGCAGGTTCTGAGAGTGATGGCTAACCTGGATGTGTTCATCTCCTACTTTAATATCAGCGTCCCAACTTGGAGCTCTGACCACCTCCAGCTTTTTGTTCCTGTTTCTGCTTCAGTCAACAGGGAACTCAAACCTGCAATAGAATCATCAACAACAATGGAATAGAAAACAGAGGAAGACAAAATATCATAAACTTACAAAGCTGAGAAATGTTCATGAAGAATAAATGCACACATTATGATTGAGGCCAGAAAGTAAAACTCCACACCAAATGTATTTTGACATGTAGGGATAATGAACTTGAATGTGTTGAAATAGCAGATAAATGAATCCACTATCACACAACAAGATGATGGCCCACTACCACAAGATGGCGTCACAGATCCTGATGCTCTGAGCAGGAAACACCGAGCAAAACATGACTAAAAAGCTCCTGTTGTTCCCTCCATGAAAAACTGTGGCACTGATGAGAAGAAGGATCCCAGCGTCCACTGAGGATCCATCGCCGCACCATTCGGTAGAAGGATGATAGGGTCGGCACCAGGAGAAACCCTTGTGTCTCCGATGCAGGGAAGATGGAGCACTGAAGAGGACACATTGATGCGTCCTGAAGAGGACATTTGGTGGAGCCTGAGACAGCAAACATCATGCCGCCCTTCATCAGAAGAACCACAGCACCAGAAGAAAGAATCCTGGCAGTGACGACAGGGAGGATCAGGGTGTCCTCCTCACCACCACCTTTAAACCTTCAAATGAATTTTAAAAAGCTTCAGAGTGGTGAATGATTTTTTTCAACCATTTTTTCCCTTTAATTCTCATTTGTGCGATTGTCTGATTCATTAGAAATAAACACTGTCTGCTGGGTTTAAGTTGACTGTGATTGTCTTTTTGCATGCAAGTTGAAAGTTATGCCAATAAAAACCACAAGTATTTGAAGACCAAAGGAAGAACCCCCAAGGTCAGGGCCCTGAGATCAAAGTGATCGCTCTGATCTCAGAGGTTTGGGATATTTCACATCCCATGGCCCTTCAAATAAGAGCCCTGTGTCACTGTCTACAAGTTTTAAACCGTATTTGTTTGTGAAAATTAAAACCAGACGACCACTGTGGTCCTTTTTACACGGTAAGTAAAGCCCAGATGCCATGGTGGACCTGTTAGCACCCTGGACTTTGAATCCAGTGACCTGAGTCCAAGTCTCAGTTCCAGCAGGTTTCCTGCAGCCTTCAGAAGAGCTGCTATGTTTCTCTGTAGTTAACTAAGTGATGCTCTCAGCAGGTTGAGGGCACCACCAACAAGGGAGGTTATGAACCTCTGACTTCCTTCTTGTCAAACAGAAAACTCATAAGTCATTTGAGTAAAGTACATCATATTCCTGACATCAAAGTAGTTAGTGAAGTGTAGGAAGAAGGTAGGAGATCTCCAACAGGATCATTCTTTCCTCTGTCCTCCTTGGATCTCAGGGATCATCACAGTCAAGTAAGTAAGCAGTAATTAGTTGATAAATTAAGGAAGGCCTGGCCAGTCTTTGCTCACAGGTCATACGATGTCGTTAGAAAGTCCTGAATAAATCTGGAGTTCCATGATTTCCTTGTGGTTCATGTTCCTTTTGGCAATGTAGTCTGGAACAAGAGCAAGATGAACCTCCAAATATCAACAGTTTGGATTGCAGGTGATGTCAAGTTGTATTTTGAGGAAACTCCTCCTTGTGTTTGGTTCCATGGTGAAATGGTGAGCACTCTGGACTCTGAATCAGTGATCAGAGTTCAAGTCTCAGGGGGACCTTCCTGTCTGGAATGTGTCCCATGGAACAAACTGATAAAGAGATATTATGTGGTTCTAATGTTCTGGTTCATTTCTTGTCCTTTAGAAAAATGAAATTCATTTCTTACTGCCATGAACACAGACTGTGTGTTTAATGTTAACAATAAATGCAACAACTCAGGAGCCAGTAGCTCCTGTGGAAAAATTCTACTTTGTCAATGAATGAATTAATTTCATATTGCAGTCTGCAAGTATAAGTTTCTGTCCGGATGGCCGAGCGGTCTGAGGCGCTGCGTTCAGGTCGCAGTCTCTCCTGGAGGCGTGGGTTCAAATCCCACTTCTGACAAAGGATGTTTTCTCCACATTCCTATGCATCCACAATGGAAACTTCCAAACCAAGTTGAAGCTGCTCTCCACTGATGGGAGTGAGTGGTCGTCTGCCAAAGTGGGTTGAACTGGCAGCAGAGGAGGCAAACGAGTTTCCCTGTGACGTTCCAACATCGGCCTGGTTTCCTCCAACATGGAGCAGCCACCAAAATCTAACTACAAATGTTGGATCAAAGTCTACTGAAGAAATGCATTTTCTTTCAATTCACATTTTGTCCATTAACTTCATAATCAGAGTCACCATCTCATCACATGACTAAAGTTTGGGTTCTGTATTGGTAGTAAAATATCCTTCCATGCCCCTCACTAGTTTGCACACAGAAAAGCATATTTTACTGGTTTCAAATCTCTGAGCGTGTTCTCTCTCTTAAACCAGCTGTGGCAGCTTTCATTGTGTGATTGATTTTAAAATATGAATATGGAACAGAACCATTGGAATAAGATGTCAGGACATTTGAAGGAATGTAAATCTCCTCTTGAAATGTTGCAGTGTGCAGCTGAGGCTCTCTGGCAGTGGCACAAGGAGCCACAATGGCAGAACCTGGACCCTCCTGCAGGAGAACCACAGGTGAGGGCCTTCTTGGATCCAGATTGATGGAAATCAAGTGTCTGAGGCTGTTAGCAGCCATTAAGTTGATCTGGTTGGGCATTGGTATTTTTTCTTGCTGCAGCTCAGGAGTGATTCAGGAGAAGAGTTTCAGAACAGCCAAGGTTGGGGACTGGAATTTTCAAATTTCCTCTGGAACCAGACAACCTTGGGAGGTAAAACCTCCAATCATAGCCACTCAGATGCAGCAGCAGAAAGAAGCTGTCATCCACCCTGACAGTCAGAGCATCAAGTCAAGAAAACATCAACCATCTTGTAGTTCCAAACCTTCACCTGTCAGATTCAGCTACTTCTTATTGTGGGTCTTTAAATTTGAACACAATGGAATTTGGACAAGGAGTTTTCCTTCAAGTCCAAACATCATCGTCCAGCCTCCGACCAGAGGTCCATCAGTTATCATGGGAGCCACATGTGGAGTCTGGATTCTTTTCTAGAATGTGACGGCAATGACAGTCCTGCCAAGTGACATCACTGACATGAATGGATGACTTCAGTCACATGACTGGATGACTTCAGTCACATGACTGGATGACAGTGTAGATGCCAATGTAGAGGTTGGGGAAATAGTCTCTGAGAATCCAGCTTGAACCAACGCCCTCCTTTTTCTTCAAAAACCCTAACAGCGACCATCAGTCTCCCTCCAATCCTGTACTTGGGTTCAATGTTGTTGTTCCATTTTGCAGCAGTAGGTGTCGCTGTGATACCAGGTTCAGTTCAAGAGTCTCAACTCCAGCTCATGTTGGTGACCTCAGTGGCAGGGGAAAATGGCGCTTCAGTGGATCATGTGGATCAACTCATGTTTGTCCTCACTGCTCCACAGGTCTGTCAAATGTTCTGTAAAATAGTTTGAGCACAGCAGAGATGCTAGATTAGGAGTTGATGGGAGTTGTTGCAGATACCAGTGTCCAAAGTCCAGCTTGAACCCAGTTTGTGCACTTATTTGTCAAGCTAGCAGAGATTCTTTTTGACATGAATTTTTACTTTTGTTTAGTTATCGTCAGTCATCAAAGACTGGATTCAGTTAAATTCCCATCTTAGCCTTTTAGTTTAGAACAGTTTTAGTTAAAATTTAGTCTTTTGTCTTAAGTTTTAGTCTCATTTTAGTCTGAAGCAATGTTTTATTTTCCTGAGATGTTGCAAAGGGATATGTGATGTTCTATAAAACTCCATACAAAGCAAACATGAAACTGTCATTTAAACTGAGATTGAAGCACATTGGTCTTGTCAATAAGGATCATGATCATAATAATGAAACGTCAGAAGCCTGTTAGAAAAAGTGCAAGTTCTTGTTTATTTTCTGTATTTGACTGACAAGCCACAAGAGTAAAGCTCCAGCTGCGGGATGGCGGGCCTTCAGGTGTCTTTTCAAACTGGTCGTGTTTTTTCCACTAATCTAAGATCCACAACGCTCCCCATCCTTGTCAGGAACAACACACTCCGTCTTCTGTTCAGCAGGATGATAACAGAAATGCGTCCATAAATCCGCTCGTCTTTTTCTTCCAACTTTCCACGCTGCCGCCACAGGTGAAGGTCTGCTGCTCGTCTGCACAGCGTCTCTGCAACGTGCACTGACACACCGCGGAGGGCGGGGCGGGTGTGGGGTCGGGGCCCGCCAATCAAAAAGTCGGACTGAGAGGTCAAATTAGTTTTGAGATGATTAATTGGTTCAAAAGAAAAGAAATCAAGGCATTAAGGATGGTTGTAACCCTGAGAGTCCGACCGGCCGCCGTCATCCTTTTCATCACGTTTTTACTCGTCAGCTTATAGTGAACAGCGATTTTGTTTTAATTTTCGTTGTCAGTACTTATTAGTATAGTATAGTATTTAAGTTAAATAAAGTGTAGTCAATGAAAAATTTTCGTTTCAAAATTAACACTGCTGCCAAGCAAAGTGACTTCTGTCAACAAAGGTAAACATACAAAAGGATATTTCTACTGTCAGTTCAAGATTTTTATCAAACTCCTTTTTCATAGCTTCAACCTTCCTCTTGTGTTAGCTTTCTGTTCCCATCTCTTATGTTAACAGGTCAGTTTCGACCAGCGTCTTCAATCAGCTGTCAAATAAACTAAAAACAATTTTCTATCATCCAAGTTGTTTCCCATCTCTTGGTTTCCTTGTTAGGCTTCCTTATCATGGAAATATTGATTTGAATATTTTGTTGTGGGCCTCTGGACCTTTTTTTAGTCAGTAAACCCTCGATTTCAGTTAAAAAAATGATAAAATGAACCTCAAGAAAATCATAGAAATAAACAAAAGGTTGTTGTGTTTCCTGACCATTACTGAGGGGTGTTAGAACACATCTCTGACATGGATTGGTTTTATTTATTATTCATTTTAATATTATTAACTATTGTAACATCCATGGTGTTATGGGTCAGTTTCCACCCTCATATATTTACTTCAAGAAAAAGGCAAAAAAGTCTCTTTTTCAGCAACAGAACTTTAATACAAACACAAAATGAAAAGCAGAACAAGCCAGAACCCAAAATATGGATTTGCAAGGTCAAACAAACAACAACCAGTCAAGCAAATCAAACCAACAGAAACCAGCTACTGGTTCAAAGCCAGTAAAAAACAAAAATAGAGGAAAAGTCTCTGTGTGTAAGAACATGCGTGTGTGTGTGTTTAGATGTGTGTGTGTCAAAAACTGACACACTTCATTTTTTGACAACATGAGCCAACAGTGGTGGTGTCTGTCAAAGAGGTGGAGCTCTGTCCTTCACCTGCAAGATTTCAGCAGGCAGCTCAGGTCTAGTTTTCTTCACTGTGCCACCATGATAAGTTTCCTCCTGAGAAGCTCTTGTCCAAGGTCATAGCTGGTAAAAGAATTGTCACAGTGATACTGGGACCCTGCAGTCCAGTCGTCATATCCAGGACCACACTGGACATGGCCGTCTTTGTTTGTTTTGTTGTTGTGCAGGTCGATGGGAAAACGAGGCCAAATGAGAATCCCCTGAAGCTCCCATGACTGGGAGAGGAGCTGCTGTCAGTGGGTTGCTGACAGTGCACTTCTGACGTCAGGTTTGGCTCTAATTGTTGCTTTATCATCTTATTTTGATCACTGGGTCCAGACAGACCCTCACTATTTTATCATTCAGTGAAAAACATTTGTTTGTTTTATTTTGTTGAACTAGAGGTTCCTGCCAAAGTCAGAAAGCCTTGATGCAAAAAACAAATTGATGTGCTTCTTTGATGCATTTAAAACCTCCAAACAGGTCACACAGGAGGAAGGTGAAATCATGTGACCATCATTCTAACAGCTGGTGACCTTGTTTGAACTATTTGATGGTGCTAAATATTGACAGCTTGCTAACATTAACTAGCTAACGTTAGCTAGCTAGCTAATATTATTTTCTAACTTCAGGCCTAAATTTGGGATTGATTGTTAAAATTGTTCACCTCACCTTTGTCAGCACCAGGTTTTGTCTTGATGATGTCATTGTAACTGCCTTTCTGATTCTAAAATATAATGCATCCAAGAATAAAAATGTAAAACTGCCCCTCCATGGAAATATCATATTTAATATATTGCAATATTCTTTTCCAGTATATTACACTATATTTTTGTTTTATCAGAGAGACTTTAATGTCTGTCTTTGGTTTCTAAACTCTGACTCTCCTGTTATTGGTGCTGACTGAATTCTACCACCTGACAGACTGGGAAGGCTCATATTTGTGATGGATCCATAAATATAGGAAGGTCTTGTTTCAATGAATTCGTGTGAGATAACTTGTTATTTTGTTTGTGGTTGTCATGGTGACTCGTGGTGTCGGGGCTCCATTGACGATGGCATTTTGTCGTGGTTGTGCACGTGTGCAACTCAAGATGAACGTACTCACAGTTGATTGAAGCAACTCAGATCAGCTGTTCTGGAACCAGATACTCAGAGTTTCCCATCTCAGAGTGTCAACTCAGGAGTGATTGAGGAGAAGAGTTTCAGAACAGCCACAGTTGGGGGACTTCCATCCAGCCATCCATTTTCTATCCCTGTGAGGGAGTTCAGGGATCTGGAGCTGCTTCGTTCAGGTGGATCCAGAACACAAGATGGGTGTCAGTCAGGACACCAGAAGGAGACCAGCATCTGGAAGGTGAAGTGCTTTAATCTGACACCGTTGTGTCAACAGTTCTGAAATAAGAACAAAAATAAACAGTATTATTTCCACCTCATACTCCTGCATATATTCAAGTGAACAGGGAACACAAATTCATGCACAACTTCTCCTGTGTGTTCATCCACAGTCACTAAACAACAACCAAACCAAACAAAAGGGGGTTTGCTAGCGTGGCGTGCTGAGGTAGAAAGGAGCTGTACAAATTGAGTCCTTTTACCATTTCTTTCCTGGCTGCTTCTGGCAGCGCTGTCGTCACTTCCTGTGACAGTGGGAGGGAAAGGGGTCCCCCTTCAGAATAAGTTTTATATCATTATGTTACTTCCTCTTCAACATGCCTTTAGCAGACCAACTCCCTGAATAGCACAGTGAGGTGGTGTGGCCAAGCGGTTTAAGGTGCTGGATGAAGACTCCAGTCTCTGAGGAGACACAACTTCTTGCATGTTGGTGCCCCATCACACACAACAGGTGCACTTGTACTCTTTTCACCTCTGACCCACAAACATTCCACCAGTGAACGTCCAGAAATTGAAGCATAAACAGTTCAGCAACAATGAATTCTTCAAATCCTCCTCTGAAATAAGAGATGAATCTTTACCTGCTGAGGCCTGCTTCAGAGAAAATTGTGAAACCTTCAACACTCACATTCCTGTTCTTGTCACAATCCTGCTCTCCTCAATCAAGGCCTGTTCAATGAATGGTAGAGCAGAGTGGAGCAGAGGAAGCGTGCTGGGCCCAGAACCCAGAGGTTGATGGAACAAAACCATTCTCTGCTGAAAGAAAGGAGCAAAATAAACCTGATTGTTTTGAAATGTGAGTCTGTCAAAAAGAGGTAGAAATGGTGATGTGGTCAGTTGTTCCTTTTGTTTTATGACAGAGGCCTCATTGTTAATGAAATAATTTTAATTCTTTACTTGAAGTTTCATGCTGTTTCGACTGAAAAAGGCGAGTTCCTGGAGAAGATCTTCCAGGGGGTCCAGGTTAAAGCGGTGCCCCAGCTGGCACCAGGCACTGACCCAGGTCCTGCATGTGAGATACTGTCAGTTCTGTTCTGCCCTGCTCACAACCACAGGCTGGTGTTGAGGCCTGCAGCAACCAGGGCCCCAGTCACCAAGTGTATAAAGGCTGGTCATTGTGGCAGTGGGAGGAGTCAAAATGAAGACAGACCAATGTGAGCAGGACGTGACTGCAAAAGTAAGAAGAACTTGACCATGTTTCCTACAGTACCCAGGAGGCTTGGTAGTTGTTGAAGGAAGCTCCAAAAGCAAAGAGCAGACAGCAGGATATAAAAAGAAAAGATCCAGACACTAAAACTACAAGTAGAAACAAGAAGAAATACTAAACGCTTTGGAAAGATACTACAAGGTTGTATATACATTATTATATACACTACTATTCTCCATGACTCCTAAAGAGGGAAAGGAAGAATTAGAATGTGGATCATATCAGCTGATTTCAGTGTTAAGTCCATCCCTCCATCCACTTTCTATTCTTATCCTTTAAGGGTCACGAGGGGGGGGGGGGGTCCCAGGTGACATTGGGCAAGAGGCAGGGTTCACCCTGGACAGGTCACCAGTCCATCAGGAGAAATTAGGTGGTCAGTATCATGCAACCTAAACTAAAACATTAGTCAGATCAAATTCAGGTTAAAGCAAGAGTCTCCAGATCAAAGTCAGAATTCCTGATGATGTCATCAGGGCTTTGACAGTACCTAGAATTCTGTCTTTGATCTCAGGTGGACATGAAAGAAACACAATTGAGGAAAGTATAAGAGAGCACATTCAGCTTCATTAGAAACTCTTGAACTGTTTAACAGTAGAATTTGTTTGAAACAGTTTACAACACTGAGTGACAGGATTGAAGAGGGAAGATTTTTCTACTTAACATTTAATTCTAACTTCCAAGTCAAGTCAAGTCAATTTTATTTAAAAAGTGCCAAATCACAACAGAAGTTATCTCATGACACTTTACAAGTTTATCTCATGAGATCGGTCCCCTGGAAGGTATCACCTTGATGCTTGATTTTCCTGCCTGTTTAAAGGAAGGTTTTTGTCACCACTGTTGCAGGATGTGCTTGCTGATGGAGAATTGTTGGTGTAGATTCATTGAAGGAGTTTGGTACTGGACCTGCTCTACTTGTAAAGAGTCATGAGATAACTTTTGTTGTGATTTGGCGCAATACAAATAAAATTAACTTGACCAGTGTTATTTGTGGTCTTTTGTTAATTTCATGCCACATGAAATGCTTACTGGTCACTTTTCTAGCAACAGTCTCACAGTGGAAAGACAGGAACACTTCTACTTTTAATGATGACAGTTTGTTGAACACTGAACTTCATCCAGTACCATGTTGTCAAACACTGGAACATCCACAGCACCTGAACAGGGAATTGAACCCTGGACCCTCAGATTAAAAGTCTGATGCTCTACCGTCTGAGCTACTCAGGCTCTTTCTACAACATTTAGACAGGAAAAGAAACACCTGTGAAGGTCAAACTGCTGCTTTCTTGACTTGTTCAATCCTCCATGTTAAAGTCCACCAGGCTTTTGATTGGCTCTGATTCTCTGTGGCAAAATCCAACAAGAGGCTCCAAAAATGTCTTGAATGTCATAAGAATGCACAGGACAAGATGGTAGTTTCCTTCATGTCTGCAGTTCCTCCACTGTAAAGTAAAGTCAACTGTTCCTCTGCTGAAACCTGGGATCGGACCAGGGACCTTTAGATCTTCAGTCTAACGCTCTCCCAACTGAGCTGTTTCAGCTCTGAGGGAGGGCCCTGCTTCTCTCATTTTATAATCTCTTCCACTCTCACTAGAACTTAGAGAGGATTTGAGCTTCTGAAGTCATGACACATTGAACAGTTCTACAGGACCATTTTTGATGAATGTCTGAATCACACAAGCCTCTTTTGTTTGTCTTCTGCCCAGTTGCCTCAACATTGTGAGAGCCAATAATTCCACATCTGTACCAGACACACCTCTTGTTGGTGGGTTTTCTGGATCTTTCTGTTCTAAGAGTGTCTTTTATCTTAAATATGCCACTTTCACATGAAAACATCAATAACAGGACAATATCAATACTATTATTGCTGCTGTTGCTGTTGCTGTTGTTGGTTGTCTGTCTGTCTTCCATCCCCCTGTCCCTCTGTCTTTCTCTCTGCTTGTCTTTCACCCTCATCTTGTTCCCATCTTTTTGTCATTCTCTCCCTCATTTCTCTCTGTCTTTTGTCTTTTCTTCTCTATATTTGTCTTCTGCTGCCCCAGGATCAGCTTCTGTCACTCAGTGGTCCAGAACCATTCTGAAGCCTGATCATGAATGTGAGCAAAGCTCTTGGAACAGGCCTGCTGCCACCACAACTAAGATCCTGCAGGTCACTAGAAACTCCAGTGTCCAGCTGACAAGTGGACTTTCCTCTGATCTGTGGTGGTGCTGAGTTTAGCAAACATCTCCAACAAGAAGATGAAGGAGGCCATCAACTCCTCCAAGCTCAACATCTATGCTGGCTTTACTGGGAGATCAGGAGGTCAAAGCAGATCTTCACCCTCCACCTCAGATGGTTTCTACTCACAGAGATGAGGGACCAGTTCAAACCAGTTACCTGGAGCTCCCTTAAGCCATTGTCCCGTCTCCCCCCCCCCACCCCCCCACACACACACAGCCTGTCTTTGGTATAAAATGGTCTGTCAGGTTCTCTCACGTTGGAAGATTTCTCTGACTCCATTGTGAATAAAGAGATTCTTCATCTGACACCTGAGTCTTGATCCACTGATTCCTCTGATCCACCTCTTTCTGCTCCAACAAGGCTGACATGGATCAGGTGGGTCCATGTCATCCAATCAGTAGGTTTCTCTTCTCAATTAATTTTCTACATCCCAGTTTTGATTGATTCTTCTCAGCCTCATGAAGGAGCATCTGATCAGGTGTTTGACTACTTGTTAGTTGTAATTCCATAGATTTTAATCTCAGATGTTATAGAATTAATAAGAACATCTTAAAGACCTTTGTCCAACACTTGAAACTCACCTGTCTGTGGAGGCCCAACTGGCCTTTGGTAGTGAGGTGGTGGATGCATGTGAATGAAATGAGGCTCTGTTGCTGTGAGGAGCCACTAGAGGGAGACACCTGTCGTTCCTCCCAGCTGACAATGAGGCTTCACAGCTGCATTTGAAGCTGTCCTTTATGAGTCACAACTGTCTTGAGCTCAGGAGCCAAACTCACCAAAAACACTTCATCTTGGTCATGTGGTCTGTTTGTCAGGAGATTCCAAATCCAAAATTGTTGACACACAAGAGAAGAAAACACGTCAAAGTTTGTTCATTTTTATGAATCAAACTGAAAATGAACAGAAGAGTGACAATGAAAATGGATTCAAAAATAATAAATAACAATAAATAATGAATAAATACTCAGAATTTACTGGCATTTGACTGCATTTTGTGGTTAATACGTAGATAAAAGAGTAACATATATATTCTATACATGTGAGAAACGTACATGGCTTTGGACAAAAGCATTTGCTCAATGAAATTGTAGGATATTAGAATTCTATAAATATAGAATATAATTGTATAAATGCTCTCTATCACCACCCCAACGTCTGTGCCAGGGTCTCTGGCCAGTTGTCAATGGCTCCTATCACCTGCCCAGGATGGATCAAGCTTGCTTGTCTTTGTAATTCTGCACTTATTAGAGACCTGGAAACAAAGGAATGCTGAAAAAGAGAAAATAGGACCTCACACAAATGGGCTTGTGACAGAAATTAAGATAATTTTGTGAATATCCATCCTCTACAAATGTGTGTCAATGTGGTTGTGGCTGAGTGGTGAAGGCGATGGACTAGAAATCCATTAGGGTCTCCCTGCTCAGGTTGGAGTCCTGCCAACAATGTTAAGCTGTTGATGTTCTATGTCAGGGTGAACGTCATACCTGTGCCTGATTCAGTGTGGTGGCTCATACCTGAATTTATCCAAACCAGCTAACTTCTTAACGCCAATCTACACAGTTTCAATCATCCAAACTGCAGTCAGAAATTTTCAATTCTCTCATCCACCAACAATCCTCATCAATAAAATCTGGAAGATGGAACCGCAGAAAGTCTGCGGGAGAACGTAGACGAGTGCTGCCACTGACCCATCATGAGGAAGACCGGTAACGCGGCCACCCCACTTCCCAAAAGAAGCCGACCGTCCAGCGCACCCTGATCACCCAATAAGGACCTCGGGGACATCCTGGACTCAATTGAAAGGGAAACTAACAAGTTTCCATGCTGGACTCTCTCGTGGAAATCCTCCACAAAGAGCCTCCATGAGTCTCTGGGACTCAGCCAGCAAAAGGTGGCTTCACTGGCCGCTAAAAATCAAGCCCTTAAAGCCTCCAGCCTCCCATCACTGTTTCCTCCCTCTCAAATATGTATCCTTAAATATACATTTGAGTCTTTAGATGCTGTAACGTCCAAAGATCATATTCTTATTGACCCTCCCCCTTCTTTGTTCCACCATGGAAAGAGGAGAACTTTATTCTAGTTTAGTGGATGAACATAGAGGGACTACACCTGGATCTCTGTGTTTAACAAATAATTGTGTTAAACATCAGGAGTCATGAGTTTGCTCAAAACTAATGACTTGGAGTGAGTTCAATGAGTTTATAGCCTACAATTCTCCATCAGCAAGCACATCCTGCAAAAGCAATGATGACAATTTTCCTTTTAAAAAGCAGGAACGTTGCGCAGATCCAGGATCTGTGGGAACGGCTGTTTGCTTTAAACGGTTGGGGGGAAAGAGTTGATTTATTGTCGAGTCAATGTTATTTATATTGTGCCAAATCACAACAAAAGTTATCTCAAGACACTTGACAGGTAAAGCAGGTCTAGAACCACACTCCTTCAATGAATTCACGTATGTGAAGATATTCAACTGATGTGACAAATTCTCATGACAATGAGTCCAGAGAACCTGTCAGCGTTGACATTCCCCTGGTGTCAGTGAAGTCATGTCAACGAACCTGGGGCCTGTAGTTGGTGTCCATCCTTGATATCCTCCAAACAGGTCATCAAACTTGGCCCTCGTCAGCTTGAAGGACAGCTGGAAACGGCCTTCGTCCAGGCACAGTTTTTGGAGAAAGCGAGTTAAGAAGTTTAGAGTTCCAAGAAGCTTCTTCAGTTCATTCAGTTTCGTCCTGTAGAACTGTTCAATGTGTCGTGACTTCAGAAGCTCAAATCCTCTCTAAGTTCGAGTGAGAGTGGAAGAGATTATAAAATGAGAGAAGCAGGGCCCTCACTCAGAGCTGAAATAGCTCAGTTGGGAGAGCGTTAGACTGAAGATCTAAAGGTCCCTGGTCCGATCCCAGGTTTCAGCAGAGGAACAGCATTGACTTTACTTTCCAGTGGAGGAACTGCAGACATGAAGGAAACGAACATCTTGTCCTGTGCATTCTGATGACATTCAAGACATTTTTGGAGCCTCTTGTTGGATTTTGCCACAGAGAATCAGAGCCAATCAAAAGCCTGGTGGACTTTAACATGGAGGATTGAACAAGTCAAGAAAGCAGCAGTTTGACCTTCACAGGTGTTTCTTTTCCTGTCTAAATGCTGTAGAAAGAGCCTGAGTAGCTCAGACGGTAGAGCATCAGACTTTTAATCTGAGGGTCCAGGGTTCAATTCCCTGTTCAGGCGCTGTGGATGTTCCAGTGTTTGACAACATGGTACTGGATGAAATTTAGTGTTGAACAAACTGTCATCAGCAAAAGTAGAAGTGTTCCTGTCTTTCCACTGTGAGACAGTTGCTAGAAAAGTGACCAATAATTATTTCATGTGGCATGCAATTTACAAAAGACCACAAATAACACCTACATTAATGGTTGCAGGGGGGCTGGAGCCTATCCCAGCATCTACAGGTGAGAGGCAGGGTTCACCCTGGACAGGTTGCCAGTCCATCACAGGGCCAACAATACAGAGATGAAAAACCATTCATACCTACACGCAATCAGCCTCTTCCCAAATTACATGTCTTTGGACGGTGGGAAGAAGCCGGAGTACCTGGAGAGAATGCACGGGGAGAAAATGCAGACTCTACACAGAAAGATTCTGCACCCGAGCCTGGACTCAAACCCAGAACCTTCTTGCTGTGAGGCAACAGTGCTAACCACTGCATCATCATGCCGCCGTGGTCTTATATACTTTTCTCAATTGTGTTTCTGTCATGTCCTCCTGAGATCAAAGACAGAATTCTAGTTACTGTCAAAACCCTGATGACATTATCAGGAATTCTGACTTTGATCTGGAGACTCTTGCTTTAATCTGAATTTGATCTGACTAATGATTTAGTTTCGGCCACCTAATTTCTCCTGATGGACTGGTGACCTGTCCAGGGTGAACCCTGCCTCTTGCCCAATGTCACCTGGGATCGCCCCCCCCCCCCCCCCCCCCGTGACCCTTAAAGGATAAGAATAGAAAGTGGATGGAGGGATGGACTTAACACTGAAATCAGCTCATATGATCTACATTCTAATTCTTCCTTTCCCTCTTTAGGAGTCAATGAGAATAGTAGTGTATATAATAATGTATATACAACCTTGTAGTATCTTTCCAAAGCTTTTAGTATTTCATCTTGTTTCTACTGGTAGTTTTAGTGTCTGGATCTTTTCTTTTTATATCCTGCTGTCTGCTCTTTGCTTTTGGAGCTTCCTTCAACAACTACCAAGCCTCCTGGGTACTGTAGGAAACATGGTCAAGTTCTTCTTACTTTTGCAGTAACGTCCTGCTCACATTGATCGGTCTTCATTTTGACTCCTCCCACTGCCACAATGACCAGCCTTTATACACTTGGTGACTGTGGTCCTGGTTGCTGCAGGCCTCAACACCAGCCTGTGGTTGTGAGCAGGGCAGAACAGAACTGACAGTATCTCACATGCAGGACCTGGGTCAGCGCCTGGTGCCAGCTGGGGCACCGCTTTAACATCGACGCCCTTGAAGATCTTCTCCAGGAACTCGCCTTTTTGGTTCCATCAAGGCCTGTGAGGATGGTGAAGAGTGATCCACCACCAGGCAGCACAGTCAGCAGCAGCCATTTTGTTCCACTAGACTCAAATATGATAGTGAAAGCCTGGTGAGTGCTTGCTAACTAACACTTCCTGTTTTTATTGCTATTCTTCCATGAATGTGCTCATGTTGGCTTGTCCCCAACCACAGTTTCAAAGCCATGATGACACCTTTCATTAACAATCAGACTTATTTTTTTGCTATTTGGACAAATAAGGTTTCAACTGACACGACTGGCCAACGTCCTGGAGTTAATTCAGCCTGTAGAACCAGGTGCTGGTGTAGCTGAGTAGATAACCAATTAAAAAAAAGAAATTGTTTCACATTATATTATTTTGGTGAACCTTCTCAAAACCTGTCTTGCAAGAGTAACTCTTTCAATGTGCCTTTATCCTGTCATGTGATAGATTTTTGGTTATAGATTATTTAGTTCCGCATCACTTGTCACTGGCAGTGTTGCATATACTGGGAGGAGCCTGCGGCTCTGGTTACACTGTGCCCATGTTGTTGGCTTGAAGGCAGCTCAGCGTTACTGCACATTGTTGTTTTGGAGAGTTCAAGATGAGGAGAACTCCTCAAGTTCAGGACATTTTCTTCCCACGAGTGATAAAAGCAACCAAACCCTCCAGCACAGAGAGGCTGTGAGAGACTGCCACACCTCTCCAGTGACCTAGGATACGATGGCAGTGGTGGGATTTGAACCCACACCTCCCCAGAGACTAGAGCCTTAATCCAGCGCCTTAGATCGCTCGTCCACACTACCTCACTGAGCTGTTTAGTGAGTTGGTCTGTTGAAGGCATATTGAAGAGGAAGTAACATAATGCTATAAAACTTATTCTGAAGGGGGACCCCTTTCCCTCCCACTGTCACAGGAAGTGACGACAGCGCTGCCAGAAGCAGCCAGGAAAGAAATGGTAAAAGGACTCAATTTGTACAGCTCCTTTCTACCTCAGCACGCCACGCGAGCAAACCCCCTTTTGTTTGGTTTGGTTGTTGTTTAGTGACTGTGGATGAACACACAGGAGAAGTTGTGCATGAATTTGTGTTCCCTGTTCACTTGAATATATGCAGGAGTATGAGGTGGAAATAATACTGTTTATTTTTGTTCTTATTTCAGAACTGTTGACACAACAGTGTCAGATTAAAGCACTTCACCTTCCAGATGCTGGTCTCCTTCTGGTGTCCTGACTGACACCCATCTTGTGTTCTGGATCCACCTGAACGAAGCAGCTCCAGATCCCTGAACTCCCTTACAGGTAAAGAAAATGGATGGCTGGATGGAAGTCCCCCAACTGTGGCTGTTCTGAAACTCTCCTCCTCAATCACTCCTGAGTTGACACTCTGAGATGGGAAACTCTGTGTATCTGGTTCCAGAACAGCTGATCTGAGTTGCTTCAATCAACTGTGAGTACGTTCACCTTGAGTTGCACACGTGCACAACCACGACAAAATGCCATCGTCAATGGAGCCCCGACACCACGAGTCACCATGACAACTACAAACAAAATAACAAGTTATCTCACACCAATTCATTGAAACAAGACCTTCCTATATTTTTGGATCCATCACAAATATGAGCCTTCCCAGTCTGTCAGGTGGTAGAATTCAGTCAGCACCAATAACAGGAGAGTCAGAGTTTAGAAATCAAAGACAGACATTAAAGTCTCTCTGATAAAACAAAAGTATAGTGTAGTATACTGGAAAAGAATATTGCAATATATTAAATATGATATTTCCATGGAGGGGCAGTTTTACATTTTTATTCTTGGATGCATTATATTTTAGAATCAGAAAGGCAGTTACAATGACATCATCAAGACTAAACCTGGTGCTGACAAAGGTGAGGTGAACAATTTTAACAATCAATCCCAAATTTAGGCCTGAAATTGGAAAATAATATGAGCTAGCTAGCAACGTTAGCTAGTTAATGTTAGCAAGCTGTCAATATTTAGCACCATCAAATAGTTCAAACAAGGTCAACAGCTGTTATAATGATGGTCACATGATTCAACCTTCCTCCTGTGTGACCTCTTTGGAGGTTTTAAATGCATCAAAGAAGTACATGAATTTTTTATTGCTTTTTGACTTTGTCAGGAAGCTCCAGTTCAAAAAAATAAAGCAAAACAAATTTTGTCACTAAATTATAAAAGAGTAAGTGTGAAATAATTTGTGTTTGTGAGAAGATTAAAAAAATCTACTACTATCCTCTACTAATGTGCACGGGAGTGTAGTTGTTGTGGCCGAGTGGTTAAGGTGATGGACTAGAAATCCATTGGGGTCTCCCCGCGCAGGTTTGAGTCCTGCCAACAACGTTAAACTGCTGTTCCAGAGTGTGTGTGTGTGTGTACATGCAGACTTTCCCTTGTGACAGATGATTTGGTTTGGAATCCATCTTAGTCAGGATGTTTTGAGAAAATTCTATCATGTAGTTGGAGTTATTTTGATTTACAACAATGGAAAAAAAATCATCTCCCCTCCAAAAACCCTCCTCTTCAACTTTGTACCCAAGTTGTCTCCTCATCAGGCACCACAGGATCCGGTAGGTTCAGTTCAAACAAGTCATTAGAGATTTAAAAAACATTTTGTCCATTTGACATCAGGACTGCTCCCAGATCATCTCAATGAGCTCACCCCTGCACCAGAGTACCGCCCAAATTCATCAAGGACAGCAAACATGAGCAGGTCGAGGTTCACCTCCATCTTTGGAGGTTGTTGAATTTCCTCCTGAGGACCGTCAGGCTGTTTCCTTACTTTGCTGTGACACAACAGCAGACAGCAACAAGGACTGCTGCAGTGCACTTGGTAAAATCACCATCTGTAGACTGGACCAATATGCTGATGTGATCCTTTGATTAGTTTAGAATCAGTCAGAGATCAAAGACTGAAGCAGGAGATCAATGCACAGAATTCAGAGATCAATGCACAGAATTCAGAGTTCAAAGACAGAATTCAGAGATCAAAGACTCCTGGAGCGTTGCCCTCTCTTGTCTTTGGTCCTGGATGTTACTGAATGTTTTACACATTTCTTTTGAAGAAAAAACTTGCATGACATTTCAAGGAGTTTTTCCTGCCAATACAGGACAACAGCCACTCACAAACCAGTGCTGGACAAGTTCCTTCAAAGCTGTAATGCCTTATTTCTTACTAGTTACTGTCATTTTAAAATAATTGGTTCCATTACGATTGTGTCTGCTAGCGCTTGGTGACTGTACAGGAGGTCTGTGGACCGCAGGGCCACAACAAGCCCATTTCTTCAACTCTCCATTTAGTACAGAGGTCCCCAAGTATGGACCAGTGAGGATAAATGTGATCATGTAGAAGTCCTTTTGTTCTTCAACTTGTCCAACTTGATGGTGAGTCTCCTTTTATCAGGGATTACTGAATGCTTGTGTTATTCATGGCATTGTTAACACTTTATAAACCCTTCATTCAGAGCTGTAAAGAACCTTTAACCTCATATCCCAGACATCAAAGTGGGCCACTAACCGGTGAGATGAAGCTATGCTATGCTGCTACATTCTGAAGAGGTAAAGTAGCAGGTTCTGAGAGTGATGGCTAACCTGGATGTGTTCATCTCCTACTTTAATATCAGCATCCCAACTTGGAGCTCTGACCACCTCCAGCTTTTTGTTCCTGTTTCTGCTTCAGTCAACAGGGAACTCAAACCTGCAATAGAATCATCAACAATAATGGAATAGAAAACAGAGGAAGACAAAATATCATAAACTTACAAAGCTGAGAAATGTTAATGAAGAAAAATGCACACATTATGATTGAGGCCAGAAAGTAAAACTCCACACCAAATGTATTTTGACATGTAGGGATAATGAACTTGAATGTGTTGAAATAGCAGATAAATGAATCCACTATCACACAACAAGATGATGACCCACTACCACAAGATGGCGTCACAGATCCTGATGCTCTGTGCCGGAAACACCAAGCAAAACATGACTAAAACGCTCCTGTTGTTCCCTCCATGAAAAACTGTGGCACTGATGAGAAGAAGGATCCCAGCGTCCTCTGAGGATCCATCGCCGCACCATTCGGTAGAAGGATGATCGGGTCGGCACCAGGAGAAACCCTTGTGTCTCCGATGCAGGGAAGATGGAGCACTGAAGAGGCCACATTGTGGCGTCCTAAAGAGGACATTTGGTGGAGCCTGAGACAGCAAACATCATGCCGCCCTTCATCAGAAGAACCACAGCACTTCAGTCACGTGACTGAAGTCATCCATTCATGTGACTGAAGTCATCCAGTCACGTGACTGAAGTCATCCAGTCACGTGACTGAAGTCATCCATTCATGTCAGTGATGTCACTTGGCAGGACTGTCATTGCCGTCTCATTCTAGAAAAGAATCCAGACTCCACATGTGGCTCCCATGATAACTGATGGACCTCTGGTTGGAGGCTGGACGATGATGTTTGGTCTGGGGGGTTAAGATTGTGGGGGCTGTTTCAGTTCTCGTGCTGAAGGCTTTCGCCATGACAGTCAGACTCTCATCTGTCCTTCATGTTCCCTCAAATGTGCAGTGTGGACCTCACACACTGAATTTAGCCTGAAAACTCTTCATGAAAAGCAGGAGACTCAGAGTCTCTGTGGCTCAATCGGTCAGCGCACTCGGCTGTTAACAGAGAGGCTGGTGGTTCGAGCCCCCCCAGGGACGATGAACAGGCTCTACTGGTTCTTTGGATCTCTGGATGAGACACTTTGTGGTAAAGCTAGATTCTGCCAGTCCCACTGACATATTTCAGTCACACATGTTCAGAGATGATTTTGTTTTCCTGAATACATTTATTATTTTCTGATCACCTTGTGGATTTTTCATCATTCTCCTCATTACCATACTTTAGGTTGCAGTATGTACACCTTAGTTAGTCTTGGGTTTCAGAAATCATACAGCATACAAATAATAGCAGGTTGAAACACATTTATTTAAAAGAATTTAACATGGTTACACACACACACACACACACACACACACACACACACACACACACACACAGCCTGTCTTTGGTATAACATGGTCTGTCATGTTCTCTCACATTGCACAACAACAAAACAAACAAAGACGGCCATGTCCAGTGTGGTCCTGGATATGACGACTGGACTGCAGGGTCCCAGTATCACTGTGACAATTCTTTTACCAGCTATGACCTTGGACAAGAACTTCTCAGGAGGAAACTTATCATGGTGGCACAGTGAAGAAAACTGGACCTGAGCTGCCTGCTGAAATCTTGCAGGTGAAGGACAGAGCTCCACCTCTTTGACAGACACCACCACTGTTGGCTCATGTCCAAAAGTGTGTCAGTTTTTGACACACACGCATCTAAACACACACACACACACATACACATGCATGTTCTTGCACACAGAGACTTTTCCTCTGTTTTTGTTTTTTACTGGTTTTGAACCAGTTGTTGGTTTCTGTTGGTTTGATTTGCTTGACTTGTTGTTGTTTGTTTGACCTTGCAAATCAAAATTTTGGGTTCTGGCTTTTTCTGCTTTTCATTTTGTGTTTGTATTAAAGTTCTGTTGCTGAAAAAGAGACTTTTTTCCCTTTTTCTTGAAGTAAATATATGAGGGTCTAAACTGACCCATAACACCATGGATGTTACAAAAGTTAATGATATTAAAATAAAGAACTAAAAGACTGTTCTAACACCCCTCAGTAATGGTGGGGAAACACAACAACCTTTTGTTTATTTATATGATTTTCTTGAGGTTCATTTTATTATTTTTTTAATTGAAATTGAGGGTTTACTGACTAAAAAAGGTCCAGAGGCCCACAACAAAATATTCAAATCAATATTTCCATGGATAAGGAAGCCTAACAAGGTAACCAAGAGATGGGAAACAACTTGGATGATGGAAAATTGTTTTTAGTTTATTTTACAGCTGATTGAAGACGTGGGTCAAAACTGACCGTTAACATAAGAGATGGGAACATGAGTTGATCCACATGATCCACTGAAGCGCCATTTTACCCTGCCACTGTGGCCACTGAGGTCACCATCATGAACTGGAGTTGGGAATCTTGAACTGAACCTGGTATCACAGCGACACCTACTGCTGCAAAATGGAACAGCAACATTGAACCCAAGTACAGGATTGGAGGGAGACTGATGGTCTCTGTTTGGGTTTTTGAAGAACAAGGAGGGCGTTGGTTCAAGCTGGATTCTCAGAGACTATTTCCCCAACCTCTACATTGGCATCTACACTGTCATCCAGTCACATGACTGGAGTCATCCAGTCACGTGACTGTGACTGAAGTCATCCAGTCACGTGACTGAAGTCATCCATTCATGTCAGTGATGTCACTTGGCAGGACTGTCATTGCCTTCACATTCTAGAAAAGAATCCAGACTCCACATTTCCTCCTATCTATTATTGTGTACCACCCTCCTGGTCCTTACTCTGAATTCTCAGAGTTTATATCCAGTTCAGTTCTCAAAACAAATTCAGTCATGAGTGTTGATAAATTTCCTTTTCTCCACTGATTATATGTCAAGGTTTGTGTGGGGAGCCTATCCCAGCAGCCTTCTGACAAGAGGCGGGGTTCACCCTGGTTGAGTCACCAGTCCATCACAGGGCCAACACATAGAGACAGACAACCATTCACACTCACAGCCACACCTACAGTCAATTTAGAGTATCAATGAGCCTCGTCTCCTCTTGATGTCTTTGGACTGTGGGAGGAAGCTGGAGTACCAGAGAGAACCCACACAGACACAGGGAGAACATGCAGACTCCACAGCTGGGGCTCAAATCTGGAACCTTCTTGCTGTGAGGCCACAGTGCTGACCACTGCACCATTGTGTCCCCTGAAAATGCCACCAGATCGTTTGGATTGTCTATAAAATCAAGTACACATGAACATGAAGAGGTTTTCACAGGGCTGGTGGTGCAATGGATAGCATGACTGACTACTGTCAGAAGATTCTAGGTTCAACTCCTGGCTTGCTCACTTAAAACTTTATACTCAGAAGCTTTCACACCTGAAGTGTGAACCACTGCTAAAAGTCCCTGAAATCCTCCAAGGTTTCCTCCTTGTCTGCTGTAAACATGAACACATGCATGGCTCCTGCTACCTCTCACATGTTAAGCTGGCACTTGACAGTGACAGCAGGAGAACAAAAAATCCCAGAGTGTCATCAACATTTCCTGGAAACTAAATGATAGAAGCTTTTGAATTTCTGTATCAGAAAAAGGAGAAAGGAGCCCCAATGAAAGAGTGATAATTCTTTATTTTGATTTTGTTCTTCACTCCTACACAAGAGAGGGAAAGTGTCGGCTGGCTGGGAGCAACTGCCTGCTTCAGAATGGGACGAGCCTCAGGACTTTCCAGTGAGAGCTGCAAAGCTTTCACTTTATCAATGGAATCACTGGGAAAAGAAACTCATCCTGTCAGATGAAGGCCAAAGAGTTTTGCTTCACTGTGTTGAGGGAGGGTTTGTTCAGATGATTCTAGAAGAAGAAATCAAAACATCATCAATTAAAATTCAGAAGAAGTGAATGCAGAGTTTTATTGATGGTTTCAGGAATCAGCCTCTGGGTTCGTGGTGCTCCAATCTTCAGACAACTGAAAGTGATGAAACCACCTGTGTTGAGTTGTCTTCCATCATGGAAAACTGAAAGGAAAAACTCACACAATTAATCATTCATTGGTTAACAGTTAGCTAAGCTACCAGTGGTCAAACCTGCAGCTGAGGGAACAAACAAGAGCAGGCTAACATTTGTATTTTAATTTTATGTATGCAAAGAATCAGAAAGGCAGTTACAATGACATCATCAATACAAAACCTTGGGCTCACAAAGATGAAGTGAACAATTTCCACAATCAATCCCAAATTTAAGGACTGAAGTTAGAAAATAATATTAGTAGCTAGCTAACGTTAGCTAGTTAACGTTAGCAAGTTAACGTTAGCAAGCTGACAATATTTAGCACCATCAAATAGTTCAAACAAGGTCAACAGCAGTAATAATGATGGTCACATGATTTAAAAGATTAAAAACAACTCTCTGTATCAATGTGAGATAGAGTTACAAAAATGAATAGAACATTACTCACTGACTGAAAATTGAAAAAGCACCAGACTTTGGTCCAGAGCTTGGTTCTAATGTGACTTGACAGAACTTTTTAGGGCCTGAGCCAGAAGGAACATCTGGCAAAGACTCCATTATTTTCCCACTTTTTTTTCTTCTTGCAATCAACACTGCCCAGAGTTCATCTGCAGGAAATAAAATTCACACATTTGATAAAGTTTGGTCAGACGGTGCAGACACACTTGACACCCAGAGAGGTGAGCAGGTTTTGGACCAAGTTGAAGCTTGTGAAGTATTTGAGACAGAAAATGACAGAAAGCTGTGGCTGTGTTCTGGTTCTGCATGTTTCAGATTTATTCCCCTTCCAGTAATGTCTTATTTCCAGCTCTGCTCTCCCTCAACTACTGTTTAGTGTCATATTTATTTTGCTGACTACTTCATTGACATGTGGTCAAAATGTCTTGTGTTTCCTGAAATTAACTGAGTGCTGCTCAGTAAAGTTGACATGACTTGAGATTCTATTCCTGCTTGGTCCATTTCAACATTCTTATCCTTCCTAGCATTGGAGATAAAGTATCAGTAGGGGCTGTACTTGATTAGTACTGCATATAGTACACATCAGTCACTGCCATTACACAGTGGAATAGAAGTTGAAATACTGTTTACCAGCAAGCTGAAAACTGTTGTGGTATTTGACAATTCCATTGTTTCTGAATGAAAATCATGTGAAGGAGAATCATTGAGACATCCTAAAAATGGCTGAGGTCTGCTGAGCTGCAGCAGGTCTGAGCTGCTTTTGATGCTCAGATGATGAGGAGGCAGTGAATGTTGGGTTTGGTGGAGCTGAAAAAATGCTGCAGGTGTTGAGAGGTCTGCTGGTGTCCAGGACTTCCTCTCCAGTTCTCAGCTTCTCCCTGCAGTTCCCACAAACACCACAACAGTCCTGGAACCCCTGCAGATGGTGGAGGACCACGATGACCCCGATGCACCATCAGGGCATCAAAAAGCAGTCCTGATGATCAAAAAGGTCCTTCCACTCATTCAGGGTCAACTCTAGAAGAAGCTTCTGGAACAGATGAGCAAACACTCTCAACTAGAAATCATGATTTAAACACAATGTTGATTTTTACAATTTCCTTCAATGTTTTAAAAACCATCAAAGTGGACAGAAGCCCAGATGGTCCAAACCTGTTTCCTGTCTCCTGCCATTGTGGAGAGCCTCTGTTCTGTCCTGCTGCTGTCCAGTTGTCTCTACTGAGCTCCTCTGCTGGTTCCACCTTGAAGAGGGTCTGAGCTAAAATTGAACCTTGGGGAACTTCAACCTTTGATCTCAGAGTTTTGTGTTTGATCTTAGAATTCTTTCTTTGATCTCACCTGAGACAAAGACATCGAATCTCAATCTGCTGTTGAGGAGGCGGTGATCGTATAGTGGTTAGTACTCTGTGTTGTGGCCGCAGCAACCCTGGTTCGAATCCGGGTCACAGCAGCATGAGACAAATTTCTTGTGTGTATTGATGGACACAAACCAAGCAGAAATTTCCCACTATGCAACAGGGTGGTGTTTGGTCAGTTTTGAGCAGGTGTCAGTCTGACAATGATGTCATATATTTTGTTATCACTTGACCAGACCCAAAATTAGGCTCCAGGTATCAGTTTCTTCTCAATGCTAATGTCTGCTAGCTTAGTCTGCTACTTTGATGGCTCTGACTACGAAAAGGTCCAGACCCCTGGATATGGTGGTTCCTACCTAAATGTAGATTCTGTCAGCTCATGTTTTGAAATCAACTCACCATGAGCACAAGTAGATTTCAATGGACTGCAAATGTGTCTCATTTAATGGAAAACATGTCAAATATAAATTCCATCACCTGAGGAGGTCTGCTGCTGGAATTAAGCTCCAGATATTCACAAGATATTTTATATCTTAAAATAAAGCATTTTTATGTTTGATTTATTATTCATTAGCCTGCTTCAAGTGGTGTGATTTTATGTGTCGTATATTAAATAGAACTTTGTAAACGATCGTCCCTGAGGATGTTGAATGATGTCAAAAAAGTGTTCTCTAAGCTCTCCTTTCCTCTAAATAGAGGAGTCTCTGCTGAGGTCGTTCCCTCTCTGAGTCCTGATGTCTATTCAGATGCACCGAGAGACTCAGGCAAACAGAAGACAAGGGCAAGTGAAGTAACCTGAAAATGAGAGGGGACGTTCGACATCAAACTAAAACAGGAAGAACAGGACGCAAATGGGATATCAAAATAAGACAGACTCTGAGACATGACCCTCCAGTTCCTGCTGCTTCCAGCTCTTTATATCGAGCCCCTCGTACAGTGGTTGAGAGAGACCACAAATATTAAAGGTGTCCACATAAATGGAGAAGAACACAAGGTGGCGCTGGACGCTGATGATGTTTTAACATATTGAAGTGAGCCCCCTAACACAGGACCTGCATTAATAAAACTCTTTGAAACACTGGGAAGCTCTGCTGGATATTAATTCTCCATTCTAAAACACAGGTTCTGACCTTTAATCACTCACCTCCAGAACACATGGAGGAAAACCTCCACCTGGATTGGGCCAGAACTCCTTGAAGATGATAGAAGAAGATGGAACTCCATTTCCTTTCTGAGTCTGAGTCACAGGATTGATAGAGTAAAAATAAATGTCCTACCACAAGATCTCTTTCTAGTTCCAGGACCAACTGGAGAAATTGCCTTCAAAACCGTTTCTGAATTGAACAAAATGCTTTCCAGATTTATCTTGCAGGGGAAGAAACCCAGGCTCAAATTTAAACCACACCATGAATGAGCCCCAGTTCCTGCTGTACTGGCCCACCAAAATCTCGAAAAATGTTTCCATAAAGTCCAAATCTCAATGAATAATTTGGAATGTTAACAGGAGAATATCACTACAAGTCATTTAATGATGTGCTTTTAATCCAGGGTTCAAGCCTCATGAAATGAACCCTAGATTTAAATCCTGGATTCAAAGAGAGTAACAACTTTCTACTCACTTGTGGAAAATGGAAATTTAAAAGATTTGAAAGCCTGAGAAGAGAATATCACTGAGAAAGTCTGACTTTTTAGAATCTTCTTAGGTGAGCAATTATTTTTGAACACGACATCAGAAATGAAACAGACTTTAATGATCCAATGCTGAAAATATTTTTGGCTGCCCATCAAGAAACAAGAAAAACCTCATATCGTATGTTGTTTTCCGTTTGACCTGATCTTGGTTGTCAACTAACTGGCTCATTGGCTTTCTTGATGGAACAACAAAAGCAAAAGTTGAAGACTTGGAATATCCAGACCTCTGGCGTTATTCTCAGCTGTCATTTAAATTTCACATGAACTCAGTGTCCAAGCAAATATCTGGTGGGCTAAAATTACGTTTGTTGTTCTGTTGACTTTTTCCACAAGAAGTCCGGAAAAGTATGATAACACAGTTCATGTTCCTCATATTGGACTCCGCTGGTGGTTTCTATGGGAACACTGGTGACGGCCCCAGGCCTGGGGTCCTATGCAGTGTTCTGTGTGCAGGGTCCTGTTGGTGGGTGTGTTTGTGTCTTTGCAGGTCTGGAGCAGCCTGGTCATTAGGCTGACTGGGAGGACCAGGCCAGTGTTCCCAGTTAGGCCTGTTTAACCCCACCTTCCCACACATTTGTCTCCCTTTTGTGCTCAGCCGGCGTGCTGTTGTTGTCCTTTTGTTTTTCCTTGTTTTCCACCAACAACATGCAGTACACATTGACATCACATCCACACACTCACCTCCACTGCTGACACTGACTTCCACACCTTCCGCTTATTCCTTTCGAGTAAGGGTCGCGGGGGGTTGGAGCCTATCCCAGTGGCTACGGGCGAGAGGCGGGGTTCACCCTGGACAGGTCATCAGTCCATCACAGGGCCAACATAGAGAGACAAACAACCATTCACACTCACATTCATACCTATGGTAAATTTAGAGAACCCAAGTAGCCTAGTCCCCAAATTGCATGTCTTTGGACGTTGGGAGGAAGCCGGAGTACCACAGAGAACCCACACAGGCACGGGGAGAACATGCAAACTCCACACAGAAAGATCCCGTGCCCGAGCCGGGACTCAAACCCGGAACCTTCTTGCTGTGAGGCCACAGTGCTAACCACTGGACCATCGTGCAGCCCTTCCAGGTGTTTGGATTGAACCCATCATTATTTCATGTATGATTCCCAAAGTGTCAGGATTGAGGGTTGTGGATGGTGAGGGAGACCCAAACGCAGACATTTTTGGTGAACAAAACAGGGATCGTGACACAAAGACAACTCCACTGGTCAGTATTTATTTTCAAATGTGTCTGCTTGAATTTCCCTTCATACTTGAAGCAACTTTCAATTCCTTTCAGCTCACAATGCAACCTAGAGTGTAGAGATCATTTGTTTCTATGTCTGCCTAGAATCAGCAAAGAAACTGGTCATCGCACATTCATATTTTCCTCAAGTCAATTTTATCATTTGGAAACCATCTTGAGGATATTTGGAGAAAGTTCAATCTTTTAGCTGCAGTTACAGTGACTTGCAACACTGCAAAAAATAAAAAATCACCCCTCCACAAACACTCTTGTCCAACTTTTGTGCCCAGATTTTCTCCTCATGAGGCAGCAAATCAAGTCAAGTCATTTTTATTTGTATGGAACCAAATCACAACAAAAGTTCTCTCATGACTCTTTACTAGTAGAGCAGGTCCAGCACCAAACTCCTTCAATGAATCTACACCCAACAATTCTCCATCAACAAGCACATCCTGCAACAGCGGTGATGAAAACCTTCCTTTTAACAGACAGGAATGTCGAGCAGATCCAGGATCAGTGGGGACGGCCTTCTGCTTTGTCTGGTTGTATTTAAAGCTCCATCAGATTGGAACAACCTTTCCTCCTCACTTCGGTCTCTCACTTCCTTTCTCATCTTCAAATCATCAAGCATTTTCAAACATCTGCTCTTGTTTCTGATGCACCTCAACTTTTCTCTCCAGGATTCACTCTGTACTTGTTCTTGTTTGTTCTCTATACTGTACATATGTGGATATTTGTGTATGAATATGCATTGTGTACTTTAATGGTGCATGTAAGCAGTATTTATTTAGATGGGTGTTGAAATGTATGAGTATGGGTACACAGGCCCACTCTTATTCTGCAGTGGGATCTCTGATCATACTTTGTATAATACTGGATGGTGAGTGATGGGGTTTGGCTTTGGGGAACATTGTTGGCCTGTACTTGGGTGTATGATGTGTGTGTCCTTGTGTTGAAATGTTTGGTATTTTGTTTAGAATCTACTTGTATTATTGTTGGTCATTATTTGTCAGGACCCCCTCCAAAATGAGATGGTGCATCTCAAGGGGCTACCCTTGAAATAAAGAATCAAGAATGAAGGTGTATGCTTGTCTTGGTGGACCCTCTGCTCCTCAAGCTGAGTCAACAGATCCCTGTGTTGCCTGAGTCATTGTGTATGGTGGCTGGCATTCGGCGCTTTCACCGCTGCAGCTCGAGCTTGATTGGCTGTCAGGACAGGTGTTATTAAGAATGGTAGAGGTGACAGTTTTGGCAGGACAAGTTGCTCCACATTCAGGAGATGGTGGGAATTTTAAAGGCTGGTGACAAACTCTTTCACTGTGTGGTTCAAAGTCCCTGGTTTCCTTGCAGCTTTGAACTGAGCAGGTGTTCATTCACATATCAGTAACAGGGTGACACTTTATCACAGCAGTGGACAAACATCAGCATTCATCACCCAGCAGCTCCTCTGATCAACAGAACAAGCTGAAGTATTCTGGAGAATGAGGCCATGGATCCCTCTACCTCTCACATGCTAAACTGGCACTCTACCATTTGAGCTAATTCCCCTGCTAATGAGCACAGCAGATAATGCAGCTTGACCTTCATGCATGGTTGGCTGAGCGTCACCAGTTGAAGCGTCTCTGGTTCAACAAACCCTTGGGACCAAGACACAAATTGGAACCTGTGCAGGTCTAGACCCATATTTAAGTTGGTGGAGACAATTGACTGAATGAAAAGATTTGCCCAGAGTCCAGCTGACTTTTCTGAACTGACCCCTCATTTCTGTGTGGAGTAAACATCAGAGGAGGAGGGTGCAGGTTCTGCTTTGACCTCCTGACCTCCTGGGTAAAGCAGCGTAGATGTTGAGCTTGAAGGAGTTGACGGCCTCCTTCATCTTCTCATTGGTTTGCTCAGCATCATGAAGTGTTGCTGAAATTCAACATGTCAGCTGAGGCCAGAGATTCCTGTGTTCCGTGAGTCATTGTGTATCATCTCTGTTGTTTGAAAGCACAAAGCTGTTCCTGATGGTCCAGTGTGTCATATGTTGGGCTCCCACAGCTGTAACTGGGGTTTGAGCTCCGTTAAGGGAATGGTTTTGTGGAGAGAACGAAGCACAAGAATTGACAATTTCAGCAGGAAAGGTGACCATTGCTCCACAATGTCAGTCCCAGGGGGAATTCATGCTTCCCCCAGCATGGCCCTATGATCAACAGAAATGAACTGCCAGTGGAGATCCTCAGTAATCCAGGTCATGGTTTCTCTAGATTTCTGTGTTGTAGTCAGGACACTTGCAAATATCAGCCTCTTTCCTCCATGATCTCTCATTTTTTCTGTTCTCTCCATTTCTCCTCTTCGTTTCTATTCCTTGCTGACTGTTGTTCCTCATTTGTGGCAGAGTTCAGTCAGTGGACCAGACATTTTGCCACTACACTGTCCATCATCAGGGCATTTAACATCCAGGACTGGCTCCCAGATCATTGCCATGACCTCATCCCCTGCACCAGTGGACAGTTCATCAAGGATGGCAAACATATGGGTCTCAATTCCCCTCCATCTTTGTAGGTTGGTTACATTTCCTCCTCGTCTTCAATACATCTTAAGTTGACATTTTTCTGTTTTTTCTTGGCTGCCAGGCTGTCTTACTTTTCAATGGCACAGCAGCAACGAGGGTTGCTATGGTGCAGTTGGTAAAATCCCTATCTATGGTCTGCAGAAATATGCTGTGAGTTCTTTTTTTTTCACAGAAATTCAAAGACTGACCAAGGACACCAAAGCACAGAATTTAGAGATCAAAGAAAGAAATCAAAGACGGAAAAAGAAGATCAGAAAATGGCACAGATAAATAAGATCCATGGACTCATCAGTGAAGGTTTTCTTTTGGTTCACGGTCACTTTTTGTCGTACTGGTGTGATGATGTCAGACCCTTCACATTCAGTTCAAACACTACAAAGTGCAGCGTGTGATGCAGAGGGCGGCAGCCTTGTGCTTGGTTCCGTCATGGTTCTCTGCAATTTTAGCAAACTCACCAAAGACCTCCCTGAAAGCAGGATCATTTTCCCAGAGTTCTTTTTTGACCAAGTACCAATTTGTCCCTCTTTCAAAACAACAAACAAAGATGAGATCAGATGACATGGACGATATGATATGGATGTTATTTATGGCTTTCAAACTCCAAATATTCAATTTTTTTCTTCAGGGCTTTTGAGAGGTTCTGGGTAATGAATGAAAATTTAAATTGGACAGAAACGACATGCAGGGTCACTGTGTGTGTTTATGCGTGTGTGTATTTCTTGATTTATCGTGCTGGAGACCATTTCCATCATCAACACTGATCAGGAGTCCTCTTCCTCATGGGGACCAAAGACCGGCCCTGATGCAACACAGCGCAGTTTGTTAGTTCTTGCATGAATTTCAGAGTCAAGGTCTGGATTGAGTTTAGTTTCAAATAAAGATTAAGATACATTTGGTTAAGATTAAGATTAAGGTGAGGCTGCACATAGAATGAAGTCGATGGAATGTTCTAATAAGAATAGCTGGGCACACCTGAGTGTGTTTGCATGCAGACTTTCTCTTGTGACAACTGATGCCATTTGGAAACCATCTTGAGGACATTTGGAGAAAGTTCAATCTTTTAGCTGCAGTTACAGTGACTTACAACACTGCAAAAAAAAAAAAAAAATCACCCTTCCACAAACACTCTTGTCCAACATTTGTGGCCAGATTTTCTCTTCATGAGGCACCAAATCAAGTCAAGTCAGTTTTATTTGTATCAAACCAAATCACTACAAAAAAAGGCAAAAAAGGCAAACCTCAGCGGTTCTGAAACTCTTCTCCTGAATCACTCCTGAGCAGCAGCAAGAAAAAATACCAGTGCCCAACCAGATCAACTTCATGGCTGCTAACAGCCTCAGACACTTGATTTCCATCAATCTGGAGCCAAGAAGGCCCTCACCTGTGGTTCTCCTCCAGGAGGGTCCAGGTTCTGCCATTGTGGCTCCTTGTGCCACTGCCAGAGAGCCTCAGCTGCACACTGCAACATTTCAACAGGAGATTTACATTCCTTCAAATGTCCTGACATCTTATTCCAATGGTTCTGTTCCATATTTATATTTTAAAATCAATCACACAATGAAAGCTGCCACAGCTGGTTTAAGAGAGAGAACACGCTAAGAGATTTGAAACCAGTAAAATATGCTTTTCTGTGTGCAAACTAGTGAGGGGCATGGAAGGATATTTTACCACCAATACAGAACCCAAACTTTAGTCATGTGATGAGATGGTGACTCTGATTATGAAGTTTATGGACAAAATGTGAATTGAAAGAAAATACATTTCTTCAGTAGACTTTGATCCAACATTTGTAGTTAGATTTTGGTGGCTGCTCCATGTTGGAGGAAACCAGGCCGATGTTGGAACATCACAGGGAAACTCATTTGCCTCCCCTGCTGCCAGTTCAACCCACTTTGGCAGACGACCACTCACTCCCATCAGTGGAGAGCAGCTTCAACTTGGTTTGGAAGTTTCTATTGTGGATGCATAGGAATGTGGAGAAAACATCCTTTGTCAGAAGTGGGATTTGAACCCACGCCTCCAGGAGAGACTACGACCTGAACGCAGCGCCTTAGACCGCTCGGCCATCCTGACAGAAACTTAAAAGTGGCAGACTGCAATATGAAATGAATTAATTCATTGACAAAGTAGAATTTTTTCCACTGGAGCTACTGGCTCCTGAGTTGTTGCATTTATTGTTAACATTAAACACACAGTCTGTGTTCATGGCAGTAAGAAATGAATTTCATTTTTCTAAAGGACAAGAAATGAACCAGAACATTAGAACAACATAATATCTCTTTAACAGTTTGTTCCATGGGACACATTCCAGACAGGAAGGTCCCCCTGAGACTTGAACTCTGATCACTGATTCAGAGTCCTGAGTGCTCACCATTTCACCATGGAGCCAAACACAAGGAGGAGTTTCCTCAAAATACAACTTGACATCACCTGCAATCCAAACTGTTGATATTTGGAGGTTCATCTTGCTCTTGTTCCAGACTACATTGCCAAAAGAAACATGAACCACAAGGAAATCATGGAACTCCAGATTTATTCAGGACTTTCTAACTACATCGTATGACCTGTGAGCAAAGACTGGCCAGGCCTTCCTTAATTCATCAGTTAATTACTGCTTCAACAAACATGCCACATAATTAAGTTACCAGAATTTCTCTCATTGAAAAACCCATCAGCCTGATTTCTTGACATGACATGAAAAATTCTCAAAACCACACAGTTGGGGTCCACAGATACAAGGTTAACCAGGAGGAATCCTGCTCCTGAACCATGGATGGAACAAAATCCACTGGAAAACTCAGCAATTCCTGAGTGCCACATCCATCCAGGAGCTTGGGTCTCCACTTGACTGTGATGATCCATGAGATCCAAGGAGGACAGAGGAAAGAAGGATCCTGTTGGAGATCTCCTACCTTCTTCCTACAAGTCAGAGGTTCATAACCTCACTTGTTGGTGGTGCCCTCAACCTGCTGAGAGCATCACTTAGTTAACTACAGAGAAACATAGCAGCTCTTCTGAAGGCTGCAGGAAACCTGCTGGAACTGAGACTTGGACTCAGGTCACTGGATTCAAAGTCCAGGGTGCTAACAGGTCCACCATGGCATCTGGGCTTTACTTACCGTGTAAAAAGGACCACAGTGGTCGTCTGGTTTTAATTTTCACAAACAAATACGGTTTAAAACTTGTAGACAGTGACACAGGGCTCTTATTTGAAGGGCCATGGGATGTGAAATATCCCAAACCTCTGAGATCAGAGCGCTCACTTTGAACTCAAGGTCCTGACTTTGGGGGTTCTTCCTTTGGTCTTCAAATACTTGTGGTTTTTATTGGCATAACTTTCAATTTGCACGCAAAAAGAGAATCACAGTCAACTTAAACCCAGCAGACAGTGTTTATTTCTAATGAATCAGACAATCGCACAAATGAGAATTAAAGGAAAAACAAAAAAAAAAGGTTTAAAAAAATCATTCTCCACTCTGAAGCTTTTGAAAGTTCATTTGAAGGTTTAAAGGTGGTGGTGAGGAGGACACCCTGATCCTCCCTGTCGTCACTGCCAGGATTCTTTCTTCTGGTGCTGTGGTTCTTCTGATGAAGGGCGGCATGATGTTTGCTGTCTCAGGCTCCACCAAATGTCCTCTTCAGGACGCCACAATGTGTCCTCTTCAGTGCTCCATCTTCCCTGCATCGGAGACACAAGGGTTTCTCCTGGTGCCGACCCGATCATCCTTCTACCGAATGGTGAGGCGATGGATCCTCAGAGGACGCTGGGATCCTTCTTCTCATCAGTGCCACAGTTTTTCATGGAGGGAACAACAGGAGCTTTTTAGTCATGTTTTGCTCGGTGTTTCCTGCACAGATCATCAGGATCTGTGACGCCATCTTGTGATAGTGGATTCATTTATCTGCTATTTCAACACATTCAAGTTCATTATCCCTACATGTCAAAATACATTTGGTATGGAGTTTTACTTTCTGGCCTCAATCATAATGTGTGCATTTATTCTTCATGAACATTTCTCAGCTTTGTAAGTTTATGATATTTTGTCTTCCTCTGTTTTCTATTCCATTGTTGTTGATGATTCTATTGCAGGTTTGAGTTCCCTGTTGACTGAAGCAGAAACAGGAACAAAAAGCTGGAGGTGGTCAGAGCTCCAAGTTGGGATGCTGATATTAAAGTAGGAGATGAACACATCCAGGTTAGCCATCACTCTCAGAACCTGCTACTTTACCTCTTCAGAATGTAGCAGCATAGCATAGCTTCATCTCACCAGTTAGTGGCCCACTTTGATGTCTGGGATATGAGGTTAAAGGTTCTTTACAGCTCTGAATGAAGGGTTTATAAAGTGTTAACAATGCCATAAATAACACAAGCATTCAGTAATCCTTGATAAAAGGAGACTCACCATCAAGTTGGACCAGTTGATTTTTCCATTTATGTGATGTTGCACATTGGGAAATAATTAATGATAAAAAAATAATATTTTGATGAAAACTATATTTGATCAGGAAAACTACATTGGGTCAAATAAATCCATCGTTAGTGACGGTGTTACTAATTTTAACTTTAGTGCTCTGGTGCTGATTGCCTCATTAAGATCTTCATGAAGAAATAAACTGAGATTTGTAAAAATGTTTTTTTTTTTTTTTTTTACAGAGTTGGCAGTTGTCTGAGCATTGAATCTTTCTTTGTGTTGAGAACAAAGCCTCAAAGCCTTCATGTTTCAGTTTGCTTCACAGCTAACAGACAAACACCTCTTAGCCTGGTTCTGGTAGTCCAGGTTTAAACACCAACACAAGGATTTTATGCTGATTTCTTCACATGCAGCTGAAATCTAGACTTCAAGTGTTCATGTGAGGTTACAGCTTCATGCCTATTTAGTTTTCAACAAATATTAAGTCACTAATGCATTGAGCTCACTAACGAACTTTAGTCTCAGTAGCTGAATCTGTTAGGGGGAAGGCAGTGTGGACCGGCAGGAGCCTCCTACAAAATGCAATGGAGAGAAGAAGAAATCCTGAGGAGTCGCTATGAGATTGAAGTGTTAAAGACGTGGCTCCTTTGGTGGTGATAGGATTTGAGCTATTGACTCTATTTTTAGTTTATTTCAATGTTATTGCAAACATCAGCTGCTCACTTATCAGCTAGCAAGTAAACAACAGTATTGTTCAGTGTGCTAGCTGAAGTAGACCGAGCGGTCAGTTGAGTCTTTATTTCCATGTGTGCTCATGGTAGCAGGGGTTTAGATTTCTAAATGTAACCCTTTTACCACCGGCTCCAATATTAAAACCCACCTTAGGCTTACAGGGAACACTTTAACTCATTTCAAATATCTTGTATGGTAAAAGTCCCATCTGGAATAATTAATATCAATCTAGGGCAATGTATGATTCTCACTCTTAAATATTCAACTGGAGGCTAGGGGGAGAACACTTGACCTTTAAACTCTGCTGTAAAGCTTCAGTAACAACACACAAATTCAATGAAACCAACACAAGATTTCAGTTTAGAAAATGTATTAAAGGCTTGCAGAAAAACACATTCAAACCTTGAATAAACAAGACTATAGAAAATAAAAAGAACCCCGGGGTATATTGTTTGTCTTTTTCAACTGTCTAGTTTTATTTCGAGTGCACTCTTGTTTACTTTCGTTGGCGCGCTTTCGTTGGAGCTCATGATGGAAACCTTTACCAGATCCCCCCGTGTGTCGGTGAAGTCAACAATACCGGACCGCAGCCGATGAATCCCTCGCTCGTTGTGGCAGCGACCGTCCCGCTCGCAGCAGCCCGCAGCAACAGACCTCCGTGACTCGGGAGCAGCGGCACATCCTCCGGCTCCGTCGGCAACCACGACCCGTCCTCCGACTCCGTCGGCAGCAGTGACGCGTCCTCAGTTAACGACTCTCTCCCGAGGCGACTATCCGAAGCTCCTGTCCCGTCCTTGCAGCGGCGTCTCCCTTCAGCGTGGACAGCGTTAGCCTAGCTCCCGCTAGCTTCTGTAACTGGACTTGCCTGGTGCTCAACAAAACACAATCGGTGGCGGAGAATCCGACTCACGCACTCCGATCACGTCGGTCAATTACAGTTCACAGTCCGTTACCGATAAAAACTCCTCTCCGACGACACACAGTCTCCAAACTCCGATAACGTTACGCCATTACACGATGCTCCTTCCTCGCGCTCGTTTCTCCCGGAAGTGTAAACACTAAAGGTCATGAACTCACGCACGTAACCTAACGTAAGAGAATTACTTAACTTTTTTTTTAAAGACATTCACACCCCATGAAATGTTTTTTTGAAAGTTACTAATATTCAACAAATTTTATACAATATCTTCATAACAAATACTTATGTAAATTTTAGCTTAACCATGAACTGGCATTTTATTCTTAATTTATTCCTATGAAAATCATGAAATAAATACCACTGAGTTATCAGAGTATTACATAAACCTAGGATTAAATTAAAGCTGCAGTCAGCGTTGTTTGGGCCTGAGCCTCCTCCCGCCCACCGCAGCCGAGTAGCAGGGGTCGTCCTGAATCCAGTGATGAATTTTATGAAAGCGGTGGGACTTGTAAATTTACAGCAATTGCTTGCAGTGTACTACAAGATTTCAATAGTGTCACCCTGTTTATAAAAATACAGTACTTTGCCGTTAATTCTAATAGGAATCTGTTAAATTACACCCCATGACTGTTTAACAGAACTATGCTGTAATGCTAAAATACAGTACTTCACTGTAAATAAAACAGTATCATGCAGTATCTTTGCCTTCTGGACACAAGGAGAATCTCCTGAGCTGCACATGTGAGGCCAGAGCCTTGGTTTTCGTCATCCATCTCAATCTCAGTCATTTGGTGAGTAGCGATTGCATTTATTGTAGACACTGGCGCAAAGTCTGTAGGCCAGTGGAGGCTAAGTGAAGTTTCCAGTTTGTGTGGCGACACACACGAGTGGGGGGTGCACTTATTAAAATATAATAGTGACCAAAGCCGGACAACGCCACCTTGGGAATTTCGCCCAAGGAAATAGTTAACGTACCGACCAAAAGGCATTCACAGGTTCATTTACTAATTGGCAGGAGACGTGGTTCCATGACAAAAATATTTTATTGTAAACAGGCCAGCAGATTAAAAAGAACAAGAATAAATCTAAACAAGTCTGGAGCTTACCAGTGGGGGTGAGGGATCCCAAGGCAGAAGACACCCTAATCAATTGGGACATCACATTTAAAAAAAAAAACAAAAACACATGATTAAAGCAAAACAGGGGTGCACAGCACACAAGAGACAAAGCGACGCCAGGACCGTGAGCTTCCAGTACCTGAAACGAAATGACTAGAATTATAATTTAACTCCAAAACTAAACAAAAAAAACCAGAACCAAACTCAAAACAATTTACAAATTAATTCGAGAAACAAGATTTAATTATTAAACACAAATTAGCAAGGAAAAATAACCCAAAATAACCAGAAACTGGAGTTCATTTCTCCATTGCTAGACCAGGGAGCTAACAGATAGCCGTCACGCAGCTTGCTACACCCTGAAGCCCAAGCGGAGGAATGGGAAACAATGCAGATCCAAACCTTCAGAGCACCATGAAGTACAGTTCAGTGGCGCCACACGGTGGACATCAGGATCTGGCAGACTCTGGTTAAACAAGGTGAATTACTGAAACAACCTCCAGTTCAACACACAGCGGATTCCAATTCGTTAACACAGAAGTAGAGCACTCCAGTGAACACAGTAAACAGTGAACAAACAAGCAAAACATGTGTAGATGGCCAGTAGGTCGCAGAACAGGCTAGTAGCAGAGCAGGCTAATAGAGCAGGAGCCTGTAACAAAGCAGGGTAGTCTGTAGCAAAACAGCAGCCCGAGCAAAGCAGGGTAGTCTGTAGCCAAACAGTAGCCAGAGCAAAGCAGGGTAGTCTGTAGCAAAACAGCAGCCAGAGCAAAGCAGGGTAGTCTGTAGCAAAACAGCAGCCCGAGCAAAGCAGGGTAGTCTGCAGCAAAACAGCAGCCAGAGCAAAGCAGGAGCATCTAGCAAAGCAAGATAGTCTGGCAAGACAGCGCCCGTTAGCAAAGCAGCAGCTAGTTCTTCCTCAGTGTCACGGCTCACCAGCTGTGCCAATCAGGTGTAGATCATGTGTGTGTGGTGTTTCCCCACTAGCGGCGATTAAGGGACCGTGTCCCAAAAGCCGGACGCCTACAATTAAACACGTGAATATGAAAAACGTGCATGATCAGCATGCAACACGAGCTACAGGGAGCTACTGCTACATACCAGCAAAGACGGTGGCGAGAAGGCAGACGTGAGGCGATCAGAGGCGGAAGCGAGGTGACCAGGAAGTGGGTGGACCACAGACCCCAAGAGCAAGAGATTGACCAGGTAGATGCTGCCCCTATTTATAGAGCAGCGCCACACACTGGTTAGCTAATGATGGTACAAGCCAAGTCAGGCATCACCAACCAGTCTCACTGCTAGGATGGGACCTCTCATCCTGCCACATTTGCATTGATAATTACACTCGGTGCACATCATGCTAGCCAGATTTAGCAGCTAGCCAAAATGTTGAAAATGCTTGCAAATTAATCCAAAAAACAGAGAGTCGACTTTACTTTTTACATCTCGAGCCTCCACAAATTAATGTGTGCGACATCTGTATTTTGCCTGTGAATTCATGAAGCTTTCTGATAGTCTGAACCATTTTACAGTACACACAATATACGTGTCACACAACAGTTAAGTCGGTTCATATTAAGATGAGTGCACACTGACTGTGTTTACATGCAATTACGTTCCTCCATCTTGTGCTAGGCTACTGCTCTGGCATGAGTCTGTCTGATGGCATGATTACAGTGTACTTAAGGCCATAGATCAGAAGCTGTGGTTGTATTTGTTTAAAAAAGAGTGGTTTTAGCATCGTTCAAGTGCCTGCTCATTTGTGTTGATTTTTCTTTGTCTCTGATATTGCCTACAGATGCAGGAGCCTATTTTCCAGCTGCCCTGATCCTAGTAAGTACTTGCCTGTCCATCACATTTCACAGTTAATCAGTTATTTTTTCAGACCTCAAACATTGAAATAGACAACTATGTTATCTGGTCAAAGAAGCTGTTTTTTTCTTCTTCTTCTTCTTCTCTTCTCTTTTCTCCCTCTTTTCTTGGATCTCCAACACTACATCTACATGTATATATTTGATGGCTTATAATGTCTCATTCATCTGAGTGAGTTCCAACACTCCTTTTTTAGGCGCTTCATTGGAATAAATCCTGAGAGTGTCTGCATGTTTTCCCTGTGCTGGTTCTCTCCAGGTACTCCAGCTTCCTTCCACAGTCCAAAGACATGCAAATGGAAATGCAACTCTACATTGACCGTAGGTATGGCTGTGAGTGTGAATGGTTGTCTGTCAATATTTGTTGGCTGCGGTGGACTGCGATGGACTGCTGACCTGTCCAAGGTAATGTCCCTTCTGGGATAGGCTCCAGCCCCACCCAGTGACCCTTAACAGGATAAGCGGAAAAAATGGATGGATGTATGGATGGATGGATGGATGGACGGATGGATGGATGGATGGATGGATGGATGGATAGATGGGTGGGTGATCACTCACAGGACTGTGAGTCTCTCACTCTGACCACTTCATGCTATGGGACTTACACCGACGTAACCTGATTAGCTCAGTCAGTCGAGCGTGAGACTCTTAGTCTCAGGGTTGTTGGTTCAAGCCCCATGTTGGGTGTTGATCTTAAACACCACTGCTTGTCCTCTCAGTTTTGAAAGCTTTGTTTGTAAATTGTCAGAAAAATCAGTGAATAAACAATACAAACTTAGGCTTTGTCAGAAATTCCATGCTTCCAAACTAACCAATATGAAAAAAACAAAAGGTGAGACTTTTTCGTGCGTTCGAAAAATTTGTATGCGCTTCATTGTATCCGCTTTCTATACTTCCATGCATCCCAGCTTATTTCTGTTAAGGGTTGCAGGGGGAGGCTGGAGCCTTTCCCAGTGGCTTTCAGGTGAGAGGCAGGTTTCACCCTGGACAGGTAGCCAGTCCATTGCAGGGCCAACACAAATAGACAGACAAGCCACGCAGACACGGGGAGAACATGCACACACCACACAGAAAGAACCTGTGCTCGAGCCAGGACTTGAACTTGCTTTGAGGCGACACTGTTAACCACGGTACCACCGTGCCACCCATTGACTGTAACACATTGTAAACAATATACACTCTTGTTATCATACAACATGTAGCCGTGTACAAAAATCAAATAAATTACATAGCATAAAAAGCATAAAAAGATGTGTTAAAAAGTTCAAAAATAAATGGAGTTCATGATCGTTAAAATTGGTTATAATGTGAGCAGGTTAAAAGCATAAATATAGTATGTAACATTTAAAAAGTAAAACTATTTACAGTTCAAAAATAAATTCATATAAAGGTCTTTAAGTTCTCTGAGTCTGTAAAAGATCAGTGATCTAAGAATAAGGAGAGGGGAAGAAGCCGTGTTTATATGTAACCTCAATTGTTACCTGTCAATCATTTCATTCCTGTTTTATCTTTGGGTGTATTAAGACCGCAAAAGCCAATCAGAGGAAAGTTACTGTGTAAGGGGTGGGACTAGTGGCGCAGGTTTGTGAGGTGAGTAGTTAGCGCGCATGGGGAGAGAAACAGAGGCAATGATCAGAGAGCGAAGTGGGGAGGCATCATTTGTGTGGAGAGCATTTAAGTTTATTTTGGAGGTCGACGACTGGTGGTCCTGATGTAAACTTCTGTGTGACCTTCGAGAGGTGAATATTTATGCCTGTATTTGCGCTTTATCTAACTGTTATAGTGAAAAGAGACTGGGTGTGTACATGGTTAGCGACGTGCTAGCTAGGGATAGCATTCCGTGCTAATGTGCCAGCAGATCGTAGCTTTAGCGTTGTAAAGTGAGTGAAATGGATATAGAGCCCATGTGTGAGAGTCAAGAGCTTACGGCCATACCACTCTGAACGCGCCCGATTTCGTCTGATCTTGGAAGCTAAGCAGGGTCGGGCCTGGTTAGTACTTGGATGGGAGACCGCCTGGGAATACCAGGTGCTGTAAGCTTTTTTGTTTCTTTGTGAGGAAAGGGCAGCTTTAAGTCTTTTGGGACCAGCATGAGCGAGCTTCCCTCACACACTTCTTGTTAAAGCGCCTTTCCGCAGCATTGAAATTTAAACAGTCAAGCAGCGTGTATCTCGAGAAATATTTGAAGGAGACAGATGGCAGATGCAGTAGTTTTCTCTTCAGTTTTATTCTTTTGTATATTTAGAATTGTAAGGTACGATCTCTCATAGCTAAATGTTACATCCATGGAATAGTTAATTCAAAGTTTAGTGTTTTCTCAGGTAGCAATTTTCTCCTCTGCTTTTTCTCTCTCCTGCACTGCTTCAGTGGTGAATTTCATTCTCATACTCTCCATAGGCCTTTATGTAGACCTTCAACTCCATTGTCATGAAATAAGTGGATCTTTTCTTCTTGTTTTCATGGTGACTTGTGGTATCAGGGCTCCACACACTGTTTTTTATCATGGTTGTGCACATGTGCAACTCAAGATGACTATACTCACAGTTGATTCAACCAACTCCGATCAGCTGTTTCGGAAATGGATACTCAGAGTTTCCCATTTAAGAATAAGTCAACTCAAGAGTAATTGAGGAGAAGAGTTTCAGAACAGCTGAAGTTCCATCCAACCATCCAACCATCCATTCGGGGATCTGTAGTTTTTGACACACATGCATCTAAACACACACACATACTCATGCATGTTCTTACACACAGAGACTTTTCCTCTGTTTTTGTTTTTTACTGGTTTTGAACCAGTAGTTGGTTTCTGGTGGTTTGGTTTGCTTGACTGGTTGTTTTTTGTTGACCTTGAAAATCCATATTTTGGGTTCTGGCCTGTTCTGCTTTTCATTTTTGTGTTTGTATTAAAGTTCTGTTGCTGAAAAACAGACTTTTTTCCCTTTTTCTTGAAGTAAATACATGAGGGTCGAAACTGACCCATAACACCATGGATGTTACAATAGATAATAATATTAAAATGAAGAATTAAAAGACTGTTCTAACACCCCTCAGTAATGGTCAGGAATTACAACAACCTTTTGTTTATTTATAAGTTTTTCTTGAGGTTCATTTTATCATTTTTTAACTGAAATCGAGGAGTTTACTGACTAAAAAAAGGTCCAGAGGCCCACAACAAAATATTCCAATCAATATTTCCATGATAAGGAAGCCTAACAAGGTAACCAAGAGATGGAAACTACTTGGATGATAGAAAATTGTTTTTAGTTTATTTGACAGCTGATTGAAGACGTGGGTCAAAACTGACCTGTTAACATCAGAGATGGGAACAGAAAGCTAACACAAGAGGAAGGTTGAAGCTATGAAAAAGGAGTTTGATAAAAATCTTGAACTGACAGTAGAAATATCCTTTTGTGTGTTTACCTTTGTTGACAGAAGTCACTTTAGCTTGGCAGTGAAAAGAATCACTGCTAGCTTGACAAATAAGTGGCACAAACTGGGTTCAAGCTGGACTTTGGACACTGGTATCTGCAACAACTCCCATCAACTCCTAATCTAGCATCTCTGCTGTGGTCAAACTATTTTACAGAACATTTGACAGACCTGTGGAGCAGTGAGGACAGACATGAGTTGATCCACATGATCCACTGAAGCGCCATTTTACCCTGCCACTGAGGTCACCAACATGAGCTGGAGTTGGGACTCTTGAACTGAATCTGGTATCACAGCGACACCTACTGCTGCTAAATGGAACAACAACATTGAACCCAAGTACAGGATTGAAGGGAGACTGATGGTCGCTGTTTGGGTTTTTGAAGAACAAGGAGGGTGTTGGTTCAAGCTGGATTCTCAGAGACTATTTCCCCAACCTCTACATTGGCATCTACATTATCATCCAGTCAGGTGACTGAAGTCATCCAGTCATGTGACTGAAGTCATCCATTCATGTCAGTGATGTCACTTGGCAGGACTGTCATTGCCGTCACATTCTAGAAAAGAATCCAGACTCCACATTGACTCCTGTCTATTATTGTGTCCCACCCTCCTGGTCCTTACTCTGAATTCTCAGAGTTTATATCCAGTTCAGTTCTCAAAACAGATGAAGTCATGAGTGTTGATAAATTTCCTTTTCTCCACTGATTATATGTCAAGGTTTGTGTGGGGGGGTGGAGCCTATCCCAGCAGCCTTCGGACAAGAGGCGGGGTTCATCCTGGACAGGTCACCAGTCCATCACAGGGCCAACACATAGAGAAATACAACCATTCACACTCACAGCCACACCTACAGTCAATTTAGAGTATCAATCAGCCTCGTCCCCTCTTGATGTCTTTGGACTGTGGGAGGAAGCTGGAGTACCAGAGAGAACCCACACAGGAACAGGGAGAACATGTAGACTCACACAGCTGGGGTTCGAATCTGTAACCTTCTTGCTGTGAGGCCACAGTGCTGACCACTGCACCATTGTGTCCCCTGAAAATGCCACCAGATCGTTTGGATTTTCTGTAAAATCAAGTACACATGAACATGAAGAGGTTTTCACAGGGCTGGTGGTGCAATGGATAGCATGACTGACTACTGTCAGAAAGGAAGGCCTGGCCAGTCTTTGCTCACAGGTCATACGATGTACTTAGAAGGTCCTGAATAAATCTGGAGTTCCATGATTTCCTTGTGGTTCATGTTTCTTTTGGCAATGTAGTCTGGAACAAGAGCAAGATGAACCTCCAAATAGCAACAGTTTGGATTGCAGGTGATGTCAAGTTGTATTTTGAGGAAACTCCTCCTTGTGTTTGGCTCCATGGTGAAATGGTGAGCACTCTGGACTCTGAATCAGTGATCAGAGTTCAAGTCTCAGGGGGACCTTCCTGTCTGGAATGTGTCCCATGGGACAAACTGATAGAGAGATATTATGTGGTTCTAATGTTCTGGTTCATTTCTTGTCCTTTAGAAAAATGAAATTCATTTCTTACTGCCATGAACACAGACTGTGTGTTTAATGTTAACAATAAATGCAACAACTCAGGAGCCAGTCGCTCCTGTGGAAAAATTCTACTTTGTCAATGAATTAATTCATTTCATATTGCAGTCTGCCACTTTAAGTTTCTGTCAGGATGGCCGAGCGGTCTAAGGCGCTGTGGATGCAAATCCCACTTCTGACAAAGGACATTTTCTCCACATTCCTATGCAATGAAATGTGAAAATTAACCCCCCAAGTGCCAAATCTTGCTCCACAGCAACACCTACATCTCTACCACATCTGCCACCTATGGCCCTTCAAATAAGAGCTCTGTGTCACTGTACAAAAACTTGAAAACATATGTTTGTGAAAATTATATCCTGAAAACCACTGTCGTCCCTCAATCATGATTAGTGCCATAATTTGTCTCACTCATTTCCTCTTTGACAGGTTCCATGGTGTAATGGTGAGCACTCTGCACTTTGAATCCAGTGATCTGAGTTCAAATCTCAGTGGAGCCTCCAGCTGGTCTCTGACAGGTGTTGATAGAGGAGTTGTGTTTGTCTGTGGCTGCTAACTACGGCGCAAGACACCATCAACAAGTGACGTTCAGAAAATCTCAACTCCTTCATGTTAAAGAGAAAAAGCAGTCTCTTTTCACGCTGGAGTTGGTCATCTTGAACTGAACCTGGTATCACAGCGACACCTACTGCTGACGTCATCCAGTCATGTGACTGAAGTCATCCTGTCATGTGACTGAAGTCATCCAGTCATGTGACTGAAGTCATCCTGTCATGTGACTGAAGTCATCCATTCATGTCAGTGATGTCACTTGGCAGGACTGTCATTGCCGTCACATTCTAGAAAAGAACCCAGACTCCACATGTGGCTCCCATGACAACTGATGGACCTCTGGTTGAAGGCTGGACGATGATGTTTGGACTTGAAGGAAAACTCCTTGTCCAAATTCCATTGTGTTCAAATTTAAAGTCCCACAATAAGAAGTAGCTGAATCTGACAGGTGAAGGTTTGGAACTCCAAGATGGTTGATGTTTTCTTGACTTGATGCTCTGACTGTCAGGGTAGATGACAGCTTCTTTCTGCTGCTGCATCTGAGTGGCTATGATTGGAGGTTTTACCTCCCAAGGTTGTCTGGTTCCAGGGGAAATTTGAAAATTCCAGTCCCCAACCTTGGCTGTTCTGAAACTCTTCTCCTGAATCACTCCTGAGCTGCAGCAAGAAAAAATACCAGTGCCCAACCAGATCAACTTAATGGCTGCTAACAGCCTCAGACACTTGATTTCCATCAATCTGGAACCAAGAAGGCCCTCACCTGTGGTTCTCCTCCAGGAGAGTCCAGGTTCTGCCATTGTGGCTCCTTGTGCCACTGCCAGAGAGCCTCAGCTGCACACTGCAACATTTCAACAGGAGATTTACATTCCTTCAAATGTCCTGACATCTTCTTCCAATGGTTCTGTTCCATATTTATATTTTAAAATCAATCACACAATGAAAGCTGCCACAGCTGGTTTAAGTGAGAGAACACACTAAGAGATTTGAAGATGAATGTAAACATGGGGCTTGAAGCCACCACCCTGAGATTAAGAGTCTCATGCTCTACTGACTGAGGTCGTCAGGCCAGGGCTTCCATGTTCTACAGCATGAAGTGATCAGAGTGAGAGACGTTTGCTGCACACAAGCTCTTCATCAGACTGAGAAAGAAAAGAACAGCGCCATCTTAAAAACAAGTGATCATTCTAGTCAGACACATTCACTATGATGCTGCTGAGCCTGAAGGTAGGATGAATAAAGGAGTGTCTGAGAGAGCTTCAACAGACAAACTGTCCAGTTTAACAACAAATACTAGTCAGTATTCATGTTGCTGCCGTGACCCGGATTCAAACCAGGGTTGCTGCAGCCACAACACAGAGTACTGCCCACTATAGGATCATGGCCTCCTGGACGCTGAGGTTTGAGCTTCTATGTCTTTGTCTCACTGAGAGATCAAAGACAATTTGTGCTCACAAATAAATCATTGAGAAATCAAGGTGAGATCAAAGAAAGAATTCTAAGATCAAACACAAAACTCTGAGATCAAATGCCGAAGTTCCCCAAGGTTCAGTTTTAGCTCAGACCCTCTTTAATATCTGTATACTGCCACTTGTCATCAGGAGACTCAGTATAAACTTCCACAGTTCTGCTTATGTCACACAGCTGTACATCGCCGTGTCTCCTGATGACTCAGGACCAGTTGATGTCCTCTTACCTGCATTTAGAGATCCAGTCATGGATGCAGAGAACTTTCTCCAGCTCAGCCAGGACAAAACTGAGGTCTTAATTATTGGTCCTGAAGCTCAGAGAGAAACTGAGTGCAAAACTAGAAACACGAGCACTTGAGGCCTCTCAACAAGTGAAAAACCTTGGTCTCATCTTTGATTCAGATCTTAGTTCTGAACCACTCATCAGAAACAGAACCAAACCAGCATTTTATCATCCTAAGAATGTTGTGGGAGTCCAGCTGTCATGATGACAAAGATGGATTTGGATTGTGACCCAACGACTCAGGTCCTGGACTCCAGCAGACCTCTCAACACCTGCAGCATTTTTTTCAGCTCCACCAAACCTAACATTCACTGCCTCCTCATCATCTGGGCATCAAAAGCAGCTCAGACCTGCTGCAGCTCAGCAGACCTCAGCCATTTTTAGGATGTCTCCATGATTCTCCTTCACATGATTTTCATTCAGAAACAATAGAATTGTCAAATACCACAACAGTTTTCAGCTTGCTGGTAAACAATATTTTAACTTCCATTCCACTGTGTAATGGCAGTGACTGATGTGTACTATATGCAGTACTAATCAAGTACAGCCCTGATTGATACTTTATCTCCAATGCTAGGAAGGTTAAGAATGTTGAAATGGACCAAGCAGGAATAGAATCTCAAGTCATATCTACTTTACTGAGCAGCACTCAGTTAATTTCAGGAAACACAAGACATTTGACCACATGTCAGTGAAGTAGTCAGCATCAGATACCATCAGATACCATAAGATACCATAAGATACCATCAGATACCACCAGATACCACCAGATACCATCAGATACCATCAGATACCACCAGATACCATCAGATACCATCAGATACCTTCAGATACCATAAGATACCATCAGATACCACCAGATACCACCAGATACCATCAGATACCATCAGATACCACCAGATACCACCAGATACCATCAGATACCATCAGATACCTTCAGATACCATAAGATACCATCAGATACCACCAGATACCACCAGATACCATCAGATACCATCAGATACCATCAGATACCATCAGATACCACCAGATACCACCAGATACCATCAGATACCACCAGATACCATCAGATACCATCAGATACCACCAGATACCATCAGATACCACCAGATACCACCAGATACCACCAGATACCACCAGATACCATCAGATACCACCAGATACCACCAGATACCATCAGATACCATCAGATACCATCAGATACCATCAGATACCACCAGATACCACCAGATACCACCAGATACCATCAGATACCACCAGATACCATCAGATACCACCAGATACCACCAGATACCACCAGATACCACCAGATACCATCAGATACCATCAGATACCATCAGATACCATCAGATACCTTCAGATACCATAAGATACCATCAGATACCACCAGATACCATCAGATACCATCAGATACCACCAGATACCATCAGATACCATCAGATACCATCAGATACCATCAGATACCACCAGATACCACCAGATACCATCAGATACCACCAGATACCACCAGATACCATCAGATACCATCAGATGCCACCAGATACCATCAGATACCACCAGATACCACCAGATACCATCAGATACCACCAGATACCATCAGATACCATCAGATACCACCAGATACCATCAGATACCACCAGATACCATCAGATACCATCAGATACCATCAACTTATCAGCTCAGTGTGCATGAGGTCATGGTTGCTCATTGAAGAACCAGGGCTGCTCTCTCCACCAATCCACTGCCAACAAGCCAGACAAGTGGGACTGGCAACTGTTCTGCTCCGCAAGTTCATCTGGCATCATCATGACCTGCTCCTCTATCAGGGGCATCCACATTCTTCAATGTTGCCCTGAGTCAGCAGGAGCAGATGCTACCTTTAGGGGCCGAAGTGTTCACACGCAGAACCAGAACACAGCTACAGCTTTCTTTCATTTTCTGTCTCAAATACTTTACAAGTTTCAACTTGGTCCAAAACCTGCTCACCTCTCTGGGTGTCAAGTGTGCCTGCACCGTCTGACCAAACTTCATCAAATGTGTGAGTCTTATTTCCTCAAATCAACTCTGGGCAGTGTTGATTGCAAGAAGAAAAAAAAGTAGAAAAAAGTTCTGTCAAGTCACGTTAGAACCAAGCTCTGGACCAAAGTCTGGTGCTTTTTCAATTTTCAGTCAGTGAGTAATGTTCTATTCATTTATGTAACTCTATCTCACATTGATACAGAGAGTTGTTTTTAATCTTTTAAATCATGTGACCATCATCATAACAGCTGTTGTCCTTGTTTTATCTGAAAACAAATTTATTCCTGATGAATTCCCACTGACTGCAGCAGAGACTTGTCCTCATCTTTTCTTCCATGCTCTGTGTCCTGTATATGGTTATAATGATGCCCACATTTAAGGTGAATGACAGTTTCAGACATTGTTCTATTTTAAGCATTTAACGTTCAATCTTGTGCTTTACCAAAGAAATGTGTAATATTGGGTGCTGGTGTCTCACCTCTGACAGATGAGGTTTGTTGCAGAGCACCAGGAGTAATAAAGCACTACTTTCTCAACAGTTGACAGACAGTGCAGACTGTTTACGTACCTCCTACTATATGTTCCCCACAGAAACAAGGATCTCATAAAGATTCCTGTCAGACAATTTCAACACTCCACTTTCACTCATTGCTTCACAATAAATGATATTAAACATTGGTTACTTCTATTAAATATGAAGCCATCACTCAGCTGTTTACAATGAAGTTCATATCATGAAACAAGGTAAGTTAAAGTTTCAGTACTGTCTTTCGTAAAAATATAAATATCTTTTCAAATATAGAATAACTTTAAAAACAAAGTCGCCCCAACGTTTCTTTTGACAGCCCAAACGACTGAGACTAGTTTGATGAGATTTGGACGTGGAGGGGGGGCTGCGTGACGTCAAGGGTCAGAAATGTCTTTTTGAATGACTTCAAAGCAGGTTTAAATGGTTTGTAGTTTCATGGTGTTAATTCGGGTGTTGTTCTACCGCCTCAGTGCAGCTCAGGGGGCGGGGCTATTTCAGCAGTCACGCGCAGGAACTCTGGGCTGAGTTCCACTCTCCATCTCCACGCGCTGTTCTCTAAGATTCGCGGTGTCCAGAGGAAAACGCAGTGCCTGGAATATTCGGTTTAAAAAGAAAAAAAACGAAGTATATGAACTTCTACAGGTTCTAAAACTTTATATACGCCGCGTATAAAGCCTTAAGTAGCGAGTAAGGCGATTGTTAAAGGCACCTGAAGCTGGTTGACTTTAGCTGAAGTTAATGCTAATGCTACCTGACATTCTTGCTAGTTTATGAACTTTAATGGCAGGAGAATGAAGGGAACTATGTTCTTTTTCTGTACTGCATCAAACATGGAGGTGAGTTTACTCTCATTTTGTGTATAAAATACTATCACAACATACAGACACAAGGTTTGATGAAACTTCACTCTTTGAGGACATTTTTTGTTGAATTTCTTTTTTTTTGGGCGGGGGGGGGGGGGGGATGTCCTGTATTATTTTGTTTAATTTGTGCTTCTCTTTTCCTGAGAGTTCATAGTGGCATTATCAGCTTGAGTCAGTAGAGGGCAGTATGCACCTTATTGTTGTTTAGTTTGATGTGTCAAAATAATTTGACCTTGTCTGCTGCCTCTTGCAGGTTTCAACTTGAATGAGAAAGTTTTTTATTATCCACTAATATTGGTAATGGACAAGATACAAATTCATGATGTAACTGTGAACATTAAAAGCTGCTGAAGCAGTTCTTCATTTGAAACATTTTTAAACTTAATCCAGCTTTATTTTGTTACATGCTTTCTTTCTGTAGTTAAAAAAAAACAGTTGTGGATTCCCAGCGCAGCTGAACTTGACATTTTTGATGAGACTGAGGCAGCAGTGGAGGAAGACGTCAATATTGTAATATTTGGTTTGATAACTTTGTTACTGTCTAATGTAATGTGATGTAATGCTGTAGTACCTTGATTCATATTTTTAAGTCTGCTACAATGTTCAACTTGATCATCAAAGCAGATATGAAAATACAAAATAACAGTAATTAAAACCATCAGTCAATGAAAATGCCAGTTTGACAATGAGTTGGATTCATAGGATGGGACACAAATTCAAAAAGAGTAAACCTTCTTCTCTATCAGTGTTTTTGTTTCACTGTTGTCCTTTGTATTTTTGTTGAACTTTAACAGGAGCGCTTCAATGATGGAAAAGGGGGCTGAATATTTCTGTTCTATCAGACAAAGTCCAGGAGTGCAGTAAAACAGCCGGTCAAGGAAGCAACGGTGCTTCAAGCAAAAGGACCAGAGATCAGCAGCCATGTTGCCTCAGCAGCTTGAAGGTGACTCTTGTAGGGAGACCATTTCATTTCTTGTTCACTCTCCTGATGAAGCTGATGTGTTTCAAAAGATCAAGTTAGGAAGCAGCAAAATGCACCGAGTGACCTCAAGTTAATTTTAGGTTGGAGGAGCGGAGCTCTGGTTCCGCTGGTATCAGCCCGGTCCAGTGTTGTGGATTTCTCTCTCTTCTCTCCAACATTGTGGACCAGCAAAAGCAAGTTAAGAGCAAAAACAGGTTTCTATCAGGTCGTCTCTCTAAATGTTGCACGTCTGCTGATAAACGTCTCATGATTGTGGTTTGTCTCCACCGGCCTCCCCCCTCCTCTCTATCAGCCTCTGACTCTCACTCTCACCCAATGTCCTCCCCTTCCTCCTGCTTCTACGACTGAACAAAGATTTGTAGATTTGACACAAAAATACAAGCCTGTGGTGCAACGCTGCTTCTCACACAGAAATACATGGAAACACTTGGCCCTCAATCTGCTGGTCTGACCAACACATTCACTTGCAGGGTTCTTTTAACAGGCCTGAATCACCAGTTCAGTTTCCCTGCTTTGAAATATGTGGTGACAATGTGTGAACATGACCAAGTTAAAGGTTGAAGTACTGCAGTTACTACAAGATAAGAAGTACCTGGAAGCCTCTTCAAGACATTCAAGCAAGTCCAGTTGCTTTTATCCTTTAAACTCAAATCTGATCCAGGATCAGTGAGTTGACACTCAGAACTATCATTAAAGTGAATTAGCTTTTTTCCTGTATGTTCTATTCATGATTCCTCTGGCAGGTTTGTGATTAATATTCCAGGAATGTGTGTCAGTTTTCAGTCTTTTTTTCCTGTTTCCTTCACAAAGATGGGGGATGAAGTCCTGAGTGACGATCAAGAAACTCCCTAAAAATGAGAAGTAACGACAGCAAGGAAATCACCTGAAGTCAGTAAAAGTGTCATTTTAATAAATGGATTTAAAAGTCAGATCAGAGATTTTGTCAGATTTTACTTTTATAAAATGCCTGGGAAAAGCTTGCTTTCATCCTGAGCTCAGGAGGGTTCACTGTTTTGTTGTGCAGTGTTGAGTTTTTGCCTCTGGAATGAAATTTCATTCTTATGTACACTGCTTGTTCTCTCTCTCACTCTCTCTCTCTCTCTCTCTCTCTCTCTCTCTCTCTCTCTCTCTCTCTCTCTCCTCTGACCTTCGTTAGCAGTCCAGTGAAACTCAGCTAATTTATCTGAGGACTTCACTTTGAAACCCTCTGTTTCAGACACGCTGTCGTCTGCCTCCTCAGATGCTGAAACTGTCAGAGGTCCTAAAAAATGTCTGGAGAATCATGGATGAGATTCACCTCTAGTAGGATTTAACAAAACATCTCTGTGTTGTTAAATGCAGTTGACATGAAATGTGTTAAGTTGGTCAGGCTTGTTTTATGAAGTACGTGTTGTTTTATATCAGGAAACAGGAGATGTGGTGCTGACAATCTGATGCGTCTGCAGCAGTGAAGGAGAGGAAACTGCTCATCTGATCAGAAGATCATGAGTGTCGCAACGCTGATGTGGATGACGTGTCCGACCCTCAGCTTTATCTTTGTATCACTTCAGCACATCAGGAGCTGTTGACACGGACATGAAAAGCTGCACTTAAGAGTCCTGATGAGGAAATAAGAGTGAAGAAACTAGTAGCAGACGATCGGAGGAGCTTGACACTGGACATGGATGGCAGGGTGCTGCTGGTGCTGCTGGTGCTGTGGAGCTCAGGTAGGCTTCCTGTTGGAGGTGTTGTTGATCTGCATGGTTCAGATAGACGTGTGTTTGAAACGGCTCAAATCAACTGGCTCATGTCCTGGAGGCAGCAGCTGCATTTCTGGATTGACTCCCTCACTGTTTGCTCCAGTCGGCCCTCAACTGCTCTGATGTTCTGTGTTCCGTATGTCAAGAAGTCAAATAAATGGACTGTTCTCCAGTTGTAGTGTGCTGGTACAAACACAGTAGTTCAATCACATGAGGTGGCTGAGCTGCTGCTAAACCCAGAGAGTGTCGGTCCTCCACAGTCTAACTAGTCTCAGCTTAGTTTCAGATCAACTTGAAAAATATTCTTTTAATTTACATGAAGCAGGAGAGACAAGATAACAGGAACGCTGAGAAAAGACCGAGTGTCAACAACTGAACCATGAAATAAGAGACAAGAATCAAAGACACTGAAGCCACATTTGCAGAAATTGTGTGTGTGTGTGTGTGTGTGTGTGTGTGTGTGTGTGTGTGTGTGTGTGTGTGTGTGTGTGTGTCTTTGGGGAGGGGGGTTAGAACCAGAAAAGACTTTATTGCCAATGTTGTGCGTTGAGGAGCGATTTGGTCAAAATTATAATTGTCAATAATTATGAATACAATTTTTGATTATTGAATGAAATACTAATTAAGATTGAATATTAATCAATCGGGGCACCACCCTGATGAGTTCAGGGAAACTAAAATGTTGACCAAATTTGTAAAAATTGTCAGTCTCATACAGAGTTTATCCACTAAACAGTCAATATTCTGTAATCTCAACTAAACAGGGACAACTCTGATCTTAGAAGGGTGAGATCAGAGGGCTGCCTATCACTGAGACACGTGACCACAGTTTTGGACACAAAAGACACTGCGACTTCTCTCTTATGATTAAAAATGTTTATTAAACACAATGCATCAATCAATCAGCAACACGTTGGTATAACGATTCAATCTAACCAAATGATACAAAGTGATAACGTGTGTGTGTGTGTGTGTATGAGTGTCCCAAAGAGAGAAGGAGAAGGGGGGAACCTGGTTGCCTAGCAACCGGTCAGCATCAGCAGCAGAGGCTCACAGCTGAGGCTGGCTAGCCACTCGTTAGCAGCGTCGGGTGTGGAACCAAACGAAAGGAGGAAGCTGCTGATGGAAGTCACCAGCCGCTATTCCATCTCCTCCCAGTTCAACCCCCAGACCCAATGTCAGGGCGTCTGCTCATGACATATTTGTCTCATTTATTTATTATTCATTTATTCAAGTAGTTGAGCAATCGGACGGTTGAAAGTCATTTTGTGTGTTTTCTCTTTAAAGAGGACTGGACAAACTGGAAAGGGAGAGGCAGGAAATTGGAGGAAACAATGAACAAGATTAATTCATGAATTGAAATGCTAAAATTAAAAGAATTATCTGGGGGGAAAAAGAAACTAAAAATAATTTTAACAAATCAATAATTCATTAATAATGAGAGACTGATATTGTGTCAGTGTTGTGTGTAAATTGATGGTGTGTGTGTTGTGTTCATTATCTTTGTATCTCAATCATATTAATAATGAATGCTGAATATCTATCATGGTAGGCTGATGAATGACATCTGAAGAAGATCATTGAAAAAAGAAATAGAATAAATGAATGGGTGGAGAAATAAATCCTACTTTAAGGCCTTTTAACATTTGTAATTGAGAACCTCTGGTTTCTATCATACAGAAATATCAATAAAATATAATTCCACAATAATTTTGTACAGCAAAGAATAAACAAACACATAGGAGACAAAGAGTAGAAATATGTAATTAATGACTATCACCATAATAAGAAAAACAATAACCATAGTTGTGATATTAATATAAAGGTGATGTCATCATTAACAACGTTGTTAATGCCAGAACAATAATAGCAAGAGTAGTGATGAGAACCAGAAAACAGTGATGCCACAAAAACAGTGATAATAATAATAATGATAATAATAATAATGATAATAATAATAATAATAATGAGAGAGAAGTGTCACATTTCATTCATAACTTGTGTTTGGTAATAATAATGGTGAATGAGGATAAATTGTTCATCTCTGGTTTGCTGTTCCTATTTTTTCCTCCTCCACTTGTAGTGATTCATCATACAGGATTTGTAGCATTTCTACTGTCAAAAAATATATAAACAAGCAAGTGGACGAGGAGAAAGAGACCAGAACATAGTTATAATGTCTGAAATGATACATTATTAATAATAAAATAGAACAAAATATTGATTGAGTGAGAGTATTAATAATAATAACAATAATAATAATTTCATCATGCAGTAATTCTGTATTATTCAGAATCAATGGTATCCTTTTCAATGCTTTTGTTGTTATCACCACGATCAGTAGAAATGTTTCTAATACAGCAACAATAATATCAAATATAATAATTATGATATTGTAATGAAAACAATAAATGTATGAACAAATAAAGGCATTTTAAAAAGAATAAAGGGTGAATGGAGCTGGTGTGTGTGTGTGTGTGTGTGTGTGTGTGTGTGTGTGTGTGTTGAATGTGTTGGGTGTTTGTGTGTTCAATGTCACTTTGAGGGTTGGAGGTCAGGTTCATTTATTGATGGTAGTGGACCAGGTTTTACTGAAGTTGGTGGTTTCATGGTTGATGGATGCAGACATTTTTCCAGGGATTTCTGCTCATCAGCAGCTTCTTCCACTGTAGGATGTTGAGGTTGTTTGGAGGTTTCCAGTCTAACAGGATGGACTTCTGGGTGATAGTGAGTGCTGGAGGGGAATGCTGGAAGATGGATGATGGAATGGTCGTTGCCTCCTGGCTCCAGTTTGAACTCTTCTCCAGTACGACCTCCATCATTTTTCTGTCCTCAGTAACTGTGATAATTGTGTGTACGTGTGAGCATTTGACACCAGAAAAGACCACTGAGGCAGGTTTACTGGTCACCAGCACCTCTCCTCTCCTGTGACAGGTCTCCTGCTCCTCTCCTCCTCCACTGAGGGAGGGGGGAGGGGGGGCACAGCTCCCTTCTATTTACTTTAAGTTGGCTCATAGCACCGTAATTGAAAAGGTCCTGGAAACTCATCATGACACAGTTGTTAATTCAGGTCTGAGTGAACATGACCCTCTCAGAGTCTTGATACTCCAGTCTGGAATTTCAGTTTCTTTTTGGAGTCCTTTCTCAATAAACCCATCATGATACTGGTCCTCTTTGGTGATGTAACAGACTTAAATACTCTTGTAACTGTCATGTCCATGCATGTAGTGGTGTTCTTTGTTTGCCATGTGTCTATGTTGTGTCATGACGTCCTGTTTTATTTTGAAATTTAACCATCCTCCCAGTTTCTGGTAACTTCCACTTCCCCGTGGTGGATTTCCCACCAGTCTGATTGTCTTCCCCACCCCGACTGTGTCCTCCTGTTTCCGTCACCTCATGAGTTTATGTCGTCTGCATTTCTCTTTGTCTGGTGCGAGTTTGTCTTTTCCGTCAGTTCCAAACGTGCTACGTCATTTAATGCCTCATCAAGTTTGTGTTTTTGTTGAATCTTTGTCTAGTCAGGTTTTGTTTTCCATGCCATGCTCCTTACCTGATCTAACTTTGAGTTTCTTTGTCACTTTGTCGAGTCAGGTTCTCCTCAGTCTAGTGAGTTTGAGTTTTTGTAGTTTAGGCTTTTTTCCTCATAAGAGTGGTTTTGATTTGTACTTTAGTTATAAACTTTCTTCATCTGGCACCTTGCCTGGGAGTCGTGGCTTTGGGTTCTCGTCCAAGCTCAAGTCATGACAGGAACAAAGATAAAGTGTGCACTTGATTTATTAGGTGGTACATAATTATTGAAGTGGTAAAATTGTTAAAATGTCAATAATCATACCATAAATCAAAATAATTCTTGGATAATATATCCTGGGAGACATGGTTGTGCAGTGGTCAGCACTGTTGCCTCACAGCGAAAAGGTTCCAGGTTTGAGCCCAAACTTGAGCACAGGATCTTTCTGTGTGGAGTCTGCATGTTCTCCCTGTGTCTGCGTGGGTTCTCTCTGGTACTCCAGCTTCCTCCCACAGTCCAAAGACATCAAGAGGGGACGAGGCTGATTGATACTCTAAATTGTCCGTAGGTGTGGCTGTGAGTGTGAATGGTTGTCTGTCTCTATGTGTTGGCCCTGTGATGGACTGGTGACCTGTCCAGGTTGAACCTGGCCTCTCACAGGAAGGCTGCTGTGATAGGCTCCAGCCCCCCGCCACCCTTAACAAGATAAGAGGTACGAAATTGATGGGACACATCAACTAACATAACGTGTTACTGTGACAGGCCTAATATACACTCGTAATTTTAGGAGGTGCACTTGTTCACCTGGTGCAATAAAAACATTTTCCACTGAATACTTACAAATAGCCTCGATGATGTATATTAAACATCAATTATAGATTCAAATTTGTCATTGTTCAGAGTACAAGTACTGACATGCAGCTAGCATCCAACCAGAAGTGCAAATCAACTGGAACGTGCAGATGAATCCAAGTATAAATGTGGAATAATGTTGTATTATACAGTTTAGGCAGGAGTGTCATGAGAATCACACCATTAACTTGCTGTGTACATGAGGTTAGATCACATATAAACAAAGCTAGTATGTTTACTTCAAACCAGAGGTGCTGCCTGGAAATGTAGCATCAGTCTTTATGTATTTAGCTGCTTCTCAAGCACATTTTCTTCTCCCTCCCTGTCGGCTCCACCCTTCTCCAATTGCAGTACTTTTGAGTCCCAAAATGCTGAGGCAGGTGAAGGAAAAGTGCTCTCACTTGACTGGACCTGCAGTGAGCAGTAGAAAGTAAAATTTAAAACTCATCCAGGAAGGCCAATTAGAGGTTGGACTTTTTGGAACAGCAGAGCCTCCATTCTGGGCTCAGGTGTTCCAGTGTGAGGGCCATGAATCTTCCCTCCTGGACTGTGGACGCTCAGGGTCTGGAAACACCTGCTCACCTGGCAAATCAGTTGGACTCATCTGCTCAGGTGGAGCTTTGGTTCAGGTCCTCCTCCGTCCTGTTGCATATTCATGTATTAATGATCCTCTTGTCTCTGCTCAGATGCTGATGATGTCAGGTTGGTGGGAGGAGCAAACCACTGTGCTGGTAGACTGGAGGTGAAACACCTGGGAGAGTGGAGAGCAGCAGAGACAGACTGGTCCTGGACCCTGAAGGAAACAGCTGTGATATGTAGACGGCTGGACTGTGGTTCTGCTGTCTCAACACAGCAGAGAGACGAGTCCTCAGAACGACTCATGTGGTTCATCTACTCTGAGTGTGTTCAGTCTACATCAACACTGAAGGAGTGTGTGAGATCATGGAACTCTTCTGGTTCCACCATCCAGGAAATCACCTGCTCAGGTAACATTATTGACACTAACAGTCATGTGACTGAGATCCAGGACAAGTTGTCTTTGGCTGTTTACATGAACATAAATGTTCCTCTATGATTCTGACAATAACATAACAATTTTTTTAACCTTCATCTCGCCAGAAGACTCTCACTGCGTGTTTTCTCAATCGCATACTTCTATACTGCATACTTAAAATTTTGAGTCTACTCAACTGAAAATGGAAAAACGTATGGATAGTTTTCAAAAATTGAGAAAGCAAAAGTTCCCGGATGACGTACTCCAATCAGTTAAGATTTTGAGTGTGCAACTGTGGACACTTGCTGTGGTGAGAGTCGGCCAACACTGACTTGTATAGAGTCATCTTTACATGAAATAACAGGAACAAGTAGGAAATTCTGTGTGGACACGGGTTTGAAAAGATAAAATCACTTGTCACCAAAATGTTGTGCTAAATAAATCACACAATTAAACTCTACAGACAGTTGCATCTTCAGCCAGTAGAAGGAGGACATCGTGTTGTTGGTGCCTATTGTGGTGTAACAATGTGCGATGACCCTCCATTTTGCTTTT